>NW_025319037.1:6852185-7536246 GCF_017639315.1 Drosophila ananassae | reverse complement strand
GTCAAAGGCGAAACTGTTGATGTAATATCAACGAAGCTGATGAACCTACAGCAGCGCAATAAAACTGCTAACCAATATACACAAGAAACTGAGCAGATGACGAAAGCCTTAGAAGGCGCATATATAACAGATGGTTTACCTTTAGAGCTAGCCAGAAGTTATTCCACGCAGCATGCAGTCAAAGCAATGACTAAAAATTGCACAATCGATAAGGTAAAACTTATCATGCAAGCCGGCACCTTTAGTACTATGAACGATGCCGTTTCCAAATCTGTCAATAGTTGCACTGAAGCAACTGGACAGTCAAACACCGTCCTATATTACAAGAATTAACCACAGCGCGGCTCAAATCGCGGACGTGGAAATTATAGAGGTAATTTTTGTAGTAATCACAATAACTACAACAACGATAACTACAACAACAATAACTATAACAACAATTTCCAAAATAACAATAGAGGGCGAGGCCAATATAGAGGAAACTATAGAGGAGGTGGAAATTCGAACCGAGGCTACAATGGCAATAACCAAAGCAATGTCAGAATTACCCAAAATACTAACCAAAACACATCGAAAAACTCCCAAATCCCTTTAAATACTCAATCTCAGCCAAAATACATTCGGTTTATTTTTCAATGTAGCTACTGGAAAATAACTTATCTTTTTAATAGACACAGGTGCATACATTTCCATTTTAAAAGCCAGTAAGATCCCAAGTTATTCGGAAAATTGAACTTAATTCGAAAGAAGACAGTGTATTAATTCCAAATCAAGAAATTCAGCATGGTGGGTTAGGTTAGGTTAAGGCGGTGATGCTAGGGGGTCATAGGCTGCAGTCTGGTCTGGTGAGAGCAATAAGTCTCGCTGATCTTTTCTGAGAGCGTGTCGGCCAGATCAGACGAGAGGTTCTACAGGTCTGGAGGTTTTCCTGTTGGCTGCCAGGTCGAAAAACTCCCTGCACTTTAGCCTGCAAGTAGCCAAGGGTATGCCTACTAATTCTTTCTCCGGTAGGAGAGGGTAGGTAGTCCCTGCCCTAGCTACTTCGTCTGCAGCGCAGTTCTCCTCGTGATCCCTGTGACCGGGAACCCAAATGAGGTAGATGTCATGCTGTTCAGCCATCTCGTTGAGAGATCTGCGACAGTCATTGACTGTCCTGGAGTTGGACGAGAATCCGTCTAGTGCCTTGAGGGCTGTTTGACTGTCGGAGAAGATGCATATTGTATCCCAATTGCACCTTAGTGCTGGGGATTCCAGTGCTTCCCTAATGGCTACTACTTCAGCCTGGAAAATTTTCAGTGGTCAGGGAGTCTGAAGGACTCCTTTAGGCTCAAATGTTCACAAAAGTAACCGCCTCCCACCTGGCCGTTAATTTTTGATCCATCTGTGTAGATGTGAATGGAGCCCTCCGGTCCCAGTGTCCGGGCGTCCCAATCCTCCCTCGAGGGGATGATGATTCTGTAATTATTGGTGGCTTGGTCGATGGGCACGCAGTAGTCCGTGCCCTCCTCAGGCATGAAGTGATGTAGGTTCAGTCTGGTATGACCAAAACTATTCTTGCTCCATAGATTCGCCTCTCGCAGTCTTATTGCCGCCAGTGTGGCTATCTTTACCCCCATCAGTTCTACTGGTAGTAGGTCAAGGATGATATCTAGGGCGTCGCTAGGCGTAGTGCGTAGACTGCCTGTTATACAGACTTCCGCCATGCGCTGCGTCTTCCTGAACTTGTCCCTGCATAAGGAGTTGTCCAGGGCTGGCCACAACTCCATAGAATAAGATTGGTCTGATAACCATCTGACTATCTTGGGAGATATTCCCCATTTCAGGCCTACCGCCTTGCGGAAGGTATAGAGTGCTATTGCCGCTTTCTTAGTCCTATCTGCGGTGTTTAGCTTCCAGCCCAGTTTCCTGTCTAGAGTGATGCCTAGGTACTTCGCACTATCGCTAAGAACTAGTGATTCCCCTAGAAGTTTCGGAAGCCTTAGATTTGGTATATTGAACTTCCTGGTGAACAGCACGAGCTCTGTCTTGGACGGATTGACTCCCAGCCCCGTTCCTTTGCGCCCAGGCCGACAGAACTTCGAGCTTCCCTGACATTAGGTCGCATAGCGTTTCGAGTATTTCCCTACGAAGGCAATAGTAACATCGTCCGCGTACGCAATGATCTTACAGCCGCCACCCTCCAAGGATCGTAGTAGGCTATTAACCGCCACGTTCCGGAGTAGTGGTGAGAGTACACCTCCTTGTGGGGTGCCCCTCTTGACGTATCTTCGAATAGTCGAACCTCCAAGTGTAGCCTCGACACTCCTGTTGACCAGGATCTGCCGTATTAGGTCAATTGATCGGTCGTCTATTCCAAGTCCCGTCAGTGCATCAATGATTGAGTACGGCAAGATGTTGTTGAAGGCTTCTATGTCTAGAAAAGCAACAAGTACGTATTCCTTAAAGTTGAACGCTCGCTCAGCGATCATAGTGATTTCGTGCAGGGCTGTTTCTGTTGATCGGCCCCTTTTGTAAGCATGCTGAGAGCATGAGAAGTCCGTTGGGTTAATGGTTAGTTGGAGATGGAGACACAGGAGCCTTTCCATAGTCTTAAGGAGGAAGGATGAAAGACTTATAGGTCTGTAGTCCTTAGGGGTGCAGTGGGATGGTTTGCCCGCCTTGGGTATGAATACAACCTTCGTGCACAGCCACGCCTTTGGTACCATACCAGTAGTGAAGACTGCACTGAAGATTTTCTTGATCCATTTCCTTAGGTTAATACCGGCCCTGTATAACTGAGCCGGTATAATACCGTCTGGGCCCGGAGATTTGAAGGGTTTAAAGCTTTCTATTGCCCACTTAAGATTTCTGTCTCTAAGTAGGTAGTTGAGTAGGCCCTGATGGCCCTGGCTACGCATCTCCTGGGTTGTTTCTTCTGATGAGCAACCCGGGAAGTGTGCGTTGACAAGGGTCTTCAGGGATTCCTGGCTTGAGGTTGTCCACCGCCCATCCGTGTTCCTTAATATAGCCTACGATGGGGGCTGTAGTAGAGAGAATCTTTCTTAGGCGGGCGGCCTCTGATGTCTCCTGGATATTGGTGCAGAAATTGGCCCAGGCAACCCTCTTTGCCTTACGCAATTCTTTGTTATACCGCCTGAGTTCAGCTTTATAGGCCTCCCACGCGTCATCTGTGTTGGTACGGTGCGCGTGGTTAAAGGCCCTACGTGCATTTTTCTTGAAGGGGGCTAGCGACGAGGTCCACCATGGAGGCTTCTTTGATCTGCTGCTACCTAATCTTTTCTTGGGGCAGGCCTTATGGTATGCTTTTGTGCTCGTCGCAGTAAGCTTTCCTACCATGGCGTTGAGGCCCTCGTAGGACTCGATAGTCTCCGAAGGTGGTTCACTGTGGTCTGAAAAGAAGTGTTTGTCTAGGACTCTCCAGCTGGTGATTGCATCAGCCAGGGAGTGCGAGAATAGTGTAATGTCAAGAACCTCTCTCCTGTTCTTGACGACGAAGGTGGGTTCTGAACCTCTGTTACCCACTAGAAGCTTAGAGCTGAGGATAAAATCGAAGATTGACTCACCCCTCTCATTTGTGTCCGTGCTTCCCCACTGACTATGATGAGCGTTGGCATCGCATCCTATTAGTAGGTCGATTTTTCTCCTCTCGCTGTCTTCCACTAGCCGCCTTAGTAGCGAGTGCGCTGGGGGTCCTGTTTGGTCATGACCCATATATGTCGAGCATATTCTTAGATGGCCGCCTTGGCCTTCTATCGCTGCGGCTATATGATCTTCATTGCTGAAATTTGGTAACAAGAAAATGTTAAGGCTCTTTTTTGCGAGAATGCATGCTCGCTTTTTACCTGTTACATCGGCTGTGTACAGCCTGAAATCCGACGCCCCCAAACCGAGAATCCTGTCTCCATGGTTCCAGGGTTCTTGGATGAGGGCCACGTCAGCTCTACTCTCTGCGAGATGGAGCAGGGGGGCGGCGCCACCTTACTGCGATGGAGATTTATCTGCAGGAATGTCAAAGACATCCTTTAGATTTGTCACCACAGTAACCTCAGCCTCGGTGTCGGAGCCTAGCAGTGAGTCCTCCTCCATGCCAACGCCCCCAAGAGCCCTTGCCAGGTCACTCTCCTCTGAGGTGTACCCTTCCAGAATGTCCTCCTCCACATCTGACATTCCCTCTGGGCGGACCTCTTCGGTCGGTTCCCCCAAGTCTAGCTCTTGTGCGTCTGTCTCCAGGTCGATGCCTCCTGGCTTATTCTTCGCATCCGACTTGTAGATCCTCACCGCAACGTGCTCGAACCCGTACTTAATACGGCTACCAACACCCTCCAGGATCCTAGCAGTCTCCTCATTTAGAGTGAGGACGACCTGCCTTCTTAGTCCCACTGCTTCCTCCACCTTGGCGACTCTCCAGTCCGCCGTAGGGAGTGTGGGATTGCACATTTTTAGCATGGCCAGTATGGTAGCAGGGTCCGCCGGCTTCTCTGTCAGCCATACGCGGGCCCTCGGTTTGCTGGGGATCTTGCCCCAGTCCACCGCCTCCAGACTGGCTCCTGGGTAAACCTCTCCAAGCGACGCAATCATGCGCTTGTAGAGGCTTACAGACCTCGCATCTTGGCACGCTATCACCTTGATGCTACCTTGGTACCACCCTGCGTCTTCGCAGTCCGGAGGAGGTCCTCCGTTCTCGAGCATCTCCTCCATGAAGCGCCCATGCAGCTCGTTCACCACATTCCGCCAAAGCTCCTTGGGAATCAGGCCATCTTTGGAGCCGTTGTCAACGACCACAATGATGGTCCTGCCCTTAGTAACCTCTGCGAAGGATCTGTTACTCTGTTGCGTGTGCACCTTTTTTTTCTTTGCTAGGGGCGCTCCACCGTCCGTCGACCTCTGCCTCTTCGCACTTTGTGCTCTATCCTTGGCAGAGTCGCCTACTTTTGTCGGCTTCTTCGGATCCAATCTCACACCCGCTTTTGCTGGCTGAAAGTCAGGCAGGATTTCCCTCGCCCACTTTATGATCTCAGCCTGGTCGGGGTTGGATTCCGCCGATGGGTCTGCCCTCATGAGAATGAAGGCCGCTCTCCTCCTATCCTTGTGGCGGCATCCCTAAGGAGGGACCGGGGCCTTCCTTAGGGATGCCGCCGGTGCAAGAGGAGCTCGACCCTGGGATCCCAGCATCTCTTTGGCCTCTATCTGGCTTGGAGATTGCCGGATCCATGATCCCATTTACGGACTTTCTTGGGGAGTTCCTTTCTCCACTATTTTTGTTTAGATTCATTTTTGGACCCACGAGTAGGCGGGAAGGGGTTCGTCCATCATGACATAGCCCGCTTATCATGATAAGCCTGATTGAAACTGAGGGGTCGGCCGGTCCCCCAGAGTCCGCATATTAACGTCCGTGCACCCCCCCGGACATGCATCCCTCGGCATATGCTGTTCCACCTTAGATGGGGTGATTTGAGGAAGGGAGTGTTCTTCTCCCCGCCCGACTACGATTCGCCAGCGTCCTCGGCAGAGACATGACCTTACCGGGACCTGTTACCAGCCGCCCTCACGTGGAGAGTGTAGTCGCACTACCAGCGGTGTACACAGTTACGGCACATGAAATCATGCGTTTCTCCCCCTGTAGTACCCGTTGGCTGACGGCCTGCATGGTTCAGCATGGTATTTACGTTGCAAATACCATAGCAACATCCAATAATGCCTTCATAAGACTATTAAAAACAACAAATACCGACCAAGTAGTTAGTACAGATAACCTAATATATGAATCACTTTCAAACTACGATGTAGTAAACAAAAAATCAGACAATAGAAAAAAATCCGTACCATCACAACTTTTAAAAAACTTCCTTCCACAGTTCAAGTCACAGCTTTCTAGCTTATGCACCTAGTACAGCGATATATTCGGATTGGAAACCGAATAAATAACCACAAATAATTTTTATAAACAGAAACTGAGATTACAAGATGATGAACCAGTCTATATAAAGAACTATCGAAGCCCACATAGTCAGGTGGACGAAATACAAAAGCAAGTAGGAAAATTAATCTCTGACGTGATTGTCGAACCATCAGTATCTGAATATAATAGTCCATTGTTACTTGTTCCTAAGAAATCATCCCCCGGGTCAAATGTAAAGAAATGGCGATTAGAAGAATTGACTAGCGCCAGATTAATAAAAAATTACTATCTGATAAATTACCATTACCAAGAATTGATGATATTTTAGACCAACTAGGTCGGGCAAAATACTTTTCATGTCTTGACTTAATGTCAGGATTCCATCAAATTGAACTAGAAAAAGGTTCAAATATCAAAAGGTTAAGAACTTAACAGATGTTTTTGAGAAAAGTAGGAAATACAACCTAAAGTTACATCCAGAAAAATGTTCATTTCTTATGCATGAAGTGACTTTCCTAGGTCTGATAAAGGAATACTTCCAGATGACAAGTAATACGATGTCATTATAAACTACCCAGTTCCGCACGACGCGGACAGTGCTAGACGTTTCGTTTATTCTGTAACTATTGTAGCCGTTTTATAGAAAATTTCGCCGACTATTCACGGCACATAACAAGATTATGTAAAAAGAATGTTCCTTTTAAATGGACGGATGAGTGTAAAAATGCATTTCAATACTTAAATACAAAACTTATGGAACCTACCCTCCTACAATATCTAGATTTCACTAAAGAATTCTGTATAATAACAGATGCAAGTAAGCAAGCATGTGGAGCGGTTTTAACTCAAAACCATAATGGTCTCCAACTTCTCATTGCATACGCATCAAGAGCATTTACAAAAGGTGAAAGTAACAAATGTACTACTGAGCAGGAATTAGCTGCAATTCATTGGGCGATATTACATTTCAGACCGTATATATATGGTAAACATTTCTTAATAAAAACAGACCATCGAATATTTAAAGGGAAAAGGTAATCATGTAGCCGATGCGTTATCAAGGATAACCATCAAAGATCTACAAAATATAACTAGAAATATATTGAAAGTCACTACTAGATATCAAAGTAGACAAAAATTCCGCAATCTTTAAATAAAGCTTCTAAGCCCAACGTATACGACGTCATAAACAATGATGAAGTATGTAAAGTAGTGACATTGCAGATAAAAAATATGTTATGTTTATTTAAACAAGGCAGAAAAATTACTGCAAGATATGATGTTAGCGATTTATATACCAATGGAGTTATTGACTTAGGTCAATTTTTCCAAAAAGGCTTGAAATGCAAGCCGGTATACATAAAATCAGCCAACTCAAAGTGGCACCGTGGGAAAATATCTTTAAATATACTTCAATAAATAATTTCAAATGTATGGGCAATAAAATATTGAAAACATTAAGAGTAGCGCTACTCAACCCGGTGACCCAAATAACAAATTTAAAAGAAAAAGAAGCAATTTTGTCTACATTTCATTATGATCCAGTTCAAGGAGGTCATACTGGCATATCAAAAACTTTGGCCAAAGTAAAAAGACATTATTACTGGAAAAGCACGTCTAAAGATTAACTGAGTACGTAAGAAAATGCTAAAAATGCCAGAAAGCAAAAATAACTAAACACACAAAGACCCCTTTAATAGTTACAGACACACCAATAAATGCTTTCGACAAAGTGATAGTGGTCACTATTGGTCCACTGTCAAAATCAGAAAATGGCAATAAGTAAGCAGTCACTTTAATATGTGATTTTACCAAGTATTTAGTTGCCATACCTATTCCAAATAAAAATGCTAATACTGTCGCTAAAGCAATATTTGAATCTTTTATCCTGAAGTACGGTCCAATAAAGACGTTCATTACGGACATGGGAACAGAATATAAGAATTCAATTATAGACGATTTGTGCAAATATTTAAATATTGAAAATATAACATCCACAGCACACCACCACCAGACAGTTGGAACAGTAGAAAGAAGTCAAAGAACTTTGAATGTGTACATATATGATCTTACATATCGGTTGATAAAACTGATTGGGACGTATGGATTCAATATTTTGTCTTTTGTTTCAACACGACCTCCTCTATGGCACATCCCAGTCGTGCCTGGCGGTCGCCAAACGCGCATCCCGCGGTAGGAAATGGAGTGCGCGGCGCACTCCCATCTGCGGAAAACCATCATTCCGATTTACATTGGCGTGGCCGCTTTTCTCACCCAGCGGAGCGAGTATTAATATGCTTGGCGATCGGACAAAAGAAGGCGGTTCTCCCCTACCCGCAAGCTTACCGGCTAGGGGAGATCTCAAACAGGGAAATTCTGGTTGAAAAAAATTTCCCTTGCTTTTTGCTTTGCTTTTGGTTTTTGTTTTTGTTTTTCACAACCATGCCCATTGATTTTTACTAAATTCGAAATGCGTTGTTTGTCATATTTATTTATTATTAATTATATTTATTATTTATTAATCTTAATAAATAAAACTGAAAAGATAAAAAAGAAATAACAAAAAGCTGAAAATAAATTAAAAAGAAAAACAAATTATTTAAGATTCTTACAAATAAAGATATTGAGACGTCCAAATTTCTAGTACAGCCAGAACTGAAAATATTTGTTTAATGAAATAACGTTTATTCATCATTATCAACACAATAAAATAGGAATAATTGAATGAACAGAGCAGTAAACTTACCATTTCACAATAATAAACCAATGCGACGCACTATGAACAACCCAATGTGACCGTTTCGATTTGGGTTGATTTAGCATAAAAACGCTGCACAAAACGAACACTAATTACGCGGGATTATTTTTTTGCTGCCATAAGTTAATGTAAAAACACAAATTTTTTATTCTAATATATAAAATTCTCGTGTCACAGTTTTCGTTACCATACTCCTCCGAAACGGCTTGACCGATTTTGATGAAATTTTTTGTGCTTATCCGGTATCTATGAGAATCGGCCAACATCTATTTTTCATCCCGAATAATTGCCGGGAAAATCCTCAAACCGCATTTTTCTATTTCCCATACAAACGTTTTCTAAATAAAATGGAGGCTACAATAATAGTAGGCGCCGGTACGTGATTCATTGTTTGACAGCTTCTCATTGTTCTCTGCTCAGTTAATTTTATGTGACAAACCGATATTGTGTTCATTGAAAAATTGTGAAAAATATTGGAAAAATTTTAATTTAAAACCATTAAATCAATCACGTGTATTGTGGAAATTATTTTTCAAATTCATTTGTCTTAAGCCAGCAACAAGTGTATTGTGATAGTGACACTTTATGAGCGGGAAATTTTCTCACTTTGATTGATTACAATGACAAGCAATGCCAAGAAAACGCAAAGGGGTTGATATGAGCCGCAGTACAAGCAGAGCTCGAAAGTTGCAAAATAGCAGATCCGAAAGAACAGAAGAACAAATCCAGCTACAAAATACTGATGCACGTGTCAGAATGACGCGATTGCATCAAGAAGAGCCAGAAGATACACGAGATGAACGCAATGAAGTCAGAAGATTAGAACAACGACAATCACGCCGTTTCACAGTCAATAGACGAAGAACAAATAACCAACAACGACAACAGGTACATCGAGCATTTACCACCAGCTCCTTTACGCTCCTTAGTTTCTGGGATTGGAAATGATTCGAAGCACTTCTTGACCAACATTCAGAAATATAACAACTGTGTTCAGATGCCATCATTTGGTGCTACACATATTATACAAGCCAATTTCATGCCCACTTTTAAGGTATTATATAAAAATATTCAAGTTTGTATTCAAATATATATATAGGAAATAATTAATGGCCAAATTTTGAAAAATCACAGATACAAGGACAATTTTATCACTTACTGGGAACTCTGATACCACTATCTGATGCAGATCATCAATTTTTACAAATTTTTTTTATGGGCAATTCAGATGCGGAAATTAATATTCGTTGTGCTCACAAACCAACAGTAAAGAGAACCATTGTCCAACAATTACAAATGTTTCTCCATCAGAATAACAATTTAGTAAACATGATCAAAATAGCATTGGATCGGATGCCATCTGATAGCCATAATACTGGAAGACTGGCTGTGAAAAGTCTGATGAATAACGTCATTGAGACAACAATCATAAAAGGAAAATACAAAGGAGAGGATGTCTTGATCCCGCGGATACCAATGATTCCAACGGACACACCTCGAAAGTTGAAAGTCGATTTTAAACGCTTACAATTTCCAGTACGTCTGGATTTTGCGATGACTATAAATAAATCGGAAGGACAATCGTTAGAAGTTTGTGGAATCAACTTGGAGTTTCCCTATTCCCGTGTTCGGGCGTCGGAAAACCGTCTTCTTTGTTTATTTACGCACCACAAAATAAAACAAAAAATATTTAGCTTTTAATTAATTAACACACTGTATTTTAACAGTGTGTGTCTGTGAATATCAAATTTAAATTTTATAAATAGCCAGTATTTCAGGAAAACTCTTTATAAGTAAGCAACATGATGTATCGAAAATAATTATAAAACTTTATGGTTTTATTCAATAAATGAAATTGAATAAAATAAGAGGGTACTCTTTAATTTTTGGGATTGAAAATGATTAAAATGATAGCTCCGCGAAACTTAATTTTAGCTATCTTCAGTTCTTACTGTATCAGATAATTTTTTTAAGTTTGAAAACTTTTAAGTTTTGTCACAAAAGAAGATTCTGAACGCAACAAAAAAAAAACAACAGCTGGCAGTACGAAGTCTGCCGGGACAGCTAGTAAATAATATTTTTCTTTAAATATTGAGCTATGTTTCAATTTTGTACTTCAATAAAATTATTATGGAACATAAATTGGTAAACTTAAATAATATACGTTGAATTGTTCATGAAATAATTTTTTCTAAGTTAAAAGTCCCACGCATAAATTTTTCTAAGTCCCAAGCGAGATGAAAATTTTCTAAGTCCAGTTTTTTGAGAGCAAAATCTATGTTGAGAGAACAAATTCCCTCTCTCAACTCGGGGTGGGTGAGAACAAGGTACGAAAGATGCCTGCCGGAATGCACCGAAACGCTGCTAGCACCGAAAAGTCCGACTGGGATACTTATTGTCCATATGAGCTAGTATTTGGTAAAAAAATTAATATACCGAAACACTTTAACAGCATAGATAGTGTAGAAGCACTATATAATATAGGTGGACTATGCTAAGAAGAGTAAATATAGATTAGAAGTAGCCTACAAAAGAGCTAGAGTTATGTTAGAAGCAAATAAGAATAGAAATAAACTACTACGATCATAAAGTAAGGGATATAGATATATGAGTAGGTGACCAAGTTTTATTAAAACAAGAAAGGAAAGCTAACTTCGGGCGGAGCCGAAGTTGATATACCCTTGCAGTTCAGTCGCAGTCCGCTAGGTGGCGCCACGCATCTTATATTATTAAATATATAGCGGATCGTATATAGTCGGCCGATCCTTATAAAAATTGGCAGATCGGATTGTTTTTCACAAAATAGAATCTGTACCAAATCCCATCTTTCTAACTTAAAAAACACCAAAGTTATGCCAATTTTGATCGTTCTATGACAGCTATAGGATATAGTCGGCCGATCCTTATGAAATTTTGTACATAAGATATTTTGGTCAAATATAATATGTGTAGAAAGTCCCAACTCTCTAACTTAAAAAACACCAAAGTTATGGCATTTCCGATCAATCAGTTATATGGCAGCTATAGGATATAGTCGACCGATCCCGGCCGTTCCGACTTATGTACTACCTGCAAGAAAAAGAAGGGTGTGTGCAAAGTTTCAACTCGATAGCTCTAAAACTGAGAGACTAGTTTGCGTAGAAACCGACAGACAGACGGACAGACGGACCGACGGACAGACGGACAGACGGACATGCTTATATCGACTCAGGAGGTGATCCTGATCATGAATATATATACTTTATAGGGTCGGAGATGACTCCTTCACTGCGTTGCACACTTTTGACCAAAATTATAATACCCTCTGCAAGGGTATAAAAAGGCAGCAACTTTTGCTTGATGAAATGCTCACCCAACTTTAATATTAAGTCACAAAATTAGTGATAGAGAATTAACTACAAGATTAGTGTTAAAATTACATTTTCAAGCCCGCGTTTGACAAGAAAAAGCGCAAAAAATAATCATGACCGTTTCCTATGAAAAGAAGGAGTGACATTTACCACATTTAATTTTGCCTTGTACAACTATCATTCTTTAAGAGTCACGTTGTGTCTCCAGCTACTAGAAATCGGTCCCCGAGAAAGTTGAAGAAGTCCATGAATTGCTTTCCACACATGTTATATTTGACCAACATATCTTATGTACAAAATTTCATAAGGATCGGCCAACTATATCCTATAGCTGTCATAAAACGATCGGAATTGGCATAACTTTGGTGTTTTTTAAGTTAGAAAGATGGGACTTGGTACAGATTCTATTTTGGACAAAATAATCTGATTTGCCAAATTTCATAAGGATCGGCCGACTATATACGATCTTCTATAAATGTAATAATATAAGATGCGTGGCGCCACCTAGCGGACTGCGACTGAACTGCAAGGGTATATCAACTTCGGCTCCGCCCGAAGTTAGCTTTCCTTTCTTGTTTACTTTTTTACAGCCCAATAATGTTGATAATAAATTTTAACAATTTTCAATCGTTGCTCGTTTGTAAGTCTTTTCATGATAAAAATGGTAGAGTATACTGAAAACTTTTCACCTTGACCAAAACGAAAAAATTAACTCTTAAAAAATTACCCTTTACAACAAATATCACACAGATTCCTCAAACAACCATCAGTCATCATATTGTAAAAACAGCACTCACAAAAAAATGTAATAACTACACCCTATTACCCAAGGAGAGTACCAGACTTACATCAAAGCTCCTCTAACCTCACATCGCATTCAAGTTCTGAAGACCTCCTTACAGGGGGAACTCATAAAGCACATTAAGAGAGTCATAGCCAATAAGCAAAAAAAAAAATTAGAGAGCAAAGGTTAAAACAAAATAAACTTTTAAATAGTTCACCCTTTCACTCCCTTGCACTCCTCCTATAATTTTCACAATTATATAATTTATTCTGCATTAGTAAACGACCCTTCCTAAGCCTTCTTATTGACCGTGCGACCCCTCATGGTAATCACTCTCTGGCAAACCTGCATTTTTGCTCTTTTTGTGACAGTCTGGACTGCTCACCACACAGACGATCCATTCATCAAACAAACCAATAAATATAGTGCGGACAGCCATTCTTCCCAAAGGATCCTGCCGAAAAATAACGTAAAGGGACGCGATTGTGTGATTCGGATACTTGGCAAGCAGCACATAAGATGGTGCGTAGTATAGTGCCTTTCTGTTCGAGTTCAAGGATTTGCTTCATAATGCGGTAATTGAGATTGGCTCTAAGGCCATCCAACTAGTAGTAGGTAACGATTTTCTTAGCTTTTAAAAGAGGCGTTTGTTAGGCATGGTTTTGTCGATTAAACTCGTTTTCGAATTTTGCACTTTTGATTGTCTTAAATGTTAGCTTGACGATATACTTTCCTTCGTTGTCCCCTTGGTGCGTTTCGAACTCTTTTGAGCAAATTTGATAAAAGCTAGCCTTGACTTTAGCCCTGATAATTTATTAAGAAAACAGGATCTACGACGTAATTCCCAAGCAAATACGAGACAATGTGAAGCACACTGCGATTAAACGTTATAAACTTACACTTAGAGCAGTTAAGTAAGAGGACATTATTATAACACCAACAAAAAACTAGATAAAGTTCTTATTGCAAGTGTCTGTAAAAAACAGCTTTGCATCATCAGCATACATAAATAACGTAAGTCTCTAAGGCCAAATATCAACGGTCTTAAGAGATAGCTTTTGGGACACCAGATGCAATGGTTATAGTAGGTGGTGTGACGTTTTTAAACAAAACTCGCTGCGTGCGATACGATAAATATGATGGCATCCACTGTAATATTTTGGAGGCAAACACATAAGATAAAGTGTTCGTAAAAGGAGACGATTTTTTTCAGGATCAAATGCTTGCTAAAATCAGAAGAGGATATGATAAATTTGCAAAAGTGTTTCTATTGTGATGTTACAAATTCTTCAACAGATTGGTACTTGCAGACAACTAAGGAATACCACACTATATTTTAAAATCTTATTCGGAATTTCTTGTATGGAGCTGAACAATAAGGATTCATTCCACCGCATGGGAAGGCATGCAAGCTCCAAGGATAAATTAAATAGGATCGTAAGAGGATAAAATCGGACATCAGAGCAGTGGCTAAGAATGACACTAGAAACATTATCCATTGTAAAATGCGCCTTAAACACACCGAATTTCTGACGCAGAGGATTTCGCGTTAGATAATATAAGGAAAATAATAATCTTCTACAAGTGTTATGAATGGGGATAGGAGAAGAAGTGCAATATCAGTTAAGCCATCGATGAAGTCATTTTGGCAACTGGACTACTAACTGGATACCAGAGATTTGACATTCTCACTTGGGTTCCAGGGAATGAGGGCCCTTAGCTAGAAATAAGTCCGAGTCGTAAAGCATCGATAAATCAGACACAAAAGCTGCAAGGTTGTGAAAGCATCTTCTACCAAAGGATGTACATAGGAAGAGGCCAGGTAAATATACAAAGAAATAAAGAAAAAGGTATTAGCTCAGCTGAGTATTCATTATAAACAGCAATGATCCATCCACTCGAAACACTGTACTAGGGAACAAAATTTCGCGATCAGTGATTCCGGTTTCAGTAAGCTCTAATAAGTTTTAGTATTATTAAAAAATGGGCCTAACTTCCAAGTTTACTGCAAAAGTTATGATAACAAATGGAGAACACATTATTTTGTTTTTTGAAAAACTAAAACAGAACTGGGAAACGGTCTCTCGGTAGGTATTCCTGAACAATTGTCTGTTTAGGCCATCAAACGGATGGGCTTAGGATCAAAATGTTAGATGTTGAAATTGATGTGACCTTACATCCTTTGGAAAAGCATCGGGCATAATGTGGACTTTATACCACGCGAGGTGTTTTCCGACGAAGGAGTCACCTTTAATAGTACCTTCAAACTCTCATTTCTTAGGTGTAGAAATTATGATGTAGATAGTAGTAACGTCCCACTCTATAAGAAACTTAACGAGTAAAAAAGAGTTTTTCGAGGTACGTAGTTGCACTGTAGAATAGTACGCGAGACGTCAAAGAGAGTCGGGCGATAATGCTGACCGTTGTAACAGCAAAGTGTAAAACACAATAAGAAAACTTTAAGCTGCAAGTTAATTAAATCACATTTAAAAAAAAAGGCTGTAAAGCCAAAATAGAAAACTTGATGTATCAATAAGTTTATAAGATAGCCTATCTCTTCTTCTACAGAAGGGATTGGATCGCTATATAAAAAAAGTGGCTTATACTATTAAAACCTCCAGCAACAGATATGCCCCTCTGGCGGATAATGATACCAATGACGGGAAGGAAGCCCAACATAATCCAAAGCCCCCACAAGTTTAAATGAGGAAAAAAATATCTAATGCACTTGTATACAAAATTGCAAAATTGGTCGAAAAAAGCAAAAATAAAGACAACATTTACGCTGTTTCTCTTACAAAGAGGACTAAATCGGAGTACTTTTTCGAAAAACCTAGATGGACTATAAAAAATGTTTACATATACCAGCTGAAAAGCATAAAAGGCTTGCAATACCTATTGAACCTGTCGTTCCGGTACGACCGGAATATTTTTAATATAATAGATTGTCCCAGCATCGATTACTGCCCTACCAACAAAGACAATCCAAGTACTTAAAAAAATAAGGAAGCTGCAATTCATGGACTTCTTCAACTTTCTCGGAGACCGATTTCTAGTAGCTGGAGACTACAACGCAAAACAAAAGTACTGGTGCTCGCGTTACGTGACTCCCAAAAGATGATAGTTGTACAAAGCAATAACAATAAGGTAAATTTCACACAGGCAGACGATCGAAAACCAAACGAATAGCGGACAAATGTTGCCAGTATGTTGGCGGTTCGGACGAAGGTGGTATGTACGAACAGGTAACATACAAAGACTGATCGGAAAAAGTGATTTTGATGCAAAGAAATTCAATGTCACCAAACTCTTGTGATTTTACCTCTTCAGAAGCGAATTTGGAGTCTACAGAAATTAACACTCCTCCTCCCCTTCCCAGAGTTCTATCACATCTAAAAGTGGTGTACCTACTAGGAAAAACTTCGGAGCTTAAGATCTCCGGCTATAACCAAGTTACTGTAAATACAATAATGTGAGATGCAAAGAAAGAACTATCAGATACAGCTTGGGAAGTTTATTACGTAACCCTCTAGTATTCTGATAAGGAAGTGTTAGCGAAGACATTAGTTTTTCGAAACTAAGGAAGATGATGTGGAAGGTTGATCAGTGGCCGTTACATGTGGGAGCTGTACACCCACAGGTTTGGTTATTTTTTTTTTCACTGTACTTGGCTGATGTTCTTCGACGAAAAGGTTCTCTGGTCAAAAGCTGGCGGAACAAATCGTCTTGAACATCTGCAAGGGCACACGTATTTTGAAAGGTGACGTGTGCCTGTTGTATGAATATTTAAATTTTGTAATATCCACCACCTTTATGTCGGTTTTTGTTTCGACTTTAATGAAAGCCGAGATATTAATCTCAGAAGTATCAGGGGACAGCCGGGAAACAAAAAAGTGTTTCGATGGTGGGATAATCTGCAAAGGTTTTGGTGCCGCCGCACACTGGGGCAGAATCCTGAAAGATGCCTTAAAATCAATGCTCACTTCGATTGAGATGAAATTTGGTATCTTTACGTTTTTTGGGTCACTGATCGCGGATCTGAAGTAAAAAATCATAAATTCAAGATGGCGGACGCAATATGGCGGACTTATCTCTTCAAAATTGAACGGATTAGGTTGAAATTAATTTTATGGTGGTCATTTCTCTTCCAAAATGAATAAAATGTTTTAATAAAGATACCCATTAGTGAAAAAAAAAAAAAATTTTTTCAAAGAAGAATATTTTTATTTTAAAAAGAGGCACATCGCGTCTATGCATTTTGTACAAAATACTTATTTTCAACATTTTGAATTCACTATGAAGAATGTATACATAAAATTTTAAAATACTTTTCAATATTATCATCATTTTCATCTTCTTCATTATCTTCGTCAACATCACCTTTATCATCTGACTTGTGTACGGCTGAAGCTTTCAGCATAAACAGTACTTCTTTCGGGATATTTTTTATTTTTTTTTTTACTGGTTTTTGCTTGCTTGATCATAGGATCACAACTTAGTAAAAAAAATTAAAAATATCTCTATTAGATTTTTCTTAGCTGCATTTTCGCGAATTGTGCTCTCTGAAGCGCTTGAAGTCCTTGTTCCTTGCCTCCTGTGATGCTTATGTCAATTGTCCGAAAGGAAGGAGAGCAAAGGAAATTATTTCTGATCCATGGATCAAAAACTTATGTACTGTAGGTAGCATGTAGTACCATGGGTATAAGGAAACGAAATATCTGGCAGTATCAAGTGCAAATTTACTTTCGGGACTTTCGGGAACCCCTTTTCGGGATCTATGCCAAACCTACTAGCCCACTACCCACAGCTATCAATATAAAGTGGAGACTTTTAATTCAATCAATATCTACATACATTAGTGATTTGTGCGGATAACTCTGGATTTTGGAAAAAACGCCTAGCCGTGTTTCCATCGTTAGCATTACTGAAACCCGGCTTCGGTTTGTCCACAATTAGGCCACATGTTTCCCTAAACTCTTTTTGTATACGAGCTTTATTTTCAGCAACGAGTTGTTTCTCATTTTCCCCACGAGCTTGCCATTGATAAAATTAGGTTATGACGAATTTTCAATGTCTTTGAATCGCTACTTATGACGCTCTCTTGAAGACTCGATATTTGGATTTCCATTTCACGATTTGTCTGAGTGAACACATCAACGGAAATTCAAACACACCTTCTGAAATTCAAATTTTATTGGTCTACAATATCTTGTTGACGCCGGACTTGGGTTGTGCCATACGAGACAAACGATAAATACAGCTGAATCGTTAGCTTTAGAGTCTTGAAACGCTTGTTTATAAGAGCTGTGTCCCGAGGATCCATCAAATCCCCACTTAGAGATTAGATTCATTTCCTGAAGTTGGTCATCACTCAGGGTATTTATGACATTATTCAATGTTTGACATAATCTCATAATAGTATGATCTAACGCCAGTTTCAGTTACAGTAATATCTGTTGGATAGCAAAGTTTTTTAGCTCCTTGAACTGATTTTTGAACGGGAATTTTTCAGGATCACTTCTTCTTATCACATCATACTGCTCGCGCGATAGCTTAGCTTCTATCAGGACAGACAATGCATCTTTAGGAGTTGTTGTTGTGGTTTTAGAGATTTCTCAAAAGCTTTTTCATAACACTTAGCACGTTCTGGATGGTCGGAAATATATTTTATAAGCTTCGAAGCATGAACTTGACCTTCAGCTCGTAAATTCATACAAGTCGCGTAAACCAACTCTGAGGTAGAACATGATTCACGTAATTGTTTAGTCTTCAAACGTTTGGTTTTTTCTGAAGAGTCCTTGAAAGATAAAACGGGTCGACCGTGACCTCTTTTAACTGATGAATTTATAGTACTCAGGAAACTAATTGATTTCTCAAGCCACTCTTTATTATATTTTTCAAATTTTTGAAGTGAAACTTCTTTAGGCGCGTAATGGATTTTCGGGGACGGAGTAAAACCGAGTCAGGATCGACACGAAAATGCGAGTACCCCACCCCCCTCACCGTTCACTGTCCCTCTCTCACCATATGCGCTTGTTGAGGTGGGAGAGCCGCTCACGAACGTTGTCTCTCTTCTCTTCTTTCCCTCTCTCAGACACCAGCGAACTGCGTTATTGAACTTTTTCAAAAACACACTCAATTTGGATATTGTTAATGATAGGAACACTAGCACGACTAGACACGGGACAACAATCGATGCAGTTTTTGCACGATTCATTAAGGATTTAAGTGCTCACGTATATATCTCGCACTTTAGTTACCATAACCCAATTATCACGACATTAGGAAATGATATTCATGAAATTGACAATGAAAATGGCACATGATTGGTAAATTGTCATTGTAATTTCTTTGTAATTTTTATACCCTTGCAGAGGGTATTATAATTTTGGTCAAAAGTGTGCAACGCAGTGCAGGAGACCTCTCCGACCCTATAAAGTATATATATTCTTGATCAGGATCACCTCCTGAGTCGATATGAGCATGTCCGTCTGTCCGTCTGTCCGTCTGTCTGTTTCTACGCAAACTAGTCTCTCAGTTTTAAAGCTATCGAGTTGAAACTTTGCACACACCCTTCTTTCCTTTGCAGGCAGTATATAAGTCGGAACAGCCGGGATCGGTCGACTATATCCTATAGCTGCCATATAACTGATTGATCGGAAATGCCATAACTTTGTTGTTTTTTAAGTTAGAGGGTTGGGACTTTCCACACATGTTATATTTGACCAAAATATCTTGTGTACAAAATTTCATAAGGATCGGCCGACTATATCCTATAGCTGTCATAGAACGATCGAAATTGGCATAACTTTGTTGTTTTTTAAGTTAGAAAGATGGGATTTGGTACAGATTCTATTTTGGGAAAAACAATCTGATTTGTCGAATTTCAAAAGGATCGGCCGACTATATCCTATAGCTGTCATATAACTGATTGATCGGAAATGCTATAACTACGTTGTTTTTCAAGTTAGAAGCATGGGAGTTTCAATGGATTCCTCTTTTGGCAAAATAATTCGATATGCCAAATTTCATAAGGATCGGCCGACTATATACGATCCGCTATATATCTAATAATATAAGATGCGTGGCGCCACCTAGCGGACTGCGACTCAACTGCAAGGGTATATCAACTTCGGCTCCGCCCGAAGTTAGCTTTCCTTTCTTGTTAATTGTAATATTGTTATTTATGTAATATTGTATACTTGTGAATAAATTGAAAATTTTTGGAACTATACATTAATCGAACGTCATTCATCTATAGGAAAATATTAGAAAAAGCAAATTCATGCTTCGTCGTTGAATTATTTAACCTCTAATTTTCAAACTAACCTAAGAGAGAAAATAGAGATGATGAAATGAAAATAGAGAGAGAGGAATACTAGAAGTTTCACTTCTGTCTTGCGTAGGCTTGACACACCCTTTTATTCTTTTATTCTACTCGCTTTGCACCATCTTGACTTATACTGGAACTTGAAACTACTCAAATCATTTTTTATATCCTTGACATGACCACTTGTTCGTTTTTGTATCTCTCTTACCAAAGACATGTATTGTTGCTCGAAACTCTTCTCGCCAGAACTGGACATTATATTTAAAAGTTCTTTTCTTGTAATACATAATGTA
Organism: Drosophila ananassae; assembly: GCF_017639315.1. NCBI lineage: Eukaryota > Metazoa > Arthropoda > Insecta > Diptera > Drosophilidae > Drosophila > Drosophila ananassae. Next base: position 7,515,832 of record NW_025319037.1, on the reverse strand, counting down.
TTAGAAAACATTTCTGAAAAATGAGAAATAGCGTTGTCGGCGGGTAGGAACAAGTTGTGTCCTGTCGACATTGACACGGGCGCCCTGCTTCAAATCGTTATATTTTCTAAAGTAGCAAAAAGTAGCAGAAAACAAAAATTGCTTGTAACAGCCTATACAGCAATGATTATTTTCAGATAACAACCAACCTTTAAAAGTGCTTAGAACCCTAACGAAATTTCTATTGTTTATTAATTTTCCAATCATACAACTACACCACAAACATTATCTCGACTAACGGAAACTATTCAAAATTCAAATGAAAAACCATTACTGAAAGATATTTACATACCTGCGGATGAGGATTCCATTGCACGATAAAAAAAAAATAATTATTTTGTTGTGAAACTAATTTTAACTTGCGAGTAAATCACCTCTACTGAATAGCACGGTCAGAATAATAACTAACAATATCTTTTGTTTGGTTTCTTAACATCATCAAAAAGTACCTTACATATTATACTAGTGATGCAATATAATGAGAGAATACTGCAATCACTTTCTTTTTTCTCAATTTTTGGCATCTTTTTGGGATTCTGCCCCAGTGTGCTCCGTAACTAATACTGCGGCATCAGTACGTACCGGGGGTCCGGACGGTTGATAACCATGTTTGGTGATTGTTACGGGGGTTTTAATTATTGAGTGTGTGATCGCTTGAAGCGATGCCACAGAGGACATATCGGACAATTGCTCATTAATTTTGAGATATTTGGAAGCCGAATATTTCTCAGGTCCGGCCCTTGGGGTGGCCAGAGATATAAGTGGCTGCATAGTTTCGGCTGGGCAGGCTGAAGATTATTCGCCACAAGAACATCACTAAAACAGAATTTCTTACGCTTTGGAAACTCATTTAGTAGATGAAGACTACTAAACTGTGTATCGATCGCACAGAACTGGTCATTGATTTTACGAAACCACTGATTAACTCCTTGAATCCACTTTTAGTCTGTCTCATAAACGATCTCATTTCGTCCTGAACAGTACGACAACCGTCACAGCAAAAGGTGAGACCAGACCTACGTGAAAGAGTATCCGAAACTGAGGCCGTGAACCCGGCACACTTAGCGTGTAAAACGTTTTCACAAAGCCAGCAGTGGATGGGGAGAGGGAAGAGGAGATTGTCTTATTACAAGACTTCAGCGCACAGAAAAGTAGAAGATATAGTCGACCGATCCCGGCCGTTCCGACTTATATACTGCCTGCAAAGGAAAGACGGGTGTGCAAAGTTTCAACTCGATAGCTTTAAAACTGAGAGACTAGTTTGCGTAGAAACGGACAGACGGACAGACGGACATGCTCATATCGACTCAGGAGGTGATCCTGATCAAGAATATATATACTTTATAGGGTCGAAGATGTCTCCTTCACTGCGTTGCACACTTTTGACCAAAATTATAATACCCTCTGTAAGGGTATAAAAATGCGAAGCCTGATGGAGGCAAGCACCCAATCTTACTTATCAGAATTGTAGGGGCCTACGAAGTAAGCTCCTATTCTGGTAGAGATTCTGATTCTCTATTCCTTTGCATCCGATATTATAGTCTTTACTGAAACATGGTTAAGGCCGGAGATCCTTAGCTCTGAAGTTTTTCCAAGTAGGTACACTACTTTTAGACATGACCGACCTCTGCGATGAGGAGGAGTCTAAATCTCTATTGACTTTAATTTCGCATCTGAAGAGGTAAAGTTAATAGAGTTTGGTGATCGTTGTTTATTACTAGTCTGCTATACAGTCTGTTTCCAATCTTATGTCCGATAGTGACCTTCTAGTAATTCTTGGTGACTTTAAGTTACCAGAACTCACTTGATCAAATACTGAAAAATTTTCTGTTTTTAAGGCGGGCATCGTTGGCTTGCCCAGATCAACCATGTTAGAAATGCATTAGGTTTGCTTCTAGACTTATGTTTTGTATCTGATCCAGATGGTACCACTCTTTCCAGAGCTTTGCCTCTTAAGATCCATATCACCCCAAGCTTGAGGTTTCAATCGAAACCATTTCTGATATAGATCAGAAGCCTTCCCGCGTGTCAAATAAGAGGCTGAAATAAAAGGCTGACTTTCACAAACTTAATTGGTTAATTAACACTTTTGACTGGTGCGATATTCGATGCAGTTTTTGCACGATTCATTAAGGATTTAAGTGCTCACGTATATATCTCGCACTTTAGTTACCATAACCCAATTATCACGACATTAGGAAATGATATTCATGAAATTGACAATGAAAATGGCACATGATTGGTAAATTGTCATTGTAATTTCTTTGTAATTTTTATACCCTTGCAGAGGGTATTATAATTTTGGTCAAAAGTGTGCAACGCAGTGCAGGAGACCTCTCCGACCCTATAAAGTATATATATTCTTGATCAGGATCACCTCCTGAGTCGATATGAGCATGTCCGTCTGTCCGTCTGTCCGTCTGTCTGTTTCTACGCAAACTAGTCTCTCAGTTTTAAAGCTATCGAGTTGAAACTTTGCACACACCCTTCTTTCCTTTGCAGGCAGTATATAAGTCGGAACAGCCGGGATCGGTCGACTATATCCTATAGCTGCCATATAACTGATTGATCGGAAATGCCATAACTTTGTTGTTTTTTAAGTTAGAGGGTTGGGACTTTCCACACATGTTATATTTGACCAAAATATCTTGTGTACAAAATTTCATAAGGATCGGCCGACTATATCCTATAGCTGTCATAGAACGATCGAAATTGGCATAACTTTGTTGTTTTTTAAGTTAGAAAGATGGGATTTGGTACAGATTCTATTTTGGGAAAAACAATCTGATTTGTCGAATTTCAAAAGGATCGGCCGACTATATCCTATAGCTGTCATATAACTGATTGATCGGAAATGCTATAACTACGTTGTTTTTCAAGTTAGAAGCATGGGAGTTTCAATGGATTCCTCTTTTGGCAAAATAATTCGATATGCCAAATTTCATAAGGATCGGCCGACTATATACGATCCGCTATATATCTAATAATATAAGATGCGTGGCGCCACCTAGCGGACTGCGACTCAACTGCAAGGGTATATCAACTTCGGCTCCGCCCGAAGTTAGCTTTCCTTTCTTGTTAATTGTAATATTGTTATTTATGTAATATTGTATACTTGTGAATAAATTGAAAATTTTTGGAACTATACATTAATCGAACGTCATTCATCTATAGGAAAATATTAGAAAAAGCAAATTCATGCTTCGTCGTTGAATTATTTAACCTCTAATTTTCAAACTAACCTAAGAGAGAAAATAGAGATGATGAAATGAAAATAGAGAGAGAGGAATACTAGAAGTTTCACTTCTGTCTTGCGTAGGCTTGACACACCCTTTTATTCTTTTATTCTACTCGCTTTGCACCATCTTGACTTATACTGGAACTTGAAACTACTCAAATCATTTTTTATATCCTTGACATGACCACTTGTTCGTTTTTGTATCTCTCTTACCAAAGACATGTATTGTTGCTCGAAACTCTTCTCGCCAGAACTGGACATTATATTTAAAAGTTCTTTTCTTGTAATACATAATGTATTAGAAAACATTTCTGAAAAATGAGAAATAGCGTTGTCGGCGGGTAGGAACAAGTTGTGTCCTGTCGACATTGACACGGGCGCCCTGCTTCAAATCGTTATATTTTCTAAAGTAGCAAAAAGTAGCAGAAAACAAAAATTGCTTGTAACAGCCTATACAGCAATGATTATTTTCAGATAACAACCAACCTTTAAAAGTGCTTAGAACCCTAACGAAATTTCTATTGTTTATTAATTTTCCAATCATACAACTACACCACAAACATTATCTCGACTAACGGAAACTATTCAAAATTCAAATGAAAAACCATTACTGAAAGATATTTACATACCTGCGGATGAGGATTCCATTGCACGATAAAAAAAAAATAATTATTTTGTTGTGAAACTAATTTTAACTTGCGAGTAAATCACCTCTACTGAATAGCACGGTCAGAATAATAACTAACAATATCTTTTGTTTGGTTTCTTAACATCATCAAAAAGTACCTTACATATTATACTAGTGATGCAATATAATGAGAGAATACTGCAATCACTTTCTTTTTTCTCAATTTTTGGCATCTTTTTGGGATTCTGCCCCAGTGTGCTCCGTAACTAATACTGCGGCATCAGTACGTACCGGGGGTCCGGACGGTTGATAACCATGTTTGGTGATTGTTACGGGGGTTTTAATTATTGAGTGTGTGATCGCTTGAAGCGATGCCACAGAGGACATATCGGACAATTGCTCATTAATTTTGAGATATTTGGAAGCCGAATATTTCTCAGGTCCGGCCCTTGGGGTGGCCAGAGATATAAGTGGCTGCATAGTTTCGGCTGGGCAGGCTGAAGATTATTCGCCACAAGAACATCACTAAAACAGAATTTCTTACGCTTTGGAAACTCATTTAGTAGATGAAGACTACTAAACTGTGTATCGATCGCACAGAACTGGTCATTGATTTTACGAAACCACTGATTAACTCCTTGAATCCACTTTTAGTCTGTCTCATAAACGATCTCATTTCGTCCTGAACAGTACGACAACCGTCACAGCAAAAGGTGAGACCAGACCTACGTGAAAGAGTATCCGAAACTGAGGCCGTGAACCCGGCACACTTAGCGTGTAAAACGTTTTCACAAAGCCAGCAGTGGATGGGGAGAGGGAAGAGGAGATTGTCTTATTACAAGACTTCAGCGCACAGAAAAGTAGAAGATATAGTCGACCGATCCCGGCCGTTCCGACTTATATACTGCCTGCAAAGGAAAGACGGGTGTGCAAAGTTTCAACTCGATAGCTTTAAAACTGAGAGACTAGTTTGCGTAGAAACGGACAGACGGACAGACGGACATGCTCATATCGACTCAGGAGGTGATCCTGATCAAGAATATATATACTTTATAGGGTCGAAGATGTCTCCTTCACTGCGTTGCACACTTTTGACCAAAATTATAATACCCTCTGTAAGGGTATAAAAATGCGAAGCCTGATGGAGGCAAGCACCCAATCTTACTTATCAGAATTGTAGGGGCCTACGAAGTAAGCTCCTATTCTGGTAGAGATTCTGATTCTCTATTCCTTTGCATCCGATATTATAGTCTTTACTGAAACATGGTTAAGGCCGGAGATCCTTAGCTCTGAAGTTTTTCCAAGTAGGTACACTACTTTTAGACATGACCGACCTCTGCGATGAGGAGGAGTCTAAATCTCTATTGACTTTAATTTCGCATCTGAAGAGGTAAAGTTAATAGAGTTTGGTGATCGTTGTTTATTACTAGTCTGCTATACAGTCTGTTTCCAATCTTATGTCCGATAGTGACCTTCTAGTAATTCTTGGTGACTTTAAGTTACCAGAACTCACTTGATCAAATACTGAAAAATTTTCTGTTTTTAAGGCGGGCATCGTTGGCTTGCCCAGATCAACCATGTTAGAAATGCATTAGGTTTGCTTCTAGACTTATGTTTTGTATCTGATCCAGATGGTACCACTCTTTCCAGAGCTTTGCCTCTTAAGATCCATATCACCCCAAGCTTGAGGTTTCAATCGAAACCATTTCTGATATAGATCAGAAGCCTTCCCGCGTGTCAAATAAGAGGCTGAAATAAAAGGCTGACTTTCACAAACTTAATTGGTTAATTAACACTTTTGACTGGTGCGATATTCTGGCATGCACTGATATAATTATCATAGAAACATTTTTATTTTACATTAAATACATTATTAAACATTTTTTGACTTATTTGTAATCCGTCCACTTCAAAAAATTTTCCTTGGTTTACAAGGTGCCTTACGAAATTAAAAAAAGATAAACCCAGGCTTCTAAATAATTATAAAAAACACTTGTAGCAGCATAGATTTCTCAACATACTTAATAGAGATTTAGATTTTACCGTCCAAAACGCCAAATGTTTTAAAAATTATATTTGCTGCGATCAGATCGCTCCAGGATTTGTCATCTGACCACAAGGAAAACTATTAACGCTTCTCCTCACTAAGTTGTTTAGAAAGACCTTCTATTTCGAATAACACCCCACATCAGAGCTCAAAACATTATTCCGGCTCATCAATTTGGGTTCCGCTAAATTCATCCAGCATCTGATCCGCCAAAAATGGAGTTCCTCGGTCCCACACTCTTTGTTCTTTACAAATCCCCACAAATGAGTTTCCGACTTTCAACATTGATGTGTTCGGTGACGTCACAACCATCCTTAGCCGTTCTAAATGTCCGAATCTGCTCAACAATCAAAATGCCGAATAGGAACAGAATGGTACAAGAAGTGTACCATATATCTGCCTGAGGTACTAAAATTAACGAACAAAAGTGTAAAAAACAGGGACCGTAATCATTATGAGTTTTATTTTAAAAATCACAAATTAATTATTATTTTCTGAGCTAAAAAATAAAAAATAATCATTATTCTCAGAGCGAAAAAAAAAAGAAAATCCAAATATAATGATTATTTTGTGATTTTTATTTTTTTTGCTAAAAAATATCAAGCAATTTGTGATTGCGGGCTAAGAATTAAATTTTTTGGACATATGACTGTATATCTCCATAGACCAGGTATATAGCTCCAAATTAACACTATGATTTTTCCGCGATCACTCCTCCAAACCATTAAGAATTATAAAAAATGGGAAATCGTGCAATCATTTAAAACATAAAAGTGCGTAAGTGCACTTCGTATTTTGGGAAGGAGTGCGTAGAAGTCATTGCATTAGTGTTTAACACATTTATTCATTGGGGATCATTTGTGTCGAGATTCAAAATGTGACGAAAGAGAATATATGCAAGCAACAATTTATTGTTTATTTTTTTTGAGGACTTTGTTATACCACTTTGTTATAGCGTCAATTATTAATTCTAACCCCTTGTGTCGATTTCAGAAAATACTGCGGACCTGGATGTGCTACCTCTGGCTCATTTTGTAAATGGCTGCCGCCCTCAACGTTCATCGATCCGGACCTTACTGCCCTAAACTTCAACCGTCTAGATATCCTGGATATCCGTCTGGATGGGTGGCAGAGTGTCTCCTTCTTGCTGCCAGTTTTCTGTGCGCTTTTGAAGGAGGAGTATCTTACGCTGTTGCAGCAGCATTCCAAATGGCGTTTCAATGAACTGGCCTCTGGCCAGGATACTGAAGCTTGTTTCTGGGCACGACGGAGTGAATTGGGTAGCCATACTTAAGACAGCTTAAGTATGCCTACTTAAGACAGCGGTTGGAATGACTAAGCATGCGGTGACAAGGTTGTGTCTGCTTCCAGCCTCCAACGGGTGGCCAAGCAGCCAAAGGCAAAGCTTATATAGATTCTGAGGCGGAGGAGCAGGTTCTAAGAAAAAATGCTTATAGGTGCACAAAATTGCCCATAAACTATATTCTTACTCGGCATGTGCCTGATTTTTTTTTGTTTTTCTTGCACATGCGGAATAAGAATATATTTAATGTGAAATTTTGTACGCCTATATAGCATTTTTTCGTCACCAAAATTGATATCCGATATTTTTGGCTTGACATGCAGGTTCGTCACCGGAAGTTTACATCGTCAAGAGATTTTTTTTTATATAAGTTGTTTTCTTTTTGTATATATACAGTGGCGAGCAAAATTGAGTGCATGTTCAGAACTCAGACTTTCGTCACCCACAAAATCATAACCACACAAGATAATCCCAAAATTTTTTTTGTTTTATATTCATTATTTTATTCTTAATAAATTTTAAGCAAAAACAATCATGGCAGAGATAAATTCTAGGAGAATTACAAAATTTTTAATTATTAAATTAATATTAATATTTTGTCCAAAGACCTTTATTTGAGATAACTTCCTGTACACGGTTAGGCATGCTCTTTACAAAATTTTCAATTATATCTTTGGGAATACGTCTTCATTTAGCTTCAACACGCTCTCAAAGGATGCCCATGTTTGATGGAGCTTATTGCCCGAGCCGTCTTTTCACGATTGACCAAAGATTTTCAATCGGATTGAGGTCGGGACTTTGTGCTGGCCATTCCATTAATTTAAAAGGTTGCTTTTCAATCCACATTCTTGTTTATAGCCAAGGAAGCACCCTTTGGAGTTAGAAGCTTGTTCTTCCTAATTTCCGACATCATTTCCGACTCCTTCAATAATTTCTTACGACCTGCGTCTTGCACTTTGGGAGTCACATTCCGTCCGTGTTCAGAAGCAGCGATTACCGCCGATTGGCTTATACCTAGCCTTTTGAAAATAACACGTGATGTACAACCATTCTCGGTCAGGCTAACTACATTATTTTCAATATCTTCAGATAATTTTCGCATTTTTATGCTCGCAAATTTTGAACAATTTATTTATAATTACAAGCTAATTCAGTTACACTCTGCTTAGTCTGAAGCACGTTTTAATCTGTGCTACGAACATTAAGAATAATAGAAAATCAAAAATAATGGTGAATCTTGCCGTGTTGTGCTGATAAGAGAAGTTAGAAAGCGAAAATAGGCAAAAAAGTGCCTACGTGCAAAATTGAGTTTATGCGTGTTTTTATACCCTTGCAGAGGGTATTATAATTTTGGTCAAAAGTGTGCAACGCAGTGAAGGAGACATCTCCGACCCTATAAAGTATATATATTCTTGATCAGGATCACCTCCTGAGTCGATATAAGCATGTCCGTCTGTCCGTCTGTCTGTTTCTACGCAAACTAGTCTCTCAGTTTTAAAGCTATCGAGTTGAAACTTTGCACACATCCTTCTTTCCTTTGCAGGCAGTATATAAGTCGGAACGGCCGGGATCGGTCTTTGGTGTTGGTGTTTTTTAAGTTAGAAAGATGGGATTTGGTACAGATTCTATTTTGGGGAAAACAATCTGATCTGCCAATTTTCATAAGGATCGGCCGACTATAAACGATCCGCTATATATCTAATAAAATAAGATGGGTGGCGCCACCTAGCGGACTGTGACTGAACTGCAAGGGTATATCAACTTCGGCTCCGCCCGAAGTTAGCTTTCCTTTCTTGTTTTTCGTTTTTTTTTGTAATTCTCCTAGAATTTATCTCTGCCATGATTGATTTTGCTTAAAATTTATTAAGAATAAAATAATGAATATAAAACAAAAAAAATTTTGGGATTATCTTGTGTGGTTATGATTTTGTGGGTGACGAAAGTCTGAGTTCTGAACATGCACTCAATTTTGCTCGCCACTGTAGATCTTAAATTATTTAAAATAAGAAAGGAAAGCTAACTTCGGGGGGAGCCGAAGTTTATATACCCTTGCAGTTGAGTCGCAGTCGGCTAGGTGGTGCCACGCATCTTATGTTATTAGATATATAGTGGATCGTATATAGTCGGCCGATCCTTATGAAATTTGGCATATCGAATTATTTTGCCCAAAGAGTAATCCACTGAAACTCCCATCCTTCTAATTTGACGAAAACAACGAAGTTATGGCATTTCCGATCAATCAGTTATATGGCAGCTAAAGGATATAGTTGACCGATCCCGGCCGTTCCGACTTATATACTGCCTACAAAGGAAAGAAGGATGTGTGCAAAAATTTCAACTCGATAACTTTAAAACTGAGAGACTAGTTTGCGTAGAAACACACAGACGGACAGACGGACATGCTTATATCGACTCAGGAGGTGATCCTCATCAAGAATATATATACTTTATAGGGTCGGAGATGTGTCCTTCACTGCGTTGCACACTTTTGACCAAAATTATAATACCCTCTGCAAGGGTATAAAAAGACACATAACACGGTGCGACAGTGAAAAAACACTTGTGAAACGAGATAGTGTAGGTTGTTAATCTGGTCGAAGAGAACTCAAAAATATTTTTTTTATATTTTTGGAACCCTCCAATTTTTTTTTATTTAAAAAAAACCGTTTTTCGGGACTTTTTTGCGCTTAAAAATTCCTGAACGCGTTTTTTTCAACCGATTTCAAAATTTTCGGTGTTTTTCAATAGTTAAATGTTGTAGCTTTTGAAAAAAAATATATCTTCGATTTTGTTGAACAAAAAGGACAAAATTTTTACACCTGAAACTAAAGTTTTCGACTTTTATTCGTATTTTTCGGATTTTGATGCCAGTTTTCCGGTAAAACTTACTAAAATTCTGTCATGTTTGCCACATATCAATGTTGTCTCATTCATTCTGAATAAAACGAGATAAATTTCATCAAAAAATAATGAAAATTGGTGAAGTTATAACGCTTTTCCCAAAAAAAGTCAATTCAACCTTGCGTGCGCTCCGGAGTACCTGTGTGTATGTCAGGAATATGCTCTTCTTCTTATAGTGCTCCCATGGTTTTATTGACTTTTTTTGGGAAAAGCGTTATAACTTCAACAATTTGTATTATTTTTTAATGAAATTTGTCTCGTTCTATTCAGTATTATTGAGACAATATTAATATGTGGCATAAATGACAGAATTTTTGTCAGAAGAAAGCAATATACTCTTATTTTTATACACATTGTTCCTCCGAAGCGCCCGCTAGGTTGAGTTGACTTTTTTTGGGAAAAGCGTTATAACTTCACCAATTTTCATAATTTTTTGATGAAATTTGTCTCGTTTTATTCTGAATGAATGAGACAACATTGATATGTATCAAAAATGGCCGAATTTTTGTAAGTTGTACCGAAAAACTGGCATCAAAATCCGAAAAACACAAATAAAAGTCGAAAACTTTAGTTTCAGGTGTAAAAATTTTGTCCTTTTTGTTCAACAAAATCGAAGATATATTTTTTTTTCAAAAGCTACAACATTTAACTATTGAAAAACACCGAAAATTTTGAAATCGGTTGAAAAAAACGCGTTCAGGAATTTTTAAGCGCAAAAAAGTCCCGAAAAACGTTTTTTTTTAAATAAAAAAAAATTGGAGGGTTCCAAAAATATAAAAAAAATATTTTTGAGTTCTCTTCGACCAGATTAACAACCTACACTATCTCGTTTCCCAAGTGTATTTCGTTTTTTTTTTTTTTGTCGCACAGTGTAATATATAGAATATTAAAGTAACCCTCTGGACAGACGATTTACACAGTTAGCAATACTTTAAATGTAAGGATTATCTTAAAATAATCCGAGCGTTCAACAATACTGCAAGTCAATATGGGAATCAGAATAAAAAAATCCTCTAAAAATTCATCCTCCAAACTTTCGATTTTATTTATTTAAAAAAAAAATTCCCCATCAAATATACACAATCATGTATGTTCATATGTATGGGTACGTAACGCCAAGCTTGGCAAATGGCTGCAAAAAATTGGTAGCTCCACTTATAGGACTATATTTTAAGTAAACTAATTTTTCCAGATATAAGCGATATATCCAAAGTTGCGTCTCCACGAGAAATATAGATAAGATCGAAAAAGCCAATTTTAATATATATTTTTTTTCGTTGACAAAAAATTTATTTTCAGTGTATTTTGTTTTGTCTATTATTAAGACGTTTGGTCTTAGAGAAAGTAGATAGATAGATATTTATAGAGAGATAGAAAATAGAAGATAGATATTTAAAAAACCTTTTCAACGGTGTTTTAATGTTCATTTATTCACTATATATTTGCTTAAAACTAATGAAAATTAACAAAAGCGTTGCTAGCTGCAAATGAAGCTGTCGATGTGATGAGATGTAGAAAAGGTTGTGTTTTTAGAGATGGCCTCCGGCGATATCGATACTCTCATAAGATATCGAGTTCGATTGTGTTATGGTAAGCACTTAGGGTTGCCACAGTACCCCCCTCCTAGAGTTCCTGTTAGGAAAGATACTTTGCTGGGAATCTGACTCGTCGTCCTGATCTTGATAACTGATCGGTTGGCTGGGCAGTTGGCGCTGTCGTTTTCCCTTGAGTCGAGGGAGATTCGTTTTGGAAGATGTATGCCGGTTTAAGTCTGTCGATAGACACCTTGTTGTCTTTTGTATGTCCTTTGAGCGTAAAGTACTTGTCGTGCTTTGCTAGCACTTCGAACGGACCCTCGTAGTTTGCTTCTAGAGGGGTTTTGACTCGATCCACTCTGACGAAGACGTGGGTACAATGGTTTAAATCCGGGTGCACAAATTCCTGCGGTGTATGATGGTGCACTGGCTTAGTGGTTGGTAGCCGAGATATGGTTTTTTGAAGAGCCTCGGCGAACTCAGACTCGGTATGTTTTTGTGTGTTTGGTGTAAAAAATCCGCCAGGGACACGTAGAGCGGTGCCGTAAAACATTTCAGCTGGGCTCAACCCAATGTCGCTTTTAACTGTTGTACGTAGGCCTAGGAGGATTAAGTGCAGGGAACTGCTCCAGTTAATAGGATCGGCGCATTTTAAGGCCGCTTTTAATGTTCTGTGCCAGCGTTCGATCATCCCGTTGGCTTGTGGGTGGTACGCCGTCGTGCGCAGGTGCTTAAAACCGCAAATTCTGGCGAGCTCTTGGAAAAGTGTGGACTCAAATTGTCGGCCTAAATCTGTTGTGATGTGGAGAGGGATTCCGTACAGAGCGAACCAGCCCGAAATCAGAGCGTTGGCCACCGATTGTGCTGTGATGTCGACTAAAGGGATTGCTGTGGGCCATCTTGAGAAGCGATCGATACACGTGAGGCAGTATCGGTATCCGTTGGATGATGGCAGTGGGCCAACGATGTCGATATTGATGTGCTCGAAACGGGCGTCGCTGGCGGCATACTCTCCCAGTGGCGATTTTGTGTGTCGTTGGATTTTAGCTTTTTGACACGGGATGCAAGAGCGTACGATTTTGGCCACATCCTTCGCCATGTGGGGCCAAACATAGTGTTTGCCGACCAATTTATTCGTCGCCTTAACTCCTGGATGGCTCAGCGAATGCAGGGCTTGAACCACGGTTTGGCGTAGACATCTGGGCACGAACGGGCGTATCTGGTTATTGGCGACGTGGCAGTACAATTGTTTGTTTGAGCCTGAAAGAGATAATTTGGTTAGTGAGATGGTATTTTCTGGATCAGAATTGAGTAGCGATTGTAGTTCGTCGTCGTTTTCCTGTTCCAGTGCCATCTCGTCGAAGTCGATGTGTTTGATGGCTTCGATGCGTGAGAGAAGATCAGCCACGTTGTTTTCCTCTCCTGTGATGTGCCGGATATCGGTACTGAATTGGCTGATGAAATCCAGTTGGCGCGCGCGTCGCGGTGATGCTTTCTCGCTGTTTTGATTGAAAGCGTACATCAGCGGCTTGTGGTCGGTAAAAATTATAAAGTTTCTGCCCTCCAATGCGAACTTGAAGTGCAAAATGGCCTGATAGATGGCAGTCAGCTCTCTATCGTAGGTGCTGTACTTCTTTTGCGTCGGTGTGAATTTCTTGGAGAAGAAACCCAGTGGTTGCGTCTGCTCGTTGACAATCTGATGTAACACGGCACCCATGGCGTCATCGGAGGCATCGGTAGTTAGTGTTAATTGCGAGTTAGGTGCCATGTAGTTCAGCAACGTTGCGTTTGCAAGCTCGTTCTTGCAGGCGTCGAATGCGTGGTCGGCTTCTGTGGACCAGAGTATCGGGGTCTTGTCGTTCTTTTTATTGCCTTGGATTAGAGTCTGGAGTATGTGTTGGTTATCAGCAGCACGTGGGATAAAAGGCCGATAGAAGTTGATCATACCCAGAAACTTTTTTAAATCTTTAGCTATAAGCGGTTTTTTAAAGTGGCGAATGGCTTCCACTTTTGCTTCGGATGGTTTCAAACCGTGCTGGCTGATGTCATGTCCCAGGAACGTGAGTTGTGATTTACCGAATTGGCACTTCTCGAAGTTCACGGTGAGATGTGCCTTTCGAAGGCGGTCGAGGATAGTACGGAGGTGTGTCTCGTGCTGCTCCGCGGATTCTGAAGCGATCAGAATGTCGTCGATGTATGCGAAAACAAAGTCGAGATCCTGTATTACGTTGTTTATGTGACGCTGAAAAGTTTGCGCTGCGTTGCGTAAGCCGAATGTCATGAACAAGAATTCGAATAGCCCAAAAGGCGTGATAATTGCTGTTTTGGGAATATCTTGCGGTTCGACAGGGATCTGGTGATATGCTTTTTGCAGGTCGATTTTTGAAAATATCTTTTTACCGTGTAGGATGCTTGTTACATCCAGTATGTACGGAATAGGGTATCGATCCGGCACTGTTACGTTGTTTAGTGCTCTGTAGTCGCCGCATGGTCGCCACTCTCCGTTTGCTTTCTTTACCAGGTGTAATGGACTGGACCAGTGGCTTTTTGAGGGGCGGCATATTCCTTTTTCGATGAGGTAGGAGAACTCAGTCTGTGCGGCTTTGAGTTTGTCGGGCGCTAGTCGTCGGGCGCGGGCGTGAGTAGGCGGGCCGTTGGTCGAGATGAAGTGCGTTACTTCGGACTCTGCTGGCAGCCGGTTCGAGTTGATCGTTGCGAGATCGCGGTATTCGTGAAGCAACCTAGCGTATTGGTTGCTCGTGTCGTAGGATAAAATCGCGTTGATTTTACGTTGAGGCGCGTGACATGTTGATTCGTGCAGCGTAGCTCGATCGATGAGTTTGCGTCGTTTCATATCGACGAGTAAGTCGAAATGTTGAAGGAAATCAGCTCCAATGATAGCGCAGTTGACGTCAGCTAATACGAAGGTCCAAACGAAGTTTCGTCCCAATCCCAGCGACACTGTTATGCGTTTTTCTCCATAGGTTTGTATCTTCGTACCATTGGCGGCGAAAAGAAGCTTTGGAGTGAGCATAGTTTTTGCGATTCTGCAGGGTGGCATCACTGAAATGTCGGCGCCGGTGTCGATGAGAAATTGAGTTTTGGAGTAATTGTCGTTGATGGCGAGGCGGGCAATTGTGCTGTGGTTTTCTTCGAATTTGTCCGCCGAATCCGAAGACTGTTTTAGTTTTTTGGTTCGGAGGAAAACGAGCACGGTTGGCGACATTTCTTGGCGGCGTTGCCAAATTTGCTGTGGTACCAACAAAAGCCTGAAGTCGGGACGCTGTTGCGATCCGTTAATGTGGGTGAGCTATTCTTGCGGTAACGGTTTTTGAACAGCGCGTTGATTTGTTGCTCGATGCGGTCTAGACGTTCGTCGAAAACGGTGCTGCTGGGTGGCGCCGATTTGGCGTCAACGGTGCGTATATGGTGAAAATCGCCGACTTCCATGACTTTGTCTGCCAACTTAGCTAAATCTGCTAGGCGGGCGTCCGATGCTTGCAAGATCGCTTGCACTTGGGTTGGTAGGCGCTGCAGCCACAGTGCTTTTAAGAATGTTTCGTCAACTTTGTTTGCGGCGAGTGCGTTTAACTCGTTGAGCAGTTGTGTGGGGCGCTTGTCACCAAGGTCAGTCTCCGAAATCAACTTCTGGATTTTCTTCTGCTCGCTTTCGCAGAAGCGTTCCAAAATACACGACTTTAAGTTTTCGTACTTGCCTGTGCCTGGTTGGTTGACGATGGCGTCGGCGATTCGGGCCAGTACCGGTGCTTCGATTGACGCCAGGATCGTGTTGAATTTCGTGTCGTCTGCAGTTATTCCTGCCAGAACGAATTGGGCTTCGATTTGCGACAGCCATAATTCTGGGTGCTCGGTCCAAAAGGGCGGAATTTTAACCGCCACGCGGTTAATAACTACGTCGGAACGGCGAGTAACGGTATCGTGAAAAACGTCGGCGTCGTCTTGTGTGGTGTCGTTGTTTGCCATTGTAAGCACCGGTACTCGCGTCTATATAGTGATCACGTCGGGGTCACCAATTTAATGTTCATTTATTCACTATATATTTGCTTAAAACTAATGAAAATTAACAAAAGCGTTGCTAGCTGCAGATGAAGCTGTCGATGTGATGAGATGTAGAAAAGGTTGTGTTTTTAGAGATGGCCTCCGGCGATATCGATACTCTCATAAGATATCGAGTTCGATTGTGTTATGGTAAGCACTTAGGGTTGCCACAGTGTTAAGCATCTTCATTGATTATAAAGTTGTGCATTTTCTTGGATAACTGAAACAAATGGCGGATCGGACGGCTGGAGGTACCAATCGACGCGTCTTTAGTTGAGCGTCTTTTGGAATGGAGTGCGAATAAAGTGATTCCCAATATCAATATAGTTGTTCAAAATTTTTGTATTTTCACCCTAATTTCTCCCAAACCAAACGCCGTTTGGAAAATGTTTGGAAAAATTATCCAATTAAAACAATAGTTTTCGATTGGTATACAATTCATCAGATCGGATGCCTACAGAAAATTTGTAATTCTTCGGCTATATATACATAGAGTCTCCTCGTGTATGCCAAGGCATGTAGGTCGCCCCTCGTGGACTGCCGTCCACAGTGGTCCAATGAAAACAATACGTTTTATTTGGTACATCACTTATTCAGATTGAACGCACACAGAACATTTTTAATTATTCCTAGCGAACTGCTATCCGCTGTGATATTTTACAATTTCATTGAAAATATAGTATATAGTATAGAATAGTAGTATAGAATAGGTTACTTACCACTTAAGTCGCTAGGGCTTTCTATGATAACGCTAAGGCATAAATTGGGAGTGAATTATTATGGAAGTTCCTCCATCTTGCCGCTGATCTGCGTGTTGACATTCAGGTGGGGAGGATAGATGCAACTTCTTCTCGTCTTGCGGAACCAATTTGTTAATTGTCTCCACTGGCGACTAAGTCAGCGCCCAGGTCTGACTCAATTGTGGACTATAACCTGCACCCTTCCAATGGGTCGTCCGCTTCGCTTCGATCGTCCGTTCCAGCCGTGAAGGCTCTCGATGCTGCAACCGCCCTTAACCGTACTGACGATAATTATATTTCAATTGTCGATGAGTCTGCTGCAACAATCGACAAGTGCGCCTCCGCCTGGCGCAATCCCGGAAAGACGTTTCCCGTCACTCTCGTTTCCCTATTGGCTCCTTACTCAAGCGCTGTCTGGGTGACTCTGGGTCTAGATGGACACGAGAATAATAGACCTTGGTTTGTTTAATACGGTCGCTATCAAAAATCTGACAGCTGAAATCTGAATTTGTTGGGCTCGGGCAATCATGTTTAATCTATAAATTCAGTGAAACGTATACACGTACTCTGTGAGCTTGCCCGGACAGTTGTTGCGAGCATGGCAAGCAAAACAATTTCACTACAATTTACATATTGGCGTGGCGTTCTATTTATAACATAAATTTTATTCTTTAGCCGTCAATCCATAAACCACAAACTAAATACAGTCTATTAATCAAAATGTTATTTTGTGGAAGAAATCATTAAGCAGCCTTTCACTTTTGACCATAGGAACTGTATAGTCCTTTAAGCAGGACTGACTGGAAAGATAATTCACAACACATAGTATTGCATTAAATGAAGAAATACAATACGCAGGCCGTCGCAGACCATGGGTACGATCGCGAGGGTTGTTTATCTGCAACACAAATAAAAGAGGGAAATTATATGTTGCTCGCACAATTGATGTGCGACTGACTTTTGTATGAAGTTAATTTGAGTAGCTTGGAGACACGATATCCTTTTATTAAGCGGTCGATGGGTGCGTATTTAGATCCATCCCACGACCCTGAAGAATACGAAGGAAGGTACCTGAGGGCAAGGAAAATACTTGTTTCAGGAATATTTTTACTGGAACGTGTGACCGTATCTGAAGGAGTGAGTACACCTGTTTCCCAAGATTACGCAATTTTCGTGGTGGAATCGCATAATCAATTGCCAAAAATTTAAATGTTTTTGTAGAGACTTTAAGGAATGGCCGGCATTTTGGGATATATATAAAAGCAATAATATTAAATTTATAATATAATTTATAACTATCTGACTGACAGTTTCTATTTATGAAGTAACTAAAATATAGTTATGGTTCGATTGAAACCATTGAAATATCAAGGACCGTAATCATTATGAGACTTTTAATGAAAAAATTTGGTTTTTTAGATAAATCATATCAGCTTTCATGGAGCAGAATTTTTCTTCAACAAACCCCATTACATTTCTTGATGTTTTAATGCTGGCATATCTCAGCCACGAAAAAATTTGAAAAGTCAGCGTTTTGAATCCTTTCGCATCGATAACTGCTAGAGTGAGTTTTTCGTCTGTGACTAAATCTATACACGCATTTTTGACTTCGGCTTGTCCCATCGTCACCGAAAATTTAACTTTTTTGGGTGCACACTCTTCGTTGGTCATCGTATCCACTTCCGTATCATACACGTCTTTATGTTTAGTTTCTATGTGACACACACCTGTTACATCAAAACTTTGAATCCTTTAACTATCTCGGGCAAAAGATCAGCCATGACATGCTCCAGTAGACGAGGCTTAGCGCGAAAACAGCGTATGCATTTGTTTAAAATTCCTGAAACGGTCTTTCTCCCTCCAATGGGCCAGTATTGAGAACGGATTTTCGCAATTAGCGCCCGAGGGCCGGAGTGTAGGTTCGGAGTGCAGGTAGCCGAAGTGACGGGATGGCCTCTTGAAAGAATGATCGGATGACATCTATCAAAATTCAGCGAAGAGTGAGACAATCGCCCGAAGCGAACCAGCATCATTCACAAAAGGAGCGAGCGAGGCAAGCGGTCTTGAGGGTGTAATCAATATGCGCGATTTTAGTAAGCCTATCTCTTCCTTAATTCGGTAAGCTGGACGACGCGAATCAGCAGATGGGTTCCTACTTGAAGATCATGACATAATTTGTAAATGTTGTCTCTGTAGGGCGATAAACGCGTTGGCAAACGTTCACAATGAGGCGATATCCCTTTGTGGAACCGTAGCCAATAAGGTCCTGGCGCGAAGTGTGATGGTTTTTTTTCGGCCACAATAGCGATGGGCCAATCATCTTTGGATCAACGAAGAAATGGAGGGCCATGGGACCAAAGCTGGAAATTCAAAAGCTCAGTGGGAAGAGAACCTATTAACAGTAGATCGGCTAGGTAGACAATAGCAACATACCGCCATTTCATTGCCTTGGTGAGCTCCTGTATGATAGAGACGCGATTAGATACAAACACGTCAAATCGAGCTTGTTTGTCTTGAATCCAGGATAGGGCAACCGAGAAGTCACACCAACAATAATAATCTCCTTTATACGTTCCAAGATCAGCAACTTAGTTCCATCTTCGGTATTGTCTGAGTTTTTATGGGTGCCACTCGACCCTTTGAGCATAACAGCCGACAATCAGACCCGGACAATACTTATACGCAAGCTCCATCCAAGCTAGCGTTGCAGAATTCGTGGACCTCCAACCTTTCTCCTGACCAACCTGAGTTTGGTCAAAACTGCAATAGAATTACAAGCACTTGGGATTGAGAAGAGAAGGGATTAAGGAAAGCTTTCATCCCATGACAAATTTTCTCTGCATAGCTTCTGCAATAAGGTCTTTGCCCTGGTGACGACAGGACCTACCAAGCCCCTCGGGTCATATAAACGAGCGACGGAAGATAGTATAGATCTCCTGCTTGGTTTGGCGGTGGGCTGAAGAGCTTTAATCGAAAACAGCAGAAGGTCAGCTGAAGGATCCCATGCTAATCCAAGAGTCTTTGTGAACGGACTGCCGTCCGTTTTATGTATGACTCCGTATCGCTTTCGGGTACTCCTTCCAAAACCTCTGGGATGTTGGAGCACCATTTCCTTAATTGAAACTGACTCTTGTTCAACAGGTTCGATGTCTGAGCTATTCTCTCAACCGCTTCGGTCGTCGTTGGGGCACCATTGTCGAATCGAAAAGGATGTGCTATCCAGTTCAGTGTCTTTATTCGAATGATTTATTAGATTCTTACACTAAGGCTTGCTAGCTAACGGCGCAGCGGCAGAGCAGCCGTTTTATATATTTTATATATAAGTAAAGTTACAATATGTAGAAACGGGCAGAGAGTTATGCATGCACATATGTATATAAGTGGTCAGCGTGGGAACCATGCTGACTCGGCTCTATATGGTGAATGTAATTGCATATCATATTACATATGCACATGAAATGTGTTTGGGCACTTGGCACGCTGTCGCTGAGTACATTGTTATTGGTAGAACAACGAAGTGTTGTGACTTCGGCTAACAAAGTGTTGCCGCTCAATATTTATGTTGTGTAATAAGAACTCATATGTGCATACACCACACCAAATATGAAGTCGTCCACATAAAAACACTGGAGGACAACACGAGAGCAACGGCGGTTGCACGCTAGGCAGCGGGAGGGTGAGCATCAGTAGGCTAAGTGCTCAGACTTGATGAACATAAAGCAGAGGGCAAGACGCCGGACCTCATCGTATCGTTCCTCAACTGACAAGGCGAGGAACCTTCGTGTGCCCGCACAAAGCATACGAAGCAGGCGGAACATTCAGGAGTATGCACGATCGGTCCTAGGCAAATGCGGAGCTAAGGCCAAATCCAAAGGGTAAGGCACCTTTCTTCCAGAAACCAAGCCATAGATTCCCAAAATGGCAGACTGTCATCACTGCTTCCTGCTAGAGATTCTTCCCACTTGGCCTTTGTGGTCAAGGGAAACATCATAGTTAGCGTCAGTAATCTCCAGAGCTCTCACAGTCTCCAGGGCTGAGTCCCGCAGGCTTGAAATGAGCGGATGACTGTCAATAGTCGTCCTAAACTGGGCGCAGAAATCCGGCCACTCGGCATAGCCGCCGCTAAATGTTGGCAACGGGGGCAATGAGGGAGGAGATCTGTATGAAGTAGGTGAAATCCCAGCACCCCTGGTTCCATCCAGAAGCGTAGAGTGCGCAGCAACTCTCATAGAAAGCTAGGCAACCTCCACCTGGAATTTTTTCTTGAATTGCCTTTAACGATCCTATTTATATTGCAGGTGGAGATAACTCTTGAGAAAACCCAACTTTTGATAAATCGTTCGAGATGTACAAGGATTAACGGGCGGCTCAGGCGCAATATAAGGAGGGCCACTGGAGCGAATCGGGGCTGAGTCTTCTAGGGAAGCTGGAAAAGTTGAGAGAAAGATCACCAGTGGGTAAGCCTAACATTCAAGCAAGAAAGTTTCTTTAGAGAAATTAGGAGTATATGCTGAAGGACCCCCTGTGGGTAAGTCCGACAGTCTCAAGTGCGGGACTTAGAGCGAGTACGCAAAGTTCTGTGATCCGTGGCTCAAGAACCCCTTGAGTCCGGCGGCTGTACGCGAGTCATCAAGCAAGGATAAGTCAAGGAGTAAGTGGGGAAAGGATCAAAGATCCGCGGCGGAACTGAAGCCCAAGGGTAAATCGAGTCGGGTTGGTTTATTCCCGGACATGAAAGGTATCCTGGTGTCCATTATCGATTCTTGACCGTTACGACCAGGTGTGATCCTGTATAGCTGTCGCGTAGGCACGCAGGTGTTTGGAGGCGAGTGGCGGACGTAGCCGGGGGCGTGTCCTGTGGCGTAGGTAGGCCTTTCGTGCCGTGATCCGGGCGCCAGGCACCAAGAAGCGTATCCTGCCCGTCTGGAGGAGAGGATCGGCGACAAGTGCTGTGACAACAACGGGAGCATAGGCCCCGCAACTGGAGCACGTGAGTCCAAACGGCGGGAACATGCTGCTTGCGGGAACGGCTTCTTGTAGTCGGGGTACCTAAGTATGACATCCGACGATGAAGCCAAGAAAAAACACGCTCTGTGTAATAAATAAAAAATTGCGACAGACACCCTCATGTTTGCATCGTATAAGTTCTAAGGAAACACATCTTTTTTACATGACAACACATCTGCTTTACATGAGCATTCTCATTCTCTTAGAAGATGATGCCATCATCCACATAAACATAACAGAAATTGACGATCTGCCCTCTTAGGATGTCGTCAATGGTTCTTTGGGAAATACTGCCTGCATTCTTTAGGCCAAATGAGAGTCTTTTGAACTTATATTTTTCACCATTTACGGAGAATGAAGTTTTTCACGTTCGCCTTCAGCGAGCATGATTTGGTTATAGCCGAACTTGCTAAACTGTTCCTGTAAATGGGGGATTCTTACCCTAGTGACGGTTGTTCTCCCTACCGACTGGCTTACGTTTCTTGTCGCCAGTGAAGCTAAAAAAGGCTTCTCATCCCCAGATTTTGAGTCGCTCGAATACTTTCTATAGCTCCCATGCTAACTGATGGGGTCAGTCATGAGTGAACGCACATATAAACGGACAGACGTTCATTTGAATTGCTTTGAGCAGTGGGTAAATAAACAACAACAAAGCGAGTCTTGCGCGGCTGTCGTATGACTACGCTATGCAAATGAAAAACTTTGGTGTTTTTTAAGTTAGGTACAGTCTTGGCAAAGTAATCCGATATGCCAAATTTCATAAGGATCGGCCGACTATATCCTTTACCTGCCATATAACTGAACGATCGGAAATGGCACAACCATGGCTATTTTTAAAGATGCTTGGGGCTGTTTCCGACATTTTTATTAGAAAATTTATTCGTTCGTGAAATTCTCATAAGTATCGGCGAACTATATACGATCAGATATATATATAATAAAATTAGCTGCTGCTTAACTGCAAGGGTATATCAACTTTGGCTCCGCTAGAAGTTAGCTTTAATTTCTTGTTTGTTAAAAACATGTTGGAAAACGAGTCCACTTACATAATTTTTTAATAGCTATTTGCTACTTTAGGGGGTTGAGCAATGCAGTATTTTCCATATCGATGTCAAAATAGTAACTTCTTCCTGGGGTGCGTGTGTTCTTCTTTAAGTTGGGCGCCAACTAATACACTTCCCATTAGTAGAATTAGGATGATTCTGTTGCGGGATTGACTGGTCCCGTGTCGCTGGCCTTGAGCTCAGTCCGCAATAAAAGATAATGATTTAACGGCTATTGCCAGAGTTATTATTTTGCTATCTAGCCGAAGTCGGCGGTTCTTAGCGGCCACGCAAATATGCTGTGTTTGCCGTCTGGACACGAGCTTCCGGTATAGGAGCTTCTGGGTCAGCAAAATGCTAGTCGCTGAGAATTGGACTCTTGTTCTGTTAACTTAGTTAACTTACATGTGTATTTATAATTTTATTGTAATTTTAGCCCAGTTGATGAATAATCACAACATTTTCCTTAATTTTAATTTATTCAGCTTTATTAGGACACGTTCTTTTTTCTAGAAAATAAGTGAACCAGTTATTAGCTTCTGGTATAGGAGCTTCTGGGTCAGCAAAATGCTAGTCGCTGAGAATTGGACTCTAGTTCGGTTAACTTAGTTAACTTATATGGGTATTTATAATTTTATTGTAATTTTAGCCCACTTGATGAATAATCAGAACATTTTCCTTAATTTTAATTTATTCAGCTTTATTAGGACACGTTCTTTTTTCTAGAAAATAAGTGAACCAGTTATTAGTCTTCTTAGATTTCGATGCTCACAGTCACAGGAACTGTCTGAGAGAGAGATTTTTCTCTTTACAATAGCGTATTGTGTTTTAGTATCATTTTAACCTAAATTTTCTTTCTCGATTTCATATATGTATATATTACACAGGCCAACAGCAAAAAATCTCCACGCATAATTTTACCCTCTCCATATCCAATATTTTTTAATAGCTATGACTTCTTAAAACTATGAGATTAAAAATTCATATTTAATTGAAGAAAATCTTGCTTAACTAATAAAAATAAATTCTATTAAATTATTTCGAGTTTTAACTTACATCCAAAGTTAAAAAATGATATGATCTACAGATTTTAATAAGAAAAAAAATCTTCCATAGGAAAATGTTTGGGGAAAAATCATAGAAGTTCAAAAACAAATAAAAACAAGAAAGGAAAGCTAACTTCGAGCGGAGCCGAAGTTGACATACCCTTGCAGTTCAGTCGCAGTCCGCTAGGTGGCGCCACGTATCTTATATTATTAGATATATGTATAGCGGATCGTATATAGTCGGCCGATCCTTATGAAATTTGGCATATTGAATTATTTTGCCCAAAGAGTAATCTGTACCAAGTCCCATCTTTCTAACTTAAAAAACACCAAAGTTATATAGGATATAGTCGGCGGATTCTTATGAAATTTTGTACATAAGATATTTTGGTCAAATATAACATCTGCATAAGTCCCAACCCTCTAACTTAAAAAACACCAAAGTTATGGTGTTGGCACCTAGTGCCAAGACCTACTACCCTATATGCACACTTAGTAATTTGATCCAATCAATATGCATCAGCATGTCGCAATATACAAACCCACTAACCGATTTTCTCACCTATAAACAATTAGTAATAAGCATAAAACTATATCCAACCTATTAACCCAGCACTAGTAGACGGCGCCAAAAGCAGAAGCAGCATATCAGCGGGAAGAATGACCGACTGACCGATGCAAGTAAAAACCAGCCAGCTAAGCCGAAATGCGCAAGCAGTACATGAACAAACAATCTGAGTCAGCAGACTCAGAGGTGGGTGACCCTGGCATTAACCTTAGTTTAGCACGTCCAGAACTTTGACCTTTCTTAGATTTAATGATGTATAATTTAGCATCTTATATAAGAGTTATTCTTCTGAAATAAAGACAGTTCCGAAATCAGAGTCAATCGTCTCGTTACTCAGTGTCTGAACCACGGCACTTAAAATCAACCTACTTCGAGTGATCCTGTGTAAAACGGTTCACAAATAGGACTCTCTGAAAGCTATCTACTTCGCGTGGCTCCAGTGTAAACGGACCACCAGTAGAACTTTCATCATCGAATCTACTTCGAGTGGCTCCTGTGTAAACGGACCACAAGTAGAATCCGCGGCATACCAGTCTACTTCAAGTGTTGCTCCCGTGAAACGGACCACAAGTAGACCCCGCATTACCTAACCTACTTCGAGTGTTGCTCCCGTGAAACGGACCGCCAGTAGGACCGGCCGATAAGGAATCAGCCGAACCACCATACCACCGGTACTTGAGGAAAACCACCCCAGGACTTCAAGCACATCAACTCATGCCTGATCACAGCAAGCGTCTGGCCAACCCGAGCAGTCCCTTGCAGAATCCAGGTAAATTTAGTCAGGACTATTTACGGTTTTGACTACGACTCCGGGACCTACCGTTACTCCCGTGAGTTCAAGTTTGACGTAGTTGCCGCATAACGCTCTACGGACGAACATATGGCATTTCCGATCAATCAGTTATATGGCAGCTATAGGATATAGTCGACCGATCCCGGCCGTTCCGACTTATATACTACCTGCAAGGAAAAAACGGATGTGTGCAAAGTTTCAACTCGATAGCTCCAAAACTGAGAGACTAGTTTGCGTAGAAACCGACAGACAGACAGGCGGACAGACAGACAGACGGACAGACGGACATGCTCATATCGACTCAGGAGGTGATCCTGATCAAGAATATATATACTTTATAGGGTCGAAAATGTCTCCTTCACTGCGTTGCACACTTTTGACCAAAATTATAATACCCTCTGCAAGGGTATAACAAGAAAGGAAAGCTAACTTCGGGCGAAGCCGAAGTTGATATACCCTTGCAGTTGAGTCGCAGTCCGCTAGGTGGCGCCACGCATCTTATATTATGAGATATATAGCGGATAGCATATAGTCGGCCGATCCATATGAAATTTGGCAAATCAGATTATTTTGTCCAAAATAGAATCTGTACCAA
This sequence comes from Drosophila ananassae, assembly GCF_017639315.1. Classification (NCBI taxonomy): domain Eukaryota; kingdom Metazoa; phylum Arthropoda; class Insecta; order Diptera; family Drosophilidae; genus Drosophila; species Drosophila ananassae. The sequence goes on along the minus strand of NW_025319037.1, from coordinate 7,490,290 downwards.
GTCCCATCTTTCTAACTTAAAAAACACCAAAGTTATGCCAATTTCGATCGTTCTTTAACAGCTATAGGATATAGTCGGCCGATCCTAATGAAATTTTGTACATAAGATATTTTGGTCAAATATAACATGTGTGGAAGTCCCAACCCTCTAACTTAAAAAACACCAAAGTTATGGCATTTCCGATCAATCAGTTATATGGCAGCTATAGGATATAGTCGACCGATCCCGGCCGTTCCGACTTATATACTACCTGCAAGGAAAAAAAGGATGTGCGCAAAATTTCAACACGATAGCTCCAAAACTGAGAGACTAGTTTGCGTAGAAACCGACAGACAGACAGACGGACATGCTCATATCGACTCAGGAGGTGATCCTGATCAAGAATATATATACTTTATAGGGTCGGAGAATTCTCCTTCACTGCGTTGCACACTTTTGACCAAAATTATAATACCCTCTGCAAGGGTATAAAGACAATAAAGGAAAGCTAACTTCAAGCGGAGCCGAAGTTGATATACCCTTGCAGTTAAGCAGAAGCTTATATTATTATTATATATATCGGATCCTATATAGTTGTCCGATCCTTATGAGAATTTCACCATCAACAAAATTTCTAATAAAAATATTGGAAACAGCCCCAAGCATCTTTAAAAATAGAAAGGTTGTGCCATTTCCGATCGTTCAGGTTTATGGCAGGTATAGGATATAGTTGGCCGATTCTTATGAACATAGGATTAGATTGCCCAAAACGAAACCGTAGACAGTCCCATCATTCTAGCTTCAAAAACAACAAAGTTAAGCCAATTATCCTAATATCCTAATGTTTACGTTTTACTTTTTTAAGCCCTTTTTTATTTGGATTTTATTTTTAAATAAATAAACTATAATCTGAAAAGATATACTCCATTTTTTTTTAGGGTATTGACCAAATATATGCAGACTCCAAAAAGCAAAGGTGCCAATCAAATACACACACATGTATAAGTAAATGCAAGCTTCACAGGAGGCTGCTCAAAATGGGTAGCTGCACTTACAGAACTATATCTTGAGTTAACGGATTTTGCCAGATATGAGCGATATATCAAAAGTTGCGTCATCTCAAAAGCTATCTCCACGTGCAATATAAAAAGGATCAGTCGACCAAATTTTGAAAAATATTTTTTTTTCTTAAAAAAAAAGTTTATTTTCGGTGTATTTTTTTTTGTGTACTATATAGACGTTTGGTCTCAAAGAAAGTGAAATTGATATTTAAAAAACCATTTCTACGGTGTAAAGCTCATTTTAATATCTTTCTTAATTATAAAGTTATGCATTTTTTCATTAACAAAGTTTTTTTAATTTTTTGACGTAAGCTTAAGGTATTTAAAAAAGTTGTAGAACAATAGTTGCTCATATGATAGTAACAAACATTTTCCAATTTTTTTCAGGATTTTTAAGAAAAAAATAGTGCAAACAGACAAACCGACAAACCGACGCAAACTGGCTTCATTTTGAAGAAGAAAAAATCGAATTTTTCGAATAACTTCTAAATGAAATGTCGGATCGGGTACCAATCGACGCGTATTTAGCTCTAGAATTCGAGTATATAAAAATATTCTATCCTTCTATTCTAATGTGTCCACCAGCCCCACTTTAGTGATTAAAATTTTTTTTACTTTCACCCCAATTTCTACCAAACCAAATAACTTTTTGAATATGTTTCGACAAAAATTATCTAATTGAAACAATACCTTTCGATTGGTATATCATTCATTTAGATCGGTTGCCTACAGAAAATTTTTAATTCTTCGGCTATATATAGAGTTTCCTCGCGCACGCCTAGGCATGCAGGGCGTCACCTCGTGGACTTCCCTCCACAGTGATAATATTATTTCTATCTCCTATTTCCGTTACTTTATACAGACCCGTATATTTATACCCTTGCAGAGGGTATTATAATTTTGGTTAAAAGTGTCCAACGCAGTGAAGGAGACATCTCCGACCCTATAAAGTATATATATTCTTGATATATATTCTTATTCACCTCCTGAGTCGATATGAGCATGTCCGTCTGTCTGTTTCTACGCAAACTAATCTCTCAGTTTTAAAGCTATCGAGTTGAAACTTTGCACACATCCTTCTTTCTTTTGCAAGCAGTATATAAGTCGGAACGGCCGGGATCGGTCGACTATATCCTATAGCTGCTATATAACTGATTGATCGGAAATGCCATAACATTGGTGTTTTTTAAGTTAGAGGGTTGGGACTTTCCACACATGTTATGTATACACACATGTTATATACCAAAATATCTTGTGTAAAAAATTTCATAAGGATCGGCCGTCTATATCCTATAGCTGCCATATAACTGATTGATCGGAAATGCTATAACTTCGTTGTTTTTCAAATTAGAAGGATGGGACTTTCTGTGCATTCTAATTTGGGCCAACTTATATGATCTGCCAAATTTCATATGGATCGGCCGTCTATATCCGATAGCTGTTATACAACTGATTGATCGGAAATGCTGTAACTTCGTTGCTTTTCAAGTTAGAAGGATTGGAGTTTCAATGGATTCCTCTTTTGTCAAAATAATTCGATAAGCCAAATTTCATAAGGATCGGCCAACTATATACGATCCCCTATATACCTAATAATATAAGATGCGTGGCGCCACCTAGCGGACTGCGACTCAACTGCAAGGGTATATAAACTTCGGCTCCGCCCATTAGCTTTCCTTTTTTGTTTTAATCTAACTTTTGACCTGATTCATTTCTTAATAAAACTTTATCTCCTACTGATATAATATAAGTTAACACCCGGCACTCTCGCCCCCCCCCCCCCCCTTGCTCAGCACTATTCGCCCCCTACTACGACTACGCCTCGAACTCGACCCCAGACTCTTAAACCCCAATCCACAGCATAAGCAATTCCCAATATTCAAGTTCTGTGGGTTCAAGTACATCCGGGTATGTCGCAAGGGTGCAACTATGTCACAAGTGTGCAACTATGTACGCTGACTAGAATGTTGCGGGAAAGCTGACACACACCCTGAGTGTTACGCTGACTCTTGACTCCGGATAGCTGACACTTCACCCTCTGACACCACACACGCCGACACCGCACATGCTGATACCACACATAGTGTTGAAGTGGGTGATCGGCCGAAATCGAACTGTCGATCGGAGGGTCACAACTCTGGGAAGTCAGTCTATTCTTGACCGCCGAACTACGAAGCTGAACCAACTCCAACATTCTCCATCGACATATAAAAATATACCCCTTCCGTTAAATAAGAACTTACAAAACCGATTGTTAATATTAAGCGACACGAATAAATTGTACTCCCAACGTTATCCAAAGATGAACCAACGACTTTTCATCAGGTGAACCATGGAAAGACACCTTAAATGGCGCCCGAGCAGATAAGTAGAGTGAATGTGAATTATGGGTGTTAAAAAATTTTTTTTTTCCAAAACAAAAAAGAAAAAATGAATAAAAAAAGGTATAAAAGTGTAAAAATCTTTCTCAAAATAAAAAGAAAAGAGAAAGAAAAAGTTGATAGGAAAGTCTATATAAGTAAAGTAATAAAATTTTTCAAAAAAAAATAATAAAAATAATAAAAAAATTGAAAAATAGATGGAAAAGGGCAAAAGCAAAGTAACGTAAAGTTTTCTCAAAATAAAAAGAAAAGAAAAAGTAAAAATGGTTAGGAAAAAATATAAAAGTAAAGTAATGAAGACGAAGAGTTTTCTCAAGATAAAAAAAAAGGAAAAGTATAAACAAAGTATCAAAGATTTTTCTCAAAATATAAACAAAAGAAAATAGGAAAAATAAAGAGCAAAAGTAATATAAAAGTAAAAGTGTAAAAATATAAGAATAAAGTAGCAAAAATTTTTCTCGAAAAAAAAAGAAAGTAGGAAAAATAAAGATTACAACAGGAAAAGTAAAAGTATAAAAGTATGTAAGGAAAGTAATAAAATAAAATAATAATAAAGTATTAAAAAAAGGGAAAAGAAAAATAGGAAAGAGTAGAGAATGTAAGAGTGAAAATGAAATTAAAAAATTACAAAAAAGTTGCATAAAGAAACAAAGAGTAAAAGCCAAATCTGTGTTGTGATAAAAATAATGAAGCAATTACCTACTGCGGCGGTTTGCTACCAAGGCATATCCGCGAGTGCTAAAAGACATTCGCGAGTGTCAAGAATTATAAACAAAAAAAAATTTAAAAAGGGAAAATATGCAGCAAAGCAGCACCCGTAATACACGTTCACTTTACAACCTGTTATAATTCAATAATATTGAATTCTGTTATTCCACATATTTAAAAAATTTTCTTTTTTCTCATCATCAGAAGAATTTAAAGAAGACCAACACGAACACTACAATATTGATACACTTATGCTTGTAAAGGGTGAGTAAAGCGCTTCTCCCTTTCTCTTAAGGGGGCAGGATGGTTTCAGGGGCTGAAAAAAAGCACATTTTTGCGATTTTTTTTCTCATTTCTGAGTGAACGAAATGATCCAATTTTTTTACACGATAAATGGCTATATTTGTAGAGTATTTAAGAATATTTTTTATTAAGAAATAATTATTATTTATTCCGTGACGGCAGTCGGCCGGAGTCGCTTCAAAAAATTGGTCTCTTGCGGTGCGTAAAGTCTGGCCTTACAGTGTTATCTAAAATCAAAAAATTGAATTGATTTACTTAAAATATTTGTTTCTTGTGCGGATGAACGAAACCATTTTGAAAAATATGCAATTTTGAATTTTTGGCGCGGTTTCAAAGTCAAAAGTGCCATTTTTACATAAAAATCCGCCCATTTTTGCCCCTAAAAAAAGTAAAAAAATTTTTTTTTAAAAAAAAGCGTTCGTTCATCCGCAAGTATTTATTGTATTAAAGATGTGTACAAAATTTTATTAAGATCCGAGCATTACTTTTTGAGTTACGTTACGCACCGACTTGAAAAAGTTGTTTTGAGCAAAACGCGTCTAAAGTTTTAAAAGCAATGGAAAGTATATGGAGAGAAAGAAACTAGAAAATCGGTATCTCAGCAAGTTTTAGTCCGATCGACATGAAACTTTCACAGGATATTCCTAAGATAATGTTCTATTATATAAAAAATTTCTGAAAAAAAATTTTTTTTGAAGCCTCAAACCATCCTGCCCCCTTAAGTCAAATAAAGATTGAAAATTCTCTTTTATTATAACTATAATCATTAAAATTACAAATACTAAACTATATTGCAAGAATTTAAAGAATTGAATTACTTACATACCTATTATTTTTATAGGACTTTACACGTCATTCTCTTGTGGCCCCTTAACGCAATTTCTATAATATTTTTTCCGAACGAAATATTTTTCCCTCCCTTTTAAAATGGAAGAAATCAAATCTACCCTTCAAAAATTCGACGAGAGCCTTAAGACCCTATTCGATCAGGTTATAGGAGTAAAGGAAGATATTAAGAAAGTCGGGACAAGGGTAGCCACGCTGGAACAAGAACACGAAAAACGTAACCCTACGGTAACCCAACCCGTTCCGTTGGTCCGTCCGCGCACCAAATACGAATTAAAAGAAACGTCCACTCTGCCAGATTGTGTGAAGGAACTTCAGACTTTTGAGGGGGAGCCCGGGAAATTTGTGTCCTGGGTTAACAGGGCTCAAGCCATTGTTAATGACTACGAGATCATTATAGGCAAGCCCTTGTATAGGACCATCATTCTCTATATTAGGCTGAAAATAAGAGGCGACGCCGATTTTGCGCTTTCTTCTTACAATGTGGAAGATGATAATTGGTCGGAAATTAAGCGGGTTCTCTCGCTTCACTACGCCGACAAACGTCCGAACCCTTGAATATCAACTGAGCCAACTGACCCAAGCAGGTAGAACTCTGGAAAAATTCTATAATGAGGTCAATAACCACTTTTCCTTGATTTTAAATAAATTAAAACAATCAGAGCATGCGACTAACGTGACCAGCGCTCTAATTGAGATGTATAGGGACAAGGCGCTGGATGTTTTCGTACGGGGGCTCAACGGCGATGCTTCTAAGTTACTCATTATTCGGGGCCCAAAAAATTTGCCTGAGGCATATTCCTTTTGCCTAGAGCTTCGGAATGTATCGGTCAGGGTTAATGCACGTGTGGAACGCGCGAATAGGTTCGCCCCATTTCTTCAACCCCGTTACCCGACAAGCGCACCGCGCTATGCGCCTCCAATAGCATCCCCACGGAATTCGTCTTCAGTCCAACCACCAATAAGGGCACCGGCGGGCATGAACTTTAACGATAGCTCATCCGGTAACTCGCGAGGTTTTAATAGTTTCCAAGAGCCACGACCAGCCATTAAGATGGAGTCAAACCGGTCTGGCCAGTCTTATCAGTCCGGCTTTTGCGTACGCCGTGGACACGATGCTAGGTCCCAAAATACTTCGCCTGGTTCGAATCCCTTCGGTTCCGTCTAGCGTGGTGACAATGCCTGAAAACGACACGCAAAATTCCGCTTGTCAGTCTACTTACGAAGACGAAGCGGTGAGCGCCTACGACACGAGCCTCGAGTATGATGTCCCACACCATAAGGCCAACAACGAGAACGCTAGCGATGAGGAAAATTTTATGACGGACGCCTATCCAGCGTGCCATACATAGAATACAACGCGAGGAATGGCAGCAAGTTAAGGTTTCTTATCGACACCGGCGCGAGTAAGAACTTGGTTAGCCAAAAACACTCCGACGGCTCCACCCCATTACCTACTCCCTTTTACGTTGAATCTGCTGCTGACAATGTGTCGAAATACGTACTCAAGTACTTCCAATCCATGCTTTGAGAATTTTAAGCTGAATAAAATTCGAATAACGCAGAGATTGGTAAAAGATCAATTCATCTCCGCGAAACTCTGCTATAGGCTCTACATTATTTTACGGTGCCTAGAATGATAGTGTCGGACAACGAAAGGGGTCTCCTTTGCCCAACGGTACTAAACTACCTCCGAACATTGGAGATATAACTATAAAATACCCCTACTTAAAAGAGCGAAACCAGACTGTGGCCATAATAAAAATAGGACTGAACCTAGACAATATGAGTCGGGGGATAAGGTTTTCGTCGCTAATAAGCAAATTAAAACTAAAGAAAAACAACGTTTAAGACCGGAGGAGGTACAAGAGAATCGCGGAGTCACAATTAAAACTAGATCAGGAAAAATTTTGCATAAATCAGACTTGAGGAATTGAAGAGCGCTTTATGAACCTCTCGATTTTTTAACATACACATAGAATATTTTTCTATTTTTAACACAAAACATTTCTCCATTTTAACACACATACAAAACATTTCTCTATTTGAACATACACACAAAAAAACATTAAATGTAGTACACAAATAATTTAAGCATGAATACACAAATATTATACACACAAATACACAAATAATTTAAGCATGAATACACAAATATTATACACACAAATACACAAATAATTTAAGCATGAATACACAAATATTATAAGCGCGGATAGTATATACACAAGCTTTTCTTTCCTTCTCGATCAGGATGCTCCACGAGTCTTGCAATCATCGCACATCAGCCGCGCGCATATTCAAGTACGACGCACCCGTCGTTCCCCAGCAACAAGGAGAAGTATAGCGGATCAATGGAGTGTTTAAGCTGGTACATGTCATCGACCTACCAAGGATAATGCAACTAGAAGACGACACCAGCCGGGACGCGGCAACCCTGATGGACCAACGTGTTAGCGCAATAAAGAGACACTACCAGGAGCAAGCAGCGGAGGGTATAAACAGAGTGATGAGGCCATCATCACGCAGAGCTCGAGCAATAAACTGGGTTCAGCCTGGAAATGGATTGCAGGATGATCAGACGCGGAGGACTGGAATGCGATACTCAACTCGGAAGAGATGATCAGCGAAAACGGCAACCAGCAAATTCGGATCAACGTCAACGCTCAAAAAATACAGCTAATGTCTGGCGTTTCACGAGGCGTAACCCTTTCCTTTGTCTTGGAGGTTTCGCTAACAGTAGTGGTCTTCTCGATCTTGTTCATCATCTGGAGGAAGTTGACCTCCACCAAAGGAATACCAACCACGAGGGTTATAATCGAGGACCTGGAAAACCCAAAGAGGATGTCGACAACAGCTCACCATTCTGCCAATTGATCTGCGGGATGCAGACTTTTAGAGGGGGAGGAGTTAACACCCGGCACTCTCGCCCCCCCCCTTTGCTCAGCACTATTCGCCCCCTACTACGACTACGCCTCGAACTCGACCCCAGACTCTTAAACCCCAATCCACAGCATAAGCAATTCCCAATATTCAAGTTCTGTGGGTTCAAGTACATCCGGGTATGTCGCAAGAGTGCAACTATGTCACAAGTGTGCAACTATGTACGCTGACTAGAATGTTGCGGGAAAGCTGACACACACCCTGAGTGTTACGCTGACTCTTGACTCCGGATAGCTGACACTTCACCCTCTGACACCACACACGCCGACACCGCACATGCTGATACCACACATAGTGTTGGAGTGGGTGATCGGGCGATATCGAACTGTCGATCGGAGGGTCACAACTCCGGGAAGTCAGTCTATTCCTGACCGCCGAACTACGAAGCTGAACCAACTCCAACATTCTCCGTCGACATATAAAAATATACCCCTTCCGTTAAATAAGAACTTACAAAACCGATTGTTAATATTAAGCGACACGAATAAATTGTTCCCCCAACGTTATCCAAAGATGAACCAACGACTTTTTATCAGGTGAACCATGGAAGGACACCTTAACTTATATCTATATTGTATTATTTCTGATATGATCAGTACCTTATTTTTATTCTTATGCTCTTCTATCATTATCCTAGCTCTTTTATATGCTACTTCTAATCTATATTTACTTTCTTTAGCATAATCATCTATATTATATATTTTTTCTATGCTATCTATGCTATTAAATTTTATTGGTAAATTACTTGTTTTACCAAATACTAGCTCATATGAACAATAATTATGTGCCATAGAGGGGGTCGTGTTCAAACAAAAGACAAAATATTGAATCCATATCAGTTTTATCAACCGATATATAAGATCGTATGTATTCATTAAAAGTTCTATGACTTCTCTCTCTTGTTCCAACTGTCTGGTGGTGGTGTGCTGTAGACTATACTTGCACATATACTTGAATATTTTTAATACTTGCACAAATTGCCTATAATTAAATGCTTGTATTCTGTTCCCATGTCCGTATTGAGCGTCTTTAGTGGACCGTACTTCAAAATACAAGATTCAAATATTGTTCTAGCGACAGTATTAGCGATCTTCTTTGGTAGAGGTATGGCCACTAAATACTTAGTTAGGTCACATATTAAAGAGGGAGTTTTTCGTCTGTGACTAAATCTATACACGCATTTTTGACTTCGGCTTGTCCCATCGTCACCGAAAATTTAACTTTTTTGGGTGCACACAAATAATTTTAGAATCCCGCTCAGAAACGAAGCAGTGGAAAGGTTCTTGACTAACTCTTGACGAAGCAGATAAACACGCTCACTTAACATTTGATAGGGCCTTTTTTTCAAGACTGCCTTGTAGAGAAACGGTCCGCAAAAATCCACACCTGTTACATCAAAACTTTGAATCCTTTAACTATCTCGGGCGGAAGATCAGCCATGACATGCTCCAGTAGACGAGACTTAGCTCGAAAACAGCGTATGCATTTGTTTAAAATTCCTGAAACGGTCTTTCTCCCTCCAATGGGCCAGTATTGAGAACGGATTTTCGCAATTAGCGCCCGAGGGCCGGAGTGCAGGTTCGGAGTGCAGGTAGCCGAAGTGACGGGATGGCCTCTTGAAAGAATGATCGGATGACATCCATCAAAATTCAGCGAAGAGTGAGACAATCGCCCGTCAGCACGAAGCAAACCAGCATCATTCACAAAAGGAGCGAGCGAGGCAAGCGGTCTTGAGGGTGGAATCAATATGCGCGATTTTAGTAAGCCTATCTCTTCCTTAATTCGGTAAGCTGGAAGACGCAAATCAGCAGATGGGTTCCTACTTGGAGATCCTGACATAATTTGTAAATGTTGTCTCTGTAGGGCGATAAACGCGTTGGCAAACGTTGACAATGAGGCGATATCCCTTTGTGGAACCGTAGCCAATAAGGTCCTGGCGCGAAGTGTGATGGTTTTTTTTTCGGCCACAATAGCGATGGGCCAATCATCTTTGGATCAACGAAGAAATAGAGGGCCATGGGACCAAAGCTGGAAATTCAAAAGCTCAGTGGGAAGAGAACCTCTTGACAGTAGATCGGCTGGGTAGACAATAGCAACATACCGCCATTTCATTGCCTTGGTGAGCTCCTGTATGATAGAGACGCGATTAGATACAAACACGTCAAATCGAGCTTGTTTGTCTTGAATCCAGGATAGGGCAACCGAGAAGTCACACCAACAATAATAATCTCCTTTATACGTTCCAAGATCAGCAACTTAGTTCCATCTTCGGTATTGTCTGAGTTTTTATGGGTGCCACTCGACCCTTTGAGCATAACAGCCGACAATCAGACCCGGACAATACTTATACGCAAGCTCCATCCAAGCTAGCGTTGCAGAATTCGTGGACCTCCAACCTTTCTCCTGACCAACCTGAGTTTGGTCAAAACTGCAATAGAATTACAAGCACTTGGGATTGAGAAGAGAAGGGATTAAGGAAAGCTTTCATCCCATGACAAATTTTCTCTGCATAGCTTCTGCAATAAGGTCTTTGCCCTGGTGACGACAGGACCTACCAAGCCCCTCGGGTCATTTAAACGAGCGACGGAAGATAGTATAGATCTCCTGCTTGGTTTGGCGGTGGGCTGAAGAGCTTTAATCGAAAACAGCAGAAGGTCAGCTGAAGGATCCCATGCTAATCCAAGAGTCTTTATGAACGGACTGCCGTCCGTTTTATGTATGACTCCGTATCGCTTTCGGGTACTCCTTCCAAAACCTCTGGGATGTTGGAGCACCATTTCCTTAATTGAAACTGACTCTTGTTCAACAGGTTCGATGTCTGAGCTATTCTCTCAACCGCTTCGGTCGTCGTTGGGGCACCATTGTCGAATCGAAAAGGATGTGCTATCCAGTTCAGTGTCTTTATTCGAATGATTTATTAGATTCTTACACTAAGGCTTGCTAGCTAACGGCGCAGCGGCAGAGCAGCCGTTTTATATATTTTATATATAAGTAAAGTTACAATATGTAGAAACGGGCAGAGAGTTATGCATGCACATATGTATATAAGTGGTCAGCGTGGGAACCATGCTGACTCGGCTCTATATGGTGAATGTAATTGCATATCATATTACATATGCACTTGAAATGTGTTTGGGCACTTGGCACGCTGTCGCTGAGTACATTGTTATTGGTAGAACAACGAAGTGTTGTGACTTCGGCTAACAAAGTGTTGCCGCTCAATATTTATGTTGTGTAATAAGAACTCATATGTGCATACACCACACCAGATATGAAGTCGTCCACATAAAAACACTGGAGGACAACACGAGAGCAACGGCGGTTGCACGCTAGGCAGCGGGAGGGTGAGCATCAGTAGGCTAAGTGCTCAGACTTGATGAACATAAAGCAGAGGGCAAGACGCCGGACCTCATCGTATCGTTCCTCAACTGACAAGGCGAGGAACCTTCGTGTGCCCGCACAAAGCATACGAAGCAGGCGGAACATTCAGGAGTATGCACGATCGGTCCTAGGCAAATGCGGAGCTAAGGCCAAATCCAAAGGGTAAGGCACCTTTCTTCCAGAAACCAAGCCATAGATTCCCAAAATGGCAGACTGTCATCACTGCTTCCTGCTAGAGATTCTTCCCACTTGGCCTTTGTGGCAAGGTCCAGCTTTTGGAAGATGATCTGGATGAAGATTCACCCTTGAATTTCGGTCCCGGACCTCATGAGGGCCAGCAAATGACCATTGAATCGGTCGGATAACAAAGCATTGCAACGGATCCCGAATCAACCAACCTTAGCTGCATGTGAGCCTGGAAGATTAATCGTCGGTTACTGAAACGGTTGCGCAAAAGATCAAGGGAAACATCATAGTTAGCGTCAGTAATCTCCAGAGCTCCCAGAGCTCCAGAGAACCCAACCCGTTCCGTTGGTCCGTCCGCGCACCAAATACGAATTAAAAGAAACGTCCACTCTACCAGATTGTGTGAAGGAACTTCAGACTTTTGAGGGGGAGCCCGGGAAATTTGTGTCCTGGGTTAACAGGGCTCAAGCCATTGTTAATGACTACGAGATCATTATAGGCAAGCCCTTGTATAGGACCATCATTCTCTATATTAGGCTGAAAATAAGAGGCGACGCCGATTTTGCGCTTTCTTCTTACAATGTGGAAGATGATAATTGGTCGGAAATTAAGCGGGTTCTCTCGCTTCACTACGCCGACAAACGTCCGAACCCTTGAATATCAACTGAGCCAACTGACCCAAGCAGGTAGAACTCTGGAAAAATTCTATAATGAGGTCAATAACCACTTTTCCTTGATTTTAAATAAATTAAAACAATCAGAGCATGCGACTAACGTGACCAGCGCTCTAATTGAGATGTATAGGGACAAGGCGCTGGATGTTTTCGTACGGGGGCTCAACGGCGATGCCTCTAAGTTACTCATTATTCGGGGCCCAAAAAATTTGCCTGAGACATATTCCTTTTGCCTAGAGCTTCGGAATGTATCGGTCAGGGTTAATGCACGTGTGGAACGCGCGAATAGGTTCGCCCCATTTCTTCAACCCCGTTACCCGACAAGCGCACCGCGCTATGCGCCTCCAATAGCATCCCCACGGTATTCGTCTTCAGTCCAACCACCAATAAGGGCACCGGCGGGCATGAACTTTAACGATAGTTCATCCGGTAACTCGCGAGGTTTTAATAGTTTCCAAGAGCCACGACCAGCCATTAAGATGGAGTCAAACCGGTCTGGCCAGTCTTATCAGTCCGGCTTTTGCGTACGCCGTGGACACGATGCTAGGTCCCAAAATACTTCGCCTGGTTCGAATCCCTTCAGGAAGGCACAACGATTGTACCACATGACGGCGGTTCCGTCTAGCGTGGTGACAATGCCTGAAAACGACACGCAAAATTCCGCTTGTCAGTCTACTTACGAAGACGAAGCGGTGAGCGCCTACGACACGAGCCTCGAGTATGATGTCCCACACCATAAGGCCAACAACGAGAACGCTAGCGATGAGGAAAATTTTATGACGGACGCCTATCCAGCGTGCCATACATAGAATACAACGCGAGGAATGGCAGCAAGTTAAGGTTTCTTATCGACACCGGCGCGAGTAAGAACTTGGTTAGCCAAAAACACTCCGCCGGCTCCACCCCATTACCTACTCCCTTTTACGTTGAATCTGCTGCTGACAATGTGTCGAAATACGTACTCAAGTACTTCCAATCCATGCTTTGAGAATTTTAAGCTGAATAAAATTCGAATAACGCAGAGATTGGTAAAAGATCAATTCATCTCCGCGAAACACTGCTATAGGCTCTACATTATTTTACGGTGCCTAGAATGATAGTGTCGGACAACGAAAGGGGTCTCCTTTGCCCAACGGTACTAAACTACCTCCGAACATTGGAGATATAACTATAAAATACCCCTACTTAAAAGAGCGAAACCAGACTGTGGCCATAATAAAAATAGGACTGAACCTAGACAATATGAGTCGGGGGATAAGGTTTTCGTCGCTAATAAGCAAATTAAAACTAAAGAAAAACAACGTTTAAGACCGGAGGAGGTACAAGAGAATCGCGGAGTCACAATTAAAACTAGATCAGGAAAAATTTTGCATAAATCAGACTTGAGGAATTGAAGAGCGCTTTATGAACCTCTCGATTTTTTAACATACACATAGAATATTTTTCTATTTTTAACACAAAACATTTCTCCATTTTAACACACATACAAAACATTTCTCTATTTTAACATACACACAAAAAACATTAAATGTAGTACACAAATAATTTAAGCATGAATACACAAATATTATACACACAAATACACAAATAATTTAAGCATGAATACACAAATATTATACACACAAATACACAAATAATTTAAGCATGAATACACAAATATTATAAGCGCGGATAGTATATACACAAGCTTTTCTTTCCTTCTCGATCACGATGCTCCACGAGTCTTGCAATCATCGCACATCAGCCGCGCGCATATTCAAGTACGACGCACCCGTCGTTCCCCAGCAACAAGGAGAAGTATAGCGGATCAATGGAGTGTTTAAGCTGGTACATGTCATCGACCTACCAAGGATAATGCAACTAGAAGACGACACCAGCCGGGACGCGGCAACCCTGATGGACCAACGTGTTAGCGCAATAAAGAGACACTACCAGGAGCAAGCAGCGGAGGGTATAAACAGAGTGATGAGGCCATCATCACGCAGAGCTCGAGCAATAAACTGGGTTCAGCCTGGAAATGGATTGCAGGATGATCAGACGCGGAGGACTGGAATGCGATACTCAACTCGGAAGAGATGATCAGCGAAAACGGCAACCAGCAAATTCGGATCAACGTCAACGCTCAAAAAATACAGCTAATGTCTGGCGTTTCACGAGGCGTAACCCTTTCCTTTGTCTTGGAGGTTTCGCTAACAGTAGTGGTCTTCTCGATCTTGTTCATCATCTGGAGGAAGTTGACCTCCACCAAAGGAATACCAACCACGGGGGTTATAATCGAGGACCTGGAAAACCCAAAGAGGATGTCGACAACAGCTCACCATTCTGCCAATTGATCTGCGGGATGCAGACTTTTAGAGGGGGAGGAGTTAACACCCGGCACTCTCGCCCCCCCCCCTTTGCTCAGCACTATTCGCCCCCTACTACGACTACGCCTCGAACTCGACCCCAGACTCTTAAACCCCAATCCACAGCATAAGCAATTCCCAATATTCAAGTTCTGTGGGTTCAAGTACATCCGGGTATGTCGCAAGAGTGCAACTATGTCACAAGTGTGCAACTATGTACACTGACTAGAATGTTGCGGGAAAGCTGACACACACCCTGAGTGTTACGCTGACTCTTGACTCCGGATAGCTGACACTTCACCCTCTGACACCACACACGCCGACACCGCACATGCTGATACCACACATAGTGTTGGAGTGGGTGATCGGCCGATATCGAACTGTCGATCGGAGGGTCACAACTCCGGGAAGTCAGTCTATTCCTGACCGCCGAACTACGAAGCTGAACCAACTCCAACATTCTCCATCGACATATAAAAATATATAATATTAATATATAATATTAAATAAGAACTTACAAAACCGATTGTTAATATTAAGCGACACGAATAAATTGTTCTCCCAACGTTATCCAAAGATGAACCAACGACTTTTTACCAGGTGAACCATGGAAGGACACCTTAACTTATATCTATATTGTATTATTTCTGATATGATCAGTACCTTATTTTTATTCTTATGTTCTTCTATCATTATCCTAGCTCTTTTATATGCTACTTCTAATCTATATTTACTTTCTTTAGCATAATCATCTATATTATATATTTTTTCTATGCTATCTATGCTATTAAATTTTATTGGTAAATTACTTGTTTTACCAAATACTAGCTCATATGAACAATAATTATCGTGGGTCGTGTTCAAACAAAAGACAAAATATTGAATCCATACGTCCCAATCAGTTTTATCAACCGATATATAAGATCGTATGTATTCATTAAAAGTTCTATGACTTCTCTCTCTTGTTCCAACTGTCTGGTGGTGGTGTGCTGTAGACTATACTTGCACATATACTTGAATATTTTTAATACTTGCACAAATTGCCTATGCTTGTATTCTGTTCCCATGTCCGTATTGAGCGTCTTTAGTGGACCGTACTTCAAAATACAAGATTCAAATATTGTTCTAACGACAGTATTAGCGATCTTCTTTGGTAGAGGTATGGCCACTAAATACTTAGTTAGGTCACATATTAAACAGGTCACATATTTTTCGTCTGTGACTAAATCTATACACGCATTTTTGACTTCGGCTTGTCCCATCGTCACCGAAAATTTAACTTTTTTGGGTGCACACTCTTCGTTGGTCATCGTATCCACTTCCGTATCATACACGTCTTTATGTTTAGTTTCTATGTGACGTCTTAAATTTCACAAATAATTTTAGAAGCCCGCTCAGAAACGAAGCAGTGGAAAGGTTCTTGACTAACTCTTGACGAAGCAGATAAACACGCTCACTTAACATTTGATAGGGCCTTTTTTTCAAGACTGCCTTGTAGAGAAACGGTCCGCAAAAATCCACACCTGTTACATCAAAACTTTGAATCCTTTAACTATCTCGGGCGGAAGATCAGCCATGACATGCTCCAGTAGACGAGACTTAGCTCGAAAACAGCGTATGCATTTGTTTAAAATTCCTGAAACGGTCTTTCTCCCTCCAATGGGCCAGTATTGAGAACGGATTTTCGCAATTAGCGCCCGAGGGCCGGAGTGCAGGTTCGGAGTGCAGGTAGCCGAAGTGACGGGATGGCCTCTTGAAAGAATGATCGGATGACATCCATCAAAATTCAGCGAAGAGTGAATCGCCCGTCAGCACGAAGCAAACCAGCATCATTCACAAAAGGAGCGAGCGAGGCAAGCGGTCTTGAGGGTGGAATCAATATGCGCGATTTTAGTAAGCCTATCTCTTCCTTAATTCGGTAAGCTGGAAGACGCGAATCAGCAGATGGGTTCCTACTTGGAGATCCTGACATAATTTGTAAATGTTGTCTCTGTAGGGCGATAAACGCGTTGGCAAACGTTGACAATGAGGCGATATCCCTTTGTGGAACCGTAGCCAATAAGGTCCTGGTCCGAAGTGTGATGGTTTTTTTTTCGGCCACAATAGCGATGGGCCAATCATCTTTGGATCAACGAAGAAATAGAGGGCCATGGGACCAAAGCTGGAAATTCAAAAGCTCAGTGGGAAGAGAACCTATTAATAGTAGATCGGCTAGGTAGACAATAGCAACATTCCGCCATTTCATTGCCTTGGTGAGCTCCTGTATGATAGAGACGCGATTAGATACAAACACTTCAAATCGAGCTTGTTTGTCTTGAATCCAGGATAGGGCAACCGAGAAGTCACACCAACAATAATAATCTCCTTTATACGTTCCAAGATCAGCTACTTAGTTCCATCTTCGGTATTGTCTGAGTTTTTATGGGTGCCACTCGACCCTTTGAGCATAACAGCCGACAATCAGACCCGGACAATACTTATACGCAAGCTCCATCCAAGCTAGCGTTGCAGAATTCGTGGACCTCCAACCTTTCTCCTGACCAACCTGAGTTTGGTCAAAACTGCAACAGAATTACAAGCACTTGGGATTGAGAAGAGAAGGGATTAAGGAAAGCTTTCATCCCATGACAAATTTTCTCTGCATAGCTTCTGCAATAAGGTCTTTGCCCTGGTGACGACAGGACCAACCAAGCCCCTCGGGTCATATAAACGAGCGACGGAAGATAGTATAGATCTCCTGCTTGGTTTGGCGGTGGGCTGAAGAGCTTTAAACGAAAACAGCAGAAGGTCAGCTGAAGGATCCCATGCTAATCCAAGAGTCTTTGTGAACGGACTGCCGTCCGTTTTATGTATGACTCCGTATCGCTTTCGGGTACTCCTTCCAAAACCTCTGGGATGTTGGAGCACCATTTCCTTAATTGAAACTGACTCTTGTTCAACAGGTTCGATGTCTGAGCTATTCTCTCAACCGCTTCGGTCGTCATTGGGGCACCATTGTCGAATCGAAAAGGATGTGCTATCCAGTTCAGTGTCTTTATTCGAATGATTTATTAGATTCTTACACTAAGGCTTGCTAGCTAACGGCGCAGCGGCAGAGCAGCCGTTTTATATATTTTATATATAAGTAAAGTTACAATATGTAGAAACGGGCAGAGAGTTATGCATGCACATATGTATATAAGTGGTTAGCGTGGGAACCATGCTGACTCGGCTCTATATGGTGAATGTAATTGCATATCATATTACATATGCACTTGAAATGTGTTTGGGCACTTGGCACGCTGTCGCTGAGTACATTGTTATTGGTAGAACAACGAAGTGTTGTGACTTCGGCTAACAAAGTGTTGCCGCTCAATATTTATGTTGTGTAATAAGAACTCATATGTGCATACACCACACCAGATATGAAGTCGTCCACATAAAAACACTGGAGGACAACACGAGAGCAACGGCGGTTGCACGCTAGGCAGCGGGAGGGTGAGCATCAGTAGGCTAAGTGCTCAGACTTGATGAACATAAAGCAGAGGGCAAGACGCCGGACCTCATCGTATCGTTCCTCAACTGACAAGGCGAGGAACCTTCGTGTGCCCGCACAAAGCATACGAAGCAGGCGGAACATTCAGGAGTATGCACGATCGGTCCTAGGCAAATGCGGAGCTAAGGCCAAATCCAAAGGGTAAGGCACCTTTCTTCCAGAAACCAAGCCATAGATTCCCAAAATGGCAGACTGTCATCACTGCTTCCTGCTAGAGATTCTTCCCACTTGGCCTTTGTGGTCAAGGGAAACATCATAGTTAGCGTCAGTAATCTCCAGAGCTCTCACAGTCTCCAGGGCTGAGTCCCGCAGGCTTGAAATGAGCGGATGACTGTCAATAGTCGTCCTAAACTGGGCGCAGAAATCCGGCCACTCGGCATAGCCGCCGCTAAATGTTGGCAACGGGGGCAATGAGGGAGGAGATCTGTATGAAGTAGGTGAAATCCCAGCACCCCTGGTTCCATCCAGAAGCGTAGAGTGCGCAGCAACTCTCATAGAAAGCTAGGCAACCTCCACCTGGATTTTTTTCTTGAATTGCCTTTAACGATCCTATTTATATTGCAGGTGGAGATAACTCTTGAGAAAACCCAACTTTTGATATATCGTTCGAGATGTACAAGGATTAACGGGCGGCTCAGGCGCAATATAAGGAGGGCCACTGGAGCGAATCGGGGCTGAGTCTTCTAGGGAAGCTGGAAAAGTTGAGAGAAAGATCACCAGTGGGTAAGCCTAACATTCAAGCAAGAAAGTTTCTTTAGAGAAATTAGGAGTATATGCTGAAGGACCCCCTGTGGGTAAGCCCGACAGTCTCAAGTGCGGGACTTAGAGCGAGTACGCAAAGTTCTGTGATCCGTGGCTCAAGAACCCCTTGAGTCCGGCGGCTGTACGCGAGTCATCAAGCAAGGATAAGTCAAGGAGTAAGTGGGGAAAGGATCAAAGATCCGCGGCGGAACTGAAGCCCAAGGGTAAATCGAGTCGGGTTGGTTTATTCCCGGACATGAAAGGTATCCTGGTGTCCATTATCGATTCTTGACCGTTACGACCAGGTGTGATCCTGTATAGCTGTCGCGTAGGCACGCAGGTGTTTGGAGGCGAGTGGCGGACGTAGCCGGGGGCGTGTCCTGTGGCGTAGGTAGGCCTTTCGTGCCGTGATCCGGGCGCCAGGCACCAAGAAGCGTATCCTGCCCGTCTGGAGGAGAGGATCGGCGACAAGTGCTGTGACAACAACGGGAGCATAGGCCCCGCAACTGGAGCACGTGAGTCCAAACGGCGGGAACATGCTGCTTGCGGGAACGGCTTCTTGTAGTCGGGGTACCTAAGTATGACATCCGACGATGAAGCCAAGAAAAAACACGCTCTGTGTAATAAATAAAAAATTGCGACAGACACCCTCATGTTTGCATCGTATAAGTTCTAAGGAAACACATCTTTTTTACATGACAACACATCTGCTTTACATGAGCATTCTCATTCTCTTAGAAGATGATGCCATCATCCACATAAACATAACAGAAATTGACGATCTGCCCTCTTAGGATGTCGTCAATGGTTCTTTGGGAAATACTGCCTGCATTCTTTAGGCCAAATGAGAGTCTTTTGAACTTATATTTTTCACCATTTACGGAGAATGAAGTTTTTCACGTTCGCCTTCAGCGAGCATGATTTGGTTATAGCCGAACTTGCTAAACTGTTCCTGTAAATGGGGGATTCTTACCCTAGTGACGGTTGTTCTCCCTACCGACTGGCTTACGTTTCTTGTCGCCAGTGAAGCTAAAAAAGGCTTCTCATCCCCAGATTTTGAGTCGCTCGAATACTTTCTATAGCTCCCATGCTAACTGATGGGGTCAGTCATGAGTGAACGCACATATAAACGGACAGACGTTCATTTGAATTGCTTTGAGCAGTGGGTAAATAAACAACAACAAAGCGAGTCTTGCGCGGCTGTCGTATGACTACGCTATGCAAATGAAAAACTTTGGTGTTTTTTAAGTTAGGTACAGACTTGGCAAAGTAATCCGATATGCCAAATTTCATAAGGATCGGCCGACTATATCCTTTACCTGCCATATAACTGAACGATCGGAAATGGCACAACCATGGCTATTTTTAAAGATGCTTGGGGCTGTTTCCGACATTTTTATTAGAAAATTTATTCGTTCGTGAAATTCTCATAAGTATCGGCGAACTATATACGATCAGATATATATATAATAAAATTAGCTGCTGCTTAACTGCAAGGGTATATCAACTTTGGCTCCGCTAGAAGTTAGCTTTAATTTCTTGTTTGTTAAAAACATGTTGGAAAACGAGTCCACTTACATAATTTTTTAATAGCTATTTGCTACTTTAGGGGGTTGAGCAATGGAGTATTTTCCATATCGATGTCAAAATAGTAACTTCTTCCTGGGGTGCGTGTGTTCTTCTTTAAGTTGGGCGCCAACTAATACCCTTCCCATTAGTAGAATTAGGATGATTCTGTTGCGGGATTGACTGGTCCCGTGTCGCTGGCCTTGAGCTCAGTCCGCAATAAAAGATAATGATTTAACGGCTATTGCCAGAGTTATTATTTTGCTATCTAGCCGAAGTCGGCGGTTCTTAGCGGCCACGCAAATATGCTGTGTTTGCCGTCTGGACACGAGCTTCCGGTATAGGAGCTTCTGGGTCAGCAAAATGCTAGTCGCTGAGAATTGGACTCTTGTTCTGTTAACTTAGTTAACTTATATGTGTATTTATAATTTTATTGTAATTTTAGCCCAGTTGATGAATAATCACAACATTTTCCTTAATTTTAATTTATTCAGCTTTATTAGGACACGTTCTTTTTTCTAGAAAATAAGTGAACCAGTTATTAGCTTCTGGTATAGGAGCTTCTGGGTCAGCAAAATGCTAGTCGCTGAGAATTGGACTCTAGTTCGGTTAACTTAGTTAACTTATATGGGTATTTATAATTTTATTGTAATTTTAGCCCACTTGATGAATAATCAGAACATTTTCCTTAATTTTAATTTATTCAGCTTTATTAGGACACGTTCTTTTTTCTAGAAAATAAGTGTACCAGTTATTAGTCTTCTTAGATTTCGATGCTCACAGTCACAGGAACTGTCTGAGAGAGAGATTTTTCTCTTTACAATAGCGTATTGTGTTTTAGTATCATTTTAACCTAAATTTTCTTTCTCGATTTCATATATGTATATATTACACAGGCCAACAGCAAAAAATCTCCACGCATAATTTTACCCTCTCCATATCCAATATTTTTTAATAGCTATGACTTCTTAAAACTATGAGATTAAAAATTCATATTTAATTGAAGAAAATCTTGCTTAACTAATAATAATAAATTCTATAAAATTATTTCGAGTTTTCCCTTACATCCAAAGTTAAAAAATGATATGATCTACAGATTTTAATAAGAAAAAAAATCTTCCATAGGAAAATGTTTGGGGAAAAATCATAGAAGTTCAAAAACAAATAAAAACAAGAAAGGAAAGCTAACTTCGAGCGGAGCCGAAGTTGACATACCCTTGCAGTTCGGTCGCAGTCCGCTAGGTGGCGCCACGTATCTTATATTATTAGATATATGTATAGCGGATCGTAAATAGTCGGCCGATCCTTATGAAATTTGGCATATTGAATTATTTTGCCCAAAGAGTAATCTGTAACCCTCTAACTTAAAAAACACCAAAGTTATGGCATTTCCGATCAATCAGTTATATGGCAGCTATAGGATATAGTCGACCGATCCCGGCCGTTCCGACTTATATACTACCTGCAAGGAAAAAACGGATGTGTGCAAAGTTTCAACTCGATAGCTCCAAAACTGAGAGACTAGTTTGCGTAGAAACCGACAGACAGACAGACGGACAGACAGACAGACGGACAGACGGACATGCTCATATCGACTCAGGAGGTGATCCTGATCAAGAATATATATACTTTATAGGGTCGAAAATGTCTCCTTCACTGCGTTGCACACTTTTGACCAAAATTATAATACCCTCTGCAAGGGTATAACAAGAAAGGAAAGCTAACTTCGGGCGAAGCCGAAGTTGATATACCCTTGCAGTTCAGTCGCAGTCCGCTAGGTGGCGCCGTGCATCTTATATTATTAGATTTATAGAGAATCGTATATAGTTGGCGGATCCTTATGGAATTTGGCATATCGAATTATTTTTCCCAAAGAGGAATCCACTGAAACTCCCATCCTTCTAACTTGAAAAACAACGAAGTTATGGCATTTCCGATCAATCAGTAATATGGCAGCTATAGGATATAGACGGCCGATCCTTACGAAATTCGACAAATTTTTTTCCCAAAATAGAATCTGTACCAAATCCCATCTTTCTAACTTAAAAAACACCAAAGTTATGCCAATTTCGATCGTTCTATGACAGCTATAGGATATAGTCGGCCGATCCTTAAGAAATTTTGTACATAAGATATTTTGGTCAAATTTAACATGTGTGGAAAGTCCCAACCCTTGAGCTATCGAGTTGAAACTTTGCACACACCTTTCTTTCCTTTGCAGGCAGTATATAAGTCGTAACGGCCGGGGTCGGTCGACTATATCCTATAGCTGCCATATAACTGATTGATCGGAAATGCCATAACTTTGTTGTTTTTCAAGTTAGAAGGTTGGGATTTTCAATGGATTCCTCTTTGGACAAAATAATTCGATATGCCAAATTTCAAAAGGATCGACCGACTATATACGATCCGTTATATATCTAATAATATAAAATGCGTGGCGCCACCTAGCGGACTGCAACTCAACTGCAAGGGTATATAAACGTCGGCTCCGCCCGAAGTTAGCTTTCCTTTCCTGTTTTAATTTAATATTGATAAATCTGCAATCAATATTTTGGAAAATTGATAAATAATAACTATTCAGAGTCCGCACATTAACCTAATTAAACTGATTATTGACTAATATATGCAATATAATTTTGAAAAGACCAGGATATAATGACATCTACTAAAAGTATAAAATATAAAATAGTTCGTATTACAGTAGTATCCCTAAGGGTGCATTTAAAAATAAAGAAAAAGTGGTGGAGGAATAATAAAATAGGTTGGGTTTAATCACACGTATACTATTAGAATAAAAAAAAGACCTTGTCAAATTAGGGTGGTTTGGATAAAGCTATTCGTAGATGTCGGTCGATGGTCAATCGGCCACTTTCGGGTCGAGTGCTATGTTAGTAAGGGATATGAAAAGTAGTGGGCTTAGTTCACTACTCTTGTTCTCTGCAATAATACTCTCTTATACAAAGAATTCCATTAAAGTTATCCCATATTTTGTAAAAACAAGAGGGTTGCTTGAACATTTAATATACAGGTGCAAATATAATCTACATGTGCAGTATATTTCAAGAAGTTCCATCGAAAACAGGTTGACAAAAAGCAGTGGTTTTGTGCATAAAGTAATAGTAAGGTAAGATAGATAATTTATAAAAAAAATTTAATTAAGAAATATTGGTATCAGGAGTTCCGTATTCAGACATATCTTTGTTATAGTTTTAATAACTAATCATTAAATAATAATATTAAAGGTCATGTTGCATAAATTAAAAAACTACGAAAATAAAAAAAATACGTGGCCATGCTTGAATCATAATGGTCAAAACGTAGGTTCAGAAAGATAACTTTTTTTTGGTGTTGCTGTTAGGAAATATTTAAGAAAAAAATTTCGTTTAATACGAAATTCGTTTAATACGTGCGCACATACACATAATATATGTATGTGCGCACATCTTTACATAAAACAAGAAAGGAAAGCTAACTTCAAGCGAAGCCGAAGTTGATATACCCTTGCAATTAGGTAGTAGCTTGGAATATAGTTTGTCGATCCTTATGAAAATTTCACAATCAAATCAATTTTCTAATAAAACATCCCCAAGCATCTTTTAAAATATCAAAGTTATTCCATTTCCTATCGTTCGTTAAGATATAGTTCGGCCGATCCTTATAACATTTTATTTGAAATAGCTGCCATATAACTGATGGATCGGAAATGCCATAACTTTGGTTTTTATTAAGTTAGACAGTTGAGACTTTCTACACATGTTCTATTTGTCCAAGATATCTTATGTACAAAATAAAATCATAAGGATCGACTGACTATATCCTATAGCTGTTGGCATAATTTTGGTGTTTTTTAAGCTAGAACGATGCGAGTTTCTACGGATTACATTTTGGATAATCTAATCCGATCTGCCAATATAAGGATCGTCCAACTATATTTCATATACCTGCCATATAACTGAACGATCAGAAATGAAATAACCTTGCTATTTTTAAAGATGCTACAAAATACTGTTTCCAACATTAAATTAAAATATTAAATTGATGGTGAAATTCTAATAAGGATCGGCCAACTATATAGAATCCGATATATAAGATAATAATATGAGCTGCTACTTAACAGCAAGGGTATATAAACTTCGGCTCTGCTCGAAGTTAGCTTTCCTTTCTTGTTTAATATATTTTTAATGTTGAAAAATTTATCAACGTTGTCAAGCTTTTTATTTCCTCACAACATTTCTTCATTGATTTAGTTGAGGATTTGAGGTGCCTATCGATAAAGTCCTTAAATGTTAAAAGTTGACTCAACATTTGGTATGTTGAACACCAACGTGTGGACACATCGAGTACTGGTTGCGGGAGAGATTAATTTTCTTTTATTTACCTATTGAAAAAATTGAGCCAAATACTTTGACTTATATGCGAAAGGAAAAAGGGTATCACCACGGTGATTATCACCACGATTATGGTGTCTGTAATAATTTGGGTATTATAATTTTGGTCAAAAGTGTGCAACGCTGTGAAGGAGACATCTCCGACCCTATAAAGTATATATATTCTTGATCAGGATCACTTCCTGAGTAGATGTAAGCATGTCCGTCCGTCTGCCTGTCGGTTTCTACGACCGATCCCGGCCGTTCCGACTTATATACTACTTGAAAACAAGAGGAGGATGTGTGCAAAGTTTTAGTTCGATAGCTTTAAAACTGAGAGACTAGTTTGCGTAGAAACAGACAGACGGACATGCTCGTTTCGACTCAGGAGGTGATCCTGATCAAAAATATATATACCTTATAGGTCAGAAATATCTCCTTCCCTGCGATGCACACTTTTGACCAAAATTATAATACCCACTGCAAGCACATAAAAATATTTGAAAACTTAATTTTTAGGCACTTTGGGCTTTATAATTTAAGCGAGGATGATTCAATGATTATACAGATGTTTACATATGTATATATGTATTCCAGCTAGAAGATAAGGCATGCGTGTCGCCACCTAGCGCTCGTTTCGCCTGAAAAGCTGCTCATCCGGGAAAAAAAAGAAGCTGCAAATTTCTTGGGAAATTTTTTCGGAGTGCGAACAATTCCCAAACAGCTAATGGCACTTTGCACTGGCCGGTCGGATCGGGATGGTTAAGGTACCAATCGACGCGTATTTTCGATCAGAATCTGTGTATATAAAAATATATTTTGTCTATTTCCAAGTATTTTACATTTGCGCAAATTTCTCCCAACCAAAATACTTTTGACAAATGCTTGGATAAAATCCATCTAATAAAAACAATACCTTTCATTTAGTATATCACTCATTTAGATTGAACGCAAACAGAAAATATTAAGTTTAATTTTTCGGCTATATATTGTGTCATCAAGCACTAGGTACAAGCGGCTAGCGGACTGCCGTCCTCTGTGATAATTGTTTTTTGAAGAGTGTGCCAAGTTTGTGGCAAGTGATGTCCAAAGGTGTGAATATGCAGTTGTATTTTTGATTACAATCTCTTTTATTTCCAAAATATTGTGCATTACAATGTTTATAAAAAGTTTTTATATTCGGTACTCGTTGATACCATAGGTAAAAGTTCATTAGTTAAGGCAAGGGGAAAGTCGTTAATAAATTATGAAAAGTGTGGATTCAAGATGGCTTCTTTGTGCCGCGTAGCAGCTTTTCAGCACACAGCCTGGTTCTCCATCGGGGCCTGGAGAATAAACGGACTTGACCTTAAGAAGATCCGATAACACGCCACTTTGATGAAAAGATGGGTAAAATATAAGGTTGACTTATTTTATTTTATGTAAAAAGCAAAGCTGGAATGGTTCTTGGTGAAAACGTTGCACTGTTCGCATAGGAGTTTACAATCGTAAGCAGAGGAGGAAAAGATGCATGTTCACGCTT
This sequence comes from Drosophila ananassae, assembly GCF_017639315.1. Lineage (NCBI taxonomy): Eukaryota > Metazoa > Arthropoda > Insecta > Diptera > Drosophilidae > Drosophila > Drosophila ananassae. Next base: position 7,463,749 of record NW_025319037.1, on the reverse strand, counting down.
AATGTTTAAAAAGTTAAGGTAAAGTTACAAACTGCTTTGGATCCTGAGTGAACTGAATCTGGCAGCGGCGAATATAACTGATATAACATTCTACGTTATGCACGGTGGCCCGAGCTACTAGGTATCTTGAATACCTTATTGTACAGCCAGTTATTTTATGCAATGCAAACGTCGATAGATCGGAACAATCAAGTAAATGGATCCTTAGGATTAAAAACGAAATTCCATCAGGATCTGGATCGAAACACAAGTGTAGCAAGTCCGACATAACGAATTTCTCCGAACGTGGTTAATTTTGCCAAGTGGCATACCAAACATGCCTTTGGAGTTGTCGTGGAGCGTGTTTAATAATAAAGACGGTGAATTATCATCATTAGACTACATACAACCAAGTTTCTGTAAAGACTATAAAGTGGGATGCCAAGAAAGAACTATCAGAATACAGTTTCGGATATTTTATATATATGATAGGTGAGTGTTAGTGAAGAAATTAGTTTTTTGCAGCCGAGGAAGATAAGGTGAAAGGTGTTCAGTGGCTCTAAAATGTGGGAGCTTCTATAAATTTTTTTCTTCCCGTACTTGACTGATGTTCTTGCCCGAAAATGCTCTCTGGCCAAAAACTGACAGAACAAATCTTATTGAACATCTGCACGGGCACACGTATGTGAAAGATGAGGTGTGCCTTTATATGTGTATTTAAGTTTTTTAACGTCCGCCATCTTTAAGTCAGCTATTGTTTTGTCTTTGCTGTAAGCCGCAGTATCAATCCGAAAAGTGAGGCAAGCCGGAAAACAAATATATGTTTCGATGGGGGATCACATGAAAAGGTTTTGGTGTGTAGTTACTAATACTGTGCAGCGTCAGATGGTACCGGGGGTCCACACGGTTTATTACTCTGTTGGGTGACTTTTAAGGGGGTTTGAATTGATGGGTCTGGTGGTATCACTTGAGGCGATGCCATAGAGGACATATCGGACAATTGCTCGGTTATACGGAGATATTCGAATTTTTCCTAGGTCCAGCTCTTGGGGTGGCCAGATATATGAGTGGCTGCATAATTGTTGCAGCAATGATTAGCTGCATAACAGCAGGCTGAAGATTATTTTCCACAAGCACATCACTAATTGAATCACTTTGGAAACTAATTTAGTAGCTGAAGTCTACTAAACTTTGACCGATCCCGGCCGTTCCGACTTATGTACTACCTGCAAGGAAAAGAAGGATGTGTGCAAAGTTTCAAATCGATAGCTCCAAAACTGAGAGACTAGTTTGCGTAGAAACCGACAAACAGGCGGACAGACGGACAGACGGACATGCTCATATCGACTCAGGAGGTGATCCTGATCAAGAATATATATACTTTATAGGGTCGCAGATGTCTCCTTCACTGCGTTGCACACTTTTGACCAAAATTATTATACCCTCTGCAAGGGTATAAAAATAAGGAAGCAGAATTATGCTTCGAAGATGGGTGAGCAGGCGAGAGTTAACAATATTCTCCGCCACTATCAGAATACTCTTCAAGACGTACTCCTTTGGAGCCACTTTCTTCACTATGTGACACAGCACTCATTGAACACACTACACCATTGGCTCCCAGACTCCGACCTCTGACGAATTTGCTGGGAAATTAAAAATCCATTCAATGCTTACTTGACAGCTCCGTCTGGATCCTCACATGTCCGAAGACTTCCGAAAATCTCTTGGCCTACCTGCCCTCTCCAACGAAGTTTTTGCCGTGTTCGCTACGCAGTAAATGCACTGGCCCTCGTCGGCAGATTTCTGATCACAATTATTCAGAAATCCATGGCCAGTTCCAGATGAATCGTCCGGAACGTAAACAGGCAACTCACCGCTTTTCCTGGGGACGAACGGCGGTCAAGACCCATGCTCTTAAACGGCCAACCACTGGCCTCCAGACGAGCCTCCAGCAGAGATCACGTAATCGGTGGCATCGGCCGCGCTCTGTGCAGCTTACACTCCAAATTCGCTTCTGATGAGGTAAAATCACAAGCGTTTGGTGACATTGAATTTCTTTGCATCAAAATCACTTTGTCCGATCAATCTTTGTATGTTACCTGTTCGTACATACCACCTTCGTCCGAACCGCCAACATACTGGCAACATTTGTCCGCTATTCGTTTGGTTTTCGATCGTCTGTTTGATGGTGACCAGCTGATAGCTCTGGGTGACTTTAATATCCCAGAACTTATGTGGTCAAATGTTGATAATTCACCGTCTTTACAGCTTAACTCCCACCATGACTTCCCTGAGGGCATGTTCGACATGTCACTCGGGCAAATTAACCACGTTAGAAATTCTTTAGGTCGGCTGTTGGGCTTATGTTTCGTTTCTAATCCTGATGGAATTACTCTTTCCAGAACTTTGCCCCTTTCTAACCCCCTTTGCCCCTTTCTAATCTAAAGGATCCATATCATCCCACTCTTGAGGTTTCAATCGAAAATAATTACTTTTTTGACCTTAAGTCTACAGTTAAATCTCAGAAAGTTCGTTTCTTTCGTAAGGCTGTCTTTACGAAATTAAATAAGTTAATTTTGGAATTTGATTGGTCTGATTTACTGGCATGCGAGGATATAAACAACGAATCCGCCTTGGTATACAAGGCACCTTATAAATTTAAAGAATAGTATGAGTAGACTTTTAAACAAACATAGATTATCTGGCTGTACAGTTAGTTATTCAAGATACTTAGTAGCTCGGTCCAATTTCACCGTGCATAACGCAGAATGTTATAGGAGTTATATTCGCCGCTGCAGGATTCAGTTACTCAGGATCCGAAGCAGTTTTATAACTTTGTAAACACTAAGCGTAAACATGTATCTTTTCCCCCATTGCTTACGTTTGAGAACTCTTATGCGAACACCGATCAGGCAATGGCCGATCTCTTTGCACAGTTTTTTCAAACTACCTATTCACCTAGCAGCAGTTTAGCTCAGCCTTACACTTATAATATCCAATCAGCCAACCTTATATTTTGCCCATCTTTCGATCAAAGTGGTGTGTTATCGGATCTTCTTAAGGTTAAGCCCGTGTATTCGCCAGGCCCTGATGGAGTACCAGGCTGTGTTCTGAAGTACTGCGCCGAGGCACTGTGCAAACCGCTTGTTAAACTCTTTAATCTATCGCTGGAAACTTCGATCTTTCCCCTTATGTGGAAGGAATCCTTCATTATTCCGCTGCATAAAAAAGGGAAAAAATCCGACGCTGCTAATTATAGAGGCAATCAGCAATTCCAAAGCTTTTTGAAAAACTTATCACTCCACATTTGCAACACCTATGTAGTTCAATAATAACTCCGTGCCAGCATGGCTTCATGAAGCGCCGCTCCACCACTACCAACTTATTGGAGCTAACATCTTTTATCACGGATGGCTTCCGGAATGGCTTACAAACAGACGTCATATACACTGACTTCAGTAAAGCATTTGACTCTGTTAACCATTCACTTCTTATAAGTAAACTCAGTCTTTTGGGATTCCCAACTGATCTTCTTATGTGGATTTCGAGCTACTTATCAGGGAGAACCCAACGTGTTTTCTTTAAAGATGTTACCTCGCGTTTAGTCCGCGCCACATCGGGGGTGCCCCAAGGAAGCCATCTTGGACCCCTACTTTTTACTCTGTTTATAAACGACTTGCCCCTTGCCTTAACTAATTCACTTGTACTTATGTACGCTGATGACGTTAAGCTATGCCTTCAGTATAAATTCACTAGCACCCAGTCTAGACTTCAATCCGATTTGGATAAACTTCAAAATTGGTTTTTAGCAAATAACCTAAAGCTTAATGGATCGAAATGTAAACTTATGTCTTTTTACCGATCTAGTCCTCACCAGGCTATGCACTTTCTCTATGGGAACGCCTTAGAACGATTAACTCAGGTTAACGATCTAGGTGTCCTATTAGATTTGAAACTTAAATTTACCGACCATGTATCTACCATGGTTAATAAAGCTATGTGCTTGGTTTTATTAAAAGATGGTCAAAAGAATTTAATGACCCGTACATAACTAAAACGTTATATACATCCCTGGTCCGTCCGATTCTTGAGTATGGATCGTGTGTCTGGAGTCCTCAATATGGAGTACACCAAGATCACATTGAATCTGTACAAAAAAACTTCCTTACTTTTGCGCTTAGGGGACTTAATTGGAATGCAAATCTTTACCTCCCCTCTTATCATAGTAGACTTTTACTAATCAACTTACCATCATTAACAAATCGTAGAACGATGCTGGGTGTCATGTTTTTATACAATCTTATTTATGGAAATATAGACAGCCAGCATTTACTAACACGCTTAAATTTTAACATTCCTAGTAGAAGGACCAGAAACTTTCGTTCTCTGCTCCTCAGCCATTGTAGTTCGACATATGCCCAACACGATCCGTTCAGGGTATTATGTTCGGACTACAATGGTCTCTACCACATCTTGTCACTTTGCTCTACTAACAATCTTAAATCGCTTATATTAACCGCCTTATCTGTGCAACACTCTTCCTCGTAATATCTTTCTCCTAATCCTCGCTTATCTATCTCGGATCTATTCCCGCGATTCGAGCCGTACGTTAAGCGGCAGCGTCCCTCGGTCGGTTGGACGGGAGGTGGGCTGTACGTATGCAGTGGGAACCGCGCAAAAAAAAAAAAAAAACTCCCTTTTCGTGGCCATTCTCTTATCATCCGACACGATGGGGACAATTTTATGGTACTTTACTAGAATCTCATTGGGATCCGAATTCAAGAATCGCGTGGGATTCACAGTGCTGCGCCGCAGTCGGTCAGCATTCAGCTCCAAACGCCATCACACACATCTTATATACCTCGGGATCCCATTGGTCACCATTATCTCTTCACAAAAATCCACAGACTCCGGCAGCGCGTTACCTGAAATGGAAGAGAATAGGTAGCCCTTGGCATAGTGACGCAGGCCCTTGCACAGCGCAGAATTCAACGACAAATCTCCAACTCGTGCAGCTGCATCGAATACCAATCATATCTCTCTTGGCTTGTTAAGATTAACCACTCCAAAATGTGCTATCAAGCCTTATAGCTGTCCGTAGCGATTTCGTTTCATTCCAAACGCCTAGTATCTCCCTTGACAACATGATCCGTGAACATTCCTGGGTAAACTGCCCGTTTCGTTTAATTATCCTCTCAATATTGATTAACCGATTGCACGCCATATCATAGCTACGTGGCAACACTACGTGATCCGTTTTCCAAAATAATCCCATCTGGTATAGAATCCTCGCGGTACAGCTGTGCAAAACTGTACACGTTTCCATTCCAAATCCAAGTAGATATTAATTTTGGAAGCATTTTATACAAAGAATACTTATAAAATTCCAGCTACCGTATCTTTGAAATACTCATGCAAAAATGAAATATTCAATTTAATACATTTTTTTGTGTTTCTAAGATTTATCCCTTTTACGAAGCTCACGAAGCAGTCGCGAAGTAACGGTTCGTTTTGAATTTGTGGATTATTAAGACAGTGTTATATAATTTGAATTTAATGGAGTTTCCCAACTCTAAAAAAAGGGATCTAGTTCAAGAAAAGTGTGCAAACTCTATTAGTAAGATGTAAAGTTTATAATTTATAACAAACTGTTTTTGCTGGTTGGAGCTCGCAGCAAATGCTGCGGTTAGCTCACAGAGTTTGTGAATCGTTCCACCGAATTTATAGATTCGACGTGATTGCCCGAGCCCAGAAATAACACAGGGTGCTTCCTTTCACAAATATCCCCCTTATTTTATAATGGTTTAAAAGGGTGAATCTCACCGACTGCTCGGCTCAGACGATCGACCGCTCGTCCTCCCGTCGTTCCCCGGTCACCGTTCCGGGTTGGTGCAAATACACACGCCCCCCCAAAGCTTGCGCCTAGCAGGACGTGTGGTCTTGGTGCCTGGCGCCGTTTGGACTCACGTGCTCCAGTTGCGGGACCTATGCTGATACTGTTGGGCTTGAGTTCCCGAGCTGGCTACCCCTCGCTTTACAGGATCATACCTGGTCGGAACGGTCAGGAATCGACGTACGCCAGGCCGATCCGTCGCTATCGCTATGACACCAGGATACCTGTCGTGTCCGGGAATAAACCAACCCGACTCGATTTACCCTTGGGCTTCAGCTCCGCCGCGGACCTTTGATCCTTTTCCCACTTGCTCCTTGACTTCTCCTTGTTCGACGACTCGCGTACAGCCCACAGGGCCACATATCACAGATCCTTGCGCACTCTCTCTAAATCCCGCACTTGAAACTGTCGGACTTACCCACTGGGGGTCCTTCAGCCTATACTCCTAATTCCTCCAAGGAAACTTTCTCGCTTGAATGTTAGACTTACCCACGGGGGTCTTTCACTCAATTCTTCCAGCTTCCCTAAAAGACTCGGCCCCGATTTGCTCCAGTGGCGCTCCTTATATAGCGCCTGAGGTGCCCGGTAATCCTTGCAAATCTCGCTTCCTGCCGTTAATCCTTCGTTCCTCTGTTCTCGCCGTTAGCTTTCTTCAATTCTTATCGCATTTCTATTGGCGGGATCTCTTTGTTGCTGATTATTAGGTTGGATATTGTTTCATGCTTATTATTAATTATTACTCGGTGTGCCAATAGGTTAGTGGGACTGACTATTGTGTATTGCGACATGCTGATGACCATTTATTAGATCAGATTACTAAGTGTGAATATATAATCCAATGCGGCTGTGCGTTGTTGTTGGACCGTCTCAGTGAACCTTTGTGTCGCCTTTCACTAGAAAATATTGTGGATCTTAAAACTAATTACTAAAAATCTAATGTTAATACCAAAAAAAAATTGAATCATTTAGTTGAGATCTCCAACATTCATAAGATACCAATGATATTTCTATCCGGCCTGTTGTCTCCTTCGCCTTGTTGCGCGCCCTCGTAACCATTCTGCTTGGGCATCCCATGTAGTACTAGGCGTTTTTTCTGGTTGGTCAGTGCGCATACAGGACTCTTGGTCTTTTCTTGGCCTTGCTTCTTGCTCCCTTTTGGAGATGCCTGTTACCCATGCCGGGTGATGCCTCCCTACATACTCTAGAATTGGAGGTGACTTCAACTCCCTGAATTTCCTTGTTTACTGGCCCTTGCACTTTGTGCTCTTCAGTTGTGAGTTGACAAACTTGGGCTTGTGAATCAGGGTCCGTCTGCGGCTCTCCTTGTTGATCCGCCATGCGCGGGGAACTATGTAATCTTCCAAATTTTATTATTGGCCCCTTGTCGATGCATGCAATCAAACTTTGTTCCAATACGATTTCACCGAAACCCTTTCGTGGCTTGTTAGCTTCCGGTGTCGAAGTCGCCGTATTACAGACGACTTGTTTTGCCATGATATCAGGAGATGACTTGTTCTGCCTTGATTCCGGTCGCACTAGCCCCATCACCATCCATACAAGCACGGTATTTTTAAGTAGGGGCTGTCCTTCTCCCAAATATGTCTGTTGTGGCCTCATAAGCTGGGATATGATTTCGGCGCCCAATAACAGGTCAAAATTCTGGGGCTGCGTAAATACAGGATCGGCTAAGCGCAACTGAGGTGAGATATTTCGTGGCTCTTGAATAGGGTGGGATGTTTGATTGGGCATTATTTCTGGCAGTACAACGACGTTGACTTGATTTTCGAAATCCGTGGTTAATGATAGGGTCACCACAGCTATTTTTCGCGATCTTTTAGTTGTTCCTCCCAGTGCAGCGATGTTCAGGGTTGATGGCTCCAATTGTAGTCCAAGTGTATCAGCCATCCATCTCATCTCTAAGCAGGGCTGTGGCTGAACACACCACTCGTGATGAACTGGATTGAAGTGGAGCGGTCGATGTTTTTTTTTGCATTGTTACTTGACTGGTTGCCTGACGCTCAAGGTTTTTTAACATCTCCTTCAGAGATTGTCGATTGGTTGGATCGGTGATGGCTAGATCTAGATTTCTAGAATCCCAGAACTCTACTTTAAAGCGTCTATTGACGCTTTGAGTACCTTGAGAGTGGCGACCGTTCGGAGCACGGTATCATGTAAGCTGTGCAGCTGGTCCATTTGTTCTGAGGTGTCCTAAAAGCTCTTGGATCGCGGATTTAATCAACAGCCGTTCATTGTGGTATCGATTCTTTAGTCGTTGCCAGGCATCCTGGTAACTGGTCTGTCCGCCAATTGACGTTGAGATTAGGCTTTTTGCTTCACCAGTTACATGATTCTCCAAATGACGGAATTTTACTGCATCTCTGAAGTCTTGATTGTGGATGCATTTCGTAAAAATTTCGAAGAATCGTAACCAATGCCGGTAGTCTCCGTCAAACTCCGTCAATGGACGTGTTAATGCCAATGTTAATGCCAGTGTCACCCACCTCTGAGTCTGCTGACTCAGATTGCTTGTTCGTGCATTGCTGGAACATGCATTTCGGCTTAGCTAGCTGGCTTTGCTTGATTCGGTCAGTCGGTCATTCTTCCCGCTGATACTGCTGATTTCCGCTTCTGGCTCCGTCTACTAGTGTTGGATTATTAGGTTGGATATTGTTTCAAGCTTATTGTTAATTATTACAAGGTGTGCCAATAGGTTAGTGGGACTGATTATTGTAAATTGCGACATGCTAATGACCAATTCTTAGATCAGATTACTAAGTGTGAATATAGGGTAGTTGTTATTGCCGGGATATATGGCTCCCACGTTTCTTTAGCGAACACACAATTTTTCTTATTAATAATCTTTATTCATCAATATGCGTGTTATGAAAAGCGCTAAAAAACTTCGTGTTCTTCCACACGTTAACTTCACCGTATTTCTCTTTTTCTTTCTGCCTAGCGATGGCCGACGCTTTGTCTTCTTTTGGCCGTTACTAACCTATCGATAAGTTTACATATGTGTGCTTATTCTAACAATTTAAATTTAAATCAAAATTCTGTTACGGCGGCAATATTCCCTCCCCCGTAATTGATCCCGGTTCGTGGTCAGTTACCATCCTCCAAGCCGAGGTCCAAAACCGCTATTTTCGTTGCTGGTCGTTCCAAAAGCCGTGCTGGGTCTCGACGAACTTGCCCATCCTTGGCCATCATTATGTCGATCACTCGTCTTTTTAACCACAAGTTCCTGGGGAGGAGCTCGTCCACGATGACTACGATGCTCCCAATGGTTATTGGAGGTACCTTCTCAAACCATTTGGTGCGCCTGGTTAATACGGGTGCATACTCTTTAATCCATCGCTGCCAAAAACGGTCCCCGAAGCGCTGAGGGGTCAGAGCGGCGTCATCCTCAGTGTCCAGATTTACGGCCGTGAGCGGTCGTAAGTTGATGATAAATTGAGCCTCCATCAACGCGTTCCTCAGGCCCTCGTCGTTGAAGGAGTAATTTGGGCAAATTTTCTTCAAAATTCCTTTTGTTGTCCGGACGAGCCCATGCTCCACCCATGTGTGGTGCTCCTGGTGGGTTGAATCGCCACTTTATTCCATCAGACTTAATGGTAATCATATCGTGCTCGATATTTTTTAGCTACTCTCGCACGGCTTTTTCCGTGGCTCTTAACTTCGTACCATTCTCTGAGAATATTTCCTTTTGTGTTCCTCGAAGCGCCATAAAATTGGAGATGCACATCATGCATGAACTTGTGCCATTACTTTGCAAGCTCTTAAGGACTTCTTTTGAATTTGATGACCAGTTGCGGATCTCGAATCCGCCTCTTCGATGAACCTCTAGGACTTGTCTGGTGGTCTGGATGGCCTCCTGTTCGTTTCTCATGCTATCGATGTAGTTGTCGACGTAGTGCGCCTTTTGGATGGCGTTTAAGGCCAATGGGGATCGGCGAACAGGAGTATTAGCGCCACTGCTTTATACAACCGCCACCAGTTCGAGAAATAGTGCGCATTGAACGTAACCGCAGATCTCGTACGCGTTGTCAACACATGCTTCCTTATTTCCGGATGCTCTCCTGCTTTGTAGGTATTGGCCAATGGCTGGATTCAGCTTTTAGGAACCCAGGGCCCGTTATCCACGTCTTTTGCTGGGTTTGGACAGTGATCTGGGCAGAATAGGACTCTAGCTGTAAGTCTCTCAAATGCTGGAATCTGCTTTGGCAGTGCTTGGTTCTAAACGGTCTGGACGTTGTTCAGCCAAAAAAAACTATCGGAATGGATTTCCGAGATTTGGACTGACGGTTTCACGGATTCACTCTCAAATAGAGTTGTTTCTGCGGTCCACTGTAAACACATAGGCGCAGCTTGGCCTTGTAGTCCTAATATTTGGAATACAGATGCGTCTACTAAGGTCACGGAGTATCCTTCGTCTAGGAATGCATAGATTTCGATCATCCTGCTGCCATTGCGTAGCTTAACTGGAACGATGCGAAAGAATTGACTTCCGTGGTTGTCGTCTTGATGCGTACTCACGAGACTTTGTGTTCTGCCTTGTTCCGTGTGAAGTAGCTCATGGTGCCTTCTTGTACATCCGTTAACTCCACAGCTGCCGGTTCGGCATCTATTGCGATGTACTTTGAGGCAGCAGAAGCATGTTTTACTCGATGTGATTATCTGCCACCTGTGCTCCGTGTCGAGGTTCTAAAACGCCTGACATTGTGGTGGGCGGTGATTGATGTTGCCGGACGCCACGCACCCCGATTAAATTTGCTGCTGAGCTGCTTCCGTCTGGCTCGCGATCGATCGTGCTTGTCCTCGTGATGGTCCAGGCTTATCCGCCTCTTGTCTTTGCGTTGCGTGACTGTTGTGAGTGTTAACTACGCCCGATTTGTAAAACGATTGAAGATGCTGCCTCTGCGATCTTGTACAACCAATCGCTGAATGGTTTAACTGCTGCTATCCTAATGGTGGTGCCAGTCTTCGCACCTTTTCCACCATTCTTTCTAGAATATGCTCTGGTCTGCCGAAGAAAATCTTCAGAGTGCTGATGACATCTGAAACTAACGAGCCTTTCCTTTAAACGACTTTTGCAGACGTAGCATGTTTTCCACGTTAGTGTATCCGGCTGCTGTGGTGCTGTGTTTGAACGTGCTGATAAATAACGGCCACTCTTTGGGTCTTTGGGTATAGGATCTTTGGGTATAGCTTGCCGGCCCGCTATTTGACTGATCGTTGGTGAATCTGTAGCTCGAATCATCCCGGCTTCCGGTACATCAGTGGGATTCATCTGCATGAGAAGTTTATACTTTTCTTTTATAAACTTTGCCACCGATTGCCTTTTCTCCTCTAGCATCTTTAAAACCAATTGGTTCCTAGTTCTTTCCGGATTGCCTTCCTGCGCGTGTGTGTTCTCTCCGCTGCCGGCCGTATCGATTAGAGTATCGACAGCCAGCGGTTTGCCGTGCGGTTCGGGGGTGGCCATTGCGTCTTCGCGTGTTTGAGGTTGTACCGGTGATCTTTGCATACTGCCGAACGGTGCTATGTGGCTGCAACCCGCGAGGCAAAAATCACAACTCCAGTCCTTGCTCTCAATGTCGTCCTCTACGCCACACTCAAAATGGTACCACCTTCCACAAGCGTCACACTGAACCCAATTTTCTGACGCTGTCTCGTTCTTTTTCTCGCAAATTTGCCACACTTCTATGTTCATGCTCTACTCTAACCGGCGTGCGTGTTCCGACGCGTCTGCATGTATAAGTGTGCTTCTTCGTTCGATCTGCGTGCTTACCTAGCTTTTCTTTCTCGGGCAGCCACGCCTTTACCTCTGCCTTGATCCGCGAGAGCCCTTTCGTTCCTGTAATCGACGTGATCAATTCGACCTAGCTGTTATCTGCCAGGAATCCGATGCTTTGATCCATAGGTAACGAAGTTTTTTAGAACGAAGTTTTTATACCCTTGCAGAGGGTATTTTAATTTTGGTCAAAAGTGTGCAACGCAGTGAAGGAGACATCTCAGACCCTATAAAGTATATATATTCTTGATCAGGATAACCTCCTGAGTCGATATGAGCATGTCCGTCTGTCCGTCGGTCCGTCTCTCCGTCTGTCTGTTTCTACGCAAACTAGTCTCTCAGTTTTAAAGCTATCGAGTTGAAACTTTGCACACACCCTTCTTTCCTTTGCAGGCAGTATATAAGTCGGAACGGCCGGGATCGGTCGACTATATCCTATAGCTGCCATATAACTGATTGATCGGAAATGCCATAACTTTGGTGTTTTTTAAGTTAGAGGGTTGGGAGTTTCTACACATGGTATATTTGAACAAAATATCTTATGTACATAATTTCTTAAGGATCGGCCGACTGTATTCTATAGCTGTCATAGAACGATCGAAATTGGCATAACTTTGGTGTTTTTTAAGTTAGAAAGATGGGATTTGTTAGAGATTCTATTTTGGGAAAAACAATCTGATTTGTCGAATTTCATAAAAATCGGCCAACTATATCCTATAGCTGCCATATAACTGATTGATCGGAAATGCTATAACTTCGTTGTTTTTCAAGTTAGAAGGATGGGAGTTTCAATGGATTCCTCTTTTGGCAAAATAATTCGATTTGCCAAGTTTCATATGGATCGGCCAACTATATACGATCCGCTATATATCGAATAATATAAGATGCGTGGCGCCACCTAGAGGACTGCGACTGAACTGCAAGGGTATATAAATTTCGGCTCCGCCCGAAGTTAGCTTTCCTTTCTTGTTTTTTTTTTTTTTTTTTTGTTTTGTTTGTTTTTTTTCCCATTTTTTCTTTTTTTTTCCCCCAGTGTGTGTTTTTGTTCACATCTTTTTTTTCAACCTTTTTTATTTGAACTCCTGCACCGACTCCAGTGCTTTGGCTTTTAGTTCACTCAGGTGTGCCCTCTTTTCCTTCTTTGTGCCAGCGTGACGTAGCACAGTAATCACTGGCGATACAAAGTTCAACACCGTTTACGGCCCGTCGTACTTTGGCGCTAACTTCGCCGCGAAACCTTCGGCCCCTTTGGACAAATGATGCTCCTCTGCTCACACTGTGTCGAAAATTTTCGGTCTCCACTGCCGACTCCTTAGACTGTAGTGCCGAGCTTGCTCCTGCGCCGCGCGATCCATGTTCCTTAGCACCAGCTCGAACACTTCTTGTAGCTTCGCTGCATTCTCTAAGTTGCACTCGAACTGTTGCAGCTCGAAGACCCATCTCGCAATCCTTCCCAATGGGGAAGGATTTCTATATAGGATATAGGATTCTATATAGAAGGATCTCTATATTATTCAGCCATTTCAGCGCCATATGGTCCGTAATCACGTCCAACTGGTACCCCTCCAGGTGTGGTCTCATCTGCCGAATTGCCCATATTATGGCTCGTTGCGTAATCTCAGTCGCCGAGTAATTTTTCTCTGCGCCTATCAGCGTTAGACTGGCGTAAGCGGCGACTCGCTCGCCCTCATCAGGGTCCTGCGTCACAACTGCACCCACGCCGTAGTCGCTGGCGTCTGTTTGCAGCACAAATTTCTTTGAGTGTTTTGAGGCACTTGTCCGTGTTTATCCTTAAGTTTTCCGCCATCAGTCTACGGAATACTTCCTTCAAATTCGCCATATGCTTCTCCCTTTTGCGTCCGATCACGATGATGTCATCCTAATATGCAAATGCGTGCGGAGCCATATCCGGGCCTGGTTCAAAGGCCTTTCGCAGTGGCCGGCACCTAATCCGTGTTAGTAGACCAATAGGATCACCCCCCAGGCATACGCCGGGCAGGATACGCTTCTTGGTGAATGGCGGCCGGATCATGGCACGAAGGGCCTACCTACCCCACAGGACTCGCCTCCGGCTGCATTCGCCACTCGCCTCCAAACATCCGCGTGCTTGGAGCGGATCTATGGCTATCCTTTAACTCCAGGTGATACGCTCCGCGTACGCCCCAGCGCACAGTGAGAGATTTGGTCCCGCTAGCGGCATTTATTTAATAACTTCTAAACTAAAATAGATGTTTTCAGTAGGTTTTTTTTTACTGATCAGAAAAAAGTCATAGAATTTTTTAAGCTAAAAAAATTTAGTTTTAAATTTTTATTTTTATTTTTTTTTTAATTAAAAAAAATTTTTTTTTTATTTAAAATTTTGTTTTTCTTTTATTTTATTTAAACGTCAATTAACATATTTTATAAATAAACTTTATCTAAAAAAGGCCAGAATGTTATTCGGAATCATCGGAATCATCAGAGAGAGGCATATCCAGATGTTTTATTAGATTTGCTTCTAACATCTCTTAACATCATCATCCATAATAATTTTTTTTTAGAGGAAATTGCAGACCCATTTGACAATGACGTTACAAAACAGTACTAAATACAAAGTTTTCCATGGCAGCAAACTTCTTTGTTGGGATGACTTCTGAGTGCCATACCAAAAAAAAGCACCCTTTTTGCTACTGACATTGTTCTCAAAAAGTACCATAGTTTGAAGGCTAGCAGGTAATAGCAGTTGATATTACACATTTTGGACGGCACTAATTCACACTTTCGGCTTATAAAAGATTTAGACTGAATCCACTTGAATCCGGTAAGTTCTACTCCACGAAAAACAGGTGTACGCTAATCCGGGCTAGTTGTTAATACACTGAATTACCACTACGTTTTATAAGCTACACATTTATAGACCGGTCACAAACATTGACTTTTTTTGTAATACATACCTTGAAGATAATAAAAAGCCAAACTTTTAACAAATTCACTAAAAATTGTAAATTTCCGAGGAACTCAAATTCAATGCGCGCAAAGAGAAAAAATTGTGTAAAGCTCTTTGCAAAATCATATGGTGTGTTTGACCGCTCACAGCTGATGATTAGCTGATCGTAGAGCTTTTAAAAACTTTTAAAAATATAATCAAAGCATTTGCTACCGATATGTGAAAAAATATAAACAGTTTTTTAAATTTGAAAATTTGAATTAAATTCCGCTAGCGAGACCAAATCGCCCACTGTGCAGCGCCTGGATCAGTAAAGTAAAGTAATTCATTCATTCATTCATTCTACTGACTTTACCGGGGTGACCCTGGTTGGTTTCACTGTTGGGCTTGAGTTCCCGAGCTGGCTACCCCTCACTTTACAGGATCATACCTGGTCGGAACGGTGAAGAATCGACAAGGCGTACGCCAGGCCGTTCCGTCGCTATCGCTATGACACCAGGATACCTGTCGTGTCCGGGAATAAACCAACCCGACTCGATTTACCCTTGGGCTTCAGCTCCGCCGCAAATCTTTGATCCTTTTACCACTTGCTCCTTGACTTCTCCTTAGTCGACCCACTGGGGGTCCTTCAGCCTATACTCCTAATTCCTCCAAGGAAACTTTCTCGCTTGAATGTTAGACACGGGGGTCTTTCACTCAACCCTTTCAGCTTCCATAGAAGACTCGGCCCCGATTTGCTCCAGTGGCGCTCCTTATATAGCGCCTGAAGCGCCCGTTAATCCTTGTAAATCTCGCTTCCTGCCGTAAATCCTTCGTTCCCCAGTTTTCGCCGATAGCTTTCTCCAATTGCCGTCGTATTTCTATTGGCGAGATTTTGCTCCCCCGTTACGTTTCGCGGTGATTCTTCTTTCTCCTTCTTCCGTGCGTGCTGGTTCTTCTGCCCCCTCTGCTGCCCTCCTTGTCACCTGTCTTGGCGTGTGGGAGACCTAATCTCCTCGCAAATTTATTATTAATATTTAAATGAAGATTTAAGCGTTTTGTTCATAAAAGTCGGCTTGAATTACGTGGTAGGCTCTACGGACCTGGGAGTGTCCCAACATTCTGCAATTCTTTGCCATCCGGAAAACCACGTGCCTGGAAAGTTTTTTTTACCTAGAGTGAGAAAGGAGTGAGGACGAAGTATAGGAAATATGAGAATGTAAACTTGCCGGATTCTTACCCCATGGCTCTCAAACGTCTCAAGTGCTTTGAATGCATGGTCAAGGGCCCAGATCTAAATACGTTCTTGATCGACACCATGCAAAAATACGACAAAAAGAGTTACATTCGAAAACTAAATTAGGGAGAGTTAGTTACTAGCCAATTTTTCTGGTGTATTCCTGTATTCGTAGTGATCAACCCCAAAAAGAAAAAGAAACGTTTAGTCTGGGATGCGGCTGCACACGGGAATGGAGTATCACTGAATGATACCCTCATAAAAAGACTGGATTTGTTGGTGTCCCTATTGGGAGTACTGACACGATTCAGAGAACGTCCTGTTGCTGTAACAATAGATATTCGAGAGATGTTTTACCAAATTAAAGTTTGTGCCTCCAACCAGTCCGCACAAAAGTTCTTATGGCGAGATGGAGAGATCGATCACCCACCGGATATATTTGTAATTCAAGTGATGAACTTTAGCGCTGTCTGTTCCACATTCCTGGCCAATTTTATACTGAGGAAGAATGCAGAGAGATTCGGTGAACACTGTCCAGATGCTATTAGAACTATTTGTCAGAATACGTTTATTGTCGATTGGCTAGAGTCGGTGGATGCCGACGATAAAATGATTCAACTGGCTAACAATGTCAAGAAGTTTCACGGGCGGATTCGAAAGAGAAATTGGTTATCAAATTCCGAACAGTTTCCCAGCAGCATCCCGAAAATATCTGGGTATAGAACAAGAACTTCAGGAGAAAGTTCTGGGCATCTTCCCGAGTCAGACATCCCAACGATCGTAATTAGACCTGAGTTGCTGCAGAAGTCCGTAATCAGCATTCACAAGCGAAGCGTCGGGTACTAAGTATAGTAATGTCAATTTGCGACCCTCTCGGGCTACTTGGATTCTATAATATTCGTGCCAAAATAATCCTTCAGAATATTTGGATATGTCGTGTGAGCTGTATGGATCTGATGTGAGTATGACTGGCGGGCTTGGCAATTTTCGTTGTCCAAACTGAGTAATTTGCGTATCCGTTGCATGTATTTTTCAAAGACTGCAGACTGCCAACTGCACATATTTGTTGACGCGAGCCTGGATGCCTATGCTGCAGTACCGTACCTACGGGTTGAACTTGGCAGCGAAATCAAATGCTCCCTTTAAAACCCATTGTAGCCTCTTTGAAACCCATATCGGCGCCAAGAATGGAATTGATGCAGCCAATTTGGGCCTTCAACTTTCAAAGTTTTTGGAGTCTGAGTTTTAATTAGAATTGATAGACGTATCTTTTGGAAAGATGCTTTTGATCCTCGAACGATCGGATTTTGTCGATTGGCGCTGGATACCTTCGGAGCTTAATATGGCGGACGAAGAAACCAAATGGACAAAAAACTGTGAGATAATCAGCTCGATAAGGTAGTTTACTGGTCCCGAAATTTTGTTGCAGGACGAGTCAAGATGGCCATCATCGATCAGAACCGTCGAGAGCAGCTATGGCACATTGCTATGTCATCGCAAGTTTCACTATCTGCACTGTAAAATAGTCGTGAACGAGATTTGGCAACGTTTTTCACCTAACGTACACTGGAGTCGATTACTTCAGACCAATTGAAGTCGCTGTTGAAAGACGACATGAGAACACATGGGGAGATTATTTACGTGTCTGACAGTTGCCTGCAATACATTTGGAATTGGTCCCTTCTCTGTCTATGGACCCATTTTTACTGGCTCTGAAACTATTTACTGCCCATCGAGGTGTACCTATTAAGATGCTATCAGATAATGGAATGAATTTTCGCGGCACTATTCGAGTGTTGTCAAAAGAGATCGGGCGCATATACACTTTGGATGCGAAAAATAAGTTTCCAGAAATGAAGTTTACGTTTATTCCACCTGGCTCACACCACATAGACGGTGCTTGGGAATAAAAATGTATATAATTCTAAAAAAATAAATATTTAGAATAAAAATGTTGGCCATAACTTAAGAATCTGGAGTCAGATTTTCAAAATCTACAACAACAACAATCCAACAATTTTTTGAAAATTCGTCTGCCATATTGAAGTTTGAAAATCTGACTCCAGATTCGTAATCAGCGACCCCAAAAACCCCTGGGTACCCATTTTAATGAAAATCCAACAATTTTTTAAAAATTCGTCCGCCAAATTGGATCCGCCATATTGAATTTTGAAAATCTGACTTCAAATTCGTAATCAGCGACCCTAAAAACCCCTGGGTACCCAGTTTCATGAAAATCCAATAAATTTAAAAAAAAGTCGCATACCTCCAAAAATGTGAAACTTTTTTTGAGGTTAGGAAGAAACGTACACGTGCAGGACCAAAATGGACTTCAGATTCGTGTTCAGCGGTCCAAAATATATGGGGATAGGGTACTCTGATCTCCCAACCCGGACATTTTTTTTTTTTGTGTGGCTGTGTAATTAATCAGTAAATAGTATTTGAAATAAAATCTTACTTATCTCTGACACGGCCTTCCTGACTATAACACGTCCTCGTGTTGCTATGCATAGTACAAGATAACACTTCTCAAATTCTCTAGAGTACAAGCTCTCTTCCGTACAAACCCAACCACTTGGATATCCATCAGAGATTAGCTTAGCAGGATAACTTTCTTTTCTTTTAAATATTTTAGAGTACTCGCTCTCTTCCGCTAAAGCTCTATCATCTGGTTACCAATTCACTCATCATTAAATCATAATTTTAGCATGCTTCTCTCATACAAATCAGAGTACTTCATAAAATCTTTCCTATGAGCCCCTCTTAGGTCACAGATCTCTTGCTTGCACGCACTACTTTTTTGCCGTCGTCAAACTCTTCCGCTAATTCCAAAGTCTCTCGATCTTTATGCACCCTACGCACATTACACGGTGTGACAGTGAAAAAACACTTGTGAAACGAGATAGTGTAGGTTGTTAATCTGGTCGAAGAGAACTCAAAAATATTTTTTTTATATTTTTGGAACCCTCCAATTTTTATTTATTTAAAAAAAAAACCGTTTTTCGGGACTTTTTTGCGCTTAAAAATTCCTGAACGCGTTTTTTTTAACCGATTTCAAAATTTTTGCTGTTTTTCAATAGTTAAATGTTGTAGCTTTTGAAAAAAAAATATATCTTCGATTTTGTTGAACAAAAAGGACAAAATTTTTACACCTGAAACTGAAGTTTTCGACTTTTATTTGTGTTTTTCGGATTTTGATGCCAGTTTTTCGGTACAACTTACAAAAATTCGGCCATTTTTGATACATATCAATGTTGTCTCATTCATTATGAATAAAACGAGACAAATTTCATCAAAAAATAATGAAAATTGGTGAAGTTATAACGCTTTTCCTAAAAAGAGTTAATTCAACCTAGCGTGCGCTCCGGAGTACCTGTGTGTATAAGACAGAAATATGCTCTTCTTCTTATAGTGCTCCCATGGTTTTATTGACTTTTTTTGGGAAAAGCGTTATAACTTCAACAATTTTTATTATCTTTTAATGAAATTTGTCTCGTTTTATTCAGTATTAATGAGACAATATTAATATGTGGCATGAATGACAGAATTTTTGTCAGAAGAAAGCAATATACTCTTATTTTTATACACATTGTTTCTCCGAAGCGATCGCTAGGTTGAGTTGACTTTTTTTGGGAAAAGCGTTATAACTTCACCAATTTTCATTATTTTTTGATGAAATTTGTCTCGTTTTATTCATAATGAATGAGACAACATTGATATGTATCAAAAATGGCCGAATTTTTGTAAGTTGTACCGAAAAACTGGCATCAAAATCCGAAAAACACAAATAAAAGTCAAAAACTTCAGTTTCAGGTGTAAAAATTTTGTCCTTTTTGTTCAACAAAATCGAAGATATATTTTTTTTTCAAAAGCTACAACATTTAACTATTGAAAAACAGCAAAAATTTTGAAATATGTTAAAAAAAACGCGTTCAGGAATTTTTAAGCGCAAAAAAGTCCCGAAAAAACGGTTTTTTTTAAATAAATAAAAATTGGAGGGTTCCAAAAATATAAAAAAAATATTTTTGAGTTCTCTTCGACCAGATTAACAACCTACACTATCTCGTTTCCCAAGTGTATTTCGTTTTTTTTTTTTGTCGCACAGTGTTATCATTTGGATATTTATACACTCGTCTAGTTGTCAATAATTTTAACAAATATCGGTCACCATCTAGCAATGGCACAATTTCGAATGGTCCCTTAAATTTTGGATCCAACTTCGTTTGGTGCCGCTCTTTGTTCTTCAGTAATACATGATCGCCAATTTTATGCCTTACTGCCTGAGCATGCATTTTATCTACTCTTGCCTTATCATACTGAGCATTCTCACTTATACCTTCCTTAGCTTCCTTCCTAGCATTATTCCTCGTTCTTCCTCATTTACAGTGAGAATTCCCAAGGGCCTCGCTTCTTTGCCAATCATCAACTCTAATGGACTATGTTTAGTTACCCGGTTCATGTTACAGTTTATTATATTGTACTTCGTCCAATGCCTCTTGCCATGTTCGTTCACTCGTCTTTACAGCCGTTAGTATGCCCTTTAGCACACATGACACGCTCCACCTGACCATTTGTTCTACTGGCACCCGTTCCTACTACATGGAGGTCAATTTTGTTATTGGAACAGAATTTTCGAGACTCGCTACTTGTGAAGCATCTACCTTGGTTCGTTATAATTCTGTTAGGAACACCAAATATTGATATTTGGTATTGATATTGATATTGAGACTTTACTGACTGTATGCAGTTCACCGTGTCCAAGATTCAGGTATGGTACAGGTAAACAAACTTGGTGAAGGCATCAATTTGATTTGCGATATATCTTGATCACACTTCTGTTCGGATATAAGCCAGTTGTGGGTTATAGTTGCCATGTCAACTCGTACCTCCACTACCTTAATCAAACTTTCCTCCTCTACTATAGCGACGGGATTCCTAGACAAACAGTCAACGTGAGCCATTTGTCTCCCTTTCTTGTATTCCACCTGGAATTCTTATGACTGCAGAAATGGCCACCAACGATGAACCCGCGGTGTCAATATCGCTTTCTTTTGACTTGCACTAACAGAATTCCAATCCGTATATACCGTGAACTTTCGCTTAAATAATGTCGGAAATTTCTGATCGCGTTGTACACCGCCAATGTCTCGAGTTCATACGAGTGATATTTTGATTTCGGTATTGTGGTGCATTTACTGTAATACTCAATTACACGGCGCTGACCATCTACCATGCGTAATAGCATAGCGCCATACCCATTGGCGCTAGCATCCGTATGCAGCTCTATTGATAAATTGAGATCGAATATGATCAACACGGGGTCACTAGTTGGAACCTTAATAATTTTTTTTCGAATTTCCTCATGCTTTTCGCTCCACTCAAATTCGTTCATTTTTGATGTCAGCAGATCATATAAAAAAACCTCTTGACGAGGTAAAGTACTGGTGACGAACCTGCATGCGAAACCCAAAATATCTGATATCAATTTTAGTGACGAAAATATGCTAAAGGTACGATATAGGTGTACCAAATTGCATATAAAAAATATTCTTGTTCGGCACGTGACAGATTTTTTTTTTAGTTTTTCTTGCACGTATATAGCATATTTTCGTCACTAAAATTGATATCAGATATTTCTTTATATGATATCAGTTGTTTTTTTGTATACATTGATCTTCAATTATTTAAAATAAAACACATAATATATAGAATATTAAAGTAACCTCTGGACAGGCGATTCATAGTTAGCAATACTTTAATTGTAAGGATAAACACCAAAACTGTTGTTTTCAACTCCATAGATTTTGACATTCAAGAAGGAATAATTATTGGAATAATTAAAAGCCTTTCCAAAGACGCAAAGAATTTTTTGATAGCTTCAGTGGTTCTGAATTAATACGTATTTTTAATTAACAAAGGTTTTGAAATTTGGTTGGTTTAAAAATTTTAATTAAAAATTTGCCCAAAACTATATTTTAAATCCAAAATTGATTCGTAATTGTGGGAAACCAAATTGTTTAAACAAATTAACAGATGAGAGGCCTATCCTTATGAGAGTTTCTCTATATAATAAATTATCAGAAAAAAAATAAGAAAGGAAAGCTAACTTCAAGCGGAACCGAAGTTGATATACCCTTAAAGTTAAGCAGAAGCTTATATTATTGTTATATATATCGGATCGAATATAGTTGTCCGATCCTTATGAGAATTTCACCATCAACAAAATTTCCACTAAAAATATTGGAAACAGCCCCAAGCATTTTTAAAAATAAAAAAAGTTGTGCCATTTTCGATCGTTCAGTATGGCAGGTATAGGATATAGTCGGCCGATTCTTATGAAACATAGGATTAGATTGCCCAAAACGGTAACCGTAGATCGTCCCATCATTCTAGCTTCAAAAACAACAAAGTTAAGCCAATTATCCTAATAAAATTTTGCAAATCGGATAAGATTGCCCAAAATGCTTTGACTGTTTTGATCAAATATAACATGTGTGGAAAGTCCCAACCCTCCAACTTAAAAAACACCAATGTAATGGCATTTCCGATGGATCAGTTATATGGCAGCTAAAGGATATAGTCGGCCGATCCTTATTTGTACACAAGATATTTTGGCCAAATATAACATGTGTGGAAAGTCCCAACCCTCTAACTTAAAAAACACCAAAGTTATGGCATTTCCGATCAATCAGTTATATGGCAGCTATAGGATATAGTCGACCGATCCCGGCCGTTCCGACTTATATGCAAGGAAAAAAAGGATGTGTGCAAAATTTCAACTCGATAGCTCCAAAACTGAGAGACTAGTTTGCGTAGAAACCGACAGACAGACAGACAGACAGACGGACAGACGGACATGCTCATATCGACTCAGGAGGTGATCCTGATCAAGAATATATATACTTTATAGGGTCGGAGATGTCTCCTTCACTGCGTTTCACACTTTTGACCAAAATTATAATACAAGGGTATAAAAACAATAAAGGAAAGCTAACTTCAAGCGGAGCCGAAGTTGATATACCCTTGCAGTTAAGCAGAAGCTTATATTATTATTATATATATCGGATCCTATATAGTTGTCCGATCCTTATGAGAATTTCACCATCAACAAAATTTTTAATAAAAATATTGGAAACAGCCCCAAGCATCTTTAAAAATAGAAAGGTTGTGCCATTTCCGATCGTTCAGTTATATGGCAGGTATAGGATATAGTTGGCCGATTCTTATGAACATAGGATTAGATTGCCCAAAACGAAACCGTAGACAGTCCCATCATTCTAGCTTCAAAAACAACAAAGTTAAGCCAATTATCCTAATAAAATTTTGCAAATCGGATAAGATTTCCCAAAATGCAATCTGTACTAAATCCCATCCTTCTAACTTATAAAAAAAAAACAAAGTTATGGCATATCCGATCAATTATATAATAAACATGTATTATATGTAAAATAAATGCGCAAAGATAATAAATTAAAAAAAAACAACGTTTTTCCAGTTTTTCTAGTTAAACCAATTGTTGAATGCAACAATTTATTTTGGGTGTGCGATATAAAATAATAAATATTAGAAAAGTATTGGCGGAGTTGGTTTGCCTGGTTTTTTAGCTTTTAATCCATGATTTGGCCCAAAAACGGTGGTGGCTGTAATTTAAGTAAAGCAGAGTTTTATTTATATGCTCAGTGGGGCATATGCATATAAAGCTTTCTAATCGTAAAATTATGCATTTGTAATTCTTCTCATTAAGACATGAGACACTGAAACCCAAAACAGAAATACATCAAAATTTGCCATCAAACAACGAAGTTCGACGTTGGCCGAGTGGAGAGCGTCGTGGTTCCTAACACGGAGTGCCTGGGTTCGAGTCCAAGTTGAGTCAATGTTTTATGTTTTACTTTTTAAGCCCTTTTTTTATTTGGATTTTATTTTTAAATAAATAAACTAAAATCTGAAAAGATATACTCCATATTTTTTAGGGTATTGACCAAATATATGCAGACTCCGAAAAGCAAAGTTGCCAATCAAATACACACACATGTATAAGTAAATGCAAGCTTCACAGGAGGCTGCACAAAATGGGTAGCTGCATTTACAGGACTATATCTTGAGTTTACGAATTCTGCCAGATATGAGCGATATATCGAAAGTTGCGTCATCTCAAAAGCTATCTCCACGTGCAATATAAAAAGGATCAAATGAACAAATTTTGAAAAATAATTTTTTTACCAAACTTACTATATAGGCGTTTGGTCTCAAAGAAAGTGAAATAGATATTTAAAAAACCTTTTCAACGGTGTAAAGCTTTTTAATATCTTTCTTAATTATAAAGCTATACATTTGTTAATTAACAAAGTTTTCTTAATTTTTTGACGTAAGCTTAAGGTATTTCAAAAAGTTGTACAACAATAGTTGCTCATATGATAGTAACAAACATTTTCCATTTTTTTTCAGGATGGTTAAGAAAAAAATAGTGCAAACAGACAAACCGACAAACCGACGCTTCATTTTCCGAATAACTTCTGAATGAGATTTCATTCGATCGGGTCGATTGAGGTACCAATCGACGCGTATTTAGCTCTAGAATGCGAATATATAAAAATATCTGGGGACTGAAATGTGTCCACCAGCCCCACTTTTGTGATTAAACATTTTTTTACTTTCACCCTAATTTCTCCCAAACCAAATAACTTTTGGAATATGTTTCGACAAAAATTATCTAATTGAAACAATACCTTTCGATTGGTATATAATTCATTTAGATCGGTTGCCTAAGAATTTTTAATTCTTCGGCTATATATAGAGTGTTCTCGCGCACGCCAAGGCATGCAGGTCGTCACCTCATAGACTTCCGTCCACAGTGATAAAGTGGCTTCATTACTTCTGAGAAGTGGGGGACAAATTTCCTAAAGTAAGACGCAAAACCTATGAATTGTCTAGTTTGTGTGACTGATTCTGGTTTGGGCAGTTGGGTTAGGGGCTTATATTTTCGAGGATTGGGTTTTAGCTCGCCATCTCTTATAAGAAAACCTAAGAACTCTATCTCCGTTTGCACAAATTTGCACTTTTTAATGTTAAAGGAAAAGCCTGACTTTGATAATACGCTTAGAACTGTTTCCAATCTGTCAAATGCTTCCTCTATAGTACAAGAAACAATTAATACGTCATCGATGTAGACTACTGCGAATTTATTAACCAAGTCCCCTAAAGCTCAAACTATGGCACGTTGAAAGACAGACGAAGCGTTTTTGAGGCCAAAGGGCATGGCTAAAAATTCATATTGACTGGGGCCACGAATGCAGTTCGCTCAACCGAATCGGGGTGAATTGGGACCTGATAGAAGCCACTGGCCATGTCTAGGCTACAGAAATATTTACCGCCTCGCAGGCGATCTATCTGGTATGATACTAATAGCAAGGGGTATCTATCTGACACAGTATTTGTGTTGAGCTCTCGATAATCTATGCATAGTGTATCACTGCCGTCCTTCTTTTTTACTAGTAACATTGGACTAGAGAAAGGGGAGCTACTTGGTCGAATTACGTTGGATTCTAGCATTTGCTGAATCTTTTCACTCACTATTTTTTTCTCATCCTCACTAAGACGATATGGTCGCCTCTGTACCGTTTTGTTTACATCCACTAAACGGATTTCTAAAGAACCTGTAGTAACACGTCTATTTGGAATGCCATCAATGAGAAATTTGGAATATTTGACCAGTATGTCGTTTAATTTTAACTTATCACTATTACTTAACTCCACACTAACATTACTTTTATGATCTATCGCATTTACATTTTTATCATTATTTAGAGACAATACGGTTTGAGTTCTGTAGATATCGAATCTATCTCTTTCTAAAGTTACTCCAAAACCAAGCTCAAAAATGTCTTGTTCAATTATCATATCATATTTAAGGCACTTATTATCTACTACGTGAAATGACAATTCAAAATTCAGAGATTTGTATGGTGGACAGAATTTTCATATTGCTCTTGACGACGTTGTCGCCTATGCCTCTCAACACAACCATGTTATGGATTCTTTTACCGGCTTCGCGCCGACTGTTTCTTTTACCAAAGAGCATTCTGATCCCGAATCAAAGAAAAACGGAAACTTCTCACCAAATTGAATTACAGTCCCGTTAGGCTGATGTACTGCGCACATGTCTACCCTTCTTTTGTTGCTGCTTGGGCTCGCTGTTGCTGTTCCCCTCGTACACACTGACGCGATATGTCCAACGCCGCCACACTTAAAACAATTTACTGTTGATCTCTTTCGTGCCATCGTTGATCTGTTGTTGCTATGGCCTGGTCTAGTCTCATTTCGTTCTTTTGTTCTCCTCTTGCGACACTCCATTGCCTTATGTCCAAGTTTCCCGCACTTATGGAATATAATCGGGGTCTGCATTTTGAACCTCTTCTTTTCGGGTCCCTCTGATCCAGAAAATTCTACATTTCTGCTGAACGTGTGCGCCTTGATTTGTTGTTGCAGTTCAGCACGCGTTTTTATGTTTATAGTGAACGCTACACGCTGTAGTCTGGGGTCAATTTGGGATGCATGAGTCAAGACTAGGGATATGACGATCTCCTCATGGGTCATTGATTTCCACTTG
This sequence comes from Drosophila ananassae, assembly GCF_017639315.1. Taxonomy (NCBI): domain Eukaryota; kingdom Metazoa; phylum Arthropoda; class Insecta; order Diptera; family Drosophilidae; genus Drosophila; species Drosophila ananassae. The sequence continues at coordinate 7,437,335 of NW_025319037.1, read as the reverse complement.
GTCAATAATGATGTAATTAATCGACTGGAATACACCGAGAGGCATTCGTTTGCATTGGGACGTCCCTTGAGCATATTGAGCAACACTGCTGCTGGCGTCTCGTTGCCTTCGTAGCGTTCCATGAACAATTCTCGGAATTGTGACCAGCTCATTCCAGGAAAACAAATTTGCGACAGCCACTGCGATGCACTACCGAGCAGCGATTTGCTGAGCGTCATCACCAAGGATGCACCTTATTGTGGATGTTCACTTTGAATCATATCTGCCGTTTTGCACCATGCTGCCGCGGCTTCTGCAGCTTCGGGGTTGAATGTCGGTAACATTGCGGCGTTGCTTTTAGTAGTTCGGTTAACACTCTATTTTGCGATTCTAATAGTCTGCGCCAGCTATTTTCCGAGCTATCATGTAGGGGTCTTTTCCGAACAACCGAACTGAGTGGACGAATTTTTTCAGAGCTCAGTGAACCAAACGAACGGCTTCTACTCTTACTTTTCAACCCGCAATATCGAAACGGAAAAATTGGAGATTAAGAGCAAGCCGGCTCTACTGACCGCTGAAAGCCATAGGGCACGGTCTGGCTCAACCGCTCTGCTCACTCCGACTCCCGCGTCATGGAGTTCACAGTGTGAAACCACCCCTCCAATGGCGGAACCAAATTTCGCACCAACAACAGGCAGTGCTGCAATTTCAGCAACCACAGCGACATCCACTGCAACTCAAAATACCGCGACATCAACGATTAGTACAAAAACAACAACTTCGGAAAGTACCAAGACGGCCCCGGCCATACAGACTGGATTGGATCGCTATACAAGTCCCAGGTAATGTTATTGTCAGCGAGTTTGCGTACTTTGATCGGCGCCAGGTTAGCTTGGGGCGTCCCACTCTTCTGCTTCCTTGCGGCGTCTTTATTATTCTTTGCGATGTCAGCCAGGTTTTCGATCCGTACATCAGTACGGATTTGATGCACGCATTGAAGATTCTCAGCTTTGTTTTTCTGCTGATCTGCTGGTTTCTCTATATGCGTTGCAATCTCCCCAAAACCAGATCTGGCTTTGCTTAGACGGTTCTCCATGTCTTTATCCACTCCCTCGTTTGCGGATATAACGGTGCCTAGGTATACGACATATTTGACACTTTTTCCGCATATGGTGATCCTACTTTGGTGGGAGTGGAGGATCCGCATCGCTTTAGTTTTTGATGCATTAATGGAGAGTCCAGCTGCTTTGGCCCGAGCTTCGAGGTCACTGCATTTGGTTTGGATGTCGGTGAATCTATGAGCTAAGAGGCAGATGTCGTCCGCGTAGTCCACGTCCTCTAGGTGTCTACTGCACACTTCTCTCATAATCTCATCGATCATCAGGTTGAACAACAACGGTGACAAAGGGCATCCTTGCTTGACGCCAGTGTTCGTCTGGAAAGGCGCTCTGATTTTACCATTGTGCAGTACCGCCAAATCCGCATCATCGTACATAGCTTTCTCTATGTTTATGATATTGTGTGGTACTCCCTTCCTTGCAAGCGCCTGCCATATCGCTGCTCTATCTACTGAATCGAACGCCTTCTGGAAATCGATGAATAGGAGGTACAGCGGCGCGCGCCATTCCACAGCTTTTTCGGTGATTGCGCGTAATGTGTTCGCCTGGTCTACGCAAGTTCTATGTGGCCTAAAGCCTCCTTGTTCATCGCGTATTGTTGGCTCGATTTTTTCCAGTAGACGTTCATTCAGTGAAGTGGCTAGCACTTTGTAACTGGTGTTCACCACGGTGATTCCTCGCCAATTATTGCAATCACTGAGGTCTCCTTTCTTTGGTAATTTTACGATGATGCCTTTCTTCCAAGATGGGGGGATTTGCTCGTTCTCCCATATGCTCTCGAAATGCGGGTGCAACGTTTCGGCCATTAGAAGCGTGTCAACTTGGAGCAGTTCTGCGGGTAAACCGTCCTCTCCAGCTCCTTTGTTGTTCTTCAATTTCCTGATATCATCTCGAATTTCTCTAACAGATGGTGTCGTGTGAGGAATTCTGGTGTTGGTGTTGGGTACAATACTTCTGAAGTCGTTATCTGCGCTGCTCGCATGCTCTGTGTGACTGATTTCTAAGAAGTGTTGTCGCCATCTGCGGATCTGGGCATCATCATCGACAAGGAGTGTTCCGTTGACATCTCGTACTGGATGGTTCTGCTTTTGGTAGCTTCCAGATAGCTTACCAATTGTCTGGTATAGTGAGCGCATGTTGTTGGCGTTGGCGGCGCTCTCTGCATTTTCTGCAAGTCGATCTATCAGTGCTCTCTTGTCATTTCTGGCTGATTTCTTCACTAGCTTGCAGAGTTCCTTGTATTCATCACGGGCTCTGCAGTCGTGATCCGCTTTCAACTTGAGGGAATTTCTTCTACTTATAAGCTCCCATGTGCGTGTCGAGATCCAGTCTGTGCTCCTACGTTGCCGGGTGCCAAGCAAACCCTTCGCAGTGCTCCTCAGTGTGCTGCATGTGTGTTCCCAGGGGTGGTTCTGCTGCGGTGTTAAGCTGTTCACGCAGCATTGTTGCCAATCTGGTGGATATGACGGGGTCTCCAAGTCGGTGTTAGTTCAGGGGGGGGGGGGGGGGGGGGGGTGATCTTTTTGTGCTTCTGGTGACAGTGTAACTTCGTCTGAGCTTGATTGAGAGCTCTCCGACTAATAGTTCATGGTCACTGACAATTGACGCACTTCTCCTGTTCCGTACATCGCTAAGGGAGTGTCTCCATTTCCTACTTATGCACAGATGGTCAATTTGGTTGCGTGTATGCCCATTCGTTGATGTCCACGTGTACTTGTGCACTTCCTTATGGGGGAATACAGTGCCACCAATGACTAGTGGAAATGTCTGGCATAGGTCGGCCAGCATATCACCATTGTTGGTACGTGTTCCCACACCGTGCCGGCCCATGATTGGTTCCAATCCATTGTTGTTTGGGCCTAGTTTCGCGTCGAAATCTCCCATGAGAATTTTAATATCACCTCACTTGCTCTTGGTGAGTGAAGATGTGAGGGCTTGTAGAAGTCGTCTTTGATGTCATCACTGGCGTCTTCCGTCGGGGCGCAGCATTGGACGATGGTAATGTGCCTAGCGTTGCATTGGAATCTAGCAATGATGATTCTATCGGATACCGGATTCCAGATGATAAATGTCTGTTTGTATTGCTTTGACACATATATTCCTACTCCATTCCTGCCCCCATCACTGCTCCCACTATGCACTACTAGATTGCCATGTGTTGTTGTTGTCGTCCCACTGCCTTTCCACCTCATCTCGCTCATGCCAGCAATTGCGATCTGCATTTTGTCCATCTCCTCTTCAAACTGCGCAAGTCTCACATTTCATTGTCCAATTCGTGTCAGTTGCGAAAAGCGGAGGGTCGTCGTCGGGTTGGGGGATGATTGTTTTCTGATCTTGTGTTTGTTTCTGTAATCGTTATTGTGCAGTCGATCTGGTGATTAGCCGAGTGCAACTTATCTCAGAAGTGGGGCTGCCACCTAACGACATCTGGGAATGCCGGTATTTCGGGTTTCATGTACATAATTATAAATAGAGAAAATCCAACGAGAACTTTCGCTATTTACATTATATGCGCGAGCGCCGAAAAACTTGCAGGGCCATGCACTTGACATGAGTGGGCTCGAACCCACGACCTCACGCCTAGCGAGCTAGTACACTAACTACTAGGCTATGAGGCCCCCTAGGCTATGACGTTTGTAATACGTACCACGTATTATACGTATGGACACACTAGGTCATACTGCACACTTCAGGCTGTCTATGTAGTCTGCGGGGACACCCACAACTCCACTTACTGCTCTACAAACAAGGGCACTACCGCGAAGAAATGTACAAACTGCGGAGGCAACCATACGGCAAACTATAGAGGATGCATGGTGTACAAGGAGTTGAAGAGTCGCATGCGTCAAGCGACCGCATCGCGCAACCAAAATCCACAGAATGTGTACATTGGATCAAAAACTTGTTTAAAACCAGAACATGGTAATAAAGCTGCTCGTTGCACAACAGTCCAGGCCCGGCAGGAGTAGTGGGTTGAGTGGGTAGCTAGACCCACTCGAGAAATCCCGAGTAGTAAAATTACCCACTCGAAATAATTGAATACCATATATAGTAAACTTGGATGATTTACACATTTTGAATTTCTCGCGGGAAACATGCGTGCTCGGAGCATGCGAAAGGTGTACGTGCACGTGTTATATGTGCCAACGACAGCTGTGTATAACCTGGAGGCAAGCGCCATTCAAGGCACCCGGTGGAAAGGGGGCACCAAATAGTACTGCCTGGTAACATCACTCGACATCAAGAACGTCTTGAACTCAGCAAACTGGTCGCGGACGTAAGAGGCGCTTTTGAGAATGAACATACCTGGATACCTCCTAAGAATGGTGGATAGCTACCTGAGCAACAGATCTCTTCTATTTGTCACGAACGAGGGACGCTAAGAGCGCGAGGTCACCGCTGGATTGCCCCAAGGCTCAGTGCTCGGGCCACTGCTCTGGAACGCGATGTACGATGGTGTTCTTCGGATTGCAATGGCCGAGGGAACATCTGTAATTGGATTCGCCAATGACGTTGCAGTGGTGGTCGTGGCGAAGACAGTCGTGGCGAAGACAGGGAGGTGGAAGCTACGGCGAACCGTGCGATCGAAAAAGTGGAGGCTTGGCTGTCCACCGCCGGACTACAATTGGCACCGCACAAGACGGAAGCAGTGCTAATCTCGAGCCGGAAAAAAGTGAAAACGGTGACGGTCCGAGTAGGAGGAGTGGCCATCACCTCAAAGAGAGCCATCAAATACCTCGGAGTGATGCTGGACACGTGGCTCTCATTCCGGGAGCACTTGGAGCATACTCACAAGAGGGCAAGTGAGACGATAAGGGCACTCTCACGCATGCTGCTCAATATTAGAGGCCCGAGGCAAGAAAGGCGTAAGCTCATCACCAGCGTGGTAAGCTCGCAGATTCGCGCGGTCTAATGTGAGGGGTATCGAGGCTGATTATTTGTGCGGCTTTGTGCGTTACGCACGTAATGCGCCTTCAGAACGGTGTCGGACGACGCGGAACTTGTGATCGCCGGTCTCATTCCGCTAGGGGAACTGGTTCGGGGAGAGGTCAGAGCTGGCCGAGACTGTGCAGGACGAAACCGCGTCGGCGTCGGCTAGGAAGGCAGCGGGGAGAAGCCAGACCAACTGGCAGAGCTTATGGGAAAACTCTACAAAGGGACGTTGGACGCACAGGCTTATTCCGGATGTGGGCATATGGACCGGAAGAAAGCACGGCGCCCTTAGAGGCCCTTAGTGGACACGGGTGTTTCAGAAGCTATTTGAAGCGATTCGGGCACGAAAGAGAGGATGGCTGCCCCTCATATGGCAGGGGGGTCATGGAGGACGCCTACCATGTCCTCTTTGACTGTCGGCGGTTCGACGAGGAACGCACCAACCTTGAGAAGAGCCTGGAGGAGACCTTCTCACCGGAGAGCATGGTGCCAATGCTGGAGTCGGGGCGCAAATGGGAAGCCACAGCCAAGTTTGTGGCAAAGGTTTTGAAGGAGCTGCGAGCCCTGGAGAGGGTGCGTAACGGGTGGGAGGACTCAGTTGCAGGAGTTGGGCGAAGCATTGCTTCACGGCCGTACCGTCCAACACAGCAGCATCAAGCTCCTCTAGCCCCAATAATAAATTAAATTACAAGTAATTTAAATAATTAACTGGTAGGATATATTTAACATAAGAGAAAATAAATAAAATACAAATATAAAAAAAAAAAACAAGAAAGGAAAGCTAACTTCGGGCGGGGAGCAAGTTGATATACCCTTGCAGTTGAGTCGCAGTCCGCTAGGCGGCGCCACGCATCTTATATTATTAGATATATAGCAAATCGTATATAGTCGGCCGATCCTTATGAAATTTGGCATATTGAATTATTTTGCCCAAAGAGTAATCTGTACCAAGTCCCATCTTTCTAACTTAAAAAACACCAAAGTTATGCCAATTCCGATCGTTCTATGACAGCTATAGGATATAGTCGGCCGATCCTTATGGAATTTTGTACACAAGATATTTTGGTCAAATATAACATGTGTGGAAAGTCCCAACCCTCTAACTTGTGGAAAGTCCCTAACCCTCTAAAAAACACCAAAGTTATGGCATTTCCGATGAATCAGTTGTATGGCAGCTATAGGATATAGTCGACCGATCCCGGCCGTTCCGACTTATATACTACCTGCAAGGAAAAAAAGGATGTGTGCAAAGTTTCAACTCGATAGCTCCAAAACTGAGAGACTAGTTTGCGTAGAAACCGACAGACAGACAGACGGACATGCTCATATCGACTCAGGAGGTGATCCTGATCAAGAATATATATACTTTATAGGGTCGGAGATATCTCCTTCTCTGCGTTGCACACTTTTGACCAAAATTATAAAACCCTCTGCCAATCATATGTTTATATTCGTGACCGTGACAAGGTTTTGCAGCTTTTGTGCAGGCAAAATGAGCAAGCGAACAATTTGGGGGGAGTTGTGAATTTCTTGAAAAAATACGAATGGGCTAGAGGGCTCATCCCAGATTTTGTTCGTTTTGTTCGTCTGTTGATAAAAATTCTAGGGCCATCCTGTTCAAATGAGAGAAGTTTTTCGGTCCTTCGTCGACTGAAAACATATTTAAGGTCGACAATGTCACAAAATCGACAAAATCGAAATAATCTATGCAGACTCTACGAATATCAATGTGGAACGCCAATGGTGTCTCACGGCAAAAAACTAGAATTGTCACGATTCTGTCACGATAACCATATTGACGTTATGCTACTGGTGGAAACGCATCTTACAAGCAAATATAACTTTCAAATAAAAGGCTATACAATCTACCGCACAGATCATCCAGATGGGAAAGCCCACGGCGGTACTGGAGTTCTAATCAGAGAACGATTAAAACACCATTTTCACAAAAGGTTTGAAACAAACTTCTTGCAGGCCACATCGATACAAATTCAGACAAGAAACGGAAGCCTTTCAATCGCTGACGTTTACTGCCCTCCTCGTTTCTCCATCTCGGAAGGACAATTTATGGACTTCTACAATTCACTTGGGGATCGCTTTATAGCCGCAGGAGACTAAATCGCCAAACACATGCACTGGGGATCACATCTAGTGACTCCCAGAGAAAGGCAATTGTACAATGCAATTATAAATGTGAGAAATAAACTGGACTATGTTTCCCCTGGAAGTTCCACATACTGGCCAACCGACCCACGCTCCCAGACCTTCTTGATTTTGCGGTGACAAAAAACATACCTTGCATTCTAATGAGTGCCAATGCAGCCTTATCATCGGACTTATCATCAGACCACTCGCCTGTGCTTTTAACGCTTCTTCAAAGCCCAGAAATAACTGAACACCCCCTAAGCCTGACATCGCCAAAACAAACTGGCTTAAATACAAAAAGTACGTGAGTGCCCACTTAGAACTCGCCCCAGAGTTTAACATAGAATCGAACATCGATTACACTACGAGCGCTCTGGAAGAAGTACTCGTTGCGGCAGCCAAAATCTCTAATTCTCAAGGGAAGAAGGTAGACCGAAACAAATACCACAAATTTAATCAGCAAATTGCTCGTGCGAGAAAAGAGGCGCACGCGTCGTGATTGGCAAAACAGCAGATCACCAGCTTTAAAGCAATACCTTAAGGAAACAACACGATCACTCGACCAGGCTCTTCACCAAAAAAAAGAAAATGCACAGCTAAGGTACATCCAGAATCCTTCACCTACAAGCACAAAGTATCCTCTGTGGAGGGCCCACCCAAATCTCAGCGCCCCAATCGAAACAACCACCCTGATAAGAATCTCTTCGGGATGCTGTGCTCGCAGCGACGAAGACCGAGCTGAAACATTCACTACAAATCTCGAAAGTGTCTTCCAGCCAAAAACTGCCTCAAATTAATTACTTCTGCCAGTCATTCAGCCAGAGAGTACCCCTCAGTCAACTGCACCTTCATTCCGGCCGAACGAAATCAAAAAAGTCATAAGAGGGCTAAAACCAAAAAAGGTTCCCGGTGGTGATTTACTGACGCCAAAGATGCTGATCGAACTTCCAAAATGCGCTATAGAGGTCGTCTGCAAACTATTTAATGGTATCATTAATCTTGGCTATTTCCCAAAAAAGTGGAAGAAATCCATCATTATAATGATACCGAAGCCTGGAAAAGACCACACAACACTGTCATCGTACAGACCAATAGGCCTTCTATGTTGTTTGTCTAAATTGTTTGAAAAATGCTTGCTAACTCAAATAATACCACATTTGGAAGCTTGCAAAATTATCCCGGCACACCAATTTGGCCTCTGAAGAAACCACGGAACCATCGAGCAAGTGAACAGATTAACATCCAAAATACGCTCAGCCTTCGAACAGCGAGAAAACTTTAACGCTATTTTTCTTAAAACTCGCTCAGACCGAGTTTGGCTTAATGGACTCATGCACAAAAACAGAAAGTATTTGCCAACATACACCCACAAGCTAATCATACCTCCACAATAGGGTATTCTCCATGAGATGCAACGCAGCTACTTCGGGCGACTACATCATCGAAGCTGGAATTCCACAAGGAAGCGCACTAATCATCTAATAGTAGTGAAAAGGTGGCTGTCCGACTGGCGCATTAAAATAAACGAACAAAAGTGTAAACATGTAACGTTTACTCTTAATAGACAAACATGCCCTCCACTTTCACTATACGGTATGCAGATCCCTCAAGCTAACGAAGTAAAGTACCTTGGCGTCCACCTTAATAGACGACTAACCTGGTGTAAGCACATCGAATGCAAGAAGGTGCACCTAAAACTGAAATAAAAGCAACGAAAAAAAAAAAATCTTGTAAGAGTGATCCCACTTCTGATGTCAGGAAATGGTGGTCATTTTCCTCTGCCATTTTGTATTTCACCACACGCAGCGAGTCACAATGATATTCTTTTACGTCCGTTCACTTATGATGGCTGTTCTTGATTGCCTTCCCTTTCCTCTTCCTCCTTTCCTACCGCGTTCTTATTCAAATAAGCTTCTCTTTCTTCATTCTCTCTTCAATTGCAATGCTCATTTATTTCCTCTTAGACTATACACTTAACTTATAATTAATCAGTAAATAATATTTGAAATTAAATCAAACTTATCTCCGACACGGCCTTCCTGACTATAACACGTCCTCGTGTTGCTTTGCATAGTACAATCATCCGAAACATGATTGTCTTTACCCTGAAGAAACTCCACAGAAAATTCATACTTCTCTAGTTCGCGTGTTGGCATTCAGTGGTCCATTCGAATCTTACATCCTTTTTACCTCGTCCTTTCATAGTCTCGTTATAATACGTGCATAGTCGAAAAAACCTTTACTAAATCGTCTATAATAGTTACAAAATGCAACGAACCTTCTAGAGCTCAGTGCGTCCTTAAGGACTGAGTATTTCAGTACATTAAATTACGTGTATTACATTAAATACACGTAATATATGTCGGAGATAAGTTAGATTTAGATTCAAATATTATTTACTGATTAATTATAAATTAAGTGTATAGTCTAAGAGGAAATAAATGAGCACTGCAAATGAAGAGAGAGAAGCTTATTTGAATAAGAGTGCGGTAGGGGAGGAGAGTAAAGCCCTGCTGAGCGTGGCGCAATGATGGAAAGGAGGAAGAGGAAAGGGAAGGCAATCAAGAACAGCCATCATAAGTGAACGGACGTAAAAGAATATCATTGAGACTCGGCGCGCGTGGTGAAATACAAAATGGCAGAGGAAAACGACCACCATTTCCCGACATATTCATAACTAAGAGCTTGCGCAGAAGCACTACCAAAGCTCCCAAAGTGCGTGCTTTACAAAAGAACAACAAAGCGCATGCGAATCTGGGAGAACGGGCTGATAACGGGCAATTAGTGAACCGCTGCGGCCAGTTACACTGAGAGAACTACTTAGTGATAATTACAATATTTGATTCTGCACAAGTCCCAACAGTCATCATTCTTTGAAAAGAATGCGTCGCCATTTTTAAACCATAGGTAAATCGCCTGAATAGAAAGGCGCCATTGCTTGTATAAAATGATTTTATATTTCTTGAACTTTCTTCAAGTTCTATTTGGTGAAATCCGGATTTTATATCTAAACATGAAAAATATTTTTCTCTTCTTAATTGATCGAGAGTATCATCTATTCTATGAGATGCGAATTTCTCAGCCAATAATTTCTTATTGATTTGGCGATAGTCTATAACAAAACGCCATCTTTTTTCATTGGAATTCGGTAAGGATTTCTTTGTTAGGAGTAATAGTGAACTGCTATATTCAGATACGGATGGTTCCATTATCTTATCCTCTACAAATTTAGTTACTTATCTAGATATTTCGGCTTGTTGGGAATGAGGTAGTTTTGTACGTAATTTGGTTTATCGTGTTTATTGCTTGTAAAAATTATTTGCTGTGATTGGTTTCATTTCTAAATATCTGTATACTTTAAACATAATTTTGTCATAAGGTCTTTTCGTGCAAGTGGGAAGTTTTTCCCTAATTTTTTCATAATTTTTGCTAACTACTTCGCAACGTATTTCTACCTCAATTTCGTTTGTAGTATGAACGATTGGGATTTTTATATATTGATAAATATTATCGGGATGAGGCTATCACCTCATAATTAGTGCAGTCTTATTATAATAATATTATCAACTAGCTGTACCCTGCCACACACGGCAGAACACGGCAGGGCATAAGTTTCGAATACGTATAATTTCGTAATACTTGTGGGTAAACAATATTTTTCGTTTCTCCATTCTCCGCGTAAATACGAAGGCTATCTGGTTTGCCTACACGGGAACACGCAACGTACAATAACCCGTGTGAAAGGCAATCCGCATCTAAATCTTAACCACAAAATTCCAGTGATTGACCTTGAGCTTTATTAATGGTCATGGCGAATGCCAATCTGCATGGGAAACTGCAATTTTTTAAATTGGATCGGTGTATCAGACGGGATCAGGGGAATCCTAAAAAGGAAGACATCTTCACCTTTGAAAGATCATGTTAAGATCATTGCTTCCACTAGCATTCCGGATCATAATAATTGGGATACCCATTTTTAATTTCAATATGTGGGGTGGCATCCCAGGCAGATCAAGTGAATTCAGAAATTCCGTTGGGTAATTAACTCCTTCATCTGTCTCCACATCGATGTCTATTGATTTATATGTAATTTCCTCAGTTTCTATGCTGGAGTGGATAACATGATTACGTTGATAGACATCTTTATTCTTGGCGGCAAAGATAGCCCATTCACTGAGCCAATCGTGATTCCTATAATTGATTTGAATATTAGGAAATACTTTTTCGATTAGTTCCTCTTTCGATGTTACTAAATTAAAAAAATTTTCTGGTAGTCATATTTTTCTTGACGTCTCATTAACTGGCAGTTAATACAACTGGACATGCATATTCGTCATTAACTGAAAAGTACAGACGTGTCGCCACAATGTTGAATATTTAATGCAAGCATTTATCTCGTCCGCTGGTGCCGATCGAGAAATTACAGGCAATATAAGCCTGAAATCTCCTGCGAGCAATATTAACGCATTCCCGAATGGTTGAAAGGTTCCACGCAAATCCTGCAATGATCGATCAAGAGCCTCCAGCGCTTTTTTATGTGCCATGGTACATTCATCCCAAACAATGAGCTTACATGCTCGCAGTACTTTTCCCATACCTGATGCTCTGGAAATGTTGCATGTGGGAATCTCGATGATTTGCATGTTCAATGGCAACTTCAGCGCTGAATGAGCAGTCATTCCTTTTTTACTAGAACCGTGGCCAGAATAAATCTGATAAGGAATGTTTTCCCAGTTCCGCCTGGAGCATCATTTGCATAACATGATCGTAAGCGCCTTGTAGTTCATGGGTTAATTTAGTAATCGCTTTTGTAAGTCTGCTCACGGCCAAATCCACATCAAATGAATCAGCCGCAATTCGGGTGGGTACTGGCATACCCAATTAACTTAGCACTTTATTTGCAATAGCTAAGCACTTATCTTCAATGTTAATCAAAGTTTCAATGCAAATAATGTCTGTCAATTCCGTGGTCATATCGGAATTTTCTAGGCGTACTCTGTTCAAAATATCCTTAGCAATATGCAAACGATATCTCTCCCATAACTGTGTTGGAGGTGAAGGGAAGTTAGCGATCAAGGATGTTATAATTGAACAATGCTCAAGATAATATAAAACAATGAGCGAATTTGGTTGGGATGTGCAGTGTTGCACACATTATAAATGCAGATATCCTACTGTTGGTCGTTCTTCTATAAATTTAGAGCTTGGCACGCACTGCGAAAAATAACATACGTGACGCCATTGACATTTTTCAAATATTGGAAAGACCTAGGACCAGCCACAATTACCAACAGCATGCGAAGGAAGAAACATTCCCTTTGATTAAGATGCACTGTATAGATTCTACCAGTTGTATTTTCTTTGAAAATGACAGGTTGTCCTTCGACGGACTCCCCTCGTTTGCGTCGTCTAAATACTTTTTTAGTTATATTCCACGCGTAATAAGAGGGCACTTTTAAATAGAGTAGTGTTCGGTCGAAAACGTCTTCCTGGCATAAGGTGAAAAAAACGGTTAGAGTTGTGGCAGGCGGATTGAGGGATTTGTCTTGCCCATTTGCATCTGTGAAATAGACACGTGGCCATTCTTCAAATGCACTGCTAAGTGTTCTAAGCTTATTGCTCTCGATTCCAGCCGATGTTTGATAGGAAAAGCTTCGATTCTGCAGTGGATCCAGCAAGCAGAGTTCACAATGGCTCTGGTGGTGTTTCAAATTGAGGTAATTTGATTTTCCCGCCAGAACAACACATCCTTTCGTTTCATTATTGAACTTCAGAGCTCAATCCAATTTCAACTGCTCCATAACCTTTAAGCTAACATGATATGATCTACTGATTTCAATAAGAAAATAAAAATCTTCCATAGGAAAATGTTTGGGTAAAAATAATAGAAGACCAAAAATTAATGTAGAAAATCTGAGATTTCAACTTTGGATGAGTATTTCAAAGCTATGGTAACTGCCAGATACCATTTTTATTTTTAGTTGGTACACATACATTTCAAAAATGATATTTAATAAAAACAATGATGGTCATAGCCATTACACGGCGTACATAATTAAATATATATGGTAAAATTTGATCAAATTCTTCTCTTAGGTGTACCGCGGAAACTGTGGGTGATAGAACCTATATTTGTTCTGGACTTTGGTTTAGGGGGCTTAAAGGTTATGGAGCAGGTGAAATTATGCGTGGACATTTTTTGCTGTTGGCCTGTGAGACAGACTAAAAATGGATTCAAAGAGTTGATTAGCGGTTTTCGTAAAATCAATTCGACCAACTCTGTTCGCTCGATACACAGTTTAGTAGTCTTTAACTACTAAATGAGCCTCCAAAGTGCTTTTAGTGAGGTGCTTGTGGCGAATAACCTTCAGCCTACTCACCCGAAAATTATTCAGCCGTTTATATCTCTGGTGTAATATGCACATATATGCACTATTAATTTATTATATTATATAATTATACAAGTATATATATATATCGACCACCCACTGTACAAGAGTACTTAAAGGGTACACACTGTAACACTTTGTTGCAGTGTTTATGTTATCCAAGATCTCGGTCATAAACCTAAGTGCACCGAAATATGAATCGCCCGCTGTGCCTTTGCTGCACGCCGAAAAGTGCATATGTCCGCATATACGTAACACGAGTGGACCTTATGCATGTCCACATACCTCCGCCTAAGCGAACATAACATAAATATATATTCATATATAAATATTTAAGAATACATAAACGTCTCTCCGCTACCGCTTTGGGCAGCGCAGCTACGAGACTTAGACTTCCTTTAACTCATAAGTAAATTTGTAAAATCAGAAACTCCCATGAGCTCGGAGCGGCAACAACAGCTGCTCCGAATACAAAGCAAACCTTAAATAAAATAAAGATATGCTAAACCTTCAAACCAACCGATATAATCAATAAAAACTGGAAACACGACCACAAACCTGGGGAGCCTTCAACATAACACTACATGGCGACCGTGACAGGAACAGAGGACATCGAAGGATCCCCAACGCAGAAGGCATCATAGGATCAACAACTGGAGGAAAAAAAAACATCAAAGAGAAAAAAAAACACACACAGCAGCAGCCACTTTTAAATGGAATTCCAATGATCTAAATGGAAAACAGAATATCGCAGAATTACCGAGAATAAAGAGAAAATGCCCCAATGACTGCAGAGGACCCCTGGAATCACCCTTCTGCGAACAAACCTGTGCCAGCACCGGTGCCCCAACAACCAAATAAGGAAAACAAGCCTGTGCAGCCAGCACCGGCCCCATTTAGCGCTCCAAGCTTAGCCCGGAACAGTGAACCGACAGCGCTACCAAGAGCGCAAAATTTTTTTTTCCCCATGCACTGCGTTGCATATTTTTTTTGTATTGCACTGCGATGCATATTTTTTTTTAGTATAAAAAATCCTTTGTAAAATTGAGCGACATTAAAGTTGCCCGATTAGCGTGTAGGCAGGTTTTTATGTAAAAAATACAATGAACAACAAAGAAAAACTACCAATATATATATAAAAAAAAAAATTTATAGGCAGGTTTTATAAAAAAACAAGAAAGGAAAGCTTACTTCGGGCGGAGCCGAAGTTGATATACCCTTGCAGTTCAGTCGCAGTCCTCTAGGTGGCGCCACGCATCTTATATTATTAGATATATAGCGGATCGTATATAGGCGGCCGATCCTTATGAAATTTGGCAAATCAGATTATTTTATCCAAAATAGAATCTGTACCAAGTCCCATCTTTCTAACTTAAAAAACACTAAAGTTATGCCAATTCCGATCGTTGTATGACAGCTATAGGATATAGTCGGCCGATCCTTATGAAATTTTGTACATAAGATATGTTGATCAAATATAACATGTGTGGAAAGTCCCAGCCCTCTATCTTAAAAAACAACGAAGTTATGGCATTTCCGATCAATCAGTTATATGGCAGCTATAGGATATAGTCGACCGATCCCGACCGTTCCGACTTATGTACTGCCTGCAACAGAAAGAAGGGTGTGTGCAAAGTTTCAACTCGATAGCTTCAAAACTGAGAGACTAGTTTGCGTAGAAACAGACAGACAGACAGACGGACAGACGGACAGACGGACATGCTCATATCGACTCAGGAGGGGATCCTGATCAAGAATATATATACTTTATAGGGTCGGAGATGTCTCCTTCACTGCGTTGCACACTTTTGACCAAAATTATAATACCCTCTGCAAGGGTATAAAAATAACGGAAAAATAAAAATTAATTTTTAGACATATATATAAAAAAAATAATAACAACGCTCAATGCCAAATTCTGACATATTAAAGATGCACCTATGATATATACAAAAAAAAAAAAACGATTTCATATGTTCATGAATAATCTTATCTTTACGTACAATGAAAATAAAATAAAAAAAAAAAATAAATAAAATAAAGAAAGTTTAAAAGAAAATAATTCCAGTATGAGTACACAAAGAGCCATAGACAAAACATATGAAAAGGACCCCTATTTCAAAGAAAGGATCAAGCAGTTAGTATCAACAACTCCAGTTAGTGTGTATGAGTTAGAAATACTTTATATAGAAACATTTAACTGCCACGTTTCACCATTGTTTCACTGCACCGCAACCCAAAAAGGAATAGTATTAACAACTGTTGATGAACGGTCACTGTAAAACTAAAAAACTGCATTAATTAAAAATTCGATTTGGAAACTGGGCACACAATAAGTTTATGTAGAGAAGAAGAAGGAACTAGAAGCGTCGATTGCAAGTTCGGTGTGTGAGTTTTTGCTTTGCTTTGTTAGACAGATGGCGAAATCAAGCGATTGAGCCAGCACTTATATTTCAATAAATAAAGTTAATCATCATAAGGAAGTTTGGTCCTTCAGAGCCAGATTCGTTATTGTTAGTAAAGTAAAGCACCATTGCGATGGAACAACTCAAACGGCTAAAGGGAGTGAGGGGCCGTCTCAAATCCAGCCTCACCAAACTGCTACACACAGCAGAAAACTCTTCCCTCAAGCGCTCACAGGAGCCGACAACACCAACAACAACGAGACATGCAGAAGGAGATTCAATAGCTAACAACGACGCTATTTCTCGCTTAGTGCAGCAACAACAAGAGTTTTTCGAACGCCTAGGAGCAACTTCAACACCAACCCAGGCTGACGCCGCGGCGCCAGTAAGGGAGACAGAATTACCGAAAATACAAATAAAACCGTTTGGTGGCATTTACAAGGAGTGGCCAGCCTTCAAAGCACTGTACATAAGCACTGTACATAGCAAGCAACATCTGGGTAAGATACAAAAGTACCACTATCTAAAATCGTTCCTCGTGGACGAGGCTGCAAGTTTGGTACGCCATTTGCCGATTTCTGAGACGGCATATGACAACGCTTGGGAGCGCCTCAACGAGAGATACGATCGACCACGGCAAATTATTCACAACCTGTTGGACACCTTTATGGAGCTACCATCGACTAATAATGGAGAGGTATCCATATTGCGTAGCATATCAGATGGTGCAAATGAGGTCATCCGTGCATTGGACTCAATTGGCCATATGGACCGAGACTGCTGGGTTATCCATTTATTGCTGAATAAAATCGATCCAGAGTCACGCCGCAAATCGGTAGATGCAAGCCGTGCTTCAAATTCACCAAAAGTCGAAGAGTTTTTCAAGTTCCTGGATGCACGATGTGAAGAATTTGAGCTGTGTCAAAGCGATCCTGCACCGAGACAGGGTGGTAACAACAAGAAGACAAGCAGAGTCATGGTAACTGCTGCGCTGACAAAATGCGTGAATTGTAATGCGGATGGGCATCAACTGTCTAAGTGTCCTCAATTCATTGGTTTGTCTATCGACCAACGCCGTTCTTTTGTAAAGCACAAATCTCTCTGCTTCAACTGTCTCAAACCAGGTCACAGGTCATCAAACTGTAGCTCAAAGTACAACTGTCAGCAGTGTGGCAGCAGACACCACACACTCATACACACGCATGCTATGCAGACCAACGAGGGTCAAATCATATCCACGTCTTCAAGCGATCACAAGGATCCGGACACGACATCGGTGACTGCGAGTCACATGTCACAGGCACTACTCACGCCAACCCTATTGTCACATGGGCAAGTAGGACGAACATGTACTTTGCCAACTGCATTGGTACACATCCGCAACTCTCAAGGCACATACACAAACTGTCGGGTGCTACTCGACACGGGCTCGGAGTTATCATATGTATCGGAACGCTGTATTAAGGCACTGGGTCTTAGTCGGGTTCCTGGCCGAATTCTCATTTCCGGCATTTCTTCAATCAAGGCCGATACCACGAGGGGATTCAGCACACTCACGATCAAGTCTCGAGTTTCTGATCACTCGCTACAAGTAAAAGCTCATATTCTAGGAAAAATCACATCTATGCTGGCAAGGGAAAACATTGATGCATCTGCGCTTGAGATCTTCAATGGGATTCCGCTTGCAGACACTGAATTCAACTCGGCATCGCCTATAGACGTCCTACTAGGCACCGATTCTGTATGGGCTATTTTAACCGGCAACAGGAAGCTGGATGCGCAAGGCAACATAATAGCTATTTCAACAATCTTTGGATGGGTTATCACATCGATTGCGTATCAAAATCCATCAATCACCACGTCATTTTTGTCTACAGTCGATATCCATGCTACTCTACAAAGGTTTTGGGAAATCGAGGACTCCCAAATCACCACTCACCATGATCCTGAAAATGTTAAGGTTGAAGAGCATTTTCAAACCACGCCCTCACGCGACTGCAAGGGAAGATACACCGTAGAGCTTCCATTCAAGGATGCAGATCCACAATTCACTGACACTCTGCAGGGAGCAACCCAACGCTTTGCTTCTGTGGAGCGCCGTCTACATAGAGACACAGATCTGCACTCACGGTATGTACAATTCATGCAAGAGTATATTTCTCTAGGCCACATGGGCCAATTGAACCCTGACGAAATTCTCACCAACGATGGAAGGGTATTCTACATGCCACATCACCCTGTACTTGGAAAGAAACTACGAGTAGTTTTTGACGGTTCATTCCAAGATTCTTCTGGTCAATCTTTAAACGACACCCTGAACGTTGGGCCGAGCATTCAACGAAACCTGTTCGATGTATGCGTACGCTTTCGCCTACATAAATACGTTTTTTCTGCGGACATCATCAAGATGTTCAGGCAAATTTGGATCAACAAGCATCACCGCAACTATCAACGTATCGTTTGGAGAGAACATCCTTCAGCTCCACTTCTACATTACCAACTCTGCACTGTAACCTATGGCACTGCGTGTGCACCATTTCTGGCTGTACGGGTTCTTGAGCAACTGGCCAGAGACTACCAACATTTGTATCCAACTGCTGCGCGCATTCTTCTTGAAGATTTCTACGTTGACGACGTTTTAACAGGAGCTGACACCGAGGAAAAGCTTCTACAATACAAACAAGAACTAATTCAACTAATGTCATGTGCTCAACTCGAGCTTGGAAAATGGATTTCCAACAGCAACCGCGTTGTCGACCCTGAGACAACAATCACAAACAATACATCATACAGTCCACTCGAAACTACGAACAAGGTTTTGGGAATTCATTGGCAACCGCACACGGACACATTGGCATACAAGGTATCTTTGCCCAGCGAGGGAAAGATTACAAAACGGCAAGTTTTATCAGACGTGTCTCGCATATTCGACCCACTTGGATTGGTGGCTCCAGTGGTTATTCAATTCAAAATCCTGTTCCAAGAACTTTGGGTTCTCAACTTAGACTGGGACAGCCCGCTACCGCTCAGCCTGGAAGATTGGTATCTCAAATGCAAGCACGATATCAACACGCTCAATGAACTTGAGGTTCCACGCTACATTGGCAACTCTACTGACACAATTGAATTGCACGCCTTCTCGGACGCATCTATAAAAGCCTACGCCGCTGCCGTGTACAGTAGAGTCACTCTCCCTGATGGTAACATACAGGTTACTCTTATTGCTGCAAAGACTCGTGTTGCACCGCTCAAAACACAATCACTTCGACGCCTGGAATTGTGCGGCGCACTGCTACTAAGTCGACTCATCAACTCAGTCAAAGCTGCACTGAAAAACTACAACGTCACTGTTTACGCCTGGTGCGACTCTACCATTGTTTTGGCTTGGCTCTCGCACATACCTGCCAAACTAAAGACTTTCGTCGCAAACCGCACTGCCGAAATCCTCAGCATCATTCCACGAGATCACTGGCAACATGTCAAATCAGATGACAACCCTGCTGACTGCGCTTCAAGGGGCATGCTAGCTGCTGACTTAGTAAACCACAACCTATGGTGGAAGGGCCCACACTGGCTATACTCAACCGAAGCTGAATGGGTAAAAACCCCTAGCACTCCTCATTCTAGTTTCATTTCAGATGAACAAGTCCAGGCTGAAGTAAAAGGTTCCGCTTTCACGACAATGAGAACATCCAACACTGAAACCTCACTATTGGATGAACTGATCGACCGTGTCTCCTCGTGGCCGAAGCTACTTCGTATTCTCGCCTACGTTCTCAAGTTCATCCGACGCACTCGCAGAAAATCCAACACCGCTACGCTGACACTTGAGGAGATCCATGACGCACGGATCCTGTACCTGCGCCATGCCCAAGACGAATTCCAAGCTGACTACAAGCGACTCCTCAACCAGCAAGATTTGGGAAACAAATCAAAATTGCGCACCCTTTCACCGCAAATCGACAAACATGGACTCCTGCGAGTGGGTGGCCGCTTAGGTAACTCAGAATTGCCAGCGGATGTGCAGCATCCAATAATTATGCCCAAATCTCATCGCATAACAAAACTCATTCTGGAACATGAGCACCGGATTCACTTACATCCTGGAGTATCGGCGTTATTCGTCATCGCACGCCAACGCTACTGGGTGTTTGGCGCACGCAACCTCATTCAAAAGATCACGCATGACTGTCTAAAATGCTTTAGACAACGGCAACACACATCTCACCAATTCATGTCAGATCTGCCGTCTGTCCGGGTTCGGCAGGCATTTCCGTTTGCAAACACTGGCTGCGACTACGCCGGGCCAATCACCCTCAAGGTCCACAAGGGACGAAATCCACGCAAGGAAAATGGTTATATCTGCCTATTTGTATGCCTAGCCACTTCTGCCTTGCATTTGGAATTGGCTACAGATCTTACAACCGACACATTCTTGGCGGCACTCAGACGATTTATCTCTCGTCGCGGAAAATGCTCGCAAATGTATAGCGACAACGGGAGAAACTTCGTCGGGGCAAAAAGGCTATTAAACGAAATGCAAACTCTTCTGAAGTCAGACGAACACAACAACACTGTACTGAAGGCCCTGGCAGACGAAGGAATCAACTGGAATTTCATTCCCCCCCATGCACCACACTGGGGTGGCAAATGGGAATCAGCTGTGCGCTCTGTCAAACTGCATCTTCATAGAGTCATTGGCAAGAACGTCCTCACCTTTGAGAAAATGCACACACTTCTCGCCCAAATAGAAGCTGTGGTCAACTCACGTCCACTATTCTCAACTTCGGACACTGAGGACAACTATCTGTCGCCAGCACACTGCCTCATTGGTCGTCCCTACACGACAGTACCAGAAGGCGATCTATCTAATGTACCAATCATCCGTTTGGATTATTGGCAACAGACTCAAGCTATGCTGCAAGGCTTCTGGAAACAATGGCACATGAAATATCTTACATCACTCCAGCATCGGCCAAAGTGGATGAACAAATCGGTCAACATGGCCAAGGATGACATCGTGCTCCTTAAGGATTCTCACACCCCGCCAGCAGCATGGCCTCTCGGAAGAGTCATCGAAACGTATCCAGGGAAGGATGGAATGGTCCGCGCTGTACGACTTAGGACTCCAACTGGAGAAACCACCCGTCCAATTGTCAAGCTCGCCCTATTACCCAATTCTTAAACAGTGTTTCAGGGGAGACCGGGATGTTGATGAACGGTCACTGTAAAACTAAAAAACTGCATTAATTAACAATTCGATTTGGAAACTGGGCACACAATAAGTTTATGTAGAGAAGAAGAAGGAACTAGAAGCGTCGATTGCAAGTTCGGTGTGTGAGTTTTTGCTTTGCTTTGTTAGACAGATGGCGAAATCAAGCGATTGAGCCAGCACTTATATTTCAATAAATAAAGTTAATCATCAACAACAATTCCGGGTGTGCTAGTGAAATCAAGATTAGACGAGCATCCAATTTTAGGTAGAACGATTGTTATGTTGTCGAATATTAATATATGAACACAGAGAAAAGTTAAATCCGGATCACTGGTCTCGAGTATCAAAGTTTTTGATCAGACTAAGATCTAATCTAACATCTGTTAAAGAAAGGTTCAAACTTAATATTTCAATACCTACTATTCTCAATACTTCAATAACAATTGAAGCTGGTGACGAACCAGAATGAAAAGAAGTTATTGACCAACAAGAAATAGAAGAAAGCGATATTAACAACCTTATGGTTCCGGCAATCCTTATTCAATCTGAATTATCAGACCAGGACTTGTCCGACTCTGAATTTAACGACAGCGTTGTAGAATTAAAACCAACCGCAATGGCTGACGAGAGCATTGCCCAAAGGGCATACATTAAAGAAATATCGAATGCCATCCCGGAATTTAACGGGCAAAGGTTACACCTTCAAAGATTTATAATAGCTTTGAGGTTAGTTAACCTAACGAAAGGCACATTCGAGAATTTGGCTGTAGATGTAATTAAATCCAAAATAATTGGATCAACTTTATACAGAGTCCAAAATGAAAGAACAATAGAAGCAATAATCAGAAAACTACAAGACACTATAGTCGGAGAAACCTCTGACATAATTAAAGCCAAAATGGCGAAAACAACCCAGAAAGGCAAAACTGCGGAAAAATTCACGACGGAAATAGACAACTTAAGAAAGCTCCTAGAAGCTTCGTACATTGACGAAGGCCTATCGGCCGAACACGCTGACAAATTCAGTACCAAGGAGGCCATAACCACAATGGTTAAAAACTGTGAGCATGGCCGCCTCAAAACAATATTGGAAGCAGGCACTTTCATAACTATGAATGAAGCCGTCACAAAGTACATACAATGCAGTACTGAAATGACAGGTAATGCCAATTCAACATTATACACCCAACGAGGAAATAATTATCGCGGTAATAATTTCAGAAACAATTATCGCAGTAGAGGTAATAATCGAGGTAATTATAACAATACCAGATATTACCAGAATAACGGTTATAATCAAAACAATAGCTACTACTGAAATAACGGTAACCAGAATAATGGTTATTACACAAACAACAACCGCGGCGGAAATAACCGTGGTGGAAACAACCGCGGCGGAACTAGCCGTGGGGGAAACAGCATTAATAACGGTAATAATAATAATAACCAAAATAACAATATAAGGATAGCCCAAACGAATTCGGAAAACTCTCAAATACCTTTAGATACACGTCAGTAAAAAATAACAAGATTCACACTATAAATGTCAGTCGAAGTACATTCGTTAGTTTCATAAACGCAGCAACAGGAAAAGAATTAATTTTTCTACTAGATACAGGTGCAGAAATTTCCATATTAAAGGAAAATTCTGATAATTTTCAAAACATTCAAGATGATAATATCATAAACATACAGGGTATAAGCCAAGAGGTTACCAAATCAAAAGGCATAACTTCTATTGAAATTCAGACTTCTAAGTACATCATCCCACATGATTTCCATATAGTAAATGTGCAATTCGCTATTCCTTGTGATGGGATACTGGGAATAGATTTTATCAAAAGGTACAATTGTCAATTAGACTTCAAGCCTTCTGAAGACTGGCTTGTAATTAGACCAAATAATCTCAAATATCCAATTTATGTTCCGATAACATACAGTTATGGCAACAACTCCCTAATTCTGCCAGCAAGATCCCAAGTCATCCGAAAAGTTAAGATAAACTCCGAAGAAAATAGTGTACTGATTCCGAATCAAGAGATTCATAAAGGTATCTATATAGCAAATACCATAGCAACAGTCCAGAATGCATATATAAGACTACTAAATACCACAAATATAGATCAGGTAGTTAATATTAAAAATATTCATCATGAACCACTTTCAAACTACGATGTAGTAAAAACAGACCCCGAAAACCATAAAAAAAACTGTATTATCCCAACTTACAAAAAACTTCCCACCTCAATTCAATGATCAACTTACAAAATTATGCACCCAGTATAGTGATGTATTCGGACTAGAAACCGAAGCGATCCCTTTAAATAATTTATATAAATAAAAACTGAGATTAAGTGATGATGAACCCGTATATACAAAAAATTACAGAAACCCTCATAGTCAACAAGACGAAATTCAAAAACAAGTCCAAAAACTCATTAATGATGAAACAGTAGAACCCTCTGTATCGCCTTATAATAGCCCACTTTTGCTAGTACCAAAAAAGTAATAAAAAATGGCGATTAGTAATAGATTATCGTCAAATTAATAAAAAAACTCTTATCTGATAAATTTCCACTCCCTAGAATCGATGACATTTTAGATCAACTAGGTAGAGCAAAGTATTTCTCATGTCTCGACTTAATGTCCGGTTTTCACCAAATTGAACTCGAAAAAAATTCACGAGATATAACATCCTTTTCAACGAACAATGGTTCATATCGTTTCACGCGATTACCATTCGGTTTAAAAATAGCGCCAAACTCCTTTCAAAGAATGATGACTATAGCTTTCTCTGGATTGGAGCCTTCCCAAGCATTTCTTTACATGGATGACTTAATAGTCATAGGTTGCTCCGAAAATCACATGCTCAAGAACCTCACTGATGTTTCTCACTCCTCACTAAAGTTACATCCCGAAAAATGTTCATTTTTCATGCATGAAGTCACCTTCCTAGGACATAAATGCACAAATAAAGGAATCTTGCCCGACGACAAAAAATACGTCATTCAAAATTACCCAGTCCCACATGATGTGGACAGCGCTAGAAGATTCGTTGCATTTTGTAATTATTACAGACGTTTCATAAAGAATTTTGCAGAATACTCCCGTCACATAACAAGATTATGTAGGAAAAATGTAAAATTCGAATGGACAACAGAATGTCAAAACGCTTTCGAACATCTAAAATCAGCATTAATAAACCCAACTCTGTTGCAATACCCAGATTTTAGCAAAGAATTTTGCATAATTACAGATGCTAGCAAATACGCTTGTGGAGCAGTACTAACTCAGAATAAAAATGGATTACAGCTTCCAGTTGCATACGCATCAAGATCCTTTACGAAAGGTGAAAGCAACAAGAGCACTACAGAACAAGAATTAGCAGCTATTCATTGGGCAATAACATACTTCAGACCATATATTTATGGTAGACACTGTCAAAACAGACCACAGAGCACTTACCTATTTATTTTCAATGATAAATCCCAGTTCCAAACTAACACGAATGAGACTTGAATTAGAGGAATATAATTTTACAGTAGAGTATCTAAAGGGTAAAGATAATTATGTAGCTGATGCGCTGTCTAGAATAACAATCACCGACTTGAAAAACATACATTTAAACATTAAAATTCTGAAAGTCACTACCAGAAACCAAAGTAGACAAAAATCCTGCGCATGAAAAGAAAAAATAGAATTGCATAAGCAATCCATAGAAAAAGCTTCAAAGCCCAACGTATATGAAGTCATTAATAATGATGAAGTACGTAAAGTAGTGACCTTGCATGTAAATGACAATATGTGTTTATTTAAGCACGGAAGGAAAATTACAGCAAGATATAATGTTAGCGATTTGTATACTAATGGAACCCTTGACTTAGGTCAATTCTTTCAAAGGCTTGAAAAGCAAGCCGGTATGCACAAAATCAGCCAACTTAAAGTGGCACCGTGGGAAAATATCTTTGAACATGTTTTAATTGATAATTTTAAAAATATGGGCAATTATATATTGAAATCATTAAGAGTAGCGCTACTCAACCCGGTGACCGTAAAAAAAAATAATAAAGAAAAAAAGGCAATATTGGCTACATTTCACGATGATCCAATACAAGGTGGTCATACAGGCATTACTAAAACCTTGGTCAAGGTCCAGAGGCATTATTACTGGAAAAATATGTCCAAATACATAAAAGAGTACATAAAGAAATGTCCTAAATGCCAAAAGTCTAAAACAACTAAACACACTAAGACCCCATTAACTATAACTGAAACTCCACAAAGAGCTTTCGATAGAGTTATTGTGGATACGGTTGGTCCACTACCAAAGTCAAACAATGGAAACGAGTATGCAGTAACACTCATATGCGATTTAACCAAATACCTGGTAGCGATACCAATACCAAATAAAAGTGCAAATACGGTAGCAAAAGCTATATTTGAAGATTTTATTCTAAAGTACGGTCCAATGAAGACGTTCATTACGGACATGGGAACGGAATATAAAAATTCAATTATTGAAGGTCTATGTAAAAATTTAAATATTGAAAACATAACTTCTACTGCACATCATCACCAAACTGTAGGCACCGTGGAGCGAAGCCACAGAACACTCAATGAGTACATTCGTTCATACATTTCAGTTGACAAAACGGATTGGGATGTATGGCTACAATACTTCGTCTATTGCTTTAATACGACCCCCTCGATGGCACATGACTATTGTCCATACGAGCTAGTTTTTGGTAAAACTTCAAATTTACCTAAGCATTTTAATAGCATAAAAAACATAAAACCTCTTTATAATATAGAAGATTATGCTAAGGAATCAAAATTCAGATTAGAACAGGCATTTAAGAGAGCCAGACTAATGCTAGAATCTCATAAAATAAAACAAAAAATTATTTACGACAAAACTAGTTTAGATGTTGAGTTGGAAATAGGAGATAAGGTCTTATTAAAAAATGAAACTGGACATAAGCTAGATTTTAAATATACAGGCCCTATAAGGTAGAACAAATAGGAGATGGGGATAATATAACTATATTAGACAATAAAAATAAAAAACAAATAGTACATAAAGATAGATTAAAACTTTTTATTTCATAATCAATCAACATTTCATAAATATATCACGTATGGCCATACATAAATAAATAAATAAAAAAAAATAAATAAATAAATAAAAAAAAAGAGAAAAATAAGCATACCAAATATAACACTAAAAAAAAAACTTATTGTTAACATCATTTATTAAATTTTTTACAATCTATGTTAGAAAATAACTTCATTATATTACGTTATTTTTCAAAAGGAGGGAGATGTAATATGCACATATATGCACTATTAATATTATATATATATATATCGACCACCCACTGTACCAAGAGTACTTAAAGGGCAACACTGTAACACTTTGTCGCAGTTTTTATGTTATCCAAGGAATCGGTCATAAACCATAAATAAACCATAAATCGGTCAGCTGCTCCGAATACAAAGCAAACCTTAAATAAAATAAAGATATGCTAAACCTTCAAACCAACCGATATAATCAATAAAAACTGGGAACACGACCACAAACCTGGGGAGCCTTCAACATAACACTACACTGGCCACCCCAAATTCCGTGCCTTGGAAATTCGACTTCATAATATCTCAGTATAAATGAGCAATTGTCTGATATGTCCTCTGTGATACCACCAGACCCAATAATTCAAACCTCCTTAAGAGCCACCGAACAGGGTTATCAGGCGACTCAGTATTAGTTACTCGGTAGAATCAGTATTAGTTACGGCGGCAACAAAACCCTTGCTGGTGATCCCACCATCGAAACAAATTTTGGTTTCCCGGCTTGCCCCTGATACTTCTGAGATTGATATCTCGGCTTATATCAAAACCGAATCAAAATCCAACATAAAGGTAGTAGATATTGCAAAATTGAAATACTCATACACCAAGCAAACGTCATCTTTTAAAATAAGTGTGCCCGTGCAGTTGTTTAAGACGGCTTGTTCCACCAGCTTTTGGGCAAAATGTAATGACAGAATACCAAACTGTATTCTGCATTAAATCTGGTTAAAGCCGGAGAGCTTAAGCTACAAAGTTTTTCCAAGTAAGTACTCTACTTTTAATTTTACACCACGTTATAAAACACTGGGAAGGGGAGGAGGAGTGTTAATTTCTGTAGACTTCAAATTCGCTTCTAAAGAGGTAAAATCACAAGAGTTTGATGACATAAAAATTCTTTGTATCAAAATCTATTTCCGGTCCTCTTCTTTTCGTTGCTGGTCGTCTGTCTGATGGTGACCAGATGGTCGCCCTGTGTGACTCTAGAAGGATAAATATTATCTTGCACAAATTTTAATACACTTTAAATATATTTTCGACTCTTGCCTGCCATGGAAATATCCGTCCGCTTCAACTAATCCGCCTTGGTATACAAGGCACCTATTAAATTTAAAGAACTTTAAGACTAAACTCTTAAATAAACATAAAATAACTGGCTTTTTATTTAGTTTACAGCCACTTAGTGTGGGTTAGTAGCTCGGTCTAACGCAGAATGTTATAAAAGTTATATTCGTCGCTGCCGGATTCAGTTTACTGAGGATCCGAATCAGTTTTATAACTTTGTAAACTCTAAGCGCTAACATTTATCTTTTCCTGCTCTGCTTAAGTTTGAGGACTCATATGCAAGCACTGATCAGGCAATGGTCGATCTCTTTGCACAGTTCTTTTAAACAACTTATTCACCTAGCTCCAGTCCATCTCAGCCTTAGGCTTACAATATTCAATCAACCAAATATATATTTTCCATCGTTTGATAAGAGTGGTTTATTATCGGATCTTCTTAAGGTTAAGCCCGTGTATTTGCCAGACCCCGATGGAGTACCAGGTTGTGTCGTGAAGATCTGGGACGTTACTAAACCAGCTAAACTTACAAAAGATATGATTTCAACGTAGAAACAGTTTTACATAGCCATGACTTTTTGAAAATAAGTCATAAGTCCTTTTTAATTGATGAAAATATTTTTTAACTTACTATTATAAATTCAAAAAAATTATTTCGAGTTTTTCCTGAAATCCAAAGTTAAAACGTGGTATGATCTATGTAGAATTAATGTAGAAGATTTTGTAGAAGTTGAATTGTTTTGAAGTCTAGTATAAGTTAGCATGGGGCGGAGCGGGAGCGCAAGAAAAGCTCACTTGCGCTCTCCCGCGAATTCGCCCCGCTCCGCCGCAATAGATAAGCTAGGCTTAAGTTCTTTTGGTAAAAATATAGCGATTTATAACGTTGAGTCGAACGCTTGTGAATTATTTTTCAAACTGTAAACTCTAAAACTGTTTCTTTATTCAAAACGTATCTATTGCAGGTTCAGCTTGTTTAGTAAAGCTTTACAGAAGTTGTAGATAGCCATGACTTTTTGAAAATATGAGATTAAAAACTCCAATTTAATTTAAGAAAATATTGTTGAACCACCTATATTAAATTCAATAAAATTATTCCGAGTTTTTCCTTAAATCCAAAATTAAAACATGGTATGATCTACTGATTTCAATAAGAAAATAAAAATCTTCCATAGAAAAATGTTTGGGGAAAAATCATAGAAGAGCAAAAATTAACGTAGAAAATCTGAGATTTCAACTTTGGATGAGTATTCCAAAGATATGGTAACTGCTAGATACCATTTTTTAATTTTAGTTGGTACACATACATTTCAAAAATGATATGTACTGGAAACAATGATGGTCGTAGCCATTTCACGGCCTACATAATTCAATATATGGTAAAATTTGATCAATTTCTTCTCTGAGGTGTACCGCGGAAACGGTGGGTGATAGAACCTATGTTTGTTCTGGACTTTGGTTCAGGGGAGCCTAAAGGTTATGGAGCAGGTAAAATTATGCGTGGATATTTTTTGCTGTTGGCCTGTGTTATTAAATAAAAAGCAACAAAAACAGTGACAGTGACACAAAAATACATTGAAAACAAAAAAAAAAGTTGTCCGCGACGGTTGTGTTGTGAACATTTAAAAAACAATAAAAAAAAAACAATTTAAAGTTCGCGTCGCGAAGCAACATTTATATCTGGAGTCATCGTCATCTCCATGTCCGGCACCTCCATCGACTGTCCTAGGGAAGTAGCCGTAGGATTAAAGGATCCAAAATCAAAACTGCAGGTATTTGTGCAAAAAATTGAAAGTCGAAAAAAGACAAAATAATATTCGTCTTGTGCTGGAATATTGCACCCTCCTTTCAATTCTTGGCGCATACGTACTTTAAAGTAGAGTAGAGCTAAATTCATTAGTAGAGCTAAAGTGAATAATAAAGTTATATATAAATTTTATTAAATATGGCCAATACATATGAAAAATTGCCTTTGGAAAAAAATAAAGACGCATAAATTATTCAAAAATCACTGTCGCCCCCTACCCGTCTCATTAATTCTGAATAAAACGAGACAAATTTCATCAACAAATTTTTAAAATTGGTGAAGTTACAACGCTTTTTCCAAAAAAAGTCAATAAAACCATGCGAGCACTATAAGAAGAAGAGCATATTCCTGTCTTATACACACAGGTACTCCGGAGCGCACTCAAGGTTGAGTTGACTTTTTTTGGGAAAAGCGTTGTAACTTCACCAATTTTAAAAATTTGAAATTGATGAATTTTGTTTTGAAATGACACAATTTCTGTAAGTTGTACCGAAAAACTGGAATCAAAATCCGAAAAACACGAATAAAAGTCGAAAACTTCAGTTTCAGGTGTAAAAATGTTGTCCTTTTTGTTCAACAAAATCAAAGATATATTTTTTTTTCAAAAGCTACAACATTTAACTATTGAAAAAACCGAAAATTTCGAAATCGGTTGAAAAAAACGAGTTCAGGAATTTTTAAGCGCAAAAAAGTCCCGAAAAATGGTTTTTTAACCATAAACCAAGATTTTGAGGGTGTTACAAATATTTCAAACATGGTTTTGTGATATGCTCGACCCAATAAACAATTCCTACTATGTCACTTCAAAAGTTCAGAATCACTGTAACACCGTGTAA
The DNA here is from genome assembly GCF_017639315.1 of Drosophila ananassae. NCBI lineage: Eukaryota > Metazoa > Arthropoda > Insecta > Diptera > Drosophilidae > Drosophila > Drosophila ananassae. The sequence continues at coordinate 7,407,103 of NW_025319037.1, read as the reverse complement.
TTGGTACATACAAATAGACGGTACATAATAAATAAAGACGCATAAATTATTCCAAAATCACTGTCGCCCCTACCCATCGTTTTCGATATTGTAAATATTTGCCAATAAAATAGATAAAGTGCAGCCCAAAAAAATATTTTATATATTTGTGCATAACCATAGCGGTGAACTTATCGTTTTCGCCTCCCTCCGTTATCCGCTGTTGTATGTATACACGTATATGCAATTTTGGAGCCTTTTATTCAACGGACGCCAAGTGACGCGATACCCTGGTTCGGTATATTGTTTTCGGTATCACTGGCGAACAAATATTAAAATACTCAGTGCTTCGACTATATTTTATTCGACTATCAATTAATTAATTAATTATTGTTTTCATTGGTTGATAATTAATTATTTATTTTTTATTATAAAAAATAAAAAATTACAATCCACAGAATTACTTTAAAATAAACATTTAAATAAAAGTAATTTAGTAAATTAATTAATTATTATTGTTTTCGTTTTTTGTACCAAAATTAAAATTAAAATTTTTTTAATTTTTATACATATTAAAATTTTATTTATTTATTAAATTTTAAATAATTTTTAAATATTTAAATCACAACGAATTCGCTTTTTTTTAGAAAATAAATAATTGTAGAATGGAGAGTAATAAACCCAAAATTAATTCCACGACCCTTTTTGATTTAAAAAGAAGATTAAATGTTAAAGTTAAAAGCATTCGCCGGTTAGAGGAATGTTTGGAAAATGGATCACTTCCTCTAAACAAAACCGAGCTAGAGTGCAGGCTTCAGGTTTTAGATGAGGCAATTTCTAAAGCAAATGAGTTGCAAGACCAGATCGAGCAAATAGATGAATCGGATGATTTCGGAGCCGAGTTGGAAAAATTAGGAATAACTACCAAGGCAAGGATTATGTCCTTATGTAAGGCCTTGAATTCAGCTGAAGACTCCCGTTCAGCTACTGCAAGTTCTGCAGTCCCAACTCGAGCTCGACTTCCTAGTTTGGCATTGCCAAAATTCAGTGGAAATTATTCGGATTTCAAAAATTTCATAAGTCTTTTCGAGACATTAGTTGACAAAGATGTGAACATTCCAGTTACCGAGAAATTTAATCATTTAATTTCTTGCCTCTCTGGTGAAGCCTTAGGAACTGTCAAGGCATTCCAGGTCACCGAGAGTAATTACGACAAAGCTATCGCTAGTCTAAAAAGAGTTTATGATATCTGCGTCGTCTGCGTCGTCATTGAGGGGTCTCATCGACACTGTGTCATCAATTTATGGATCCTTATTATCCATAGGAGATGATACTAAAATTGCAAACTCAATGATTATTCATTTAGTTTTGAGTAGAGTGGATCCACTGACCAAGCAAAAATGGGAAGAGTCACTGGATTATGAGGAATTGCCGCTATGGTCCGATTTCGAAAAAATACTAAATCGTAGATACCAGCATCTGTCCGCTGAAGACACTGGCAACTCAAAACTGGGTTTAGCAAGCAACTGAATAGAACTTCGTTTATTTTGGCCCAGTTTTGGCCCAACCATTTTTTGGCCCAGTGCAGTCCGTTTGCTCGCCTTGCTGTAATGCAAAGGTTTGAGTTTGTTAGCGAAGTTGGTAGCGAAGTGCGAATCGACCAGGTGTCAAATCTGTGCAAGATCGCACCATAAACTTCTGCACCGATTAACAGTGACTGAAAATAACTTAGCGTTACCACCACCCACACAAAATCCTCCTCCAGCGTTAACGAATGATGGCCCTTCTGTAGAAAAGGTTTTGTTAGCAACGTCGATCGTAAGCGTTCGAACAAATAATGGTGAGCATATATTGGCCCGAGCATTACTTGACTCAGGGTCACAAATGAATTTTATTACAGAAGATCTTGCTCAACGCTTACAGATCTTAGGGAGCAATCGTGCATCAACTTGCTTGGAATTGGTCAAACTAATTCACAAGTAAAGAAAAAGATACACACCGTGGTGAAGTCGAAAGTCAATGGTAGCGAGTTTCCGTTCGACTTTTGGGTTTTGAAAACAATTTCAGGCTATCCCCCTGACCAGTCAGTGAACGCGAAGGATTGGACCCTACCAAAGAACTTGCCATTAGCAGACCCATATTTTTACAAACCTCCGCGAATAGATATGCTAATTGGAGCTGAGTCATTTTTCGAACTGTTGTCCGTTGGCCAAATAAAGCAAGGTCCGAACCATCCCATCCTTCAAAAAACTCTCCTTGGGTGGATAGTATCGGGAAAATACATGGCAAATTCTTCAACTCCTCAACAACCGGTCTCTAGCCTGAATTGCCAGGAAGAAAAATTAGAATCGATAGATCACAATTAGAAAAAATTCAGGTCATTGGAAGAAGTTCCATCTTCTAAAAAGATTTTGTCGCCAGAACAGGAGTTTTGTGAGAAACATTATCAAAAGACTACTAGAATACTGCCTTCAGGTCGATTCGAAGTCAGACTTCCATTTAAGTCGGATCCAAGCGTTTTGGGCAACTCATTCGAGATAGCCAAACGCCGTTTTTTGCCGCTCGAGAGAAGATGAATCCCTAGGTCATATGTCCCCTATAAGCAATGATGTTCTTGCTACTCCATACTACGTAATACCCCACCAGTGTGTCTTACGGCCTCAAAGTACAAAGACCAAACTACGAGTCGTATTTGATGCGACCTGTAAGACATCCACACAGAAGTGTTTAAATGAGTTGTTGATGATGGGTCAAACAATTCAGGAAGAGCTTTACTCAACTCTTCTTAGATTTCGGCGAAACAAATTCGCTCTGGTAGCCGACATAAAAAAGATGTATCGTCAAGTGATGATAAATGAAGCAGATCGACGATACCAGTTGATAGTGTAGAGAAAAGACCTGTCTGAGTCCTCGAAATTGTGCAAGCTCAACACCGTTACTTATGGCAATGCACCAGCCCCATTCCTGGCCATAAGGTGTTTGAAGAGGTTGAGTGAATCCGCGAAAAATACATTCCCTCGAGCTGCTCGAGTTATTGGGTCTGACTTTTACGTCGACGACATGTTAACGGGTGCTGGTTGCGTGGAGGAGCTAAAGACAATTAGGTCTGAAGTAACTCAGGTTCTCACTGCACTTGGAAACCGCGTGGAATAAAATTCAGCTTGCCTTGTCACAGTTAGAAGATATCTCAATACCGAGATTTGTGATGAGTGAGCCAATGTTACCAATTGAAATTCATGCCGTCTCTGTCGCATCGATGAAGCCTATGGAGCCTGCGTCTATATCCGTTGCAAATCTGCAGAAGGTAGTAAAGTCTCATTGTTGACTGCAAAGTCGAAAGTAGCGCCGCTCAAGACAAAGACGCTCCCCCGTCTTGAGTTATGTGCCGCTCACCTTCTCGCGGACCTCTGTCGCAAAATAAAACCTCTTATCAAAGCACCGATCGAACGAAGTGTATATTGGTCAGATTCGGAAGTTTGTCTTCATTGGATTCGTTCCCATCCATCGTCGTTGTCAACGTTCGTATCAAATAGAGTTGCTGAGATTCAAGAGTGGTCAGAGGATAGCACGTGGCGGCATGTACCAACTAAACAGAGCCCGGCAGATATTGTGTCAAGAGGTGGAGACGTAAAGGAAACGATAGAATCAATTTGGTTCACAGGTCCATCGTTTTTAACGGAGACGGAAGATAAGTGGCCAACGAGCCCCCGGTTTGATCCGCCACCAGAGATTTTGCAGATGGAAACAAGGTTTTTCCTCTCACTTAAAACTGCTGCGAGTGTTCGTTTACATGGTCCGCTTTATAAAGAAGTGTAAAAAATGAGTAGTTACTTCTGATAATGTACCTTCACCTGTCGAATATCAAGAAGCTTTTAATAAAATTTCCCACATAGTCCAAGAGCATATGTATCAAGAGGAAATTAAAAATATTCGAAAAAATCTTGTTGTTAGCCCAAGCCTACAGAAGCTAAGTCCGTTTGTCCATGAAACCTCTCAGACTGGGCTTACCTTTTCATTGTTGCGGGTCGGGGGGCGACTAGCTAATGCTCCAATTTCGTACGATGCCAAGTTCCCAGTATTGTTGACGAAGCGCTCTCAATTTGTTCAGAGCTACGTCCGATGCTTGCACGAGTCGAATTTTCATGTGGGTCCACGAGCACTGGTGAGTCTCTTGCGACAGTGCGTTTGGATAGTGAACGCGCAGGAAGTCTGCAGTCAGATAGTGCGGTCATGCATACGCAGTTTTAAATGCAAGCCTCATCTGATGACTCAAATCATGGGAGATTTACCCTTAGATCGAGTTCGCTCCGCCCATTCTCCATATGTGGTATGGATTGAAACGACGTTGAAAATTCGTGGTAGACCACCCTACAAGTCTTACATAGCCCTTTTTGTTTGTTTTGCGTCCCATGCAGTTCATTTAGAAGTAGTATCTGACTTATCAACTGATTCCTTTTTATTGGCATTTCAAAGGTTCGTTGGCGCCGAGGATGTCCGCAGATCGTGCACTGCGACAACGCGACGAACTTCGTCGGAGCGAGTCGCCACTTCGCGGCACTGCGGCAGCGAATCGAGGACGATGCGGACGAACTGCGACAATACGCATAAAAAAAAGGATGCATATTTGCATTCATACCGCCGCGGGCTCCGCACATGAGCGGACTATGGGAGGCAGGTGGGAAGTCTTCAAAGCACCTACTCCTACGAGCGGTGGGCAGCGCGAAGTTGACCGCAGAGGAGCTGCAGACCGTCCTTGTTGGAGTCGAGGCCGTCCTAAACTCGAGGCCCCTGGGCGACCTCAGTCAGGACCCAAGCGACGGCGAGGCGTTGACTCCCGGGCACCTGTTGACAGGCGGGCCGCTCATCGCCCCACCAGCACCGTGGACCCCGGACCAGCAGGGTCTAACGTGCTTGCGGTGATGGCGGCTTGTCTCGTCAATCAAGCAAACGTTTTGGCAGCGATGGTCCCGGGAGTACGTCTTTGGCCTACAGGCGCGGTCGAAGTGGCAGCGGGAGCAGGTGGACGCCAGGAAGGTCGATCTGGTCCTGCTCGCCGAGGACAACCAGCCGCCCCAACAGTGGATCACCGCCAGGGTCGTCGAGACTCATGCCAGCGCGGACGGAAGGGTCAGTGTCGCCGACGTCAGGACTAGTGCAGGAGCGGTCTTCAGGAGAGCAGTCCACAAGCTGGCGAGGTTGCCAGTGGTTGAAGCCTGATGAAGGCCTTCAACGGGCCGGTGTAGAATTAATGAAGAAGATTTTGTAGAAGTTGAATTGTATTGAAGTCTAGTATAAGTTAGCATTGGGCGGAGCGGGAGCGCAAGAAAAGCTCACTTGCGCTCTCCCGTGAATTCGCCCCGCTCCGCCGCAATAGATAAGCTAGGCTTAAGTTCTTTTGGTAAAAATATAGCGATTTATAACGTTGAGTCGAACGCTTGTGAATTAATTATTATTGAAAATGAAATTATAGTAAACAGCCACCTTTAGTTTTTTCGAAAGTGTGAGGTAAACTCATCTCAATAAACAATCTTACTTATTTCAATAAGAAAAAAAATCTTCCGCAAGAAAATGTTTCATAGATCATAAATAATCATAGAAGCACAAAAATAAATGTAGAATCGGAGAAATGTAGATCGGAGATTTCAACTTTGGATGAGTAGTCCAAAGATGTGGTAACTGCTAGATGTAATTTTTTGTTTTAAGTAGGCAACATACATTTAAAAAATGATATGTACTAAAAACAATTATGGTCAACGCAATTAAGCGATCTACATAATTCAACATTTGCTAAAATTTGATCAATTTCTTCTCTTTGGTGTGCTGTGGAAACTGTGCGTCTTGGTTCAGGGAAGCCTAAAGGTTATGGAGCAGTTGAAATTTTTCGTAGAGGAAAGAAAAATTGGAAATTGTCGGCCTGTGTTATCAGAGATAATTGAAATTTCGTGTGACTCCTAAAATATATGTGTTTCACCGGTGAACAGAATAAGTCCCGACAAGGTCTCTCTCTTTCAATTTTGCTTGAAACTAAAGACCTTAACAGACAAGCACTTATTTTATTACCCCTCTTGTGCGACTGCGCGCAGAGTGAGAGGGTGATGTGCTGCTTAATGGGCAAGAATGGAGTGTTATCGCACTACAGTTAAGTTTTTTCTTTTTGTTCAAATATTTCAAACTTTAAAATAACATTAAGGCATTACATGATAACATTACATAATAACATTAAATAAAATGTACTTATAAAATTTAAAATTAAAAAAAATTTCTCAGCTAGCACTACATCTAGACTTAATATTGCAAAGTTTCAACTCGATAGCTTTAAAACTGAGAGACTAGTTTGCGTAGGAAGAGACAGACAGGCATGCTTATATCTAAGACGGGCATGCTTATAATTAAGAATATATATACTTTATAGGGTCGGAGATGTTTTGACCAAAATTATACTACCCTCAGCAAGGGTATAATTATATATCAGATAGATTTGTTATATATTTTAAAAGACAATTGCGAGAATATGTAATTTAACTTATTTAAAATATTTTCTTATTTTTTAAAACAGATAATGGCGAACATGCAAACTAAATTAAATGTGAAAAAAAAATATTACACAAATGAATTAGATGATTCTGACGAAGAGCGAGAGCTTACCAATCTTAACTGGCTTGTTGGAAATCAAAGCATAAGTTGGTCTACGACTATTGACTTAAGCCTAAATAATAATTTAAACTTTATTGAAACTGCCAGAAAAAAAGAAGAAACGATAATATGGGATAATTCAAAAATAGTTCTCGACGAAAAGAAAATGATCTACAGCAAGGAAAGCATACCAACCAAAAAAACCAAAATATCAAAATCAAAATCTGTTTCTGATTTTAAAGTAGCAAAATCGTCAACATCAAGACGGGTAACTCCCGATGAACGTTATGAAATCTTTTTAAAAAAAATTAAATGGTGAGACAAATTATTTATAGATTTAAAGATAAGTATCAAAAACAAATTTCTCAAATTAAAAATTATAGAAAATTATAGAACTTAATGTATATACTGTGCACTATAAGAAGCTTGAAATTAGTAAAATTTTTGGTGCAACGCATTCACACCAGGCCATTCTTTAATATTGCGCTTAAGAGATTTCATTCGATTTGGTTTGATTGAGAGTACCACTTTGAAGATGTCTGGTGTCAAAGACTGACATTTCGTTAGTATAAAACATGATTTTGATTAGACACAAATTTAAGACAATCAAGAAAGAGAAGCTAACTTCAGGCGGAGCCGAAGTTTATATACCCTTGCAGTTAAGGTTGTGCCATTTACGATAGTTCAGTTATATGGCGGCTATAAGATATAGTCGGCCGATCCTTATGAAATTTGTCAGATCGGACTAGATTGCCCAAAATGAAATCTTTTTAACTTTAAAAACACGAAAGTTATGCCAATTCCGATCGTTATATGACAGCTAAAGGATATAGTCAGCCGATCCTTATGATTGTATTTTGTACATAAGATATCTTGGCCAAATATATCATGTGTGGAAAGTCCCAACCCTCTAACTTAAAAAACACTAAAGTTAAGGCATTTCCGATCAATCAGTTATATGGCAGTTATAGGATATAGTCGACCGATCCTGGCCGTTCCGACTTATACTGCTTGCAAACCACAGAAGGATGTGTGCAAACTTTTAACTCAGAAGCGTCAAAACTGAGAGACTAGTTTGCGTAAAAACAGAAAGGCAGACGGACCGACGGACTGACGGACATGCTTATATCGACTCTGGAGGTGATCCTGATCAAGAATATATATACTTTATAGGGTCGGAGATGTCTCCTTCACTGCGTTGCACACTTTTGACCAAAATTCTAATACCCTCTGCAAGGGTATAAAAAACGAAATTTAAAAAAATTTAATTTTGATTATTCTTGTTGTTATACCCTTGCAGAGGGTATTATAATTTTGGTCAAAAGTGTGCAACGCAGTCAAGGAGACATCTCCGACCCTATAAAGTATATATATTTTTGATCAGGATCACCTCCTGAGTCGATATGAGCATGTCCGTCTGTCCGTCTGTCTGTCTGTCTGTCTGTCTGTCTGTCGGTTTCTACGCAAACTAGTCTCTCAGTTTTGGAGCTATCGAATTGAAACTTTGCACACATCCGTTTTTTCCTTGCAGGTAGTATATAAGTCGGAACGGCCGGGATCGGTCGACTATATCCTATCGCAGCCATATAACTGATTGATCGGAAATGCCATAACTTTGGTGATTTTTAAGTTAGAGGGTTGGGACTTTTCACACATGTTATATTTGACCAAAATATCTTATGTACAAAATTTCATAAGGATCGGCCGACTATATACGATCCGCTATATATCTAATAATATAAGATGCGTGGCGCCACCTAGCGGACTGCGACTCAACTGCAAGGGTATATCAACTTCGGCTCCGCCCGAAGTTTGCTTACCTTTCTTGTTTTTTATCTATGCTCTCCTATGCAGTTATTCTCTAACCAAACATCTTTCAACATCTATTTCGTAATAATTTACCGCTATTTTAAGCCATATTTTTTCGAACTGAAAGCTATTAGAACAGCTTTAAAGAACAGCTTTCCAATCCTGACGTAGAATCGTCCTCGATTCCGTCAATGTCACCTTCATCAGAGAAATCTAGATTTAGTATAGCCGTGCACCAAGTCATTATCTTCCAGGAGTAGAGGGGCAATATTTTCGTTTTGTCTCAGGGATTTCTTCGGTTTGAATTACATTCTTGATTCTGGATCTTATTTTCATTGCAAAAACTGGCAAGTTGCTTAAAGGTAAAGGCCTTCCCTCGATCGGAGATAATTATGCGTGGTAGTTCAAAATAGCTTGAAACTTCAGGGTGTTTATAACCTGAGTTGTTCTTGTATTCCTGACAACTTTAACCAATAGAGCGAGAACGTGTGACTGTTTCCACGCTTACTTCTAAGCAATTTGCCAGTTATTGCAATGAAAATTAGATCTAACATCAATAAATTAGTGACCATTTATGGAAGTATATCGAAGCTTTGTGGTTTTAAAATTAATCTAAACCTATTTTAAGATTGAACTCGCAAAAATGCTTTCCTTTTTGTGCAATTTGAATATTTACTTCTGTCAGGTGTCATCGCGTTAGCTAACTTTCGAGCCGAAGTTGATTTATTTCGCAAATATCGGCTATAGTTCACCGATTCTTGTTAAAATTTAATTAAAATTACTTTTTTTTAATACAAATTTTGAAAAAAGTCCATACCTTTTATCTTAAAAATCAGTTAAGTTGTGTAATTTTCGAGCATATATTTACTTGGCAGCTATAAGATATAATCGGCTACTGCTTTGTAAAATTAAGTCGATCGGATAAGTTGCCTCAAAATAATGGTTTGTTAGATTTGGTAAGACGCCTGGCGGTCGCCTCCTGTGAAGAAGGACTTATGGTCTAGCAGTTCTCCCACCCTAAGGCTTTGGTTAATCTTTCTATCTTAGGATCTATTTCTGACATAATTGATAAGTTGTTGAGGTATCTGTTGCCCAGGTGTTGAAGTCTGAGAGAATGCAGGGCTGGACAATGGCACTGAGGGTATGCGTATGTCACTATCCTGCATCCACCCTCTTCCATCTTCCTCTTCCAGCTATGTTCCATAGGAGAGTGGAGAGGACTCCGCCTTGCGGTATGCCTCTACTGACGGCACTTGTGAAAGAAAATGTACTTAGGGAGGACGTCACTTTTCTGCAGGTTAGAAGCTGGTAGCATGTTCGACTGTCATCGCATGCAGACGGGTTTTTTATTGTTCTCCGGGAAAAAATATTCAATAAAATCATAAAAGTGCAGTGACTGGTCTAAGAAATCTACAATAACGCGAAAAGACGCTTTTTGCGATGAAATCGCTTATGTTTATATTGATTAATTAATTAATTAATATAAAACACAACTCTTAAAACTCAAACTAAATCAACCTCGACTGCAATGAGCTTAAACGACGTTCGCACACAACGTTAACGTGAGCAAGACGAGAGACGGCTCTCAGTACAAAGAAACAACGCGTACTTCTCTTTTAAAGCAACCGAAAACCATGCAAGCTCTGATCAAGCGCGGTCAATTACCCCCAACTTGACCGAATTCTTAAACGTAGAGAGCGAGAGAGCGCGTTCCTGCTCCCCCTCGATACCATCGATGTCTCTGCAGCCAAAGAGTGCAGTAACTAGTACCTCAATTTCTTTGACAACGTCAACAGTAACAACAACAACAACCGCAACTGTATCGACAGCGCGTTTAACGACGTCATCAGCTAGCAGCGCAAATAGTAATACGTCCGCTCTGCCCGAAAACCAAAACAAAAACAATGACTATATTAAGCCGGCTGTGCAGACTGGCATGGATCGCTACATCCAAATCAAAAGGAAGCTGAGGCCCCTGAATTCCAAACGCAAAATAACCCGTGGCAATGCTAGCCTAGCAGCAAAAGAAACGCCCATTAACTCAAACCGATTTAAAATCTTGGCAGACGCCGATGAGGTTGAGGCCGTCGAATCCACTGAAGATGAGAAAAGGAAGCCAAAACCTCCGCCTATCTATATACGCGAAAAAAGTTCCAATGTTCTTGTCAACAAAATTATTGAGCTTATTGGTAAGGATAACTTCCACATAATACCCCTTGTAAAGGGCAACATTCAAGAAACAAAAGTTCAAATGAAGTCTGAAGATAACTACAGAGTATTATCAAAATATCTTACCGAGAATAAAAAGAACTTTTACACGTATCAGCTAAAAAGCAGCAAGGGCCTGCAAGTCGTACTTAAGGGCATAGAGCCCGAAGTAACGCCTGCGGAGATAAAAAAGAAGGGTTTTAGCGCCAAGACAGTCCTTAATATCCTTAACAGGGATAGAAAGCCGCAGCCACTCTTTAAGGTTGAGCTCGAACCAGAAACCAAGCTCCTGAAGAAATACGAAGTGCACCCAATATACAATCTTCAGTACCTGCTGCACCGCAGAATTACAGTTGAGGAACCGCACAAACGCAATGGCCCGGTACAATGTGCGAACTGCCAGGAATATGGCCATACAAGGTCATACTGTAAACTGCGCCCGGTGTGTGTAGTTTGCGGAGAGCTTCATGACTCCGCACACTGCCCAGCGAGCAAAGATGACAGCAACTCGAAAAAGTGCGGCAACTGCGGTGGCAATTACACTGCTAATTATAGAGGATGCCCAGTCTATAAAGAGCTGAAAAGTCGCATCCACCAGAAAGGAATAGCTGCCCACACCCAAAATGGACAGTTCACGGCGTCCAGATCAAACCCTGAAGTCTTCTTCTCGACTGCAGCCAGATCCTCACTTGGACCCATTAACTCTGACAAAAATGTGACATACGCAAGCAACTTTGAAGCTATGATATGCAGCCTACAACAAAGCCTGACGGAATTTATGTCGTTTATGCGTAAACTATGCAAGATTTAATGCGAAACCAAAATCTATTGATTCAAATGCTGGTTTCACAACAATCCAAATAATGGCTTCCCTACGGATATCTACGTGGAACGCTAACGGCGTTTCGCAACATAAACTTGAGTTAGCTCAATACCTACTCGACAATCATATCGATGTAATGCTGCTTTCGGAAACACACCTTACAAACAAATACAATTTTCAACTACGAGGATATTCATTCTACGGAACAAATCATCCAGATGGTAAAGCACATGGTGGGACTGGAATTCTAATCAGAAGCCGCATAAAGCACCATTATCAAAACAAATTTGCTAAAAACTACCTACAGGCCACATCTATAAATATACAACTAAATACTGGCAACCAACTTACACTAGCCGCCGTATACTGCCCCCCTCGCTTCAATATAGCTGAAGAAGAGTTTATGCAGTTTTTCAACACACTTGGAGACCACTTCATAGCAGCAGGAGACTACAATGCCAAGCACACACACTGGGGATCCCGTCTCGTGACTCCAAAAGGGAAGTAGATCTATAATGCAATTATCAAAGCCAAGAACAAGCTCGACTATGTTTCTTCTGGCACACCAACATACTGGCCGGCAGACCCAAGGAAACTACCAGATTTAATAGACTTTGCGATTACCAAAAACATCCCTAAAAATCTGATAAGCGCCAATTTTCTATCGGATCTTTCATCTGATCACTCGCCTGTCCTGTTTATTCTACTGCGACATCCAGGAACATTGGAACAACCATTAAAATTGACCTCACAGAAAACCAATTGGGTTAAGTACAGAAAATATATCAGCTCACACATTGAGCTAAGTCCTCATCTCCACGATGAAGCCAACGTAGACAGCTTTGTTAATTCACTTGAGTCTGTACTCGTCTCTGCAGCTCGAGCCTCAACATCGCAAACTATAAATACACAAAGCAATAAAAAGACAAATCTACAAATCGAACAGCTCGTCCTCAAAAAGCGGCGTTCACGTCGCGAGTGGCAATTCCACAGATCGCCATCTACTAAGCAAAGCTTTAGACATGCCTCACGTCAAATTACTAAAGCCCTACAGCAAGAAGAAGCTTATGTCCACCGCCGCTATATAGAGCAATTGTCAACTTCTAGTACAAAACACTCACTATGGAGAGCTCACCCAACTCTAAGCTCACCGAAAGAAACAGTGATGCCTATTAGAAATCCCACAGGCGGCTGGGCGCGCAGCGATGCAGACAGAGCCAGCACGTTTGCCAATCACCTCAAAAATATCTTCCAACCAAATCCGGCCACTAGTGCCTTTACTCTGCCGACTTTACCATATGAGCCTCATCTTCAACATGAACCAATCGAGTTTCGCCCAAACGAAATCGCTAATATCATCAAAAACCAACTAAATCCGAAAAAATCACCAGGCTGCGACCTCATAACTCCCAAAATGATCATTGAGCTTCCATATTGCGCCGTCTGCACTATCACCCAGCTCTTCAATGCCATCGCAAAACTTGGCCACTTTCCAGCGAGATGGAAAAAGTCAATTATAATAATGATAGCAAAGCCGGGAAAAGACCACACAATTCCCACGACGTATAGACCTATAAGCCTACTTTCATGCTTATCTAAACTATGCTTATCAAATACCTAAGGATCCAGGAAGGAATCCCGTCACATCAGTTTGGGTTTCGTGAAAAGCACGGAACAATTGACCAGGTCAACCGGATAACAGCAGAAATTCGGAATGCATTCGAAAATCGCGAGTACTGTACCGCAATATTTCTAGATGTCTCTCAAGCATTTGATAGAGTCTGGCTAGAAGGTCTAATGTACAAGATCAAGACAATGCTTCCTTGTAATACCCACAAGCTCTTAGAGTCTTACCTTTACGACAGAAAATTTGCTGTGAGGTGCAACACTGATATATCTGACGAATTCACTGTTGGAGCTGAAGTTCCTCAAGGAAGTGTACTCGGACCAACATTATATGTTCTCTACACAGCAGACATCCCGACAAGCACACGACTAACAACATCTACGTTTGCTGATGATACAGCTATTCTTAGCCACTCAAAATGCCCGATGCAAGCAACTGCGCAGCTAGCTCTTCATCTGGTGGATGTTGAAAAATGGCTATCAGACTGGCGAATTAAAGTAAACGAACAAAAATGCAAGCACGTTACGTTCACCTTGAATAGGCAAAACTGCCCGCCCCTTACGCTAAACAACACCCTACTCCCGCAAGCAAACGAGGTAACATATCTAGGAGTACACCTCGATAGAAGACTCACATGGCGTCGGCACATAGAAGCTAAAAGAACGCACCTAAATCTAAAAGCCAGCAGCTTTCATTGGCTTATCAACGCTCGGTCTCCCCTTTGCCTTGAATATAAAGTCCTGCTGTATAACTCGGTACTTAAACCTATATGGATGTACGGCTTCCAGTTATGGGGGAATGCCAGCATTAGCAATATTGACATAGTCCAGCGAGCTCAGTCGAAGATCTTGAGAACAATCACCGGGGCACCGTGGAACGTTCGCAACGAAAACATACATCGCGACATAAACATTCTTTCAGTCAAAGATGTGATCGCAGAACAGAAGGAAAAGTACTTTAGCAAGCTATTGTCGCACCCTAACCACCTGGCGAGAGGTCTAACAAGGTTGAGCAACCAATCACGACTTCGTCGCAATGACCTACCCACCCAGCGACCGTCTTGAGGAACGCGCAACCAGAATGCAGTCTTAGTCTACTGTTAGTTAAATGTTAATGTTAAGATTTGAAAACTTATTGTTAGTCTCAAAATTAAGAGAAGATCCAATAAATAAAAGCAAAGTTTAAAAAAAAAAAAAGAAGCTGGTCAATGAGTCCCACCAGGTGATCATCTCGTTTGATCATCTCGTTTGATCATCTCGTTTGTACCCCACCATGTGATCGTTTGGTTTGGAAAAAATTAGAGTGAAAGTAAAAAAATTTGAATCACTAAATTGGGACATGTAGTCCCCAGATAGAACATTTACAATTTATGTATTCGCATTATACTCCTAAATACGCGTCGATTGGTACCTTAACCTGACAATTCGATTGGTATCCCGATCCGACATTTCTTGCAGAAGTTATTCAAGAAATTCGATTTTTACAGCTATTTCAAAATTAAACCAGTTTGTCTGTTTTTCTGGTTGTCGTTTGCACAGTCCAGTGTCTGTGTCTACAATTTCTGTAAAGTTTTACTAAACAAGCTGAACCTGCAATAGATACGTTTTAAACATAGAAAAAGTTTTAGATAGCCATGACTTTTTGAAAATATGAGATTAAAAACTGCAATTTAATTAACGAAAATATTGTTTAACCACCTATAATAAATTATATAAAATTATTTCGAGTTTTTCCTTAAATCTAAAATTAAAACATGGTATGATCTACTGATTTCAATAAGAAAATAAAAATCTTCCATAGGAAAATGTTTGGGGAAAAATCATAGAAGACCAAAAAATGATGTAGAAAATCTGAGATTTTAACTTTGGATGAATATTCCAAAGATATGTTAACTGCTAGATACCATTTTTTAATTTTAGTTGGAACACATACATTTCAAAAATGATATATACTAGAAACAATGATGGTCATCGCCATTACACGGCCTCCATAATTCAATATATCGTAAAATTTGATCAATTTCTTCTCTTAGGTGTACCGCGGAAACTGTGGGTGATAGAACCTATGTTTGTTCTAGGCTTTGGTTCAGGGGAGCCTAAAGGTTATGGAGCAGGTAAAATTATGCGTGGAGGAAAAAAAAAGTTGGATATTGTCGGCCTGTGTTATTTGGCATAATTTTTTTTTTTTGTCGTATTTGGTTCTATTAAATCAGGGATGCCCAGTCCCATTGCTCTCGTTCCTCCTTTGTTGTTGGATTGCTCTGTCATATGGGTAGAGCAAAATCATATACGTGTGCTGCTCCCAGTATAGGCAAGGCAAATTACAATAACAATTTTTCGTAGTTTAATAACACTTAAACAGTTTCAACACTTTTCTGGCATTTTGTTGTTGGATTGCCGAAAACTTTTCACTGCAAAAAATCACTTCTTGTTGTGGTTTTGGACAGAATGGTTGACTGTGGAACGATGCATTTTTTCTTTGTCGAAAATTTTCTTTGCGAGCAGCAATGTATTATATGTAATATAATAATAAGCGGAAACAAAAAAATTAATTTGGAAAGGCATTTTATTAAATGCTATGCTAAAGTATCTGCGTCACAAGCCGATATGGAAGCGCAGTAAAAAAAATTCGAAAAATAATTGAGCATATTGAAAATAATTATAATCCTAAAATTAATTCTCAATTATCCGAAAAAAATTTTTTTTTTTTTTTCTGTTGAAAATGTTACAAAAATTTTTTTCAGTGATACGATAGAAAAAAAAAAAAAAACTATCGCTCATATGTATTTGTGCTTTTGTGCATAGGTATTGGAATTTGCTCTGTCATAAGCAGTGCTTGGGCACCCCTGTATTAAATATACACTGTTTTACGCTAATACGGGTTTTAATAGAAACCGAATAAATAGACGAGTTTCAGTTCAGATTTTCAATATTTAATTCAATTAAATTAGGTTCAATTAAACCTAATTTAACCCTAAAACCTCGTGGGAGAAACAAACAAAATAGAACAGGCAAAACTCGTGCAGAGAAGTCTGGTGATCCTGGGTGAGGAATCTTCGCTGAAACTCGATCAGTTCATTCTTGGCACCCATAAAATTGATAGCATTATCCAACCATATCTGTCTGGGTTTACGTCGCGTACAAATAAACCGTTGGTACGCGCTAAGAAACGAAGCTGTGTAAAGGTCCTTGACTAACTCAAAATGGATTACCTTCATACTGAAGCAGATGATTACGCTCACATAACATTTAATACGACCCTTGTTTTGAAACTCTGCCTTGTAGAAAAACGGTCACCAAAAATCTACACCTGTTACATCAAAGCTTTGAACTCTTTTAAATCTCTCGTTCGGAAGATCAGCCATGACATGCTCCAGTAGATGAGGATTAGCGCGGAAATAGCGATCGGATGACATCCCCGTCAACACGAAGCAAACCAGCATTATCCACAAAAGGAGCAAGCGAGGCAAGCGGGCTTGAGACGTATATTGGGCCCTTAAATTTGGATGAAGATCCAGCTTGCGCCAATGAATGGAACCACCTGTGCGTATGATTCTCCTAACAGCTCCACGCTGTGATTGATTGGAAGACGAACCGAATAAGCACCTGATTCAAGACGGACGTGGTGCATGGCGAAGGGGGCATCGCAATCGAGCTCCTCCTTAGTAGCCTAAACGATAGGCGCAATACAGGCTTCCAGTTCGTAGAATTGGTGGAGAAGACAATCAAGTTTAAAAGGGTTTGCAGAGTCAGGAGAAATCATCTTACATGAGGCGGCCAAATCAGATCAAAAAACAGGCTTGGTTCAATCAGCAAATCCATACGCTGAGCTCTGAGGAAGTTCGGATAATTTGGAGATATATATGTTCAGGCCACGCTGACGCTGTATGATATGATATACCTCAACTGCCTCAATGTACACAGAATACGTGGATAGGCGTGACTTCAGGCAAACATTAAAGGATGCTTAGTGAACTTAGCGTCTCCAGGGCCAGTCACAGCTAAAATGCATTTGGTGCGATGAAGCTGAAGTTGGCTGGCCAGCCGTGGTGTGATGAGATGAACTTGTAAGCCGGAGTCAAGTAGCACTCGACACGAAAAGCTCCTGATCGGCCACGGATGAGAATGTTATCGGTGGGAAAGAACACTACTTCAGCGCGGTGATCCTGGGTAACTAGCGTAACAGGAGGAGCCTGAGAAGCCGCAACCACAGCTTGATTGGCCAGATTCAAACCAGAAGCGGGAATGGAAGTAGTGCTATATAATTGCTCGCAAGGATGCAATAGAGCATGATGACCCCATTGTATCGAACGTTGGGCAAGAAGGCACAGCATGTGCCATGATGCCGCACAAAGCACACGAAGCAGGCGGAGCGTTCAGGAGCATGCACGACCGATTATTAAATGGCCTACCGCGGCCCACCTGATTGGCTTGCAAATGCGGAGCTAAGGCCAAATCCACAGTCTCAAGGGTACTACACCTTTGTTCCAAGAACCAAGCCATAAATTGTGGTAGGGTCCAGCTTATGGAAGATGATCTGGTTGGGGAAGCACCCTTGAATTTCGTCCGACATTTTCTGACACGTCACTTCTGCACGTCTCCGGAGCATCCTTTTCCTACTTGACGTAGCAGATCCAGTAGCTTCAGTTCCAGACTCTATTACGCAATTAAAATGCAACTTTGAAACAACAAAAACACCGGCGTTTTAGTGGCACTTCTTATGTTTATCACAATAAACGCATGAAAAAGCGCATGAGGTACAAATACCACCAAGCGCATGTGTACGTGAGAGAAACAAACAAAATATAAACTGCTGATAAGCCTGCCACTGCTCCTCCGTTTTAGAGCCTTTATAATATATTTATAATATAGCCTTTATAATATAATATATTATAATATATTTGAAACAGCCTCGCCTTTGGCTGCTTTACCCAACACACTAAAATTTTAAATTTAGCTTGGCTTAAAAGCTTCTGTTCATAAGCAAACCGTCCAACGCTGTTTGAATGAGATTCACTTGTGAATCTCTTCTGGAGCGTAGTGATTAGATAACGCAAACTCTTTTCCACAGATTCAAATTTGTGGAATCCTTATCTACGCTGCAGCCCTGACCTTATGATGCAGGGCGTCAAAATAATACGGTCCCATTTTGCTTTGCTCCTGGTTTCGCAGTATTTTAAGCCCAATATATAATATAACGATTTACAAATGACTCCAATAACATCGAGGAGATCAGTGAGAGGGAAATTACTATCACTTAAAATTAAAGATATTATTCAGTAATATGGCATTGAGCTTGAACAAATTTACAGGTAAGCTTACAAGAATATAATACAAAGATATAATACAAAGAATTGAACTCGTTGTATGTTTTTAAATATTTATTATGCTTTGCAAAACTTTAGACAATGCAATGCAATGGATGGTATTCAAGATATTGATCTTGAATTAAATAAATATTAAATAACGTGAAGCCTGTTTGATGTGCAGCGCATACATTGCAGCTGTGTTTGACGTAAATAAAACATGTGATATAGGCACAAAAATACACGCAAGCCGTCAGGTCCTTCACTTCCCTAAATTTCATTTTAAATAAAAGACACGCATCTTTGACAGCTGACAATATCAATTCACTATTAATTATTATACTTAATTCATAAAATTTAGTTTTCAACAAAAATATGAGTAGAATATTGGATACAAAAACATTCATACAAGCAGCGTCGTGGTGAAATTCAATCCAAAAAGTTGCGATTTGTTTTCCTGTTCCTGTAAACGAGGAGACTATCGAAAACTGCACACGGCAAAGGTTTTACAGTATTGGACCTGCAAAATGGATTCTTCCACGTACCAGTGAAAAAAGGCCGTCGGGCTTACACCACAATCATTGCACGTGAAGGACTCTTCGAGTTTAATAGAGCTCCGTTTGGTTTTCGAATCTCCCAATCCACGAATTTTCTTTTTGTGCCATTACTTCGAAGATGGTAAGATTTTTCCGGGATCATAGAAAACCACTGCAATTAGCAGCTTCCGCATGCCTAATATGAAAGCAGTGCAATCTTTCCTTGGGCTCATTGGATTCTTTAGGAAGTTAATGCCAAACTATTACCAAATAACTCGCCCACCCACAAACTTTCTAAAAAAGGGCGTCGAATTCAAGAGTAGGCCAGAAGAATTACATTCGATACATAAGATAAAAAGGTTACTTACAAGTGAACTTACAGTACTCCGATTGCATATAAGAACGTCAACCGAATTGCATACGGATGCTTTAAAGGAAGGTTTCGGAGTCATCCTGTTGCAGAGTTTCTAGAAGAGTTACATCCGGTATACTATACTTTCGGAGTAAGAAAACGACGGCAGCAGAGTCCAAGCAGCACATCTACATTCTGGAAGTTAAAGCAGCGTACCTGGCGCTGAGAATGTTCCGCCATTATCTTCTGGGACTCGGTTTCAAACTTCTCACGGATTGTAATGCGTTCACACAAACATCTACCAGGCAAAATTCGCCGCTGGAGAACTATAAGCTTAAAGATGGAATACTATTCATAAAAGAGGATGGGAATGAGTAGTAGTTCTAAGACTGATGGAGCAAGAAATCGTCGTAAGTGCTTACGAAGCAGGTCACCCAGCAGTGCGTAAGACTATGCAGAGAATTCAACAGCAGTTTTATATTCCACATCTCGGAAAAAAATTATTCCGAGTGATTTACAATTGTATCAGCTGTATCGTCCACAACAAAAAGCAGGAAAAGCGGGAAGGTTGCAATGTATCGAAAAGGGAAGGTTCCACTATATACCCTGCACGTTGATCCCCTAGGACCTATGGAAGCCTCAGCAAAACAATATATGTTTATCTTAGCGATTGTAGAAGCTTTTGTAAAATTTGTTTCGTTTTACAAATAGAATCATAAGCGACAGAGGATCTGTGTTTAAGAGAGAGTGACAGAATCTCTCGCCACCGAAACGTCACCGTTCGAACTGTTATTCAGAACAAAAATGATTTCCAACATCATTAACATCATTCGAAAACGCATCTTTTAAATGAATCATTTTCGGATATTATTATTGCTCAGTTAAAACCGTAACGAATAGTTGCAGTGCTGAGTTGACATCGTTGGTGATATCGGATGAGAAAAAAGGGTTGCACGCGGTGTCAGACTAGATCCCGTCGGCTAATGGGCGGGTTCTGAAACACCCCTTCTCTTTCCCTTATGCTGCCTGGGAAATCATAAATTATTTTAACATTGATGCGCGCGCATCACGAACCGCGTAGGTCAAACATGAGCTCCTCAGAACGGTAGATACAAGGATCTCTTGGGGTCCCAGAGAAAGTCCATGGGACTGGCTAGCGACAGGGCGGTGGCATATTAAACGAGGCGAATTATATTTTCTCACTCCATTATATTTCCATATTTATTCCTTAAAGAAAGTCCTTATATCTCTAAATAAGGTTACTTTTTCTCGAGCTTCGTAAATATTCAATATATATTCTTTCTTACTACGCTTAACGATAGTTTATCACTAAAGGTTTATAAACTTAATATATATTTAATTCGACTAAGTATGCGGAAGTACGCTTAATCTAATCATTCAAAATTTTAATAGTTAAAAGAGTTCCACTGCAAAGTCCGCCTACGGAAGTGGGCCATATTCGATTACCACTATCTAACTAGAGAAGCCTCTTGCGCCGGAATTCGGAGAACGCGGAAAAGTATTGATCGGAGAATTTCGCGTCACTTCAGCTGGCTTGGCATAGATTAAAGATTACTCACTTTTTTTTATATCCGCGACGAGCCGTTGAAGCGCTTCCACTGCTCGAGGCTGGAAAAGAAAATATACATATCGGAAGGACTCTCGCCTATTCCGTCAACAAAGCCAGCGTAAAACCTTCGCCAACAGCAGTGTTCCAGCCCGAAGTCTCCGGACACTACTTCCTCTTTCCCGTTTTCGGCACCGTTAGGCCATCAGTCAGATGAACACCTCAGCTCCCTTGAACACCGGACCGCTTCTTGAAAGCGCTGCAAGCGCTCCGTTCTTGCTTCCGCTCCTACAGGATGGCGCCTACTTCACGACGACTCCTGAGAGTTAGGGCCGTACCCTATCCGAATTTACAGCGGAGCGCGCCTTAAAGCGTCGCGGCTGCTTGCCACTACTTCGGCTACAGTCGAGCTCACTCTGCTCCTAGCTCCAAACTAGTCGAAGTCCTCTTTTCGCCACGACGTTTCTGAGACTAGCTCTGCTTCTTCTGACCGAACGCACAATTCTCTTTTTCCTCTGCGCGTGCCGCTCAAATCCCGCTTCGTTGCCACTAAGGATCTAACTTGTACGCCAAGACCCTTGACCTAATGAATCGAAAACATCTACGCCATGCTCACACGATCATGACCTATCCTCATGACTCACCTCGCTTCTGCGATCTGCGACCTGCCTCAAATTAACTCCGCGTACGCCAGCAAATGGCCGCTTGTAGCCTTTTGATTAATGCGGGCCCGCGTCAGCTCCTCAAACGCGACGATCCCTCAGCGGGTAAACCTTCGCTATAGCACTATTTGAATTTCTCGTTGCCTTTCACTAATCGGCCGATCTTTCCACTCAGTGGTAAAAACGCCAAAGAAAGCTGCTGCCACGCGGTTTTCTAACCTATGCTAACCTAGTTTGTTGCCAGATCGTCAGAACCTGCCATGAAATGTTAAATAGGGTCCTACTATGCAATAGGGCTGCCACATAGGCTGCTTCACCGATTCAATTGAAAACAATGTTTCAGGTGGAGTTTATAATGCCAGCAACTTTATTATGCCATTATCCTTACCGCTGAAAAGTTCTCGCATGTGCTGCGTTTCTCTAAGCATTTCCATAGATATCGAGATTGATTCCGTATAGTAGAAATGGTTGAACCATAACAATGTAGAGCCACCTAACCGTCCCCCGGTTGAATGCTTTCCTCACTGAATTTTTGAAAGTCTGCAGCGCTAGAGTCCACCAAGTGATTTCTTGCTTATAGTTAGTTTATGGAAAGGCGTTGGTAAAGCGTCTGGGCTCGTAATAAATATACTTTTTCTCAAGATAAAATTTTCTGGATGAAGGCGACGTCTGGTCCGCTTTCTGTTAGCAAAAGGGCAGAAGCTGTCTTTCTATGCAGATAAATCTGCACCAATGTTAAAAACGTTGCGCTTCACCTCAGTGACCTAAAGTGTAGGTCCTAAACCTCCCCATCAGAGCCTCTATACCAACCCACAAAAGCTTCACCAGCAAGGTCATATTCCTCATACCCGTCAAAGATGTTGGCTGGCTGGTCTGCAACCTGGCGTCCGGACTTCCCCTCAAGCATCCACCCCATGGCGTATGCTGCTCCATCTTGATCGTCTTACTAATGCCCCATTATTTGAATTACTTGTTTTGCCGACTAATATTTGCTCATTTAGGTCGAATTTTTCCTTCAATATTTAATTATTTCAAATACGGAGCCGAAGTTGAGATGCCCTTGTAGTTAAGTAGCTGCTTATATTATTATATATATATTGGCTCGTATATAGTTGTCCGATCCCTATGAGAGTTTTTCCATCAAATCAATTTTCTAATAAAAATGTTGCACCAAGCATCTTTAAAAAAATCGTTTCCGGTAGTCCTACCTTAGGTGTGGGAGTAAAAATGGGAGTATAAATTACACAGTATGTTGATTAGATTTATTAAACGACGGTTAATTTATATTTTATAATATAAACTGCTACTAAACTTAGGTTTATAAGGATGGGCTGCGCCACAATTTAACATTTTTATACCCTTGCAGAGGGTATTATAATTTTGTTCAAAAGTGTGCAACGCAGTGAAGGAGACATCTCCGACCCTATAAAGTATATATATTCTTGATCAGGATCACCTCCTGAGTCGATATGAGCATGTCCGTCTGTCAGACTGTCTTTCTGTTTCTACGCAAACTAGTCTCTCAGTTTTAAAGCTATCGAGTTGAAACTTTGCACACAAATTTCGTAAGGATCGGCCGTCTATATCATATAGCTGCCATATAACTGATTGATCGGAAATGCCATAACTTGGATAATTTTCAAGTTAGAAGGATGGGAGTTTCAATGGATTCCTCTTTGGGCAAAATAATTCGATATGCCAAATTTCATAAGGATCGGCCAACTGTATACGATCCGCTATATATCTAATAATATAAGATGCGTGGCGCCACCTGGCGAACTGCGACTCAAATGCAAGGGTATATAAACTTCGGCTCCGCCCGAAGTTAGCTTTCCTTTCTTGTTTATAGTTTTTTTAAAAATTTTTTTTTCCTTTTTTTAGTGATTTAGCAGAATATGAAAAACTAGCTAGTAAATACGAAACTGATGTGACTAGAAAACCACCATTTAATTATTCAAATATAATTGGAATGGCGATGTTGAAGAATGGGCGTGTCACATTACAACAATTGTGCGCTTGGATTGAGTCGAAGTTCGCTTTTTATCGCGTCCGGAAAAGATGGAATGTAAGTTTAAAAGTAATATATCTGAATTTTTAATATTATGAATTTTTGTAGAATTCTATAAGGCATAATTTATCACTTCATCACTGCTTTCGTAACCAAAAAAGAGAGGAAAAGGGAAAAGGCGGTTACTGGGAATTGGGACTTGACCCAAAAAAAAGTGACAAAAAGCGGATTCGTAATAGAAAACTGCGCCACGATAAATTACACAATGCCTTGGAGAGTAAGACCAAGTGCTTTCCTGTGCAAAAATTTGAAAAAATAAATAAAAGTAATAATAATACAATTTCCTCCAAGCCGTCCGTCAGTTCTAAGCAAAGCTCAGTATTAATTGATCCGATGCCATCGTTAACTAAAATGCCAACCAACGAAAACACTTTAGTAAACAAGGATCGTTTGGAAATTAACTCTTTTAATGCTGGTTCTAGGAAAGAAATTTACGAAAAAGATCATATACTGGATGCTGTACCTATAGGATCAGCTGAAATTCTTGATGCACGCCAATCCTTTCACAATTTGAGCTATCATGATTCAGATAGAAATCAACAGGTAAGATAACGAAATCATAAAATATCATATAATATATTTTTATTATTTTTAATAGATCGCCGCCCCAAATTTCTTGCTACCCAGTGGTGGTACCGGTTATGATGACACTATACCTGTACTTTCATCTTCCACACATATTAGTTTAGACGAGAGTATTCAAGCAGGAATTTCAAGTTCTGGCAACGTTAAAACTAATTACGATTCCGAAAACTTAGATGGTATTGATGAGCGATTTCATTGTCTACATGCCAGCATTCAGTACAGTCGTGGTGACGATATCTTAGACAACTTCTTGGACGTTTGTCCATTACATTATTAAAGAAAATCTAATAAAGCTATCAACAAAAAAATATGTTTTCTAGTTATTATACCTTGAAAAGGCTATTATAATTTTGTTCAAAAATGTGCCACGCAGTAAAGGAGACATCTCCGACCCTATAAAGTATATATATTCTGGAACAGGATCACTTCCAGAGTCGATATCTACGCAAAATAGTCTCGCAGTTATAAAGAAATCTAGTTGAAAATTGCCACTCATCCTTCTTTTGTTTGAAGGCAGTATATAAGTCGGAACGGCCGGGATCGGTCGACTATATCCTATAGCTGCCATTTAACTGATTGATCAGAAATGCCATAACTTTGGAGTTTTTTAAGTTAGAGGGTTGGGACTTTTCACACATGTTATATTTAGCCAAAGTATCGTATGTACAAAAATTCATAGGGATCGGTCGACTGTAACTTATAGCCGCCATATAACTGAACTAAGAGAAGGAATCGGATCGTCGGTGAGTGCAGACGTGTTTATTTTTTCTTTTTGTCCATCTTCTTACAAGTAATTTAAATAAAAGATCATACCATGTTTTAATTTTGGGTTTAAGGAAAAACTCGAAATAATTTTATTGAATTTAGGTGGTTAAACAATATTTTCTTCAATTAAATTGAAGTTTTAAATCTCATATTTTCAAAAAGTCATGCTACTGCTAAATACATGGTTACCGTTAATATTGACACAAATGACGAACTTGTAAATGGAGCAACTGGTCAGCTAAAGCAAATCACTGTGGATGGAAGTCCACGAGGTGACGACCTGTATGCCTAGGCGTGCGCGAGGAAACTCTATATATAGCCGAAGAATTAAAAATTTTCTGTAGGCAACCGATCTAAATGAATAATATACCAATCGAAAGGTATTTCAATTAGATAATTTTTGTCGAAACATATTCCAAAAGTTATTTGGTTTGGGAGAAATTAGGGTGAAAGTAAAAAAATTTTTAATCACTAAAGTGGGGCTGGTGGACACATTTTAGTCCCCAGATAGAATATTTATATATATATACATTTTAGAGCTAAATACGAGTCGATTGGTACCTCAATCGACCCGATCCGACATTTCATTTAGAAGTTATTCGAAAAATTCGATTTTTTCTTCTTCTTCAAAATGAAGCCAGTTTGCGTCGGTTTGTCGGTTTGTCTGTTTGCACTATTTTTTCTTAAAAATCCTGAAAAAAATTGGAAAATGTTTGTTACTATCATATCAGCAACTATTGTTCTACAACTTTTTGAAATACCTTAAGCTTACGTCAAAAAATTAAAAAAAACTTTGTTAATGAAAAAATTCATAACTTTATAATTAAGAAAGATATTAAAATGAGCTTTCCACCGTTGAAATGGTTTTTTAAATATCAATTTCACTTTCTTTGAGACCAAACGTCTATATAGTACACAAAAAAAAAAAACACTGAAAATAAACTTTTTTTTAAAGAAAAAAAATTATTATTCAAAATTTGGTCGACTGATCCTTTTTGTATTGCACGTGGAGATAGCTTTTGAGATGACACAACTTTTGAGATATCGCTCATATCTGACCAAATTCGTTAACTCAAGATATAGTCCTGTAAGTGCAGCTACCCATTTTGTGCAGCCTCCTGTGAAGCTTGCATTTACTTATACATGTGTGTATATTTGATTGGCAACTTTGCTTTTTGGAGTCTACATATATTTGGTCTATACCCTAAAAAGTATGGAGTATATCTTTTCAGATTTTAGTTTATTTATTCAAAAATAAAATCCAAATAAAAAAGGGCTAAAAAAAGTAAAACGTAAACATTGACTCAACTTGGACTCGAACCCAGGCCCACCGTGTTAGGAACCACGACGCTCTCCACTCGGCTAACCTCGAACTTTGTTGCTTGATTGCAACTTTTGATGTAATTCTGCTTTGTGTTTCAGTGTCTCATGTCTTAATGAGAAGACTCATAAGATTGGTACTTCAACCGACCCGGTCCGACATTTCTTTCAGAAGTTATTCAAGAAATTAGATTTTAAACTAGATAAAAACAAGAAAGGAAAGCTAACTTCGGGCGAAGCCGAAGTTGATATACCCTTACAGTTGTGCCATTTCCGATCGTTCAGTTATATGGCGGCTATTGGATATAGTTGGCCGATCCCTATGAAATTTGGCCAATAGGATTATTTTGCCCAAAATGGAATCTGTACCAAGTCCCATCTTTCTAACTTAAAAAACACTAAAGTTATGCCAATTCCGATCGTTCTATGACAGCTATAGGATATAGTCGGCCCATCCTTATGAAATTTTGTACATAAGATATTTTCATATATTTCAAAAATAAAATCCAAATAAAAAAGGGCTGCTAACATAAAACATTTACTCAACTAGGATTAGAACTCAGGCCCTCCCGTGATAGAAACCACAAAGCTCTCCACTCGGCCAACCTCGAACTTTGTTGCCTGATGGCAACTTTTGATGTAATTCTGCTTTGTGTTTCAGTGTCTCATGTCTTAATGAGAAGAATGCAAAATTTTATGAGTAGAAAGCTTTATATGCATATGCCCCCACTGAGCATATAATGCATATAAATAAAACTCTGCTTTACTTAAATTACAGCCACCACCGTTTTGGGTCAAATCATGAATTAAAAGCTAAAAAAAACCAGGCAAACCAACTCCGCCAATACTTTTCTAATATTTCTTATTTTATATCGCACACCCAAAATAAAATATTACATTCAACAATTGGTTTAACTAGAAAAACTGAAAAAACGTAATTTCCAGTTTTTTTTAATTTTTTATCTTTGCGCATTTATTTTACATATAATACATGTTTATTATATGATTGATCGGATATGCCACAACTTTGTTTTTTTTTTATAAGTTAGAAGGATGGGACTTAGTACAGATTGCATTTTGGGAAATCTTATCCGATTTGCAAAATGTTATTAGGATAATTGGCTTAACTTTGTTGTTTTTGAAGCTAGAATGATGGGACTGTCTACGGTTTCCGTTTTGGGCAATCTAATCCTATGTTCATAAGAATCGGCCAACTATATCCTATACCTGCCATATAACTGAACGATCGGAAATGGCACAACCTTTTTATACCCTTGCAGAGGGTATTATAATTTTGGTCAAAAGTGTGCAACGCAGTGAAGGAGACATCTCCGACCCTATAAAGTATATATATTCTTGATCAGGATCACCTCCTGAGTCGATATGAGCATGTCCGTCTGTCCGTCTGTCTGTCTGTCTGTTTCTACGCAAACTAGTCTCTCAGTTTTAGAGCTATTGAGTTGAAACTTTGCACACATCCTTCTTTCCTTTGCAGGCAGTATATAAGTCGGATCGACTATATCCTATAGCTGCCATATAACTGATTGATCGGAAATGCCATAACTTTGGTGTTTTTTAAGTTAGAGGGTTGGGACTTTCCACACATGTTATGTTTGATAACAAACATAACAAACATAAAAAATATTCTTGTTCGGCACGTGCAAGAAAAACAAAAAAAAAAATCAGTCACGTGCCGAACAAGAATATTTTTTATATGCAATTTTGTACACCTATATAGCATATTATTGTCACTAAAATTGATATCAGATATTTTGGGTTTCGCATGCAGGTTCGTCACCGGTACTTTACCTCGTCAAGAGGTTTTTTTATATGATTGACCATTGCGTAGTTAATGGCTCAAATTTAATAAGGCGACTTTGGATTAATTTTTTCGAGCCCATGGTTGGTGCTATCGCCAGATCAAAAGTCCGAAACAGTCCAGATCCCGAATGGAATCCTATGGTAAAAGCCTCTCGAGTTTTTCACTGTGGAAGATCAGAGCATGCTTCTGTTGTCAGAAAAAAGTTCCCAATTATTCCTGCTGAGGCTATTACCATCCATAAAAGCCAAGGAGCAACATATAGCAAAGTCGCGGTGCATCTTAAAAGAGGCATTAAACGAGCTTCGCTGTATGTTAGATGCAGTAGAGCCACTAGCGCATCGGAACTTTTCCTTTTAGGCGACTTGGTTTCTCCAACAAGATTTGGAGCTCCAAATGTCCAAGCCGAACTTCAAAATTTAAGAGAACACAAGTTCTTGGCTACGCATTACGAGCTTGTGGTTAACAGAAACGAAGCAAACTGCCTATATTACCATAATGTTGAGTCTCTTCGAAGCCATCGCGAAGATATTTTTAACGACCTTATTATTTGTTCTGCAAATTTTCTTTGTTTTGTCGAAACTTGGACTCTTCCCAGGGAAGATTTCGATATTATAAAAAGAGTTGATAGTGATCGATTAAATGGTTTTGGGAAAAATGGAATAATTATTTATGCCAAGTAAAACATTTCTGAAAATGTAGTGTTTTTGTTTGAGACAAACAAGTCTTTAAATTCCAGAACCATATATAAATCAATTGCTTTTAAATATCTTTATACATCTTTTATTGTTGTTTATAGGAATCCTGCGTATCCTATAACACAATTTCGAAATGAAGTTACGGCGGATGTAGAATGAATACGCAGATTAGATAATAATAGAAAATTGGTAATATTAGGAGATTTTAATATATGCAGATCCAGGAGCACTGATCAATTTTAAGAGGCTTTAGGGGAACCTAACCTTTGTCCATTCAATAATATTGCAACTACAAAACATTTAACGCAAATTGATTGGATATTTGCTGAAAATGAGCTGAGGAATGCTGTGGCTATTACATACAAAACAATCTGCAGTCATCATGATGGAATTTTCTTAAGTTAATTAATTTATTTAATTTATTTATTTATCGTATTTATTATTAGTTTACTTATTAAATTCGTTAACATAAATTGTAAATATTTATAGAAATTAGTAATATGCTTGTAGATTTAGAAAAATTGTTTATTTAAAAAAGTGCAATATAGACTACGCTATTTATTTCCCTCTCATGGTTTGAGACCTTGTCGTGGTGAGGGGCTGAGTCAGTGAGGATTTTTTTTCTTGTAAACTATTTAATTTTTTTGAAATATCGTTTTATTATGTGAAAGTACATTATTTTAACTTAAATTTGAAAAAAAAAGTAGAAAATATTTAGGGGTTTCAAAGTTATGCCCCGTCGAAGTGAGGTCCGTCCGAAAAAGACGAGTTGCGGTGACCAACACTGTGAAAAACTGGATAGTCTGAAATCAAAAAATGAAACGGATTTACATTTATTAAAAGTAAATCTAGTACTTAATCGAAGGATATTAAAAAAAAAAAATATTTGACAAAATGGCGACCTTTCAAAGTTGAAAAATCGTTTTTCGTCAAAAAAATCTGTAGTTTTTCAGCTGTAAAAAAAAAAGTTTTGCATAAAAAAAAAATCCTTCGATTAAGTACTAGATTATTATGTAATAAAAGAGCATGCTAAATTTCAAGACAATCGGGTCACTAGTTTTCGAGTAAGAGTGGTCACCGACTTCAAAAACGTAGTTTTGTGAAAAACGTGTTTAAAGTTTCAACTCACCATTACACTTACCGGAGGCCCCTCCCTTTCAACATGTGTAGCTCAGTGTATTTTCATCGGATCATTTCAAAATTTTGTAGACACATTTCTAAATGTATATACTTTAAGAAAATGCAAAAAAAAAAATCGATTTTTTGAAAATTACAAGTGCGCATGCCCCCTTAATAAACATCACGGAAACCAGCATCAATCCTTTGTGTTAATTATTTTATAAAATACACTATACTTTTATAAATTAAATTTTTAAAAGCATTTCAATAAACCCTTTTCCCAAAGTTGACATTAGCATAAACGAGAAATTCAAAGAAAATTTTTCAAATTCATTTTTTACTGTATTGAAATTAGATAAATTTTCAAATTTCTATGGTAGCTATAGGATACAGTCAGTCTAAAGTTTAAAATATGTAAAGTTTATGTTTAATATTGAAGAAGACACAAACACAGTCGCCCGATCTTTATTAAATTTTGTAGATAAGATATGTTAGCCAAAAATAAATTTGTTGGAATTTGTGGAAGCAGTTGAGTCGCAGTCCGCTAGGTGGCGACACGCATCTTATATTATTAGATATATAGCGGATCGTATATAGTCCGCCGATCCTTATGACATTTGGCATATCGAATTATTTTCCCCAAAGTGGAATCCATTGAAAGCCCCAACGTTCTAACTTGAAAAACACCAAAGTTGTGTCTTTTCTGGTCGTTCAGTTATATGGCAGCTATAGAATATAGTCGGCCGATCCTTATGAAGTTTGGCAAATCAGATTACTTTGCCCAAAATGTAATCTGTACAAAGTCCCATCTGTGTAACTTAAAACACACCAAAGTTATGCCAATTCCGATCGTTCAATGAAAGCTTTACAATATTTTGGTTAAATACAAAATGTTTAAAAAGTCCCAACCTTCTAAATTAAAAAACACCAAAGTTATTGCATTCCCGATCAATCAGTTATATGACAGCTATAGAATGTAGTCGACCGATCCCGGCCATTCCGACTTATGTACTGCCTGCAAACAAAAGAAGGATGTGTGCAAAGTTTCAACTCGATAGCTTTAAAACTGAAAGACTAGTTTGCGTAGAAACAGACAGGCAGACAGACAGACGGACAGACGGACATGCTTATATCGACACAGGAGGTGATCCTGATCAAGAATATATACACTTTATAGGGTCGGAGATGTCTCCTTCACTGCTTTGCACACTTTTGACCAAAATTAAAATAATTATTATAAGGGTACAAAAACCTCTTGACGAGTAAAATACCGGTATATGTGATATCAATTTTGGTGACGAAAATATTCAGTTGTTTTTTTGTACATATCTTCAATAAACAAAAAAGAAAAGCTAACTTCGGGCGGAGCCGAAGCAAGGGTATATACTTGCAGTTGAGTCGCAGTCCGCTAGGTGGCGACACGCATCTTATATTATTAGATATATAGCGGATCGTATATAGTCCGCCGATCCTTATGAAATTTGGCATATCGAATTATTTTCCCCAAAGTGGAATTCATTGAAACTCCCATCCTTCTAACTTGATAAAGTTATCCTTTAGTCGACCGATCCCAGCCATTCCGACTTATGTACTGCCTGCAAACAAAAGAAGGATGTGTGCAAAGTTTTAAGTCGATAGCTTTAAAACTGGGAGATTAGTTTGCGTAGAAACAGACAGACGGACAGACGGACATGCTCATATCGACTCAGGAGGTGATCCTGATCAAGAATATATATACTTTATAGGGTCGGAGATGTCTCCTTCACTGCGTTGCACACTTTTGACCAAAATTATAATACCCTCTGCAAGGGTATAAATATTGGAAACAGCCCCAAGCATCATTAAAAATAGCAAGGTTGTGCCATTTCCGATCGATCAGTTATATGGCAGGTTTAGGATATAGTCGGACGATCCTTATGAAACATGGGATTAGATTGCCCAAAAAAGAAACCGCAGATAGTATTATTATTCTGTGTGGAAAGTCCAAACCCTCCAACAAGAAAAAAACCAAAGTTATGGCATTTTCGATCAATCACTTATATGGCAGCTATTGGATATAGTTGTCCGATAGACAAATAATGTAAAAGGAAAAAGAATTTACTATTTTCAAGTTTATTGCACACATACATACATGAAAAATCTCAAAAAAATATTCCCCATTAAGTGGGCAGGATGGTTTGAGGCTTCAAAAAAATTTTTTTTTCAGAAATTTTTTATATAATAGAACATTATCTTAGGAATATCCTGTGAGTTTCATGTCGATCGGACTAAAACTTGCTGAGATACCGATTTTCTAGTTTCTTTCTCTCCATATACTTTTTTTTAAAATTTTTTTTTTTTACCATTTTTACGGGCAATAATGGGCGGATTTTTATGTAAAAAATGGTAAATCAATTCAATTTTTTTATTTCCGATAACACTGTAAGGCCAGACTTTACGCATCGCAAGAGACCAATTTTTGGAAGCGACTCCGGCCGACTGCCCGTCACGGGATAAATTATAATTATTTCTTAAAAATAAAAATTCCTAGAAACTCTCCAAATATAGCCATTAATCGTGTAAAAAAATTTAATTAATATATTTACTCAGACATAAAAAAAAAAATTGCAAAAATCTGCTATTTTTCAGCCTCTGAAACCATCCTGCCCCCTTAAATAAGGACATCCACTTATGTACTTATGTATGTATGTGTACGTAACACCAAGCTTCACAAGTGGCTGCACAAAATTGGTAGCTACACTTATAGGACTATATCTTAAATTAAAGAAATTTTGCTAGATATAAGCGATATATCAAAAGTTGCGTCATCTCAAAGACTATCTCCACGTGCAATATAATTAAGATGAAATGAGCAAAATAATTTTTTTTCTTAAAAATTTTAAAATTTTTCTTAAAAAAAAATTTATTTTCTGTGTATTTTTTTTTGTGTACTGTTAAGACTGTTGAGCTATCAGCCGAATTAAATAGACAAGGTTCAATTTCTATTTTCAATATTTATTATAGCCGATCCAAAACAATGTCGAATAACAAGTTCATACAACTAAGATCTTGCGCAGAAGCTCCACCAAAGCTCCCAAGGTGCATACGCTACAAAAGAACAACAAAGCGCATGCGAATCTGGGAGAATCAAGGAATATGGAACTGCTACAACTAATTAGTAATAATGACGTTTGGTCATAAAGAAAGTGAAATAGATATTTTAAAACCTTTTCAACGGAGTAAATCACGGTTCAACGAAGTATAATATCTTTCTTGATTATAAAGCAATGAATTTTAGAACGAAGTTTCATTTGGCGCGGTATGAGTTTGGCGGAGGAAGGCTAGCCGAGAAAAACCGTAACGTAACGTTAAACGGCTCTCTGTCTTCTTCTCCTTCGTAGAGTGAGAGGACATAACCATTTCTTCTCTCTCATTCTCCCTCTCTTATTATCTCTTATTTGAAGAATCGAGTTGAAGCAAAAATTCCTCAGCCAGGACCACCAGACTTCTCTGCCCGAGTTTTATCTGTCGGAATATATCAATTTGTTTGTTTGTCCCCCGTTCGTATCCGCTGTAGTAGTATTTGTAGCGCATGCGCTTTTGGGAGCTTTTTTAAAGAGCTTTTGCACAATAACCCATCTTGCATTTTTTGCGTTCCCCCGCCTCGCCTCTTGCCAACGAAGAGATAAAAAATTGCATTGTTCCGAGCTTCTATTGCTAAGCTTTCATTTACTTCTATTTTTGGCATTGATTTGAGCGGCTGCGGTTTTAGGGTTAAATTGAACAATAAAACAACAATTAAAAAATATTAATAGCGTAATCAATTGCCCATCCGTTAAAACTTAAAAATTTAACAATAAAATCTATGTTCATCATGGCATGCATCTTTAAACTTACAAATTTTTCAACAAAAGTTATGCCCATTCTTTAAAACATACAAATTTAAATAGTTTCTAGATTCTTGCAATTTTAATATTGTATTTAATAACTAACATAATGTAATTTAATAACTAATATACTCGTAGTTTTTAATAAAGGAGTTTATATTGAGCAGAATACATCATCTAGTTTTTACTGCTTAAAAGAATGTAATATATCAATTTATGAAAATAAAAAAATTATAAATTAGAATTATATTTATACCCTTGCAGAGGGTATTATAATTTTGGCCAAAAGTGTGCAACGCAGTGAAGGAGACACCTCCGACCCAATAAAGTATCATCAAGTATATATACTTGATCAGAATCACCTCCTGAGACGAAATAAGCATGTCCGTCACCGGTATCATCCGGTATCACGCCTAAATCACACAAAAATATTTTTTAACAAGAAAGCTAACTAGGCAGAGCCGAAGTTAATATACCCTTGCAGTTGTGCCATTTCCGATCGTTTCCGATATGGCGGCTATTGGATATAGTTGGCCGATCCCTATGAAATTTGGCAAATCAGAATATTTTGCCCAAAATGGAATCTGCACCAGGTCCCATCTTTCTTACTTAAAAAACACCAAAGTTATACCAATTCCGATCGTTCTATGACAGCTATAGGATATAGTCGGCCGATCCTTATGAAATGTTGTACATAAGATATAACATGTGTGGAAAGTCTCAACCCTCTAACTTAAAAAACACCAAAGTTATGGCATTTCCGATCAATCAGTTATATGGCAGCTATAGTATATAGTCGACCGATCCCGGCCGTTCCGACTTATGTACTACCTGCAAGGAAAAAAAAGATGTGTGCAAAGTTTCAACTCGATAGCTCTAAAACTGAGAGACTAGAAGCCGACAGAACGACGGACAGACGGACAGACAGACAGACGGACAGAAGGACATGCTTATATCGACTCAGAATGTGATTCTGATCAAGAATATATATACTTTATAGGTTCGGAGATGTCTCCGCGTTGCACACTTTTGACAAAAATTATAATACCCTCTGCAAGGGTATACAAATTTCAGAAAACTAAAATATCACACTTAACGTGTGTTCTCATTTGAAGAAATGCTACAGATTATTTTGAAATTGTATTTCATATTTTCAATTTTCATTGTGAATCTCAATTTTTTCAATATTCAATTTTCAGTTTTAATTTTCAATTTCAATTTTCAATTTTCAATTTTCAATTTCAATTTTCAAATTCAATTTCAATTTTCAATTTCTATTTTTAAAATTTAATTTTCAATTATCAATTTCAATTTTATTTTTCAATTTTCAATTTAAATTTTCAAATTCAATTTAAAAAAAAAAACGAATTACGAAATATTATCAGATTTACAACAATGGAGAAGCTAAACTATTTTGGCGTCTGAGAATTTAACACTTGTTGCATTCGGTATCACGCCTAAATATCATTGTAAACATGAAAGGAAAGCTAACTTCGGGCGGAGCCAAAGTTTATATACCCTTGCAGTTGAGTCGCAGTCCGCTAGGTGGCTACATGCATCTTCTTTTATTAGATATATAGCGGATCGTATATAGTCCGCCGATTCTTATGAAATTTGGCATTTCGAATTATTTTCCCCAAAGAGGAATCCATTGAAACTCCCATCCTTCTAACTTGAAAAAGTTATCCTTTAGTCGACCGATCCCGGCCATTCCGACTTATGTACTGCCTGCAAACAAAAGAAGGATGTGTGCAAGGTTTCAACTCGATCTAAACTGAGAGACAAGTTTGGCATGTTGGCATGACTCCTCGGTTGCCCTATCCTATATTTAAGACGAACCTTCTCGATTCAACGTGTTTGTTTCTAATCGCGTTTCTTCCATACAGGAGCTCAACAAGGCAATGAAATGGCGGTCCGTTCCCACGGCATTCAATCCAGCCGATCCGTTGTCGAGAGGTGCTCACTATCCTGTTGGACTCCCAGCTATGGTCTCATGGGCCTTAATTTCTTCTTGCATTCAAGGATGATTGGCCAGCACTATTGTGCCCGAAAGGGCAACGAACAAGCTCCGTGCCAAAACCTTCTTGACTATTGCCCCTCGCAAGGACATCGCATCATTGTCCAAGTTTGCCAACTCGTTTTCCGCCTTGCAGAGAGTGTTCGCCTACATTTACAAATTTTGCCACCGCATCCGTCACAAAAAGATTTCCGTCCAGGATCTCCAAGGAGGAACCCAGCTTCTGTTGCGCGTCGTCCAGCTTGTTGAGCTTAAGGAAGAGATAAGCTTACTAAAATCGCGCATATTGGTCCCACCCTCTAGTCCGCCTGCCTCGCTTTCGCTTTTTGTAAATGTTGCTGATTTGCTTCGTGTTGACGGGCGATTTCGGAACTCTGCGCTGGATTTTGATAGACGTCATCGGACCATTCTTCCAAGAGGCCATCCCGTCACTTCGGCTATAGTGACTCACTTTCATGAGAAAAACCTGTACTCTGGCCCTCGGCCGCTAATTGCGAAAATCCGTTCTCAATACGGAAGACTGTTTCTAGGGTTTTAAACAAATGCATACGCTGTTTTCGCGCTAAGCTTCGTCTACTGGATCATGTCTTGGCTGAACATCCGACCAAGAGAGTTAAAGGATTCTAAAGCTTTAATGTAACAGGTGTGGATTTTTGCAGACCGTTATTCTACAAGACAGTCTTGGAATAAGGGCCCTATCAAATGAGCGTTATATGAGCGTAATCATCTGATTCAGTAAGAAGGCAATTCATTTTGAGTTAGACAATGACCTTTACACAGCTTCTTTCTGAGCAGCTCCAACGGTTTATTTGTGCGCGACATAAACCTAGACAGATATGGTCGAAAATTGCCTCCAATTTTGTGGGTGCCAAGAATGAGCTGATCGAGTTGAAGCAAAAATTCCTCAGCCAGGACCACCAGACTTCTCTGCCCGAGTTTTATCTGTCGGAATATATCAATTTGTTTGTTTGTCCCCCGTTCGTATCCGCTGTAGTAGTATTTGTAGCGCATGCGCTTTTGGGAGCTTTTTTAAAGAGCTTTTGCACAATAACTCATCTTGCATTTTTTGCGTTCCCCCGCCTCGCCTCTTGCCAACGAAGAGATAAAAAATTGCATTGTTCCGAGCTTCTATTGCTAAGCTTTCATTTACTTCTATTTTTGGCATTGATTTGAGCGGCTGCGGTTTTAGGGTTAAATTGAACAATAAAACAACAATTAAAAAATATTAATAGCGTAATCAATTGCCCATCCGTTAAAACTTAAAAATTTAACAATAAAATCTATGTTCATCATGGCATGTGTTCGTCCGTAGAGCGTAATGCGGCAACTACGTCAAACTTGAACTCGCGGGAGTAACGGTAGGTCCCGGAGTCGTAGTCAAAGAATGTAAATAATCTGACTAAATTTACCTGAATTATGCAAGGGGCTGTGCTTGCTATGATCAGGCTGAAGTTAATGTGCTTGAAGTCCTGGGTGGTTTTCCTCAAGTACCGGTGGTTGTAGGGGTTGGCTGATTTCTTCTCAGCTGGGCCTACTGGCGGTCCGTTTCACGGGAGCAACACTCGAAGTAGGTTAGGTACTGCGGGGTCTGTTGACGGTCCGTTTCACGGGAGCAACACTCGAACTAGACTGGTATGCCGCGGGATCTCGTCGTGGTCCGTTTCACGGGAGCAACACTCGGAGGAATTAGGTAGCGCGGGGTCTACTGGCGGTCCGTTTCACGGGAGCAACACTCGAAGTAGACTGGTATGCCGCGGATTCTACTTGTGGTCCGGTTACACTGGATCCACGCGAAGTAGATAATGGTAGAGCGTCCTACCTTGTGAACCGTTTGACACAGGATCACGTGAAATAGGTCAGTTTTAAGTGCCGGAGGTTCAACACTGAGTAACGAGACGAGTGGTTCTGATTTCGCAACTCTTTATTTCAGAAGAACAACTCTTATATAAGATGCTAAAGTATACATACTTAAATCTAAGGAAGGTCAATGTTATGGACGTCAGGGTTAACCACCTCTGAGTCTGCTGACTCAGATTGTTTGGTCATGTGCTGCTTGTACATGCATTTCGGCTTAGCTCGCTGGTTTTTTGCTTGCTTTGGTCAGTTGGTCATTCTTCTTGCGGCGCCGTCTACTAGTGCTGGGTTATTAGGTTGAATATTGTTTTATGCTTATTGCTAATTATTACTAGGTGTACTTAATAGGTTAGTGGGTTGTATTGCCACATGCTGATGTGTATTGGATCAAATTACTAGTGTGTATCTAGGGTAGTAGGTCTTGGCAATAGGTGCCAACATTCTCCCCCCCCATTGAGGTACTCAATAATAGAGGCTGTTATGTCATTTTGTGAACCACTTTCAGTATCTCTGTCGATCATGTCGTTGCTCTTCTTTCAGGTTATTGGTCCGTATTACGGTCGCACGAAATGGTCCTATCACGAACGGGACTCCTGCATATCGAAATTTATGGATGAATATTGTCGCAGTCTTCGATTGCGTAACTCCGATGTCCACTTCTGGTACGCTGGCCGTATCATGCCTCGCCGCGGTACCCCTGCCTCTCTAGGGATGGAGGATCGTGACCTGATTCTCGTGCAGTTCCGTCCAGCTGGCCGAATTGCCCGGAGGCGCCTTAGTCGTCGTTCGGCTTGGGATAGTGATGACAACCTTTCTACTGATAGTGGTCACTCTTCGATGGGTACCATTGATGGCGATGCTTCTTAACTTAATAAATTTTCCTTATAACTATGTTTTTCTTGCTTGCCTTTTACTGAGACGTCCCTGGGTCGTAGACTTCGAATCTCCTGTGATGTCCATCCCGTGTTACTGCTGCTAGATGTTGTTCGATCAGCTGGAACCCTTGTCCTTGGGCTGGTATCGTCCTCTGGTTGGTTGCTGAGGTGTCTTTCCAGACACACCGTGTGTATCCTGCCCATGCGGCTACGAGGATTGCTATTCCTAACATTATTACTCCGGAGTATTGATGCGCCAGATTCCAGTCTGTCTCGCTGTCCACATCCTCCTGTGCCTGCTTCGTCCATGTTTTCAATCCCTGCACCTCTGCATGTAGTCGGTCTAGCTGATCTAACGTTGACTCCAATTGACCTTCTGTTGTCTTTATTTTTTCCTGTGATGGCCACTCGTGCACATACCCTCCTGACATCTTTACTGTTCCTGATGAGTTAACTTGCGCTCGTCCCAATAACGTGATGGTCGGACTTTGGATCACACAATCTTGCCTGATTGTCATTTTTCCTACGCCTTCGATGATGACTTGATCCTTTTCGGCCGAGCAGACGTAAGTCATTGTTATTGGTTTCGTGGTCCCAAAAATCCAAGCATTTTGCTCTGTCAATTGAACCCAATAACTGGTTCCCTTGATTGGCTCTGGCTTACATTCTCCTGCCTGATGTTTTGCTAAGGCTGCCATTGTACACGGGAGTTGATGGGCGTCCGGGCCAAAGAGCGTCTGCTTAAAATCGCATACCTTAATTCCGTTCGTCATGCTGATACACTGCCTAAGGTGTTCTTGATTGATCGCGAAGTGGTGTTTCCGATGATCATCTATTGCTAGATATCCTGTTTCCGTCTTGGTTATCACCAGGCCTTCTCTCGTTATTTGTGGAATTGGCTCCATCCGATATACTGTGAATTCATCTTCTTCGACTAACGGAACGCTTGTATGAAACATCAATAAATCCTCGGTTTCTTGTACTCTAGTGGTCGCCAGTCGATATAAGTCTCGTGCTGTTTCACTGGCGATGGGTAATCGTCTTCCCGGTGGCAGGTGTGTTTGTATTTTTGTGATCACCTGTTTTACTTGTTCCACTGACACCAATGCAGGGCTTAATTTTCCTTCATGTGCCCCGATTAACACGTTCAATACAGCATCCTGGACCCGCCGAATGTGATTTGCTACGACGACCAATTCGGAGACTGCATGCGGAAGATATCTATCCGCCGCATGGCTTCTTATCTTGATTCTGGCTAGACTGGCTTCTAAGTCCTGCATCCTCTTCTGAGTTTCGATCGTCGTCCTCCTCATAATGTTGATGGTTGTGTCCAGAATTGACGTCTGGTTCTCCACTATTTTATGTGTGACGCCTTCTTGGGCTCGTAGTTTGCTAATAATCTCTTCCATCCGTTTGGCATATTGATCATCGAGTACTCCGCGAGTACTCCGCGATATTTCCAACGATGTTCAGTGCTCCGCGTTTTTGTCGTTGATGATGCATTAACTGATCGGCATCTTGGATTTCTGCTACTTCCTGCTGCAACGTTTGTATGATCGTGGGACAAACCTCATATGCCGTTGAGCACCATTGTTTTATGGATTGGATACCCTTTTTGACAGTCTCAATTTCTTGTGCCAATTGGCTGAGGTCAAAGAATGTGATGAGTGTCCACTCCGCAGATTTGACTGCTATCCTATCGGTGGCTTCTACGATGGTCCCGGTCACATTGTTGATTGGAGTGATGACCACAGGGTTGACGGTCTTCAGTTCTGATGTTGTGGAGATGGGTAATGGTAGTCCGGACATCACCCTGACGAGTATCATTGTTAGGACAAGCATGTTCCCCCCTTTTTTGTTTTTTTTTTTTTTTTTTTTTGTTTTGATATTATTGGGGTTCCTCCTTCTTATCGTTGATTGGTAACACCGCCAGTCGGTGTATAGCTCGTGTTATATTGCCTGACGTTGTTCGTATTTCAGCAACTCGGATCTCGCCGTCTTTTCCGGGATGTACTGCGACGATGCGTCCGAGGGGCCAGTTCAACGGAGCGATGTTGTCTTCTTTTATTATGACTAGATCGCCAATCTTTACCGTCTTACAACTTCTTGTCCACTTTGATCGATTCTGTAGTTCGTGTAGGTACTCGTGGCTCCACCGTGTCCAAAATTCCTTTGGTAAGTGTTCGAGGCGCTTCCACCGAGTGAGTAACCCTGTGCGTCGCCTTGATTGGTGAATGTCGGGTGATGCCGTAAGAGGTTCCCCGATCAGGAAATGCCCTGGCGTTAATGCCGTAAGATCCCTTGGGCTGGAAGAGACAGACGTCAACGGGCGAGAATTTAGAATGGCTTCAACATCAATGACTATGGTTTCGAGTTCTTCATGAGTTAGTGTGGCGGTATATAGCGTTCGTTTCAATAAGTGCTTTGCTGATTTTACCGCGGCTTCCCGCAGGCCTCCGAAATGGGGTGCCCGAGGTGGTATGAATTTGAATTCGATGCTCAGTTTCGCGCAAGTCTTGTGTATCATTGCTTGTGCTTCTTCGGCGAAGATTGCTTCCTTTACTTCTGATAATTCGTTATAGGCTCCAACGAAATTTGTTGCGTTGTCACTATAGATTTTTGATGGTAGTCCTCTGCGTCCGCAAAATCTCTTTAGTGCTGCCAGGAAGGCTTGGGTCGTCAAATCGGTTACCACCTCTAGGTGCACTGCCTTGGTTGAAAAACAACAAAACACGGCTAGGTACACCTTATGTGGTCGTTTTCCTCGGATTTTATAGTGAGTCCAAAAGGGCCCGCAGTAGTCCACTCCGCAATTCTTGAAGGGTCTATGTTGTTGAACTCGATCTGCTGGTAATGGACTCATTATTTGATTCAACAATTTTGGTCGAATCCGGCAGCATCTGACACAACGGCTTACTGTTTTTTGAGCCAATTCCTTTCCTCTTAGTGACCAAAATCGTTGTCTAACGTTGCATAGTAATGCCTGTGGTCCGCAATGCGCCAGTTGCTGATGTTTCCATTGAAATAGGAGTATTGTCAATGGATGGGTTGGAGATAATAACATGGGATGTGTGGCGTCATATGATAATGCTGCGTTTTGTAGTCGTCCTCCTACTCGAATTATTCCGTCTGTGTCTATAAACGGATCTAGGGCACGTAGTGGATCGTTTGGCCCTACAGTTTTCGTCTTCTTGAGTTGTAGCATGGATGTTGGAAAGTGTTGTGCCTGTATTTCCCGTATTATCACTCCTAATGCCTCATTCAACTCTCCTGGTGACAATGGTCCCGTTCTCTTCTTCTCTGGGTTGCGGCAATTGAAAATGAATCGCCGCATTCTTCCTATTATCTGCAACATCGTATCGAATGATCCATGGTGGTTAATATGTTCCATCCAGTCGTCAGATTTATTGACTACGCTGCAAACAGCCTCCTTCTTTCTTTCTTGATCTTCATTTGCATTGTATATTCCTGTTGAGTGGAATTTAGGCCAGGACTCGGGATCTTGCCCCAAGAATGGCGGTCCGGCGTACCAAAGCCTTGAATCTCTTAATTGAGCTGCCGTGCACCCTCTGGAGAGAATATCTGCAGGGTTATCTGTTGATGCTACATGTCTCCACCACTCTGGGTCTGTTAGTTCTTGAATTTGGGCGACTCGGTTCGCCACAAACGTTTGGAATGACAAAGCAGTGGCGTTAATCCATTTTAATGCAATCTCTGAGTCTGACCATAAATGTATTGCTTCTAGGCTTATGTTAAGATCGGTTTTTACTCTGTTTGTGACTTGAGCTGCTAATACCGCTGCACAGAGTTCTAAGCGAGGCAGGGTCTGTTTCATCAGGGGCGCTACTCGGGCCTTTGAACATAGCAATCTTGTGATAATATTGCCTGTCTTATCCCTTGCTCGCAAATATGCCACTGCCCCATATGCTGCTTCTGATGCGTCTGCAAATACATGTAATTGAATGCCTCCGGATGTGTCAGCTGGTAGTACACATCTTGGAATTTTTATTGTTGTCAGGATTTGGACATCATGTCTGAATGTTTGCCATTGCTGGGTGAGTTCTGAACCCAGTTCCGTGTCCCAGTCGATCTTCAACTCCCATAATCGTTGCATCCTTATCTTTGCCGTTGTTACCACTGGACCAAACAATCCTAGAGGGTCGAAGATTTTTGCTAGTTCAGAACACACAATTCTTTTAGTGATGACTCCTGTGTCTTCTGTCGCCGCGCGTCCTTGGAGCCAATCTCCGGGTGGATCCCAAATAATTCCGAGCGTTTTGACGGTTTGTTCAGTAAAATTGCTGAAATCAAGAGTCATTTCTTGGTCTTCTTCGGGAATGTCTGCTAATAACGCTGGGTGGTTTGCGCACCATTTTCTTAGTTTGAATTTCGCTTCTCCCAAAAGTTGTATTAGTTGATCCCTCTTGATTAGTGCTTCATCTATGGTGTGACCTCCGGTCAGACAATCATCTACGTAGCAACCCTGTCGAAGTGCAGCCGCACCCTGGGACAAATGCTCAGGTGCGGTGTCCGACAAGTATTGCAAACATCGGGTGGCCAAGTATGGAGCAGTTGCCGTGCCATAAGTGACAGTGTTTAGTTGATAATATTTTAGTGGTTCCATGAGGTTACGTCTCCATAATATGATTTGAAACTTTCGGTCATCTGGATGTATCATAATCTGCCGGTACATTTTCTCTACGTCTGATGTAAACACATATTGATAAGATCGGAACCGTAAGAGAATGAATAGTAATTCGCTTTGAACTGTTGGTCCAATCCGTAATAGATTATTTAAACTTTTTCCACTTGTCGTTGTCGCTGACGCGTCAAATACAACCCGGAGTTTGGTAGTACTACTATCAGGTTTTAGTACACAATGATGTGGAATGACATAATGGTTTGATGTTAGTTGTTTGGTTGTTAATCTAGTCATATGCCCTAGTTCCTCGTATTGATCCATGAATTGTACGTATTGTTTCTGGAGATAAGGATCCCGTTGAAGTCTCTTTTCCAATGCATAGAAACGGCGATAAGCCATTGGGAGGGAATTTCCCAATGTTTGTGGATCTTCTTTAAATGGTAAGCGTACACTTAATCTTTTGTCTGCCCTCCTTTCTATGTTTTCTATAAAATGCTGTTCGCATAACTTCTCGTCCGTGGTCAGACCCCTTTTGTTTTCATCGAGGGTGTCTAACTTCCAAAACTGTTCGAGCAGTCTATCGATTTTTGGTTCCTCCATGGTTGATAGTGCATTGCTTACAGGTGGATTTGTGTGAACCACAGAACTGGTTGTTGCTGGTCCGGATATAATCCATCCTAATGGGGTCCGTTGAAGTAATGGTTGTCCTTGCCCTAGGTTTATATGTAGCGGCTCGATGAGTTGTGGGAGACACTCGGCCCCAAGCAGTAACTCGATCCCTTGTGGCTGATTGAACTTGGGATCTGCTAAACGCAGTTCTGGTGGAATATTTTTCGGCCGCATAATTGACTCAGATGGTTGATTCGTCATGATTTCTGGTAGTACGTAAGCCACAAGTTGTGTTTTGAAGTTTGTGGTTAATGAGAACATATTTAGTACTGTTCGGGAGGTCGCTTGTTTTGTGCCTCCTATGCCCCTTATCGTAAGGTCGGATGGTGCTGATTGGACTCCGAGTTTGTCTGGCAATTCCTGAGAAATTAAGTTCACTTGTGATCCGGAATCGAATACTGCGCGGCATGGGTGTCGTGCCTCAGTAGGACCTTGGACTTCTACTTGTGCGGTTGCTAGTAGTACATA
The DNA here is from genome assembly GCF_017639315.1 of Drosophila ananassae. NCBI lineage: Eukaryota > Metazoa > Arthropoda > Insecta > Diptera > Drosophilidae > Drosophila > Drosophila ananassae. Next base: position 7,362,837 of record NW_025319037.1, on the reverse strand, counting down.
AGGTGCTGTACTTTGACAGGTTGTGGATGCGCTTGTTCGCGTGGATGTATTATGCAGCATTGTGTGATGATTCCTTTTGCACACATGACATGAGAACCTAGATTTGCATGAGTTTACTGTATGGTATAGGGATAAACAGTTGGTGCAGGCATTCATCCTTGTTATTCTTTGCATTCTTTCATTCGGGGTCATGTCCAAAAACTTTTGGCAAGTTTGAAGTCGATGATTGCTATGAGTGCATATAATACATTTTTCAACCGTAGCTTGAGTTGATGAGCGAAAGCCATTATTGGCCGCTGTCTTTTGTAGCGTAACTTGGCTGGTTGCTTGCCGCTCTAAATGGTCAAGCATCTGTTTTAATGATTGTGGGCACGTTGGGTTTGTGATGGCGAGTTCTACACAAGATAGGGTATGGGAATCTAATTTTTCTTCGATAATGTGTATTAGGATCGGATCCCACCCTACTGTTGATATATTGAGGGCGTGAAGGGCGGTAATTGTCCTAAGCACCGCATCATGTAAGCTACGCAGCTGATCTGCTGATCCATTAGTTTTTGGGTGGGCAAACAAGGTGGCCAGTGTTGATTTGATGAGAATCCTTTCATTCTGATATCTTGCCTTTAATCGTTGCCAGGTTTCACGGGAGCAACACTCGAAGTAGGTTAGGTACTGCGGGGTCTGTTGACGGTCCGTTTCACGGGAGCAACACTCGAACTAGACTGGTATGCCGCGGGATCTCGTCGTGGTCCGTTTCACGGGAGCAACACTCGGAGGAATTAGGTAGCGCGGGGTCTACTGGCGGTCCGTTTCACGGGAGCAACACTCGAAGTAGACTGGTATGCCGCGGATTCTACTTGTGGTCCGGTTACACTGGATCCACGCGAAGTAGATAATGGTAGAGCGTCCTACCTTGTGAACCGTTTGACACAGGATCACGTGAAATAGGTCAGTTTTAAGTGCCGGAGGTTCAACACTGAGTAACGAGACGAGTGGTTCTGATTTCGCAACTCTTTATTTCAGAAGAACAACTCTTATATAAGATGCTAAAGTATACATACTTAAATCTAAGGAAGGTCAATGTTATGGACGTCAGGGTTAACCACCTCTGAGTCTGCTGACTCAGATTGTTTGGTCATGTGCTGCTTGTACATGCATTTCGGCTTAGCTCGCTGGTTTTTTGCTTGCTTTGGTCAGTTGGTCATTCTTCTTGCGGCGCCGTCTACTAGTGCTGGGTTATTAGGTTGAATATTGTTTTATGCTTATTGCTAATTATTACTAGGTGTACTTAATAGGTTAGTGGGTTGTATTGCCACATGCTGATGTGTATTGGATCAAATTACTAGTGTGTATCTAGGGTAGTAGGTCTTGGCAATAGGTGCCAACATTCTCCCCCCCCATTGAGGTACTCAATAATAGAGGCTGTTATGTCATTTTGTGAACCACTTTCAGTATCTCTGTCGATCATGTCGTTGCTCTTCTTTCAGGTTATTGGTCCGTATTACGGTCGCACGAAATGGTCCTATCACGAACGGGACTCCTGCATATCGAAATTTATGGATGAATATTGTCGCAGTCTTCGATTGCGTAACTCCGATGTCCACTTCTGGTACGCTGGCCGTATCATGCCTCGCCGCGGTACCCCTGCCTCTCTAGGGATGGAGGATCGTGACCTGATTCTCGTGCAGTTCCGTCCAGCTGGCCGAATTGCCCGGAGGCGCCTTAGTCGTCGTTCGGCTTGGGATAGTGATGACAACCTTTCTACTGATAGTGGTCACTCTTCGATGGGTACCATTGATGGCGATGCTTCTTAACTTAATAAATTTTCCTTATAACTATGTTTTTCTTGCTTGCCTTTTACTGAGACGTCCCTGGGTCGTAGACTTCGAATCTCCTGTGATGTCCATCCCGTGTTACTGCTGCTAGATGTTGTTCGATCAGCTGGAACCCTTGTCCTTGGGCTGGTATCGTCCTCTGGTTGGTTGCTGAGGTGTCTTTCCAGACACACCGTGTGTATCCTGCCCATGCGGCTACGAGGATTGCTATTCCTAACATTATTACTCCGGAGTATTGATGCGCCAGATTCCAGTCTGTCTCGCTGTCCACATCCTCCTGTGCCTGCTTCGTCCATGTTTTCAATCCCTGCACCTCTGCATGTAGTCGGTCTAGCTGATCTAACGTTGACTCCAATTGACCTTCTGTTGTCTTTATTTTTTCCTGTGATGGCCACTCGTGCACATACCCTCCTGACATCTTTACTGTTCCTGATGAGTTAACTTGCGCTCGTCCCAATAACGTGAAGGTCGGACTTTGGATCACACAATCTTGCCTGATTGTCATTTTTCCTACGCCTTCGATGATGACTTGATCCTTTTCGGCCGAGCAGACGTAAGTCATTGTTATTGGTTTCGTGGTCCCAAAAATCCAAGCATTTTGCTCTGTCAATTGAACCCAATAACTGGTTCCCTTGATTGGCTCTGGCTTACATTCTCCTGCCTGATGTTTTGCTAAGGCTGCCATTGTACACGGGAGTTGATGGGCGTCCGGGCCAAAGAGCGTCTGCTTAAAATCGCATACCTTAATTCCGTTCGTCATGCTGATACACTGCCTAAGGTGTTCTTGATTGATCGCGAAGTGGTGTTTCCGATGATCATCTATTGCTAGATATCCTGTTTCCGTCTTGGTTATCACCAGGCCTTCTCTCGTTATTTGTGGAATTGGCTCCATCCGATATACTGTGAATTCATCTTCTTCGACTAACGGAACGCTTGTATGAAACATCAATAAATCCTCGGTTTCTTGTACTCTAGTGGTCGCCAGTCGATATAAGTCTCGTGCTGTTTCACTGGCGATGGGTAATCGTCTTCCCGGTGGCAGGTGTGTTTGTATTTTTGTGATCACCTGTTTTACTTGTTCCACTGACACCAATGCAGGGCTTAATTTTCCTTCATGTGCCCCGATTAACACGTTCAATACAGCATCCTGGACCCGCCGAATGTGATTTGCTACGACGACCAATTCGGAGACTGCATGCGGAAGATATCTATCCGCCGCATGGCTTCTTATCTTGATTCTGGCTAGACTGGCTTCTAAGTCCTGCATCCTCTTCTGAGTTTCGATCGTCGTCCTCCTCATAATGTTGATGGTTGTGTCCAGAATTGACGTCTGGTTCTCCACTATTTTATGTGTGACGCCTTCTTGGGCTCGTAGTTTGCTAATAATCTCTTCCATCCGTTTGGCATATTGATCATCGAGTACTCCGCGAGTACTCCGCGATATTTCCAACGATGTTCAGTGCTCCGCGTTTTTGTCGTTGATGATGCATTAACTGATCGGCATCTTGGATTTCTGCTACTTCCTGCTGCAACGTTTGTATGATCGTGGGACAAACCTCATATGCCGTTGAGCACCATTGTTTTATGGATTGGATACCCTTTTTGACAGTCTCAATTTCTTGTGCCAATTGGCTGAGGTCAAAGAATGTGATGAGTGTCCACTCCGCAGATTTGACTGCTATCCTATCGGTGGCTTCTACGATGGTCCCGGTCACATTGTTGATTGGAGTGATGACCACAGGGTTGACGGTCTTCAGTTCTGATGTTGTGGAGATGGGTAATGGTAGTCCGGACATCACCCTGACGAGTATCATTGTTAGGACAAGCATGTTCCCCCCTTTTTGTTTTTTTTTTTTTTTTTTTTTTGTTTTGATATTATTGGGGTTCCTCCTTCTTATCGTTGATTGGTAACACCGCCAGTCGGTGTATAGCTCGTGTTATATTGCCTGACGTTGTTCGTATTTCAGCAACTCGGATCTCGCCGTCTTTTCCGGGATGTACTGCGACGATGCGTCCGAGGGGCCAGTTCAACGGAGCGATGTTGTCTTCTTTTATTATGACTAGATCGCCAATCTTTACCGTCTTACAACTTCTTGTCCACTTTGATCGATTCTGTAGTTCGTGTAGGTACTCGTGGCTCCACCGTGTCCAAAATTCCTTTGGTAAGTGTTCGAGGCGCTTCCACCGAGTGAGTAACCCTGTGCGTCGCCTTGATTGGTGAATGTCGGGTGATGCCGTAAGAGGTTCCCCGATCAGGAAATGCCCTGGCGTTAATGCCGTAAGATCCCTTGGGCTGGAAGAGACAGACGTCAACGGGCGAGAATTTAGAATGGCTTCAACATCAATGACTATGGTTTCGAGTTCTTCATGAGTTAGTGTGGCGGTATATAGCGTTCGTTTCAATAAGTGCTTTGCTGATTTTACCGCGGCTTCCCGCAGGCCTCCGAAATGGGGTGCCCGAGGTGGTATGAATTTGAATTCGATGCTCAGTTTCGCGCAAGTCTTGTGTATCATTGCTTGTGCTTCTTCGGCGAAGATTGCTTCCTTTACTTCTGATAATTCGTTATAGGCTCCAACGAAATTTGTTGCGTTGTCACTATAGATTTTTGATGGTAGTCCTCTGCGTCCGCAAAATCTCTTTAGTGCTGCCAGGAAGGCTTGGGTCGTCAAATCGGTTACCACCTCTAGGTGCACTGCCTTGGTTGAAAAACAACAAAACACGGCTAGGTACACCTTATGTGGTCGTTTTCCTCGGATTTTATAGTGAGTCCAAAAGGGCCCGCAGTAGTCCACTCCGCAATTCTTGAAGGGTCTATGTTGTTGAACTCGATCTGCTGGTAATGGACTCATTATTTGATTCAACAATTTTGGTCGAATCCGGCAGCATCTGACACAACGGCTTACTGTTTTTTGAGCCAATTCCTTTCCTCTTAGTGACCAAAATCGTTGTCTAACGTTGCATAGTAATGCCTGTGGTCCGCAATGCGCCAGTTGCTGATGTTTCCATTGAAATAGGAGTATTGTCAATGGATGGGTTGGAGATAATAACATGGGATGTGTGGCGTCATATGATAATGCTGCGTTTTGTAGTCGTCCTCCTACTCGAATTATTCCGTCTGTGTCTATAAACGGATCTAGGGCACGTAGTGGATCGTTTGGCCCTACAGTTTTCGTCTTCTTGAGTTGTAGCATGGATGTTGGAAAGTGTTGTGCCTGTATTTCCCGTATTATCACTCCTAATGCCTCATTCAACTCTCCTGGTGACAATGGTCCCGTTCTCTTCTTCTCTGGGTTGCGGCAATTGAAAATGAATCGCCGCATTCTTCCTATTATCTGCAACATCGTATCGAATGATCCATGGTGGTTAATATGTTCCATCCAGTCGTCAGATTTATTGACTACGCTGCAAACAGCCTCCTTCTTTCTTTCTTGATCTTCATTTGCATTGTATATTCCTGTTGAGTGGAATTTAGGCCAGGACTCGGGATCTTGCCCCAAGAATGGCGGTCCGGCGTACCAAAGCCTTGAATCTCTTAATTGAGCTGCCGTGCACCCTCTGGAGAGAATATCTGCAGGGTTATCTGTTGATGCTACATGTCTCCACCACTCTGGGTCTGTTAGTTCTTGAATTTGGGCGACTCGGTTCGCCACAAACGTTTGGAATGACAAAGCAGTGGCGTTAATCCATTTTAATGCAATCTCTGAGTCTGACCATAAATGTATTGCTTCTAGGCTTATGTTAAGATCGGTTTTTACTCTGTTTGTGACTTGAGCTGCTAATACCGCTGCACAGAGTTCTAAGCGAGGCAGGGTCTGTTTCATCAGGGGCGCTACTCGGGCCTTTGAACATAGCAATCTTGTGATAATATTGCCTGTCTTATCCCTTGCTCGCAAATATGCCACTGCCCCATATGCTGCTTCTGATGCGTCTGCAAATACATGTAATTGAATGCCTCCGGATGTGTCAGCTGGTAGTACACATCTTGGAATTTTTATTGTTGTCAGGATTTGGACATCATGTCTGAATGTTTGCCATTGCTGGGTGAGTTCTGAACCCAGTTCCGTGTCCCAGTCGATCTTCAACTCCCATAATCGTTGCATCCTTATCTTTGCCGTTGTTACCACTGGACCAAACAATCCTAGAGGGTCGAAGATTTTTGCTAGTTCAGAACACACAATTCTTTTAGTGATGACTCCTGTGTCTTCTGTCGCCGCGCGTCCTTGGAGCCAATCTCCGGGTGGATCCCAAATAATTCCGAGCGTTTTGACGGTTTGTTCAGTAAAATTGCTGAAATCAAGAGTCATTTCTTGGTCTTCTTCGGGAATGTCTGCTAATAACGCTGGGTGGTTTGCGCACCATTTTCTTAGTTTGAATTTCGCTTCTCCCAAAAGTTGTATTAGTTGATCCCTCTTGATTAGTGCTTCATCTATGGTGTGACCTCCGGTCAGACAATCATCTACGTAGCAACCCTGTCGAAGTGCAGCCGCACCCTGGGACAAATGCTCAGGTGCGGTGTCCGACAAGTATTGCAAACATCGGGTGGCCAAGTATGGAGCAGTTGCCGTGCCATAAGTGACAGTGTTTAGTTGATAATATTTTAGTGGTTCCATGAGGTTACGTCTCCATAATATGATTTGAAACTTTCGGTCATCTGGATGTATCATAATCTGCCGGTACATTTTCTCTACGTCTGATGTAAACACATATTGATAAGATCGGAACCGTAAGAGAATGAATAGTAATTCGCTTTGAACTGTTGGTCCAATCCGTAATAGATTATTTAAACTTTTTCCACTTGTCGTTGTCGCTGACGCGTCAAATACAACCCGGAGTTTGGTAGTACTACTATCAGGTTTTAGTACACAATGATGTGGAATGACATAATGGTTTGATGTTAGTTGTTTGGTTGTTAATCTAGTCATATGCCCTAGTTCCTCGTATTGATCCATGAATTGTACGTATTGTTTCTGGAGATAAGGATCCCGTTGAAGTCTCTTTTCCAATGCATAGAAACGGCGATAAGCCATTGGGAGGGAATTTCCCAATGTTTGTGGATCTTCTTTAAATGGTAAGCGTACACTTAATCTTTTGTCTGCCCTCCTTTCTATGTTTTCTATAAAATGCTGTTCGCATAACTTCTCGTCCGTGGTCAGACCCCTTTTGTTTTCATCGAGGGTGTCTAACTTCCAAAACTGTTCGAGCAGTCTATCGATTTTTGGTTCCTCCATGGTTGATAGTGCATTGCTTACAGGTGGATTTGTGTGAACCACAGAACTGGTTGTTGCTGGTCCGGATATAATCCATCCTAATGGGGTCCGTTGAAGTAATGGTTGTCCTTGCCCTAGGTTTATATGTAGCGGCTCGATGAGTTGTGGGAGACACTCGGCCCCAAGCAGTAACTCGATCCCTTGTGGCTGATTGAACTTGGGATCTGCTAAACGCAGTTCTGGTGGAATATTTTTCGGCCGCATAATTGACTCAGATGGTTGATTCGTCATGATTTCTGGTAGTACGTAAGCCACAAGTTGTGTTTTGAAGTTTGTGGTTAATGAGAACATATTTAGTACTGTTCGGGAGGTCGCTTGTTTTGTGCCTCCTATGCCCCTTATCGTAAGGTCGGATGGTGCTGATTGGACTCCGAGTTTGTCTGGCAATTCCTGAGAAATTAAGTTCACTTGTGATCCGGAATCGAATACTGCGCGGCATGGGTGTCGTGCCTCAGTAGGACCTTGGACTTCTACTTGTGCGGTTGCTAGTAGTACATAAGGTGCTGTACTTTGACAGGTTGTGGATGCGCTTGTTCGCGTGGATGTATTATGCAGCATTGTGTGATGATTCCTTTTGCACACATGACATGAGAACCTAGATTTGCATGAGTTTACTGTATGGTATAGGGATAAACAGTTGGTGCAGGCATTCATCCTTGTTATTCTTTGCATTCTTTCATTCGGGGTCATGTCCAAAAACTTTTGGCAAGTTTGAAGTCGATGATTGCTATGAGTGCATATAATACATTTTTCAACCGTAGCTTGAGTTGATGAGCGAAAGCCATTATTGGCCGCTGTCTTTTGTAGCGTAACTTGGCTGGTTGCTTGCCGCTCTAAATGGTCAAGCATCTGTTTTAATGATTGTGGGCACGTTGGGTTTGTGATGGCGAGTTCTACACAAGATAGGGTATGGGAATCTAATTTTTCTTCGATAATGTGTATTAGGATCGGATCCCACCCTACTGTTGATATATTGAGGGCGTGAAGGGCGGTAATTGTCCTAAGCACCGCATCATGTAAGCTACGCAGCTGATCTGCTGATCCATTAGTTTTTGGGTGGGCAAACAAGGTGGCCAGTGTTGATTTGATGAGAATCCTTTCATTCTGATATCTTGCCTTTAATCGTTGCCAGGTATCTTGATAACTGGCGTGTCCTCCAAATGTAGTGGAGATTAAATTCTTAGCCTCTCCAATCACATGATTTTCCAGATGCCGGAATTTTACCGCATCGCTATATTCTTGATTGTGAACCAGCTCTGTAAAGATGTCGCAGAATCGTGGCCACTTCAAGTAGTCTCCGTCAAATTTGGGAATATCGACTGGTGGTATTGCAAACGGAGAAGCCATTGTGGGTTTTTGAGTTGATGCCGACGTTGATTGTGATTCTTCGTTCAGAAATGAGAAATACTCTGCTCGGACCACCTGGAATCTGTCATCGGTGTGTCCATCATTTTTTAAGGTTGGCTCCAGATCGATGAGATCATGGTATCCCGTGACGATTTCCTTCCATAAGTCCCTCATGTGTTGTCTGATGTGTGTAGATAAGTCCCGTCCTTCAGTGCGGTTGCACAGAAAGTCTTCCATATCATCTAACCGTCCTTCATGTCTTCGTTTTAGAGATGTTAAGTGAGGGTCTTCTTCGATTCCTTGAGCTTGTGCCTTTGGCTCAAGATTTTCTCCTGTTTTCCGGGGCTTTTGTGACGGGCCTGATCCTGATGGAATTCCATCGGCAAATATCGCTTCATACTTGTTCACAAGTTCTTCTAGGTACTGCTGGGTCTGTTGACGGTCCGTTTCACGGGAGCAACACTCGAACTAGACTGGTATGCCGCGGGATCTCGTCGTGGTCCGTTTCACGGGAGCAACACTCGGAGGAATTAGGTAGCGCGGGGTCTACTGGCGGTCCGTTTCACGGGAGCAACACTCGAAGTAGACTGGTATGCCGCGGATTCTACTTGTGGTCCGGTTACACTGGATCCACGCGAAGTAGATAATTTTAGAGCGTCCTACCTTGTGAACCGTTTGACACAGGATCACGTGAAATAGGTCAGTTTTAAGTGCCGGAGGTTCAACACTGAGTAACGAGACGAGTGGTTCTGATTTCGCAACTCTTTATTTCAGAAGAAAAACTCTTATATAAGATGCTAAAGTATACATACTTAAATCTAAGGAAGGTCAATGTTATGGACGTCAGGGTTAACCACCTCTGAGTCTGCTGACTCAGATTGTTTGGTCATGTACTGCTTGTACATGCATTTCGGCTTAGCTCGCTGGTTTTTTGCTTGCTTTGGTCAGTTGGTCATTCTTCTTGCGGCGCCGTCTACTAGTGCTGGGTTATTAGGTTGAATATTGTTTTATGCTTATTGCTAATTATTACTAGGTGTACTTAATTGGTTAGTGGGTTGTATTGCGACATGCTGATGTGTATTGGATCAAATTACTAGTGTGTATCTAGGGTAGTAGGTCTTGGCAATAGGTGCCAACAGCATGCATCTTTAAACTTACAAATTTTTCAACAAAAGTTATGCCCATTCTTTAAAACATACAAATTTAAATAGTTTCTAGATTCTTGCAATTTTAATATTGTATTTAATAACTAACATAATGTAATTTAATAACTAATATACTCGTAGTTTTTAATAAAGGAGTTTATATTGAGCAGAATACATCATCTAGTTTTTACTGCTTAAAAGAATAAATATATCAATTTATGAAAATAAAAAAATTATAAATTAAAATTATATTTATACCCTTGCAGAGGGTATTATAATTTTGGCCAAAAGTGTGCAACGCAGTGAAGGAGACACCTCCGACCCAATAAAGTATCATCAAGTATATATACTTGATCAGAATCACCTCCTGAGACGATATAAGCATGTCCGTCTGTCCGTCTGTCTGTCTGTCCGTCTGTCTGTCGGTTTCTACGCAAACTAGTCTCTCAGTTTTAGAGCTATCGAGTTGAAACTTTGCACACATCCTTCTTTTCCTTGCAAGTAGTACATAAGTCGGAATGGCCGGGATCGGTCGACTATATTCCATAGCTGCCATATAACTGATTGATCGGAAATGGCATGTGTTTTTTATTGTTAGAGGATTTTTTATTTGTTAGAGGGTTGAGACTTTCCACACATGTTATATTTGACCAAAATATCTTGTGTACAAAATTTCATAAGGATCGGCCGACTATATCCTATAGCTGTCATAGAAGGATTGAAATTGGCATAACTTTGGTGTTTTTTAAGTTAGAAAGGGATTTGGTACAGATTCTATTTTGGACAAAATAATCTGATTTGCCAAATTTTATAAGGATCGGCTGACTATATGCTATCCGCTATATATCTAATAATATAAGATGCGTGGCGCCACCTAGCGGACTGCAACTCAACTGCAAGGGTATATAAATTTCGGCTCCGCCCGAAGTTAGCTTTCCTTTCTTGTAAAAAATTATATTAAAATTATGATGGTCATCGCCATTACACGGCCTACATAATTCAATATATGGTAAAATTTGATCAATTTATTCTCTTAGGTGTACCGCGGAGCTAGGTTATGGAGTGAAAAAAAAAGTTTAAAATTGTCGGCCTGTGTTGTCTCTTATTTGAAGAAATGCGACAGACAGGTGATTTTGAAATTGTAATTCATATCTTCAGTTTTCATTGTCAATCTCAATTTTTTCAATATTCAATTTCAGTTTTCAATTTCAATTTTAATTTTTAATTTCAATTTCAATTTTCAATTTTCAATTTCAATTTCAATTTTCAAGTTCAATTTTCAATTTTCAATTTCAATTTTCAATTTCAATTTTCAATTTCAATTTTCAATTTCAATTTTCAATTTTAATTTTCAATTCCAATTTCAATTTTCAATTTCAATTTTCAATTTTAATTTTCAACTTCAATTTTCAATTTTCAATTTCAATTTTCAAATTCAATTTTTAAATTCAATATTCATCTCCAATTTTCATTTTCAATTTTCAAATTCATTTCAATGTTCAATTTTAATTTTTAATTTTCAATTTCAATTTTCAATTTCAATTTTCAATTTTCAATTTTCAATTTCAATTTTCAATTTTCAATTTTCAATTTCAATTTTCAATTTCAATTTCAATTTTCAATTTCAATTTTCAATTTCAATTTTCAATTTCAATTTTCAATTTCAATTTTCAATTTCAATTTCAATTTTCAATTTCAATTTCAATTTCAATTTCAATTTTCAATTTTAATTTTCAATTAAAATTTCAATTTTCAATTTCAATTTTCACTTTTCAATTTTCAATTTCAATTTCAATTTTCAATTTTCAATATCAATTTTCAATTTCAATTTTCAATTTCAATTTCAATTTTCAATTTTCAAATTTAATTTGAAACTTCAATTTTCATTTTCAATTTTCAATTTCAATTTTCAAATTCAATTTTCAATTTCAATGTTCAATTTTAATTTTCAATTGCATTTTATCTTTTATCGCACTATTTCTCAGTTTTTATTTATTTTGTGATATTTTTGTGATATTTTGACGTACTGATTAGATTTATATACCTAGAATAAAAGTAAAAATCATTTTTGTATAAATGTAAATTATTGTTGTAAATCATTTATCGCCTTCATTCACTTCTGTTTCTCCTTCAGTGACCTCCATCTCGACATGCTTGCTAAACGAAAACATGTCAAGGGAACTTGGTTTCTCACGGGTCTCCCTAGGCGCACACTGTTTTTTTTTTAATTTTTAATTTTTCCCATTTATTTTAGATATAATACATGTTTATTATATGATTGATTGGATATGCCCTAACTTTGTTTTTTTTAAGTTAGAAGGCTGGGACTTTTTATGGATCCCACTTTGAAAAAAATTACCCGATCTGACAAATTTTGATAAGGATCGACCGACTATATCCTATAGCTTCCATATTTCTGATCAATCGGAAATGCCATAACATTGTTGCTGTTTAATTTAAAGAGATTGGACTTTCTATGGATTTCACCTTGCGCAAAATTTTTCAAGGAGCAGAGCGCAAATCAGGAGCAATGAGCTAAGCATGATCCAGAGCTGGAGCAGCTCTAGGTGGTGCAGAAGTAGTAAGAGTCAAATTTGGTGGGCCATAGGCCTTATGTATTTATTTAGGCCTTAGGCATATGTATATAAATAAGATACATTATACTCGCATATGAAATCACTGTGGACGGCAGTAAAAATTTGTTAACTTTAAATATAGTCCTATAAGTGCAGCTACCAATTTTGTGCAGCCACCTGTGAAGCTTGCTGTTACTTACACATGTGTGTGTATTTGATTGGCAACTTTGCTTTTTGGAGTCTGCATATATTTGGGCAATATCCTAGAAAATATGGAGTATATCTTTTCAGCTTTTAGTTTATCTATTTAAAAATAAAATCCGAATAAAAAAGGGCTTAAAAAGTAAAATAGGAACATTGGCTCAACTAGGACTAGAACTCAGGCCCTCCGTGTTAGAAACCACAACGCTCTCCACTCGACTAATTGTGCTTTGTGTTTCAGTGTCTCATGTCTTAATGAGAAGACTCACAAATGCACAATTTTACGAGTAAAAAGCTTTATATGCATATGCACCCACTGAAAATATAACATAATGCATATAAATAAAACACTGCTTTACTTAAACTACAGCCACCACCGTTTTTTACCGAAATCATGGATTAAAAGCTTAAAAAAAAGCTAGGCAAACCAACTCCGCCAATTCTTTTCTAATATTTGTTATTTTATAATAAAGTGTTACATTCAACAATTTGTTTAACTAGAAAAACTTCAAAAACTTCGTTAACTTTGTTAATTAAAAACAAGATAGGAAAGCTAACTTCGGGTGGAGCCGAAGTTGATATACCCTTGCAGTAAAGTTTGTGCCATTTCCTATAGTTCAGTTATATGGCGGCTATAGGATATAGTCCGTCGATTCTTATGAAATTTGTCAAAACAGATTAGATTTCCCAAAATGGAATCCGATGGAAAGTCCCATCATTCTAGCTTAAAAGACACCAAAGTTATGCCAATTCCGATCGTTCAGTTATAAGGCAGCTATAGGATATAGTTGACCGATCCCGTCCGTTCCGACTTTTATACTGCCTGACAAAAGAAGGATGTATGCAAAGTTTCAAATCGATAGCTCTAAAACTGAGAGACGGACAGACGGTCATGCTTATATCGACTCAGGGGGTGATCCTGATCAAGAATATATATATGTCGTAAGTCCAGTAATTCCTTCCCTTGTCGAGCACAGCGAGTTCCGCTCACGTTCGTTACCATAACTCGACTGCCACATTTTCTCTCATCGATCATTATGCTTAACCCTGCACTCTCTCAGCATTCTCTCAAGTTGAGCCTTTATCTCCAAACTTTCAGTAACTCGTCAACGGACCTCACTCACCAGCAGAGACTACCCCCGTTTTTGCTGCTATGCCTTTCGCATGAATTCTATATTCCCCGAACTTAGAACTTCGCGACAACTCTGTTTGCCCTGGAATTTTACTGGTTCTCGACACGGCCTTCATGACCTATCACACGTCCCTGTGTGTTGAGTTTCTAGATTGCTAAAGAAGTCAAGAAAACATCGGTTAGAGCTATTCTTAATTCTAAACAATTCATCGTTTACATAACTTAAATCGTCATCTAATTTTATTCATAATTGCCGCGCAAACACATGCACCAGGACACCAAGACCTCCGCCATAAGTGTTCGACCCTGCGAGACAGCTGTGGTCAACACTTCCCTCCTTGGAACGCAGATGCACATTCACTTATATCATCCTCATACTGTTTCCCCTCTTGGAAAACAGACGCACCTTCACTGGTGCCGTCTTCATGGTCTTTCCCCTCTCGGGACACAAACGCACATTCACTTGTGCCAACTGTCTATTTGGTAGCGCTCTCAGAGACTCGTGAGTATTTATACGTCCGCTTATTAACTAATGATTTTAACTTAGGAACAAGAGTTGTTTGATGACGCTCTTCAGTCTTCAATAAAACATGATCACCTACGTTATACGCAATAACTCTCGCCTTATTTTTGTCAAATCTTTTTTTATCGTATCGTGCATTATTCTCCATATTTTCTTTAGCTTTTATTCTTGCACTTTCTCTATTCACTATATTATCTTTTTCATTTATTTTCAGCATACCAAAAGGCCTAGCCTCTTGCCCTATTAGCAATTCTATAGCACTAGATTTTGTAACTCTATTTGTAGAGCAATTTAAGGCTAACTGGATATCTTGCAATGCATCCTGCCAAGAACGTTCGCTAGTTTCTACAGCAGTTAGCATAGCTTTTAGCGTGCTCATTACACGTTCCACCTGTCCATTGGCTTGGCTTGCGCCCGTGGCTATTAAGTGCAACTCAATTTAACTGCCATCCTAAATGCATCATAGCCTCGTGACCATGGTTTATGGCGGAGCACCAAAACACCTTAGGAATCACTGGTAAACAACGGGTCTTGCCATTACGTTGTATCTTGCGATATAATAGCCCAGTTCTAATTTCGTAAGTTTTCATTACATCTGTCTCGATATCTTTGCTATTTAATTGGTCCATGATTTTTATTATGCTATCATCTCGTTGCTGTTCGGTTATCAGCCAATTATTTGTTATTGCTGCTACACGAAAGATCTACACGAACCTCTACTGCTCTACGGACTCAATGCTAAAATCAATATCCTGTAAAACCCCACCAACGGTGTACTCTTGGGGTCAATTCAGCTTTCTTCTGAGTCGCTCTTAGTGAATTGCAATCGGTGTGCACAATACATTTTCTACCATGTAAATAATGTCTGAAGTGTTTCACTGCATTGTAATCAGCTAAGGTCTAGCTCATATGAGTGATATTTAGCTTCGGATACTGTCGTGCGTTTGCTAAAATATTCAATTACTCTTCGTATACCATCTAATTTGTGTATTAGCATTGCGCCATACCCATCGGCACTGGCATCTGTGTGCAATTCGATTTTTAGTTCAGGGTCAAAGATTGTCAGTACGTCGGATCTGCTCATGCTTCTCTTTCCAATCCAACGTTTTAAGCTTAGAGGTCAACTCATGGCCTTTATCTGTTCTGAGAACCGCGGGACAAATTGTCTGAATTATGATGCCAAACCTATGAATTGCCTTAACTGAGTTACAGTGGATGGTGGCGGCAGAGCAGCCAGGACTTTTATCTTACTTGGATTTGGATTAATTTCACCATCTTTAATATAGAATCCCAGGTACTCTATTCCTGTGCGAAGAAAAGCGCACTTTTTTATGTTAAATGTAAAACCTGCCAGAAATTCATACTGACCTTCTGGGGTATCGAATGCTGTTCTTTCTATGGAGTCAGGATGGATCGGTATTTGATAAAATCCGCTGGTCATGTCTAAAGTAGAAAAATATTTTCCGCCTCGCAAGCGATCTGATCAGAAACGGGTACTTATCTGAGATTGTACTTATCTGAGATCAATATACAGTCTGTCGCTGCCATCTTTCTTTTTGACTACTAGTATTGGACTTGCAAATGGCGAATTGCTTAGACGGATCACATTGGATTTAATCATTTGGTCTATTTTCCCATAACTAATAGCTTTTCATCTACACTGAGCCGATAAGGACGCCTTTGAACAGCCTTTGAACAGTTTTATCTTGTCTATCAAAGGAATTTCTAATACTCCTGTGGTTACGCGTTTAGTTGGGATTCCATTTATAGAATTGTCAGAGTAATGTTTCAATATGTTTTTTTAGTTTACCTTTATCAATTTCACTTAATTCTATGTTGGTATCAAGTACATTTTCAAAATTGGATGTATCTTCATGTATAGCAATAATAATCTTTGTTTTGTAAATATTAAATTTGTCTGTTTCGATCATAACACCAAAACCAAGCTGGAATATTTCTTGTCCAATCATCATATCATGCTTTAAATAATCGTCTAATACGAAATGAAACAAAATTTCTAAATTAAACTGCGATATTTGAATCGAAGAGCCATTTGCAGATTTTATCTTATGAAGCTCTTAACAATATTGTCGCCAATTCCTCGTAGTACAACTAAATTATTAAATCTTTTTCACTCTTTTTGCATCTTATGTTTGAACGCTCCTTTACTCCAGAAACGCTGCTTCCACTGTAACTCTTTCCTTTGGTGGAGAATGAGCTCTACATGCGAGCGCGACATTGAGCGTATTTGTGGCCAATTTTCCCAAAACTCTGGCATTTTATCTGCGACTGCATTGGTGGTTTTTTCTTATCCAAACTTGACGAAGATTCATCACTTTCGCTTTTACGCTGCTTGAAGGCGTAAGCCTGCAGCTGCCGCTGTAGTTCATTACGTGACGTCACGCTGGTTGTGAAAACCCAACGCAGCAAATTATTGTCAATTTGTGTCATGTGGGCTATCGCTATTGACACCGCAATCTCTTCCAGCTCCGTATATTTCCACTGGGATAGTAATAGCGAGTGCCATATTCAGCAAAGCTTTCTCCAGATCTGGGATGTCCGTTTAAAACATCAATCAGTGCGGCAGCCGTTGTCTCAATGCACACGAATCGCTGGATGAACAGTTCCTTGAATTGGGTCCAGGTGATGCCAGCAAAGCATACCTGCGACAGTCATTGCGAAGCACTGCCCTCCAGCGCTTTGCTTAGTGCTATTACTAGGGCGCTTCCTTCAAGTACATTATCTGCGAAGATTAAGTCGACCGTAGTGCACCATGCTGATGCATCTGTTCCAGCACCATCGGGATTCAATTTGGGCAGTGTCACATGCGTGGCCTTCCCATCTGACGCCGAGGCTTTTGTCGCCTGCATGGCCTTTATGATTTCCATGAGGTTTTTGTTTTGCTCCTACAGCGCTGCCGTATATTGAGTGGAACTTTGTTCTTGTGGCGAAGGAAATCCCACTTCGGATGTCGTAAGTCCAGTAATTCCTTCTATTGTCCTATAATATTTAATAATCGATGCGGCAGCACAGCGAGTTCCGCTCACGTTCGTTACCATATCTCGACTACCACATTTTCTCTCATCGATCATTATGCTTAACCCTGCTCTCTCTCAGCATTCTCTCAAGTTGAGCCTCTGTCGTCATCACTTTTCATCTCCAAACTTTCGGTAACTCGTCAACGGACCTCCCTCACCAGCAGAGAATGAATTCTATATTCCCCGAACTTAGAACTTCGCGACAAGTCTATTCGTCCTTGAATTTTACTGTTTCCCAACATATACTTTATAGGGTCGGAGATGTCTCCTTCACTGCGTTGCACACTTTTAACCAAAATTATAATACCATCTGCAAGGGTATAAAAACAGTGTGTGTCTAGGGACACCCATGAGGAATGAAGTTCCTTTGGCATTTTTTCGTTTGGCAAGCATGTCGAGATGGAGGCCACTGAAGGAGAAACAGGAGTGAATGAAGGCGATAAATGATTTACAACAATAATTTACATTTATACAAAAATGATTTTTACTTTTACCTCTTTATTCTAGGTATATAAATCTAATCAGTGCGTCAAAATATCACAGGACTAAAATATCACAAAATAAATAAAAACTGAGAAATATTGCGAAAAAAGATAAAATGCAATTGAAAATTGAAATTGAAAATTTAAATTGAAATTGAAAATTGAAATTGAAAATTAAAAATTAAAATTGAACATTGAAATGAATTTGAAAATTGAAAATGAAAATTGGAGATGAAAATTGAATTTAAAAATTGAATTTGAAAATTGAAATTGAAAATTGAAATTGAAAATTGAAAATTGAAATTGCAAATTGAAATTGAAAATTGAAAATTGAAAATTGAAATTGAAATTGAAAATTGAAAATTGAAAATTGAAATTGAAAATTGAAAATTGAAAATTGAAAATTGAAAATTGAAATTAAAAATTAAAATTGAAATTGAAAACTGAAATTGAATATTGAAAAAATTGAGATTGACAATGAAAACTGAAGATATGAATTACAATTTCAAAATCATCTGTCTGTCGCATTTCTTCAAATAAGAGACAACACAGGCCGACAATTTTAAACTTTTTTTTCACTCCATAACCTATCTCCGCGGTACACCTAAGAGAATAAATTGATCAAATTTTACCATATATTGAATTATGTAGGCCGTGTAATGGCGATGACCATCATAATTTTAATATAATTTTTTACAAGAAAGGAAAGCTAACTTCGGGCGGAGCCGAAATTTATATACCCTTGCAGTTGAGTTGCAGTCCGCTAGGTGGCGCCACGCATCTTATATTATTAGATATATAGCGGATAGCATATAGTCAGCCGATCCTTATAAAATTTGGCAAATCAGATTATTTTGTCCAAAATAGAATCTGTACCAAATCCCAACTTTCTAACTTAAAAAACACCAAAGTTATGCCAATTTCAATCGTTCTATGACAGCTATAGGATATAGTCGGCCGATCCTTATGAAATTTTGTACACAAGATATTTTGGTCAAATATAACATGTGTGGAAAGTCTCAACCTTCTAACAAATAAAAAATCCTCTAACAATAAAAAACACATGCCATTTCCGATCAATCAGTTATATGGCAGCTATGGAATATAGTCGACCGATCCCGGCCATTCCGACTTAAGTACTACCTGCAAGGAAAAGAAGGATGTGTGCAAAGTTTCAACTCGATAGCTCTAAAACTGAGAGACTTGTTTGCGTAGAAACCGACAGGCAGACGGACAGACGGACATGCTTATATCATCTCAGGAGGTGATTCTGATCAAGTATATATACTTTATTGGGTCGGAGGTGTCTCCTTCACTGCGTTGCACACTTTTGACCAAAATTATAATACCCTCTGCAAGGGTATAAATATAATTCTAATTTATAATTTTTTTATTTTCATAAATTGATATATTACATTCTTTTAAGCAGTAAAAACTAGATGATGTATTCTGCTCAATCTAAACTCCTTTATTAAAAACTACGAGTATATTAGTTATTAAATTACATTATGTTAGTTATTAAATACAATATTAAAATTGCAAGAATCTAGAAACTATTTAAATTTGTATGTTTTAAAGAATGGGCATAACTTTTGTTGAAAAATTTGTAAGTTTAAAGATGCATGCCATGATGAACATAGATTTTATTGTTAAATTTTTAAGTTTTAACGGATGGGCAATTGATTAAGCTATTAATATTTTTTAATTGTTGTTTTATTGTTCAATTTAAACCTAAAACCGCAGCCGCTCAAATCAATGCCAAAAATAGAAGTAAATGAAAGCTTAGCAATAGAAGCTCGGAACAATGCAATTTTTTATCTCTTCGTTGGCAACAGGCGAGGCGGGGGAACGCAAAAAATGCAAGATGAGTTATTGTGCAAAAGCTCTTTAAAAAAGCTCCCAAAAGCGCATGCACTACAAATATTACTACAGCGGATACGAACGGGGGACAAACAAACAAATTGATATATTCCGACAGATAAAACTCGGGCAGAGAAGTCTGGTGGTCCTGGCTGAGGAATCTTTGTTTCAACTCGATCAGCTCATTCTTGGCACCCACAAAATTGCTAGCATTATTCGACCATATCTGTCTAGGTTTACGTCGCGCACAAATAAACCGTTGGAGCTGCTCAGAAAGAAGCTGTGTAAAGGTCATTGACTAACTCAAAATGAATTGCCTTCTTACTGAATCAGATGATTACGCTCATATAACGCTCATTTGATAGGGCCCTTATTCCAAGACTGTCTTGTAGAATAACGGTCTGCAAAAATCCACACCTGTTACATTAAAGCTTTAGAATCCTTTAACTCTCTTGGTCGGATGTTCAGCCAAGACATGATCCAGTATACGAAGCTTTGCGAGAAAACAGCGTATGCATTTGTTTAAAACCCTAGGACGCGCAACAGAAGATGGGTTCCTCCTTGGAGATCCTGGACAGAAATCTCTTTGTGACGGATGCGGTGGCAAAATTTGTAAATGTAGGCGAACACTCTCTGCAAGGCGGAAAACGAGTTGGCAAACTTGGACAATGATGCGATGTCCTTGCGAGGGGCAATAGTCAAGAAGGTTTTGGCACGGAGCTTGTTCGTTGCCCTTTCGGGCACAATAGTGCTGGCCAATCATCCTTGAATGCAAGAAGAAATTAAGGCCCATGAGACCATAGCTGGGAGTCCAACAGGTTAGTGAGCACCTCTCGACAATGGATCGGCTGGATTGAATGCCGTGGGAACGTACCGCCATTTCATTGCCTTGTTGAGCTCCTGTATGGATGAAACGCGATTAGAAAGAAACACGTTAAATCGAGCAGCTTCGTCTTAAATATAGGATAGGGCAACCGAGGAGTCATGCCAACAATAATAATCTGCTTTATACATATGTTCCAAGATCAGCAACTTCAACCATCAGTCTTGCTAGTAACTTAGCTCCAAATAGTTCCAGCTTGGGTATTTTCTGAGTTTTTATGGGTACCACTCGACTCTTTAAGCATAACAGCCGACAATCAGACCCTGACACTCTAGCGCAAGCTAGAGTCGCAGAAACCGTGGACCTCCAACCTTCTTGGCAGGGAATGACTAAACGAGGAAATTTAATTCGCTAAATTTGGTCAAAACTGGAACCGAATTGCAACCACTCGGAAAGAAGGGATTGAGGAAGGCTTTCATCCTATTAAAAATTTTTTCTGCACAGCTTCTGCAACAAGATCTTTGCCCTGGTGACGACAGGACCTACCAAGTCCCTCGGGTCATAAAACCGAGAGACGGATGATAGTATAGATCTTCCAGTTAGTTTGGCGGTGAGCTGAAAAGCTTCAAAGGAAAACAGTAAAAGGATCCCATGCTAATTCAAGAGTTTTTGTGAACGAACTGCCACCGTAAAATTTTAAGAAGAACTCCCTATCACCTTCGGGTACTCCTTCCAAAACCTCTGGGATGTTGGAGCACCATTTCCTTAATTGAAACTTGCCCATGTTCAACAGGCTCGATGTCTGAGCTATTATCTTAACCGTTTCGGTAGTCGTTGGGACACCAGATATGAGGTCGTCCACATAAAAATCCTGAAGGACAATACGATAGCAACGGCGATTGCACGCTAGACAGCGGGATGATAAGCATCAGCGGGCTAAGTGCTCAGACTTGAGAAACATAAAGCAGAGGGCAAGACGCCGGACCTCATCGAATCGTTCCTCAACTGACAAGGCGAGGAACCTTCTTGTGCCTGCACAGGGCATACAAAGCAGGCGGAGCATTCAGGAGCATGCACGATCGGGCCTACGTCGTCTCACCTGATTCGCAGACAAACACGGAGCTAAGGCCAAATCCAAAGGGTAAGGCACCTTTGTTCCAGAAACCAAGCCATAGATTCCCAAAATGGCAGACTGTCATCACTGCTTCCTGCTAGAGATTCTTCCCACTTGGCATTTGTGGCAAGGTCCAGCTTTTGGAAGATGATTTGGATGAAGACTCACCCTTAAATTTCGGTCCCGGACCTCATGAGGGCCCGCATATGACCATTAAATCGGTCGGATAATTCTCGAAGCGTTGCAACGGATCGCCAATGAGGGAGGAGGAGTATGGAGTAGTTGAAGTCCCAGCACCCCTGGTACCATCCAGAAGCATAGAGTGCGCAGCAAGTTCACAGTTCAATTAAACCTCATCCGCTCAAATCAATGCCAAAAATACAAGTAAACAAGAAAGGAAAGCTAACTTCGGGCGGAGCCGAAGTTGATATACCCTTGCAGTTGAGTCGCAGTCCGCTAGGTGGCGCCACGCATCTTATATTATTAGATATATAGCGGATCGTATATAGTCGGCCGATCCTTATGAAATTTGGCATATCGAATTATTTTGCCAAAAGAGGAATCCATTGAAACTCCCATGCTTTTAACTTGAAAAACAACGAAGTTATAGCATTTCCGATCAATCAGTTATATGACAGCTATAGGATATAGTTGGCCGATCCTTATGAAATTCGACAAATCAGATTTTTTTTCCCAAAATTGAATCTGTACCAAATCCCATCTATCTAACTTAAAAAACACCAAAGTTATGCCAATTTCGATCGTTCTATGACAGCTATAGGATATAGTCGGCCGATCCTTACGAAATTTTGTACATAAGATATTTTGGTCAAATATAACATGTGTGGAAACTCCCAACCCTCTAACTTAAAAAACACCAAAGTTATGGCATTTCCGATCAATCAGTTATATGGCAGCTATAGGATATAGTCGACCGATCCCGGCCGTTCCGACTTATATACTGCCTGCAAAGGAAAGAAAGGTGTGTGCAAATTTTCAACTCGATATCTTTAAAACTGAAAGACTAGTTTGCGTAGAAACAGACAGACGGACAGACGGACAGACGGACAGACGGACCGACGGACAGACGGACAGACGGACAGACGGACATGCTCATATCGACTCAGGAGGTGATCCTGATCAAGAATATATATACTTTATAGGGTCGGAGATGTCTCCTTCACTGCGTTGCACACTTTTGACCAAAATTATAATACCCTCTGCAAGGGTATAATGAAAGCTTAGCAATAGAAACTCAGAACATTTGTTTATCATTTCGTTGGCAAGAGGCGAGGCGGCAAAACGAACACGGGGGATCCATTTTTTTGTAAAATTTATATTTTTTAGGGGAAAGGCAATTGTAGGCACCTTTTGGTTTTGTGAGGAGATTAGATCTCCCACACGCCAAGACAGGCGATAAGAGGGGCAGCAGCGGGGGGGGAGAGAACAAGCAAATCAGCACCGCAGCGTCGGATGGGCCAGCGCTGTGTTTAGAAATACGGAAGAAGAGAAAGGCATTAAGAGCAGACGGCATGCGGGGGCAGCAGCGGGGGCGTGGGAGCCGGCACGGCGGCGCGCACGGAAGAAGGCGAAAGAGGAATCACCGTGGAACGTAACGGTCCCGGCCAAGCCTCCGCGGCCGCGCTCGAAGGTCATAGAAAACAGCGGGGACGGCGGGGAACGAAGCGGCCGGCGACTGCGCAGCTGTGTTTAGAAAATGCACAAAACACAGAAATGCATTTGGAATGACCAGGGGGGGGTCGCGGGGTATCTGGACGAAGTCCGATGACCGGCGCAACAACAATGCGGATCGGAGGCCCAAGCAGGGCAATCGGGGGAGGGGAGATAAAGAAAGCCCGCCGATAGAAAGACGGCGGGATTGGAGAAAGCTTACGGAGAAAGTAAATGAGCGGAGGATTAACGGCAGGAAGTAGATTTGCAAGGATTAACGGGGGCCTCTGGCACTATATAATGAGGGCCCCTGGAGCAAATCGGGAGCGAGTCTTCTAGGGAAGCTGGAAGAGTTGAGTGAAAGACCCCCCGTGGGTAAGTCTGACATTCAAGTGGGAAAGTTTCCTTGGAGGAATTAGGAGTACAGGCTGAAGGACCCCCTGTGGGTAAGTCCGGCGGCGGTACGCGAGTCGAGCAAGGAGCAAGGGGAAAGGATCAAGGATCGGCGGCAAAGCTGAGGCCCAAGGGTAAACGAGTCGGGTGGAGTTATTCCCGGACACAACAGGTACCCTGGTGTAGTAGCGGCAACGACGGATCAGCCTGGCGTACGTGTTGCCTGCTCCTGACCGTTCGATCCAGGTGTGATCCTGTAACGCGAGAGATAGCCAGCTCGGGAACTCAAGCCCAACAGTAAAACCACGCAGGGACACCCCGGGAAAGTCAGTAGAATCCAGGCGCTGGAGCGTATGCACAGCGTAATACCTGGAGTTAAAGGAGACGCGACGCCCAAACCTCTGGCTTATCATAAATCCTGCGGGGCGTAGGCACGCAGGTGTTTGGAGGCGAGTGGCGAACGCGACCGGGGGCGTGTCCTGTGCGGTAGGTAGGCCCTTCGTGCCCTGATCCGGCCGCTAAGCTGCGAGGAGCATATCCTGCCCGGCGTATGCCTGGGAGGTGAGCCACTCGGACTGTTAACACGGATTAGGTGCCGGCCACGGCGAAAGGGCAAGTGCAGCGAGCCAAAGTTTCCGAAGGTCCACGGCACCCATAAAGGAGGAGCAGCAACAACAGAGGCGACGACGAGGGACCGACGGCGACAACGAAGAAGCAGCAGCATCGACGAGGGAGCATCAGCGTCAGAGAAGCAGCGACGACGAGGGAGCGACGGCGACGGACGAGCAGCGGCAGCAGAAGACCAGCGCAGAAGACGGCAGCAACAACACAGGCCCCGCAACCAGAGTCCGTGAGTCCGAACGAAGGGAACCGTGAGCCGTTTCGGTGCCAGGGACCAAGACCACACGACCTGCCGGGCGCAAGCTTTGAGAGGGCGTGTGTATTGGCACCAACCCGGAGCGGGGATCGGGGATCGACGGGAGGGCAAGCGGTCGGTCGGCTGAGCCAAACAGCCGGTGAGATTCTCTTATTCTTTGTAAAGTAAAGACAATAAAGGGGATATAAATTCGGTGGAACGTACCCTTAACCTCTGTGAGCTAGTCGCGGCCTTTGTTGCGAACAAAATATAGCAGTTCGTTACAGTTTTTTAATTTTTTTATTTTTAAGACTTGGAGAATCAAGTATCGCAAAGAGTAATTGTTATTTTAAAATTCTAAATTGGTAAAAAAAGGACTTATTTTCGATTTCATGAAAAAAATTTCAAAATCTAAAGCTTTGTTTTTTTGAAAAAAAAACTTTAAATAATTTTAAAACGGGAGGTGGGCAATTTAAAATATTGATGGGCATTATACTAATTGAAAACGATTTCAGTAGTTTTTTTAATTAATATTTCTTTACCCGTTCAAAAAATTACCAAAACTAAACACTTAAATATTTAAAAAACTAAACGTTTTTT
This sequence comes from Drosophila ananassae, assembly GCF_017639315.1. Classification (NCBI taxonomy): domain Eukaryota; kingdom Metazoa; phylum Arthropoda; class Insecta; order Diptera; family Drosophilidae; genus Drosophila; species Drosophila ananassae. The sequence goes on along the minus strand of NW_025319037.1, from coordinate 7,337,976 downwards.
CAAAATTCTAAAAGATACCCATTGGTGAGCAAATGTTTTATTTCGACTTTAAAAAAAAAAATTCAAAAAGTCGGATTTAAAATTTTTAACAATGTTCAATTTTGAATAATTTTGAAATGGAAGGTGGGCATATGAAAATATTTATGGGCAATTAAAAAGGTGGACGCTCGACGTCAGGTATAGGCAGAGCGCAAACCTTCAAACGCGTTTTTTTCAAAACTATGTTTTCAAAGTCGATCGGCAAGATTTCTCGGAAACTACTCAACCGACATTGATCAAATTTTGCGCAGGCCTTCGAGATACGATTCTCGAGAACTTAAACGACGGATTTTTCGTTGATAACAACTATTTACAACAAAATGTCAAATAAATTTCACCACAATTTGAATTTTTTTGCAAAAAGATGTCCCAAAAATCGATTTTTTTTGTTACCCTTGCAGAGGGATTATAATTTTGGTCAAAAGTCTGCAACGCAGTCGGAACCGCCAGGATCGGTCGACTATATCCTATAGCTGCCATATAACTGATTGATCGGAAATTCCATAATTTTAGTGTTTTTTAAGTTAGAGGGTTAGAATTTTCCACACATGGTATACATAGTTAGCAAAAATATCTTATGTACAAAATTTCATAAGGGTCGGCCGACTATATCCTATAGAACTGTCATAGAACGATCGGAATTGGCATAGCTTTGTTGTGTTTTAAGTTAGAAAGATGGGAATTGGTACAGATTCTATTTTGGACAAAATAATCTGATTTGTCGAATTTCATAAGGATCGGCTGATTATATTCTATAGCTGCCATCTAACTGAACGATCGGAAATAGCACAACCTTAACTGCAAGGGTATGTCAACTTTGGCTCCGCCCGAAGTTAGCTTTTCTTTCTTGTTTTGCCTTCGTTCAGTTTCTAATTTTAGGTCCGTACTAAAAGAAAATATTTGGTCAGATGTTTCTGTCAGGAATTGTGCTGTCAACGCGAATGCACCTTTTTTCCGAGTTGTCACCAGAAATGACGTTCAATGGCTGACTGAAGAAACTTACTTCAAAATAGTAGAACTAAAGTGAATAATAAAGTTGCATTTAAATTTCATTAAAATATTGCCAATAAATGAACAATTGCCTGTGGACAAAATTAAGACGCATAAATTATTCCAAAATCACTGTCGCTTGGTTGAACGCTTCTTTTTAGAAAAGAAATAATTTTATAGAATGGAGAGTAATAAACCCAAAATTAATTCCACGACCCTTCATGATTTAAAAAGCAGATTATAAAGAAGATTTAAAAATAAGATAAAATGTTAAAGTAAAAAGCATTCGCCGGGTAGAACGGGTAGAACGTTTGGCAGTTGGATCACTTCCTCTAGAAAAGACTGAGCTAGAACGCAGGCTTTAAGTTTTAGATGAGACAATTTCTAAAGCAAATGAGTTGCAAGACCAGATCGAGCAATTAGACGAAATGGATGAGTTTGGAGCCGAGTTGGAAAAATTAACCATAACAGCCAAGACAAGGATTATGTCCTTACACAGAAGTGTTTAAATGAGTTGTTGATGGTGGGTCCAACAATTCAGGAAGAGCTTTACTCAACTCTTCTTAGATTTCGGCTAAACAAATTCGCTCTGGTAGCCGACATAAAAAAGATGTATCGTCAAGTGATGGTAAATGAAGCAGATCGACGATACCAGTTGATAGTGTGGAGAAAAGACCCGTCTGAGTCCTTGAAATTGTGCAAGCTCAACACCGTTACTTATGGCCCTGCACCAGCCCCATTCCTGGCCATAAGGTGTTTGAAGAGGTTGAGTGAATCCGCGAAAAATCCCTCGAGCTGCTAAAGTTATTGGGTCTGACTTTTACGTCGACGACATGTTAACGGGTGCTGGTTGCGTGGAGGAGCTAAAGACAATTAAGTCTGAAGTAACTCAGGTTCTTCAAAACGCTGGGTTTGAATTGAGTAAGTGGTTTTCAAACTCGCCTGACGTTACTGCATCCGAGAGCACGGTTAAACCAATAACACTTTCGGACTCAGAGCTGACAAAAACATTAGGAATCGTTTGGGTTCCTAAAGATGACGTGTTTAAATTCGAAATGGATATGTCAGTCATGGGTCAAAGGGCGACTAAGCGGAATATTCTTTCGGTGACATTAAAGCTTTTCGGCCCCTCTTGGCTTATTAAGCCCGATCCTTATTAAAGGAAAGATCCTGTTGCAGGAACTTTGGCTTAATAAGCTAGATCGGGATGAGTCGATTCCACAGCATTTGGAATCAGCGTGGAAAAAAGTTCAACTCGCCTTGTCACAGTTAGAAGATATCTCAATACCGAGATTTGTGATGAGTGAGCCGAAGTCATCAATTCAAATTCATGCCTTTTCTGACGCATCGATGAGAGCCTATGGATGCGCCTATATTCGTTGCAAATCTGCAGAAGTTAAAAAAGGTTGTTGACTGCAAAGTCCAAAGTATCGCCGTTCAAGACAAAGACGCTCCCCCGTCTTGAGGTATGTGCAGCTCACCTTATCGCAGACCTCTGCCGTAAAATCAAGCCTCTTATAACAGTACCGATCGAACGCAGTATATATTGGTCAGATTCTGAAGTTTGTCTTCATTGGATACATTCCCATCCATCGTCGTTGTCAACGTTCGTATCAAATAGAGTTGCTGAGATTCAAGAGTGGTCAGAGGATAGCACGTGGCGGCATGTACCAACCAAACAGAACCCGGCAGATATCGTGTCATGAAGTGGAGACGTAACGGAGAGGGTGAAATCGATCTGGTTTACAGGTCCATAGTTTTGAACGGAGCCGGAAGATAAGTGGCCAACGAGTCCCAGGTTTGATCCATCACCAGAGGTGTTGCAGATGGAAGTAAAAAAGAATGCGGTCGGATTAACCGCAATGGTGTCCAATTTATATTTATTGGAAGTGATAGAAGGATTTTCCTCTCACTTAAAACTGCTGAGAGTTTTCATTTACATGTTTCGCTTTATAGTTTATAGTTATAATAAGTAGTTCCTTTTGATAGTATCGCGTTACCTAACCTACTTCGAGTGTTGCTCCCGTAAAACGGACCGCCAGTAGGACTGGCCGATAAGGAATCAGCCGAACCACCATACCACCGGAGGAAAATCAGCCCAGGACTTCAAGCCCCCCACATCAACTCCAGCCTGATCACAGCAAGCGCCTGGTCAACCCGAGCAGTCCCTTGCAGAATACAGGTAAACTTAGTCAGACTATTTACGTTCTTTGACTACGACTCCGAGACCTACCGCTACTCCCGCGAGTTCAAGTTTGACGTAGTTGCCGCATAACGCTCTACGGACGAACATTTGGTGACCCCGACGTGATCCTTTTCTAGAGGATCACAACTTGAACACAAGCCGCAACGCAATTTAACTCATCAAAAAAAAAAACGAAAAAAAAACAAGAAAGGAAAGCTAACTTCGGGCGGAGCCGAAGTTTATATACCCTTGCAGTTGAGTCGCAGTTTCCTAGGTGGCGCCACGCATCTTATATTATTAGATATATAACGGATCGTATATAGTCGGCCGATCCTTATGAAATTTGGCATATCCAATTATTTTGCCCAAAGAGGCATCCATTGAAAATCCCATCCTTCTAACTTGAAAAACAAGTTAGTTATGGCGTTTCCGATCAATCAGTTATATGGCAGCTATAGGATATAGACGACCGATCCTTCTGAAATTTGGCAGATCGGATAAGTTGGCCCAAATTAGAATTCATAGATAGTCCCATGCTTCTAACTTAAAAAACAACGGAGTTATGGCATTTCCGATCAATCAGTTATATGGCAGCTATAGGATATAGTCGACCGATCCCGGCCGTTCCGACTTATGTACTGCCTGCAAAGAAAAGAAGGGTGTGTGCAAAGTTTCAACTCCATAGCTTTAAAACTGAGAGACTAGTTTGCGTAGAAACAGACAGACAGACAGACAGACAGACAGACAGACAGACAGACAGACAGACGGACAGACGGACAGACGGACAGACGGACATGCTCATATCGACTCAGGAGGTGATCCTGATTAAGAATATATATACTTTATAGGGTCGGAGATGTCTCCTTCACTGCGTTGCACACTTTTGACCAAAATTATAATACCCTCTGCAAGGGTATAAAAACATCATAAAATACATACATAAAAAAAGGGGATACATCGTAACCATGGGATATCAGAATCAGACCCCGTAATCCAAATGCTCATTGATGAGCAAATTGAAAGCAACATAGCCATCCAAAGGCTAATAAGAAACTTCACTAAGGAACGATACTTCGAGAAGAGACTCAGACAGCTCACTCACTCATGGACCCAGTTTAAAAAAAATTATGCCCAGCTCCATGAGCTAGCACTAATTCCTGAGAATGAGTATTTCACAAAGGCCAAAGCGCTAGAAGAGCTTGTGAAAAAATATGATGCAATATTTTCGGATGGAATCCCATCAGTGTCAGGCCCGTCACAAAGGCCCCGGAAAACAGGCGAAAATCTCGAGCAAACGGCACCATCATCACGAGGAAACGAAGGAAAAGACCTTCGATTAACATCATTAAAACGAAGACATGAAGGACGATTAGACGATATGGAAGACTTTCTGTGCAACCGCACCGAAAGACGGGAAGTGTCCACACACGTCAGACAACACATGAAGGAGCTATGGAAGGAAATCGTCACGGGATACCATGATCTCATCGACCTGGAACCAGCCATAAAAAATGATGGACACACCGATGACAGATTTCAGGTTGTACGAGCAGAATACTTTTCGTTTCTTAGCGAAGAATCGCAATCGGCTTCAGCATCAACACAAAAACCTGCGATCGCCCCTCCGTTTGTAACACCACCAGTAGAAATTCCAAAGTTTGACGGAGACTACCGATTTGTCCGCCAATTGACGTTGAGATTAGGTTTTTTGCTTCACCTTTTACATGATTTTCCAAACGACGGAATTTTACTGCATCACTGAATCGTAGCCAAGATTCTACGAAATTTTTACGGAATGTATCCACAATCAAGACTACAGTGATGCAGTAAAATTCCGTCGTTTGGAAAAAAATGTAAAAGGTGAAGCAGAAAACCTAATCTCAACGTCAATTGGCGGACAAACCAGTTACCAGGATGCCTGGCAACAACTAAAGAATCGATACCAAAATGAACGACTTTTGATTAAATTCGCGATCCAAGACCTTTTCGGACACCCCAGAACAAATGGATCAGCGGATCCATGTTATCCATCAGCATAACAATGCAGAAAAATACATCGGCTGCCCCACTTCGATCCAGTTCATCACGATTGGTGTGTTCAGCCACAGCCCTGCTTACAGATAAGCCCACCGTTCTGTTACCAACCGCCCAAGTGGCAATACATGGCCCAGCCGGAACCCATCAGCAATGCCGCACACTCCTAGATTCTGGATCACAGATTAACATAATCACCAGAAGGATGGCTGACACACTTGAACTACAATTGGAGCCATCAACCCTGAAGATCACTGAACTGGGAGGAACAACTAAAAGATCAAGAAAAAAGGCTGTGGTGACATTATCATCATTAACCACTGACTTTGAAGAGAAAATCAACGTCGTTGTACTACCGGAAATAATGCCCAATCAACCATCCCACCCTATTCAAGCGCCAAGAAATATCTCACCTCAGTTGCGCTCAGCCGATCCTGAATTTATGCAGCCCCAGAATATTGATCTGTTGTTGGGCGCCGAAATCATCTCCCAGCTTATGAGGCCACAACAGACATATTTGGGAGAAGGACAGCCACTACTAAAATATACCGCGCTTGGATGGATTGTGATGGGGCCAGTGCGACAGGAATCAGCTCCTGATATCAAGGCAGAACAAGTCGTCGGTAATACGACGGCTTGGACACCGGAAGCTAACGAGCCACGACAAAGTTTGATTGCATGCATCGGCAAGGAGAAAATAGTAAAATCCTCATTGCGGATCAACAAGGTTGTCAACTCACAACTGAAGAGCACAGAGTGCAAGGGCCAGTAACCAAGGAAATTCAAGAAGTAGAAGTCACCTCCTATCTGGCATGGGTAACAAGCATCTCCAAAAGGGAGCAAGAAGCAAGGTCAAGAGCGGACCAAGAGTCCTGTATGCGCACTGACCAACCAGAAAGATAGTTTAGTACTTCATATGATGCCCAGGGAGAATGGTTACGAGGGCGCGCAACAAGGCGAAGGAGACAACAGGTCGAATAGAATTATCGTTGGTATCTTATCAATCTTGGAGATCTCACCCACATGACTCCAAATTTTTTTGGTATTAACATTAGATTTTTAGTAATTAGTTTTAAGATCCACAATATTTCTAGTGCAAGGGTACACATCGGTTCACTGAGACGGTCCAACAACAACGCACAGCATTGGATTGAGTTCCTCAATGGGGGGAGAGAATAATGACAGTGCCAAGACCTCTACCCTATATGGTAAACCTAGTAATAAATTAGCGATAAGCATAAAACAATATCCAACCCGGCACTAGTCGACGGCGCCGGAAGCAGAATCAGCACTATCAGCGGGAAGAATGACCTAATGACCGAAGCAAGCAAAACCCAGCCAGCTAAGCTGAAATGCGTATGCAAGCAGTACATGAACAAACAATCTGAGTCAGCAGACTCAGAGGTGGGTGACCCTGGCATTAACATTAGTTTTAGCACTCCTTAACATTGACCTTTCTTATATTTAATGATGTATAATTTAGCATCTTATATAAGAATTGTTCTTCTAGAATAAGACAGTTGCGAAATCAGAGTGAATCGTCTCGTTACTCAGTGTGTTGGGCCAAGCAGCCACCAAAGATTGCATATAAAATAATAATAATATTCTAAGCTGCAGCTGTTGTTATCAGCATGTTTCGTCTCTGTTTTGTCCCCAGTTTCGCATGCGCTTTATTGTTATTTGTAGCGTATGCGCTTTGGGAAGCTTTGGTTGAGCTTCTGCGCAAGCTCTTGGTTTGGCGTTTGTTGTGATTTGGAGTTGATTGGAGCCGCATACATATATTAGGGTTAAATTGAACCCAAAATAAATATATTGAACATATAATTTGATATGCGTGTAGTTATTCGGCTGCTATTAAAAACTATTAATAGCTCAACATTTGGTGACCCCGACGTGATTATCATCCCGTTCAATTCTCGTGATCAGCATTAAAAGTGCCACTAAAACACCGTTGTTGTTTTTGTTGTCGCAAAGTTGCATTTTAATTTAATTGCACAATGGAATCTGAAGCTGAAGCTACTGCATCTGCTGCGTCAAGCCGTGAAAGGATGTTGCGGAGACGCGCAGAGGTAACATGTCAGGAAATGGAGGTACTGCATCGGAAGGTCAAGGCTGCGATGCAGACCGACGATTCAACCATTCTGACCCTCGAGTCTATGGAGCGTCTGCGCGACCGTTTCACCACGCTGCAGGAGGAATTGGAGGAGCTAAACTACAGCGAGATCGGGAGCGATTTATATTGGCGATTCTCTCAGCTGGCTACGGACGTGCACGTTGACATCCAGGTGGAGGTGGCCAAGCGTTCTATGCGGGTTGCTGCTCACTCTACGCTGTTGGATGCTACCAATGGTGCTGGGATTTCAAACGCTCCATATAGGCCTGCTTCCTCATTGCCCCCGTTGCCAATGCCAACATTTAGCGGCGCCTATGCTGAGTGGCCGGATTTCTGCGCCTTATTTAGGACAACCATTGACAGCCACCCGCACTTGACCAAGATGGAGAAGCTCAGGTGGCTCATTTCCTGCCTGCGGGACTCAGCCCTGGAGACTGTGAGGACGCTTGAGATTACCGACGCTAACTATGATGTTGCCCTCGACCTTTTGCGCAACCGTTTCAGCAACCGTCGCTTAATCTTCCAGGCTCACATCAACGAGATCCTGCAGTTAAGGGTGGTTGAGCCGGGATCCGTTGCTACTCTTCGAGAATTATCTGACCGCTTCAATGGACATATGCGAGCCCTTATGAGTTCTGGAACGTCGGCCGAAATTCAAGGATGCCTCCTCATCCTCATCCTCATCAAGTAGGCCGAGGTAGATCCTCCAATAACCGATCCTCGTGCATGGTTATTAACGCCAGTCCTGCTCTATGCGCCCTGTGTGGTGTTTCGGCTCACGAGCTTCCTGCTTGTCCAAAGTTCAGTGCTTTGCCAATTGAGGAACGGTACGACGAAGTGCGGCGTCTGACTCGCTGTTATGTTTGTCTGGAGGATGGCCATCTCGCTCGCGGATGCTCAGCTTCCCGCTGCACGACTTGCAATCACCGTCATCATATTCTGTTGCACCCTCGCGGGCAGGTTTCACCCGCACGAGTCTCACGTCCCATCGGTGCAGTTGCTGGTGCGAACCCATCACGCTCAATTAACACTGTTGTGACCCAGGATCGCAATGCTGAGCTAGTGCTCCTGCCAACAGCAAATGTACTCGTTCGTGGTCGATCTGGAAACTTCTTGCCTTGCCGAGCGTTATTGGATTCCGGTTCACAAGTGCATCTCATCTCGTCGCGGCTGGCGAATGAACTTCAGCTTGGCCGCTCCAAATGCTCCACAACGGTGGCCGGTTTCGGCGGCGCTGGATTTGAAACAAATGGAGCATCCGTTAATGTGTGCTTGAAGTCCCGCCTTAGCACATATTCAGTGGAAATTGAGGCTGTTGTAGCTTCACATATAACGGACTATCAGCGTAGCCAGGACATAGATGCTTCGGGCTGGAAGATTCCTGGCAATATGGACCTAGCTGACCCCAACTTCCACAAAACGCAGCGAGTGGATCTTTGACCTGTTGTCGGCTGGCCAAATCCAGTTAGGTCACGGGCTCCCAATTGCTCAGAACACTCGATTTGGCTGGGTGATTTCTGGCCACGGTGGACTATCACGGGATGTGTCGGCGCTCTGTGGTAGGGAGGACAACCCATGGAATAACCTCTGCAATAATGTGATGCTGCCCCTTCCAAAATTCTTATTGAAGGCCCACCCTTCAATGGGGGGAGGATGTTGGGCCAAGCAGCCACCAAAGATTGCATATAAAATAATAATAATATTCTAAGCTGCAGCTGTTGTTATCAGCATGTTTCGTCTCTGTTCGAGTGTTGCTCCCGTGAAACGAACCACAAGTATACCCCGCGTGACCCAACCTACTTCGAGTGTTGCTCCCGTGAAACGGACCACAAGTAGACCCCGCGTTACCAAACCTACTTCTTATATAGATGCATAATTAAATCTAAGAAAGGTCAATGTTATGAACGTGCTAAAACTAATATTAATGCCAGGGTCACCCACCTCTGAGACTGCTGACTCAGATTGCTTGTTCATGAATTGCTTGTTTTTTGCTTGGCCTCGGTCAGTCGGTCATTCTTCCCTCTGATAATGCTGATTTCTGCTTCTGGCGCCGTCTACTAGTGATGGGTTAATAGGTTGGATATAGTTTTATGTTTATTACTAATTATTATTAGGTGTTCCAATGTATATTGCGACATGCTGATGCATATTGATTGGATCAAATTACTAAGTGTGCATATAGGGTAGTAGGTCTTGGTACTAGGTGCCAACACTACACAACACAACACAACTTCACCGGAACTCGCCTAAAACTGCACAGGGTTGAGTTAAAGGAATTTTTGGTTTCTTCCAGGAAAGAACTTTCATAAATAGTTAAAAAGTATGTATCAAAAAGCATTCCAACTTAGATGAAGTTTTTTTGATTCCATGGAGACTTGGAGAAGAGCAGAACATTGGACAGTGTATGCAAACCTTATTTCGAAATCAGTGTCGGGTCAGGCAGCAGCCACGGCATAAATCGAATCATATATAAATAAATGTAACATATATATATAAATGTATTAATTATAGTTGATCATATAGTCATTTTCTAATCGCTGTTGTTAGTCGCAAGACGACTCTTCTCGGCCGCTCGGCTTTATTTTATTGTTGTCATTAAGTTAACGAGGTTTCGCCCGTCCTATGCTAAAAGGCGGGCCCACTTGTACTCTTTATCTTATTGCATACGCATCATAAATCGGAGCTTTCTGTCTCCATTTCATATGCGAATAAATAAACATTTTTATAACGTGGTGAAACAAATAATTACTTTGTTATTATTTGGATAAAAGTCATTGAAAAATCTCAATGACCAAACATTGGTGACCCCGACGTGATATAATTAATTATAAATTATAATTAATAAAATAAATAAACAATTCCACGAGCATAAAACAGTGCGAACATAGCCGTTTCAGTTTTTGCGCGGTGTATTAATATATGTATGTGCCTTTTGAACCTAAACGGCACACAGTGCATTTGTGAAACAATTATTTTGTATTTATACAAAATCATTTAATAATATAAATAAATACAATACATACAATTGTTATTCGGTCCGCCAGCATACATACATACACACATACGTTCCTCTTGCAAGTGCATTCGACTCACACAAGCGTTCATATATATATATATATTCCACAACTCAGTGTACGGTTCTGAGCGCACAGTGGGATAAATCGTGTTCGCTGCGCTCAAATATAATTAAATATAATAAAATAAACAAGAACTATAATATTGGCGCCAACATTAATTTTTCGTGTTTTTACTTAAATTGAGCGTATTTCAATTATAGTGGCGATGAACTCCAGCGGCGCCGTCACAGGAGAACCCACTCCATCTCGGAGCACGATTTTAAAATGCAAGGCAAAGGGTATCCTCCAGGATTTGAAGAGGATCCAAGGCGCCCTGCAGCCAATGCCAAAGGTGGAGGATGCTATGTTCCATGTGCGTCACGGCCAGTTTGTCGCCATGTACGAGGATTTTAAGGCCATCCACGGGGAGCTTGAAGAGTTAGACATTGCTGAAATAAGCAGGGACTTGCGATGGACAGTCTCTGAGCTTGTAGCTACGATGCATGCCGAAATCGAGCACGAGACGTCGTTGCGCTCTGCTCGAATGGCTGCCCATTCCACCCTTGCCAGCGGAGTTTCCAGTGTCCAGGTGGAACCAGCGCTTAGTCGGAGTTTTCAAGCCTTGCCTCCTCTTCCTCTTCCTACTTTCAGCGGAGGATGTTTAGAGTGGGCTGAGTTTCATTCGGTCTTTTCGACGATCGTAGGCTGCAATCCTTATATAAGTAAGGTGGAAAAGTTTCAGAGGTTGCGATCTTGTCTTCGGGACTCCGCTTTAGAGGCAGTCCGTTCCTTGGAAATCTCCGAGGAGAATTATGATGTCGCAGTGCAGCTTTTGGAGAATCGATTTTATAACCGTCGATTGATATTTCAGGCTCATGTGAACGAGATTTTGGGCCTCAATCTATTGGAAGATGACTCAGTGGCAGCGCTTCGAGGGCTGTCCGATAAGTTCAATGCCCATATGCGAGCTTTAAAAAATTTGGGGACGACAGTTCAGATCGCCGGCTGCGTCATTGTCCAGGTACTTCTTCAAAGGTTGGATCCAGCTACTCAGGCCAAGTGGGAGGAAGGTCAAAATGCCTCGAACTCGGATCTCATCCCTACTTGGGAGTCGATGGCAGAGTTTTTGGAACAGCGTTGCAGGACTTCGGAGGCTATGGATGTGGCCTTGGCCGCTTACGCGCCGGGCACTCAGGTGGGAAGACGTAGAGTCGCAGATAACAGTAGAGCCTCCTTTATTATTACTAATTCACCTGCCTCTGCTAGTATATTATGCGGTGGGTGGTCCCATGTAGTTTCTGCATGCCCAAGATTTTTATCATTGCCCCCTGAGAGCCGCCTTGGCGAGGCTAGGCGACTAGGTCTATATCGGAAATGTCTCCAAACTGGCCATCACCTGCGTGAGTGCCTCGCTGGTAATTGTCGCAGTTGCGGGAGGAGGCATCACAGTCTGTTGCATTTTTTGGAGTTACAGCCTTCCAGCAGCCAGCCTTCTGCTGTGCAGTCTACATCAGCAGCAGCCGAGTGCGCCGAGCCAATAGGCGCTTCACCATCCACGGCTAATGCACTAGTTGCCCAGGGTCGCGGCCCAGGGTGAAATAGCCTTACTGGCCACAGCGAAAATTCTCATTCGGAGTCGTTCTGGGGTTTTTGTTCCATGCCGGGCTATTTTGGATTCTGGATCGCAGGTGCACGTGATTACGTCACGACTGGCTAGTCAGCTGCAGCTTCGTAGACGCAAATCGTACGTGGCAGTGTCGGGCATTGGCGACACTGGCTTCGCGACAGACGGATTCTCTGTTGATGTGCTCCTACGATCCTATTGCTCTGAATATTCGGCCCTCGTCAACGCTGTAATCGCCACCAACATCACGGACCTTCAGCCTAGTTTTAGCTTAGATGTCTCCAGCTGGAATATTCCGTCAAACCTCACTTCGGCTGATCCCCAGTTCTTTCGACCGCAGCGGATCGATTTACTTATCGGAGCCAGTCTATTCTATGATCTGCTGTGGGTTGGTCAAATGCAGCTCTTAGCTGGCCTATCGGTGCCGCAGAAAACCCGGCTTGGATGGGTTGTGTGTGGCGGTGGTTCACAACTGGAGAGAAAGTCGTTCGTAGCCACAGCCCGCGAGGACGTTGTGAAAAGCCTTCTTCAGCAGCGCTCCAAATGGCGTGCGTCCGGCCCTGAGTTGGCGATTAACGATGTGGTGCTAGTCAAGGACGAGAACCTACCCCCCATGAAGTGGCCGTTGGCTAGAATTCTGGATCTAGTCCCTGGTCGGGATAGAGTGCCTCAAGTGGCGGTGGTTCGAACCGCTTCTGGAACTACCAAGCGCGCAGTGACCAAGCTTTGCCTATTGCCCCTTAAGGATGAAGTTGAAGGACAGGCCTCAACTGGGGGGAGTATGTCGGGTCAGGCAGCAGCCACGGCATAAATCGAATCATATATTGTAGCAGTATGCTAAGTCACACTCATGTACATATATCATATCATATCATTGTATTCAGTAGTTCCTAGTATTTAACTGTTAGTTCTTAAGTATGTATAAGCAGTTTGTGAAGTAAGGAGGAATGAGCAAAAACCGAAAATAAAAAGAGTCAGTCTTGTGTTAGCTCTGGAACTGTGCGGGTGTTTTCTCTGCTACAATATAAATAAATGTAACATATATATATAAATGTATTAATTATAGTTGATCATATAGTCATTTTCTAATCGCTGTTGTTAGTCGCAAGTCGACTCTTCTCGGCCGCTCGGCTTTATTTTATTGTTGTCATTAAGTTAACGAGCTTTCGCCCGCCCTATGCTAAAAGGCGGGCCCACTTGTACTCTTTATCTCAGTGCATACGCATCATAAATCGGAGGTTTCTGTCTCCATTTCATATGCGAATAAATAAACATTTTTATAACGTGGTGAAACAAATAATTACTTTGTTATTATTTTGGATAAAAGTCATTGAAAAATCTCAATGACCAAACAATCAGTATTTCTAAGTTTCATATCGTCGTATCGAATTGTACCGGTGAAAAGTATGCCAACTCAAAAACAAGCCTTTGCTGAAAAAGTTAATTTCCTTTACTAATAGCTTTTTAATTCGCGCCAACAATGAATAGTTGCAAACATGTACTGTAACGAATGCTAACTCCTACAATCATTTATGGGCGGAGGCGGGTGGTAAAAACATGAGAACCAGGGGACGATGGAATATCCGGCTTCGGCTCGTCGGCAAGGGGGGTGTTTATTGCCGGTTCCCAAGGGTGGCTCTCCAGGTAGGGATCTAACTAAACAAGAAAGGAAAGCTAACTTCGGGCGGAGCCGAAGTTGATATACCCTTGCAGTTGAGTCGCAGTCCGCTAGGTGGCGCCACGCATCTTATATTATTAGATATATAGCGGATCGTATATAGTCGTCCGATCCTTATGAAATTTGGCATATCGAATTATTTTGCCAAAAGAGGAATCCATTGAAACTCCCATGCTTCTAACTTGAAAAACAACGAAGTTATAGCATTTCCGATCAATCAGTTATATGACAGCTATATAGGTATAGTTGTACACAAGATATTTTGGTCAAATATAACATGTGTGGAAAGTCTCAACCCTCTAACTTAAAAAACACCAAAGTTATGGCATTTCCGATCAATCAGTTATATGGCAGCTATAGGATATAGTCGACCGATCCCGGCCGTTCCGACTTATATACTGCCTGCAACAGAAAGAAGGGTGTGTGCAAAGTTTCAACTCGATAGCTCTAAAACTGAGAGACTAGTTTGCGTAGAAACAGACAGACGGACAGACGGACAGACGGACCGACGGACAGACGGACAGACGGACAGACGGACATGCTCATATCGACTCAGGAGGTGATCCTGATCAAGAATATATATACTTTATAGGGTCGGAGATGTCTCCTTCACTGCGTTGCACACTTTTGACCAAAATTATAATACCCTCTGCAAGGGTATAAAAATTGCGTGCTCAAGACGGCATACTATAGATGGTTTCCTATAGATGGTGAGAATGGGGGTTCCCTTCCTGCGCCTAACTAAGAGTCACCCAGATGTCAAGGGGCGACTCTCGCCCACCCTACCAATGATCGCTCCGGTTCCGCATCCTGCGAGCGACCCCTTTTCTTGGGTACTCCTACTACCTGATCCCGGCTAGCTGCGGCATAATTCTTAGTGTTTAGAACATTATAAAATATTTATTAATACGTCAGAAAATACATATAACAATTGATCATTGCAAATGAGTATATAAAACTTAAGATAATAAAATTTAAATATATAAATAAAATAAATATTAAAACGTACATATAATATTAAAATTGGCATAGAAAATAGGACAATTTAAAATCGATAGAATTTAATAACATTATAAATCAATCAAGCAAATCAAAGCGTAAGGCTGGGTATTGATTTTTAAAAACCGAAAAAAAACCAAAGAAACCAAAAGGGCTCAAAATTACTTTGTCATTACAGAGTCCAGATTTTTCGGGACACCAGGAATTTAAATCAAAAGGATGTCCAATCATAAAAATAAGTTTTACTCACAGAACATAATTCCTTGTTGCATCCCACGACGAAAGCGCTTTCGATGGGTCGCTGGAAAAAAAGGTTTACAACATCAATTGTCTGTCTTCCCCCAATGGGGCAGGCATAAACTGATAAAACCAATGAACAAAAAAATCAAAATTTTTAGAGGCGATACAATTTGATTATTTCCGATATACCGATTGAAACCACTAGGATATTTACGTTACTTTTCCCTTTGTTTTCCATAATTTTTTTTTTCCGCTGCTGATTTTTTTATTTTTTTTTCCCGTTTATAATTATATCATGTTTTCTCGAGGTTTTTCTGCGGCTATTAGATTAAGACTCCCGGAGCCTAAAATTGACTCTGCCGTGGCCCTTCTCGAGTTCACTACTAGACCGGATCCTAGGCTGCAACACACTCAGCCTGGACCTTCTAAAAAGGGAAAATCTCGGCGGTCTTCCTCCCTCACATGCTGATCTGTCGCGCTAAACTGATTTTGGGGTCTCTAATGCGTTCCTCTGTTCGCTCGAACCTAGCTTTGGTTCGAACCGAACTTGTTGCGGTACCTTATTTCAGGCTGGGATTACGGCTCCTCCTTGGCGCTCTTCTCGTCCGCCTTTGAGTGGACTGGCTTCGTCGAGCCACCTGGACTCCTTTCCTTTGGCCTCCAAACTGGGAATAGCCAATGCGAAATTCTGCTCGTGCCTGCTAATCTAGAATTCGTGACTAAATCCTATCCCTTGACCATTGGAACACTCACCCCGGGGTTTTCTCCGATCCAACACTTTCACACCTCCAGTAAGCCGGAGGACAATCGGGAGCCTTTGTGCGTCCTCAAAAACAATTAACTCAAATGCCAGCGGGATCTTCGGGTATATTTGGCTAATTTCTAAGCAGCCTTGCTCCAACCGTCTGGTCAGCTCAATCTCTCGCTTGGGAATGATCCTACGTACACTCACAACCAGACCGACGCCGGATTTCAGACGGGCTGGTTCCTGGGGTCCACAAAGGGCGAACTACCGGAATTCAATTGTTCCAGGCGCTCCCTCAATACCTACACCTACACCTTTCCCATAAATGGCGCCACTTTCCGCCAACTGCGGCTCCTAGGGGTCGCTTTACGTAATGGCAAGTGCTACAGTACTCACACTTTGACTCCACATTATATCATTGGTGCATCAGAAAAACACATTATTACGTAATATTTGCACCATCTACATTATGTCAGCATTATTTCGTGGGATCTTTTCGGAATGACTTAACATCCAAAGATACCCAAAATACTTTTCTAAATTAGCGCTGTAAAAGGTGCCATTTTTGGTGCCGGTGAGGGAGAGAACGGCTTGGGGCTGATTGAACTTTTTATAAGGCCTTTAAAATCATAAACATTTATTTTTTATAGTCTCTGAGAGCCAAGTGTTCGTAGACATATAACGACCAGTGGGCGGACGACCGGATGGACAAAGGAACGACTGTTGATCGGAGATAATTCCATCTCCCTTTTACATACATTTACACATACCATGTATGAGAAAACATCACAAATCCAAATCACACATATTTACATAAAGAAAAAAACTCAATTTGGAATGGAGATGGAATTATCTCCGATCAACAGTCAACATATTCCCTAAAAAATGACAGTATTCTTTTTTTCGCGTGGTTCCCGCTGCATACGTATAGCCCACCTCCTGGCTAAGTAACCGAGGAGTCTGCCGCATGACGTACGGCCCGAATAATTTCTGTACATGAGAAGGAGGGACAAGATTTGCATCCCAGTTGAGTCCCCTAAGAGCAAATAATAAGAAAATCTTTTGTACTGGGGACATATTGGGGACTCCAGACGCCTGAGCATTGCATTGCATTGTGCTTCATTCAGATATCACTGTGGACGGCAGTCCACGAGCTGACGACCTGCAGGCCTTGGCATGCGCGAGGAGACTCTATATATAGCCGAAGAATTAAAAATTTTCTGTAGGCATCCGATCTGAATGAATTATACACCAATCAAAAGGTATTGTTTTAATTAAATAATTTTTCTAATTCTATTTTTTTTTCCAAAAGTCGTTTGGTTTGGGAGAAATTTGGGTGAAAGTAAAGAAATTTTGAATCACTAGTACATTTTTTGAATAGGTGTACAAAATTGCATATAAAAAATATTCTTATTCGGCACGTGGCTGATTTTTTTTGGTTTTCTTGCACGTGGCAAACAAGAATATTTTTTATGTGCAATATTTTACACCTATGTAAAATATATAGCATATTTTCGTCACCAAAATTGGTATCAGATATTTTTGGTTTAGCATGCAGGTTCGTCACTGGTACCTTAGCTCGTCAAGAAGATTTTTTATATGATAAGTTATAAGCCTAGTACTCAGATCGACAAAAACTTGGTTTTAGATATGTGAGTGTAGCAACTCGCACCGACTGTGTATTTAAATTAGTTAAAATTTGCCCAGCCATTTGGTATTGAAAACCTATCAACGTCAATTACATAAAAAAATTTTGGAAGCAATTTAAAATCAAAAATGTTTTGTCCTGTGATAGTTTTACTTTCAAAAGAATTTTGGAACGAAGTTGCTTATGGCGCGGTGTGAGTTTGGCGGAGGAGGGCTAGCCGAGAAAAACCGTAACGTATATATATATAGCATAGGATATAACCATTTCTCCTCTCTCTCTCTCTCTCTGTCTCTTATTATCTCTTATTTGAAGAAATGGGACAGATGATTTTGAAATTGTAATTCATATCTTCAGTTTTCTTTGCCAATCTTAATTTTTTCAATATTCAATTGTAAATTTCAGTTTTCAATTTCAATTTTTAAATTCAATTTTCAACTCCAATTTCTCAGTTTTTTTATTTTGTGATATTTTTTTTTTTGTCATGTGATATTTTGACGTACTGATTAGATTTATATACCTAGAATAAATAAGCAACGGTAAAAATCATTTTTGTATGAATGTTGCAAATTATTGTTGTAAATCATTTTTCGCCTTCATTCACTCCTGTTTCTCCTTCATTGACCTCCATTCCGTCATGCCTGCTAAACGAAAACATGCCAACTTCGTTCCTCACGGGTGCCCCTAGACACACACTGTTTTTTTTTAATCCAAGAATTTAAATCATTTGTTCCTGTCGTTATTAATTTTTAAATTCAATTTCAAATGAATTTATCAACTAGCAAAGTGAATTTCCTAGTATGTTAATTGGAAAAAATTCGTCCACACTGGAAAAAATAAACATTTTTGCCCGTCAAACATGGTGTTCGATCTAAGTACTTGCTAGAAGTGAAGAAACATCGATGTTCGGAGACTTCGACGTTTTAAAAGAGAAAAACATCGCTATATATATGAAATATCGCTGTTCTAAAAAAAAATTATTCAAGTTATAAAAAATTGTTATGACCAGCATCGGGTCCTACGGTCCGCCAATCGGCATGGGTCTGGCTCCGGCTAGCTCATCCAGGGCCGTGGTTCCCCTGACCCTTCCCACTAGACCGCTAACAATGCCGAATAAAAAAAAATACAACATTTACCGAACCGCACATGTTAGACGTTCACAACATTAACTTCCACAACATTTAAATTTAAATTCTAACATACCCAAAAAAATAAAAATTCAGAACACTCATCCTCACCTGATCATCACGGGATCTCCATCCTACTCCTGATGAATCGGAGTAACCTTAGCGGAACGCTGGCCAATTCTCGCGTCCGCCCCTTACCTCCATTCCCCTCAATCCCCTACTCTTACCTTCCCATTATCCTTTCCTTAACCCCCCATTAACCTCCACTCGGACTTCATCTTCTAATTAAGTTTTATTGAATAAATTTGACAATTATTGTTAATTTGTTTCCTCAAACTTTCCTTTTTCTTTTCGTTCTTAATAATTAATAATTAAAATTAATAATTAAAATACCGCTTTCCGCCCGGATTTATACCCCTACCTACGAGAGCTCTGCTTAGGATGTAGGGACTACCGCTAAATAAAGGGAAATTTATCTTTCTTTCTGAAAATAGCCATCCATCAGCTTCTACGGCCGCTATCGGAACTCACAATGTATATGCGATAATACAAAAAACTAAAGGAAAATGTGCTGAATGATACTACTATTCGTAATTAACACTTAAAGGTAGAAGCAAAAAAAATATAAAATAAAAATAAAAACAGGATAAAAAATAAAACAGAATTATTAAATAACAACGACACATGTACCACCACACACATAAATACGTATTAAAACTAAAAATAAATTATCTATATACATATATCAAACAACTGGGTTTTCAAAACTAGATCTAAAACTGCGACCTCCTATTTTGTTGCTTCTCGGGTGGATTTCACCTCCGAGAAGGCGGGGCAATTTTTCCGGATTACAGAAGAATGGCCAGTCCTCTCTTTCACCCTGTGGTCCTTTTTAGGTGGGCCATGTTGGAACCTTTGGCCGGCTTCCACAATGTAAATTTAGGTTCGGCGTCAATCGTTGTGAGGCGCCAGCAAACCTGCGGCGCCAAAATTAATGGAGCGCCAAAAAAACAACGTCGAGTTTTTCAAATCGGGGATTTTGATCCACCAAAAAAAAACACGTCAGGCCCAGCTTGAGTTCTTAGGTCTGGCTTCTTCTCCCGGAGATACGAGCCTGGTCGGTCCTGGAATGAAGAAGCCCATTTATTTATGCCTTTATCTTTCTATCCACTTTAGTCAGTTCCATCTGAAAACATGTGCTGCCCAAACAGGACAAAGTGCGGGGTTACTCCCGTTACCGTATGCACCGACGTTCTCAACGTCGATTCAATTTCCATCAGGTATAGGTCCCAATCTCTGTGGTCCTGGTCCAAGTATGCCCTAATTGCGTTCAGTACCGACTGATTCACCCTCTCTGCCGCATTCGACTGAGCGGAATAAACTGCTGTTCTGACGTGGCGGATGTGGAATTCCTGCATAATTTCCCGGAATCGCTTTGCCACGAACTGTTTCCCATTGTATGAAAGCTCGCGAATGAAAGCTCTCCGGCACTCCAAACGTGTGAAATACCTCTCCCACCAGGAACCTAACCACCTCCGCTTCATGGCTGTCAGGAACACGAACTTTGAAAAATGATCTACCACAATAAAAATATATACACGTGCCCTTTTCGAGACCTCGGATATTTCCACAAGAAATCAATGTAGGACTTTTGGAATGGCCTGTAGGTCACCGTTTCGGCTCCTCGACCTGGCCGCGGGCCGCTATTCGTGGGTTTCGTCTCCTTGTAAGTCCGACATTCCCTCATCCACAATCTTTAAATCTGGAAACCCATCTTTTTCCGCCTCGAGCAACTGCCTTTACTCCGTGTACTCTGAATTCTGTGGTTGGAAATCCGAAATCCGAGCATCCAGCCTTCGTCTGGTTCCTCGGCGGTTTCCACCATCCTGGAGAGCGTGTCTGCCACCACGTTCTCTGATCCTCTACAGTGCTACAGTCCTCTACAGTTTGAACGACCACCTCGCTAGCCTTCCGGCCAGGTTCTTAACGGACATGATCCATTGTAGGCTCGAGTGATCCGTGAGCAGCTTACACGGCATAAGCTCATTGTACGGACGAAAACGTTCCACCGCCAGCACGGCTGCTAAACACTCTTTCTCCGTAGTTGCGCTGCGCTGGGTTCAGTTTCTGCGAAAAGAAGCTATGGGCTATGGTACTAACAGTACCGCTCCTACTTCGGTATCTGAAGCATCGCACTGTACATAAAACATCCTTTTAAAATCTGGATGTCTCAGAACCGGTGATGCACTCAGCGCCTCCTTCAGCGTCCTTACGGACATTTCCGCCTTCTCCGACATAACGAATTTGCCTTTTTTCAAGGTGTCCGTGAGCGGCGCCGCCAGTTCTGCAAAGTTCCGTATGAATCTTCTATACCACCCTGCCATCCCGAGGAACCGTCGAACCTTCTTAGCACTTTTCGAACCATCATCACCCTTTTTATCGCCTCCACTTTCTCTGGGTCCGTCCTCACAATTCCTCCGCCAATCACATATCCTAGTTAACGCAGCTCCTTGAAGCAAAAGTGCGGCTTCTTGAGGCCAATCGTCAGCCCTGCTGCCTTCTGGCTCCTGGATACCTCTTCCAGCATTCCCATGTGTTCCTGAAAATTTTCCGACACTACTAAGAGGTCGTCCAGGTACACGAAGACGCTTTCCCTGAGCCTCTGTGGTATGACTTTGTCCATCAGCCGACACAGCCTTTGGGCTGCGTTTGTCAATCCGAATGGCATCACCACGAAATGGTACAACGGGCGTCCCGGGACCGTAAACGCCGTATACCTCTTGCTGGCTTCGTCCAATTCTATCTGCCAGAACGCATGCTTAAGGTCCATACTTGAGATGTACCTTGTCGTTTTTATGCGACTCAAGATCCCCTCGATGTTCTGTTGCGGATACGCGTCCTTATCTTGTTCCGTTATCTTGTTCAGCTTTCGGGCGTTGAGGCAGAGGCGATTCTTTCCTGGCTTTCGGAATAACGTGATGGTGTTACTTCATGCACTGTCACTCTCTTCTATAACTCCTATGCGTAGCATCTCATCCATTTCCGGGTAAATGAGTGTCTGCTCCGCTGTTGATACTGGATAGTGCCGGAGTGCTGGATTCTTGATCGGGGTGGCCCCTTCCGTCAGCTCGATGCTATGCTTCATGACCTCTGTCCTTCCTAAACCGTTTTCCTCAAAATTCAGGAACGAGTTTTTTATTCTGTCTGCCTGTTCTGCTCGTTTTCTATTCAGCCATTTATAATTCAGCCAGGTATAATTTCTGCTTTAACGATGGACATAAGTAAAATAGGATTTCTCGAGTCCTTTTTTTATACTCCACCTGCACCTTCACCTTGCTTAAGATCTGTTGTTGCGCCTCATTCGCTGTTCGGACCTTAGCATCCATGGGACCATGGCATCCATGGGATTTCGAGACGTTCTATCTATTCTCTGATTAGACTAACCGAAGCTCCGGAATGTAGTAACCCTCTCATCATCATCCCTGCTACCTTGTCCATAGCGTAGGGTCGAGGGTCTGTCTTGGGTCCTCCATGCGTCATGGACATCACCGGGTGAGTTACTTCCTGTCATTCCCTTTTTCTACTTTTGAAACGCTCGCGGATCTTCCTAACCCTTCTTGTAACCATTGTCATCCCTGCTAGCTGGTTCTCTCGGAAGATTCTTACCGTCGCCTTCTTGTACTGACACACCCTCTTCTCCAAACTTCGATAAACTCTACTTGCCGCTTTATCTCCTATCGTCGAACGCTGGTTGCCCTCTGATGCAGCATTCCTGTTGGCTTTTCCTGGTCTGCAGTTTCGGCATTTGGGCGTTACGGTGGTTGCCAATCCACATTTGTAGCAGAAAAGCTTTCGCTGAGCCGCTTCGCACTCCATGTAGACATGACCCTCCTGCTGACAGTTCCAACAGGTGATCGCTTTTTGGGGTGTGCCACTAGAGATCGCCACCAACATATCTTCTAGTTTATCCGTTCCGTTCACTTCCGCTGATCCTCCTGTCCAGTATGAATGCACCTCTCCAGTCTACCAACTCGTTGCTCATCCCGGGGCTTGAATGCGGCGCTCATGCGATGCCTATGACCTGTTTCTCGCTCTAGATTTAGAACTCGTTCCACTTCCTTTCACTCATCGTGCAGGTGTTCTAGGGTGTAGACTCGCATTGGATAAATCCACTGCCTCATCGGTTCTAGGAGATTTCTTTTTACCGTCTTGATAACCCAATTGTTTTTCACTCCTGATTTTATCGAAGCCACCAGTCTACTTAGAGCCATAAAATACGCCTCCAGTGACTCCCCTTGCCGTTGCTTCCTCTCCGCGATATCCTGGATTCGATCGTAGTCGCCTTTATTATCGCAATATCTGCGTTGCAGGGCTTCATTTAATTCTCTCCAGTCTTGTGGTGGCTTGGTCCTTGTTAGCAGCCAGTTCCATTCGGATGCCTCTTCCGTCAACAAGCTGAAAGTCTCGAAGCAGTTCAATCCACTTTGCAATTCATATTGTTTCTGAAGGTGTTCTACCCGGAACAAAAAATCTTCAGCCCTCATCATTCCCGGACGACCGGAAAATTTAAAACCCCATTTATCAATCGAAACATACTCCCGGCTCCTCTGTTGTGCCTCCTGTTCCTGCAGTACCACATATGTTCCAGCCATATTGATGCTTCTGGGCCCGTCCATTTGTGATCTTTGAAAACTTCTGTTCCTGCTCGAGCTCCGATGCTTCCAATTATTCGGCGGTGGGAGAAACTCCCAATTTCTGCTTCGCTCCGCTCTTTGGCTGCTTTCCGCTAGTACCCAGTTTAGCAAGGCGTTCGTTCCGACCTAATGCGTCTCCCTGGTTTCTGTTGTTCCCTGTCCCTGAACTTGATGGGGCAAGGAATACCGTAGCTTTTTCTGCCATTTGTTTGTCTCCCTGTTGCTTTTCCGAAGTAGGAGAACCACCAGCTGACCCATTAGACAGTGGATTCTCCACCTGGGTGGCCATGGAGGATTCTGATGACCTCGAGGATGGAACTTTTCCGGTGTTCCGTTCCAGCTTCCGGAGTATTTGGTCAAATCCCGTCCTCATGCACAGGTCGTTCGATCCACCAGTTGTCTGAGATCTACCCTCAGCTGCTCTTGGGAGGTGTGAATGAGGGCCTGCATCTCTCGCCGATTGAAGGATGCATAGGCCTCTGCGTTCTCCAGGCTATACTGCTCTTGAATGGGATCCAATTGGAGATGAGAGTAAGTCTCGAATGGAGCTGATGCTTGCTCCATGCTGAGGTTCCTCGGGATTGGCCTCCTTTGTTGTGCGCTGAGTCGACTGGTCTCTCTGCTTTGCTCGGTACCGCCCTGTGCGCCCCCCTCTCTGTCCAATTCTCTTTCCCCTTTTTCGAGCATCGATAGGCTTGGTCCGCCCATAGAGTCCTATATTGATTTTACTCAAGTTTCCTAATAAGGAATAATCCAATCTATTTATATGCAAGCAATGACTGAATGTAATAATTAATTTCGAGACCAGGTGGTACCACCAGAACGAGTCCCTGATAACCAAATTAAATAAATAAATAAATAAATGAATAAATAAATAAATAATTGATTAAATAAATAGAACTAAAATACATTTTTTTTGTTGCGAAAATGAATCCGTTTTTCGATTGTGCATCTCCTGGAAGGAAAGTATTCCTGAGTCAAAGTGCAGTTGCCCTTTTTGAGGATCTTCAAGGATTGTTGTCCTCCTTGAAATCAGTGGAGACATTTCCGGAGGCGATGTTGAATGTACGACTCAGCAAATTGGAGGCAATCGTTGCGGATTTCAAGAGCACACACAAGGAGCTGTCCGAGCTGGATGTTGCAGAACTCAGGGGCGATCTGAGCGTCAACTTCAACGATGCGGCGAGGGAGGAACGATTTATCCTGGACCAGGAGATTATGCGGCGCTCCAGTTTAAGGCGTCGTACGGCAGAACTTTCCCGGCTTTGTCGCCACTGCCACTTCCCACTTTTAGTGGAGGTAATGCGGAGTGGCTTGAATTTCGGTCACTATTCACGACCATGGTGGACACAAACCCATTCAACAGCCGGGTCGAGAAGCTTCAGCGGTTGCGGTCGTGCCTTCGTGAATCTGCCTTGGAGACTGTTCGATCGTTGGAGCACACCGTGCAAAAATTATGACGTCGCATTGGAGCTGCTAAACAAAAGGTTTAGTAATCGCAGGCTTATTTTTCAAGCTCATGGTAATGAAATAATGCATCTGAGGACCGTAGAATCTGCATCGGCGACGATGCTTCGCGAGCTTTTGGACAAATTTAATTTATTTATGCCGGATTTATGCCGTAAGTGCCTTGGATCTGGGCACCTATCTCGGCAATGCAGTGCGTCAAGCTGCCGTGCGTGTGGACGCAGACTTCATAGTCTGATGCATTTTAGTGGCAATTCGCCAGCTCAAGGCCAACACCCCTCTTCCGAGGTTTCTGCATCTAGCGACGCTGTTTCTCGGTCAGCGTTGGCTCCCGTCAATTCTCTTGTAGCCAAGGATCGTTTCGGTGATGTGGTGCTGCTAGCCACTGCCAATATTTTGGTCTGAAACCGCTCCGGCGTCTGGTCGGGATCTGCAACGTGGTAGCTAGTGTGATAGGTCATATATTACCCAGGGTGGATGTGAAGCCGCCCTTGGACTTTGGCAGCGAAATGGCTACCGAGATGCCATCGCCCAACTGCAGTGACAGCGAGGATGAAGACGACGATGACGGAGTGTTTCCGGTGCGCTGCTGAGGACGGCGTCCGGAGTTACAAGGCGGGCAGTCTACAAATTGTACCTGCGTCCCCTTCGTGATGCTGTTGAAAGCCAATCTTCCAACGGGGGAGTATGTCGGGTCAAGCAGCCGCCGGAAAGAAGTTTGGCCGGCAAGAATTTATTGAATTCGTGACGTCACTGTCTTTTATATTTATGTTCGCGTCTCCCGCTCTATTCTCGTCGCCCGCTCTCGTGCATTCTATCTGCCACCTGCATCTGCCGTCATGCGCTAGCATTTGTCTCGGTCTCTCGCGGGATCTGTCGGTCACTCCGCAGCATCAAGCGATGAGCCGCGCTCCCGCGTCAATATTCTAATTCGGTCGTCAACCCTCAACTCAGTCACATATATCATTTGTAGAAACCCCAAATCAATTAAATAAATTTTATCAATATCTTTAAATCAAAATGTGCTTGTTTTTATTGAGAACACAATATTGAGGCCAATATTGAGAACACAAAAATAAAGCTGAATGAGGGCCTGCATCTCTCGCCGATTGAAGGATGCATAGGCCTCTGCGTTCTCCAGGCTATACTGCTCTTGAATGGGATCCAATTGGAGATGAGAGTAAGTCTCGAATGGAGCTGATGCTTGCTCCATGCTGAGGTTCCTCGGGATTGGCCTCCTTTGTTGTGCGCTGAGTCGACTGGTCTCTCTGCTTTGCTCGGTACCGCCCTGTGCGCCCCCCTCTCTGTCCAATTCTCTTTCCCCTTTTTCGAGCATCGATAGGCTTGGTCCGCCCATAGAGTCCTATATTGATTTTACTCAAGTTTCCTAATAAGGAATAATCCAATCTATTTATATGCAAGCAATGACTGAATGCAATAATTAATTTCGAGACCAGGTGGTACCACCAGAACGAGTCCCTGATAACCAAATTAAATAAATAAATAAATAAATGAATAAATAAATAAATAATTGATTAAATAAATAGAACTAAAATACATTTTTTTTGTTGCGAAAATGAATCCGTTTTTCGATTGTGCATCTCCTGGAAGGAAAGTATTCCTGAGTCAAAGTGCAGTTGCCCTTTTTGAGGATCTTCAAGGATTGTTGTCCTCCTTGAAATCAGTGGAGACATTTCCGGAGGCGATGTTGAATGTACGACTCAGCAAATTGGAGGCAATCGTTGCGGATTTCAAGAGCACACACAAGGAGCTGTCCGAGCTGGATGTTGCAGAACTCAGGGGCGATCTGAGCGTCAACTTCAACGATGCGGCGAGGGAGGAACGATTTATCCTGGACCAGGAGATTATGCGGCGCTCCAGTTTAAGGCGTCGTACGGCAGAACTTTCCCGGCTTTGTCGCCACTGCCACTTCCCACTTTTAGTGGAGGTAATGCGGAGTGGCTTGAATTTCGGTCACTATTCACGACCATGGTGGACACAAACCCATTCAACAGCCGGGTCGAGAAGCTTCAGCGGTTGCGGTCGTGCCTTCGTGAATCTGCCTTGGAGACTGTTCGATCGTTGGAGCACACCGTGCAAAAATTATGACGTCGCATTGGAGCTGCTAAACAAAAGGTTTAGTAATCGCAGGCTTATTTTTCAAGCTCATGGTAATGAAATAATGCATCTGAGGACCGTAGAATCTGCATCGGCGACGATGCTTCGCGAGCTTTTGGACAAATTTAATTTATTTATGCCGGATTTATGCCGTAAGTGCCTTGGATCTGGGCACCTATCTCGGCAATGCAGTGCGTCAAGCTGCCGTGCGTGTGGACGCAGACTTCATAGTCTGATGCATTTTAGTGGCAATTCGCCAGCTCAAGGCCAACACCCCTCTTCCGAGGTTTCTGCATCTAGCGACGCTGTTTCTCGGTCAGCGTTGGCTCCCGTCAATTCTCTTGTAGCCAAGGATCGTTTCGGTGATGTGGTGCTGCTAGCCACTGCCAATATTTTGGTCTGAAACCGCTCCGGCGTCTGGTCGGGATCTGCAACGTGGTAGCTAGTGTGATAGGTCATATATTACCCAGGGTGGATGTGAAGCCGCCCTTGGACTTTGGCAGCGAAATGGCTACCGAGATGCCATCGCCCAACTGCAGTGACAGCGAGGATGAAGACGACGATGACGGAGTGTTTCCGGTGCGCTGCTGAGGACGGCGTCCGGAGTTACAAGGCGGGCAGTCTACAAATTGTACCTGCGTCCCCTTCGTGATGCTGTTGAAAGCCAATCTTCCAACGGGGGAGTATGTCGGGTCAAGCAGCCGCCGGAAAGAAGTTTGGCCGGCAAGAATTTATTGAATTCGTGACGTCACTGTCTTTTATATTTATGTTCGCGTCTCCCGCTCTATTCTCGTCGCCCGCTCTCGTGCATTCTATCTGCCACCTGCATCTGCCGTCATGCGCTAGCATTTGTCTCGGTCTCTCGCGGGATCTGTCGGTCACTCCGCAGCATCAAGCGATGAGCCGCGCTCCCGCGTCAATATTCTAATTCGGTCGTCAACCCTCAACTCAGTCACATATATCATTTGTAGAAACCCCAAATCAATTAAATAAATTTTATCAATATCTTTAAATCAAAATGTGCTTGTTTTTATTGAGAACACAATATTGAGGCCAATATTGAGAACACAAAAATAAAGCTCCCGAAAACGCTCGAACAGTATCCTTTATTGTTTTAGACACAGCCGTTGGATTTCCCTTTCTATTAATCCTATAATTTTCCTACTCTTATTTATTTCCACTCAAAGTCCTATATATTTATCACAGTACTTATCTCAGTTTGTTCCTTTTTGCGCAAATCGGCCTTTGGTTTATTAAAGCCCGATGTCGCCTATGAAATTCCAATTCAACCTTGATCTGTACTGCCATAAATTGACTCTATTTCCTTTCTTCCTTCGCAGACCAGAAACATACTACTTGGGGACCTCTCGAGTGGTCCTCCAATTAGCTTTCTGGATCCAAGAAAGCCGAGGTTCCTCTCGTGGAGGCTATAGCGTTGGTTTGGGCGCCATTTTGTTATGACCAGTATCGGGTCCTACCGGCCTCCAATCGGCATGGGTCTGGCTCCGGCTAGCTCATCCAGAGCCGTGGTTCCCCTGACCCTTCCCACTAGACCGCTAACAATGCCGAATAAAAAAAATCCAACATGTTAGACGTTTCACAAAATTAAACTTCCTCAACATTTAAATTTAAATTCTAACATACCCCAAAAAAAAAAAATTCATAACACTCATCCTCACCGGATCATCACGGGATCTCCATCCTACTCCTGATGAAACGGAGTATCTCATTCCTACCTCCTCCCTCGTGCCATCTGACTTGACCTTAGCAGAACGCTGGCCAATTCTCGCGTATGCCCCTTATTTCCATTCCCCTCAATCCCCTACTCTTACCTTCCCATTATCCTTTCCTTAACCCCCCCCCCCATTCATCAGCCCTTATTTCCATTTAATTTATTTATGGAAATTTATTTTTCTTTCTGAAAATAGCCATCCGTCAGCTTCTACGGCCGCTATCGGAACTCACAATGTATATGCAATAATACAAAAAAAATAAAGGAAAATGTGCTGAATGATACTACTATTCGTAATTAATATTTAAAGGTAGAAGCAAAAAAAATATAAAATAAAAATGAAAACAGGATAAAAAAAACAGAATAATTAAATAACAACGACAACGACGTACCACCACACACATAAATGCGTATTAAAACTGAAAATAAATTATCTATATATATCAAACAAAAACTGGGTTTTCAAAACTGGATCTAAAATTGCGATCTCCTATTTTGTTGCTTCTCGGGTGGATTCCACCTCCTAGAAGGCGGAGCAATTTTCCCGGATTACAGAAGAATGGCCAGTCCTTTCTTTCATCCTGTGCTCCTTTTTAGGTGGGCCATGTTGGAACCTTTGGCCGGCTTCCACAATGTAACTTTAGGTCCGGCGTCAATCGTAGTGAGGCGCCAGCAAACCTGTGGCGCCAAAATTAATGGAGCGCCAAAAAACCAACGTCTAGTTTTTCAAATCGGGGATTTTGATCCACCAAAAAAAAAATACGCCAGGTCCAGCTTGAGTTCTTAGGCATTGCTTCTTCTCCCGGAGATAAGAGTCTGGTCGGTCCTGGAATGAAGATTCCCATTTATTACGGCTCTCCTTCCTGGACCGACCTCTTACCATTGATTTCTGCCGACCCTGCTTCCGACCTTGCTTCCCGCCTCCATCTTTTCCAGTTCGCTTTTTAATTATTTCGGTGTGAATTTTTTTCTTCTTTTTTCTTTACCACCCGCACTGCTTGACTACTGTCTTTGAAATAACCTTTCCTTAAATCTCCGCACGGCATGGTCGTTCGGATCGGACCGTTGTTTCAAATCCGATATGTCGCGGGTCATTAACCCCCTCATATCCAAAATTTCCCTGCATGGGACTAGGTGGCAGCCCTAGGCCCCTTTACCTTCACTAGGTGGCATCTCTTTACCCGATTATTTCTTATATTATTATTATGTATCGGCCACAACAAAATAAAATACTTATATTATTTTACTTTAAAGGTTTCTTTTAAAACAAAAAAAAGCAGAACAATTTTTTCAATAGCTTCAAAAACAAACGGATTTATATTTTCACTGAGATCACAGAAAATCACAGAAATGAGATCACAAAAGAAAAATTTAAACTTCGAAAGAAAAATTTAAATTATAAAATAGGAAACCTTAAACTACAAAAACAAAATCGAAATAAAATAAAAAAAAACTAAACTCAATAACTTAATATTTTTAATTATTTCATTTTGCCCTAAAAAGTTCAAAGATGGAACTTCTTTTATTGATGAAAAGGAGTTTGTCCACCACAGATATTATTGCATTGCTTGCTTGCATTGGATCTCACATATTCATGGCATCACCAATGATATTGTGGGATACGTGCCTCCCGATATCGTTTTCGGTGCCTGTTCAAAAGGACGCAACAATGAGCAGACCTCCTGTAGTAGCAGCATTGGATATCTATGTTCTATATAGATTCTATATAGTCAAATCTTAGCCATGCCTAACTCAAGTTTGAATCACGCGCCTCAGTATGCAAGTAAGACGGCATCCCGTCAACTGCTCCGTCTGTCAGTGTAGAGAACGGCGAATGTATCGTGTTTCGACAAAGTAGTCGAAAAATTGTGAGCTCATTTATCGCGACGTTAATCACAGCATTTTATACGGTACGGTATAATCACCTGAATCAAAACATCGTGATCGTGGTGCCATCGTGAAAAACTTATCAGACTTCTGATGCCCTGTAATGGCGAAATTTCTGCGGTTTACTCTTGGCATTCATTACATTAGCTCTTACAAAGCAAAGCGCAGAACGTTCTTTTTCATGTTTAAAAAGGATCAAAAACTATTTACTTTCAACTATGAGTGGAAATCGTCTAAATAGTCTAGCAAATATGAGCATTGAGTTCAATTTACTCGAACGCTTGGAATGTAAAGATCTGATGTAGAGATCAGACGTGTTTGCATTTGAAAAAACGTGTCATCGTGTTTGTTTATTGAAGTTTTCCGATACCGTATTAACGTTACTTTTTCTAATGATTTATTTGATTCATTGATAATTGGATTTGGTTTATCATAAGGTGCTGCAAAAGGGTTCACTATATCTCATTCTCCTCAAGCGTTTGTCATGTTTGTTAATTGAGAATTTTGTTAACTTACAATAATGCAGGTGAATATTTTTTCATGATTGAACGATGAATAAATATATGTTAATAAATCAATATTACATTCATTACAGCTTTGCCACACCAAAATACTGATATCAATTTTGGAGACGAAAAAATGCAATATAGGTATTCAATATTAATCATAAACAAGAAAGGAAAGCTAACTTCGGACGGAGCCGAAGTTAATATACCCTTGCAGTTATGTAGAAGCTTATATAATTATATATATATCGGATCATATAGTTGGCCGATGTTTAAAACAACCTCAAGCACCTTTAAAAATAGAAAGGTGCTTGGGGTTGTTTTAAAAATTTTAATTTTTATAAACATTCATATAGTTGGCCGATTCTCGTGACAATTTCACCATCAAATCCATTTTCTAATAAAAATGTTTAAAACAACCCCAAGCACCTTTAAAAATAGAAAGGTTGAGCCATTTCCGATCGTTCAGTTAAATAAAGATATAGTCGGCCGATCCTTATGAAATTTGGCAGATCGGATTAAGTTGCCCAAAATGGAATCCGTAGAAAGTCCCATCATTCTAGCTTCAAAAACAACAAAGTTAAGGCAATTCCGATCGTTCAGTTATATGGCTGCTATAAGATATAGTCGGCCGATCCTTATAAAGTTTGGAATAACTTTGCCCAAAATGGGATCCGTAAAAACTCCCATTTTTCTAACTTGAAAAACACCAAAGTTATAGCATTTCCGATCAATCAGTTATATGACAGCTATAGGATATAGTCGACCGATCGCGGCCGTTCCGACTTATGTACTACCTGCAAGGAAAATAAGGATGTATGCAACGTTTCATCTAGATAGCTTTACAACTGAGAAACCAGTTTGCGTAGAAACCGACAGACGGACGGACATGCTTATATCGACTCAGGAGGTGATCCTGATCTCCTTCACTGCGTTATACACTTTTGACCACAATTTTAATACCCTCTGCAAGGGTATAAAGATAAAAACGAGTTTATGTTAAAGTGTAACAACTGCATAATTTTTATTTTCAAATATCACTTTCCCACAATATTTTAATCATGATTAATATAACGTTTCCTTGAGCACGCCACACGGCGTGCTATCCTTAAGGCTACCCTTAAGGGTCGCATTAGTCCATTTACATTGTTGTAACCAGTGTTTTCATCAGCTCGTTACAGAAAAAGGCTAGATTGATTACACAGGCCGACAATTTCCTATTTTTTTTTTCCTCCACGCATAATTTTACCTGCTCCATAACCTTTCGGCTCCCCTGAACCAAAGTCCAGAAAAAACATAGTTTCTATCCTACCTAAGAGAAGAAATTGATCAAATTTCACCATATATTGAATTATGCAGGCCGTGTAGTGGCGATGACCATCATTGATTCTAGTACATATAATTTTTGAAATGTATGTGTACCAACTAAAATTAAAAAATGTTATATAGCAGTTATCATATCTTTGGAATACTCATCCAAAGTTCAAATCTCAGATTTTCTACATTAATTTTTTGTCTTCTATTATTTTTACCCAAACATTTTGCTATGGAATATTTTTATTTTCTTATTGAAATCAGTAGATCATATCATTTTTTAATTTTGGATTTAAGGAAAAACTCGAAATAATTTTATTGAATTTATTATAACATAGGTGGTTAAACAATATTTTCTTCAATTAAATTGGAGTTTTTAATCCCATATTTTCAAAAAGTTATGGCTATCTAAAACTGTTCTATGTTCAAAACGTATCTATTGCAGGTTCAGCTTGTTTAGTAAAGCTTTACAGAAATTGTAGATATTTTGTTTGATTTAGCCATGAATTACGGAACTTTTGTTTGTAAGCTTTTTTTGGCACCTTCACTCACAAATTTCACAATAAAAGTAACGACTGATAGCACTGTGTATCGATATATACGACAGTGTTGCATTCATTTAAAAGTGCTGCTATCGATATCAAAGTAATGTACATTTGAAAAGTGTAATGTACACTTTTCAGCTCTTTACACAAAAATAACAAGAAAGGAAAGCTAACTTCGGACGGAGCCGAAGTTGATATACCCTTGCAGTTGAATCGCAGTCCGCTAGGTGGCGCCACGCATCTTATATCATTAGATACATAGCGGATCGTATATAGTTGGCCGATCCTTATGAAATTTGGCATATCGAATTATTTTGCCAAAAGAGGAATCCATTGAAATCCCATCCTTCTAACTTGAAAAACAACGAAGTTATAGCGAGTTCCGATCAATCAGTTATATGGCAGCTATTGAATATAGTCGACCGATCCTTATGAAATTCGACAAATCAGATTGTATTTCCCAAAATAGAATCTGTACCAAATCCCATCTTTCTAACTTACAAAACTCCAAAGTTGTGCCAATTTCGATCGTTCTATGACAGCTATAGGATATAGTCGGCCGATCCTTATGAAATTTTGTACACAAGATATTTTGGTCAAATATAACATGTGTGGAAAGTCCCAACCCTCTAACTTAAAAAACACCAAAGTTATGGCATTTCCGATCAATCAGTTATATGGCAGCTATAGGATATAGTCGACCGATCCCGGCCGTTCCGACTTATATACTGCCTGCAAAGGAAAGAAGGGTGTGTGCAAAGTTTCAACTCGATAGCTTTAAAACTGAGAGACTAGTTTGCGTAGAAACGGACAGACGGACCGACGGACAGACGGACATGCTCATATCCACTCAGGAGGTGATCCTGATCAAGAATATATATACTTTATTGGGTCGGAGATGTCTCCTTCACTGCGTTGCACACTTTTGACCAAAATTATAATACCCTCTGCAAGGGTATAAAAAGCGGATAAAAAAGGCCAGCCCAAAAATAAAAAAAGAACCGATAAAAGGCTAAGGGATGTTTTAAAATTTTTCCGGCTGACGCAGTTAAAAACCGGACAGATTTGTCCGGAAAAAGGATAAAATGGCAACACTGGTTGTAACTTACATTATTAAATTTAATACCATTTGAAATGAGGTTTTAGTATTTTCAAGCATTTTTGCTCGCGGAATTTGGTATATTTAAACGAAGTGTTGTCGGTCATACAATGAACAAAATTAATACTTGACCGATGTAGTTATTCCATATTTTACTTCATTATAAAATATAAAAATTGCAATGGCCGAAAAATATTCATCTGATCTTTTTCGTGTGGTCATTGCACAAATATCACAAACCATCGGATACAGCTATACATTTAGTTCCCCATTGGAATTATTACAAGACGTTATAAAAAAGTTTGTGCACGAATTTGCTCAAGACATGCATCGCAACATGGAACACGGTAAGCAATGCGGTAGCCTTATATTTTACGCACCTGAAACATATTAACTTATCGAGCTCTTACTTCGAATCTTTACGAACTTGCTATAACCCATCATTACTTTTCTTTTTAAATCTGTATAATGTACATAGAACTACCTACATTTGTACATATGTATATATGTATGTATACTGCAAACTTTGCACAACTTTGATGTTTTTGAAAAGTGTGCAACGCAGTGAAGGAGACATCTCCGTCCCTCTAAATTTTATATATTTTCAAAAATATTTACAATACTCAGGATCACCTCTTAAGTCGATATAAACATGTCCGTCTGTCTGTCGATTTCTACGCAAACTTGTCTCTCAGTTTTAAAACTATGAAGTTGAAACTTTGCACACATCTTCCGTTTGCAGGCAGTACATACATATGTAAGTCGGATCGGCCGGGATCGGTCGACTATATCCTATAGCTGCCATATAACTGATTGATCGGAAATGCCATAACTTTGGTGTTTTTTAAGTTGGGTCTTTCCACACATGCTATATTTGACCAAAATATCTTATGTACAAAATTTCATAAGGATCGGCCGACTATATCGTATAGCTGTCATAGAACGATCGGAATTGGCATAACTTTGGTGTTTTTTAAGTTAGAAAGATGGGTCTTGGTACAGATTCTATATTGGACAAAATAATCTTATTTTCCAAATTTCATAAGGATCGGCCGACTATATACGATTTGCTATATATCTAATAATATAAGATACGTGGCGCCGCCTAGCGGACTGCGACTCAACTGCAAGTTGTGTAATTTCCGATATTAACTTGGGTATATTAACTTGGGCTCCGCCCGAAGTTAGCTTTCCTTTCTTGTTTGTTTTAAGTTCATAATATAAGAAACCCATTCGATGCGGTCCCATATATATATTTCAATAAAAACTGTCATAAAACTGCAAGGGGTATATGCACCCATATATACAGTGGCGAGCATATTTGGATACGTTTTCACTTTTGACTTCAAGATTCATTCGTAAAAAGGTATTAATCGACAAAATTTCCAATAATATTATACCTATTATACAAAAAAATAAAATATTTCAATAAGTTTCTTATATAACGAATACCATGCCATGAATACCATGAATTGAACATTTTCTGGGTGCGGCAGATCCGAATTCCAATCGAAAGGTATTTTAATATCCTTGTAAAGGGTATTACAAGCATAAAGTATATGTATATATTCTTTATCAGGATCACCTTCTATCCTTAGCTGCCATACATAACTGATTAATCGGAAATTACACAACTTCGGTATTTTTGATAATAAGTTCGAACTTATTAAACTTAGGGCAAAATAATCCGATTTACCGAAATTTTTATTTTACCTTCGCAAAATGTATCTAGTTTGTCCATCTGTCTGTCTGTCATCTGTTTGTCTGTCTGTTTATCTAAGATTCGCATGCGCAGGTTCTTTGTAGCGCATGCCTTCCCTGGAAGTGACCTACCAGGAGATGTCAAGGCAGTGCAGAAGGAGGACCTCACCATCATGGTACTGGAGCCATTGGAAATGCAGTTGCGTGATAAATTCATCACCAGGCTCCTGGACGAGTTAGAGGGACTGCTGCTGTTCGCAATATCTGATTTGATTGTTTTAATTTTCACCGCTGGCCACAAAATAAGAGCCTGGGTTGGTCTCCACACTGGACTCTAACATGCACCCTTTCAATGGTGAAGGTCGTCCATGTCGCTGCTGCCGCCGTATGCAGATGCCAAGGTGGCTGCTTTTCCAGCCATGAAATCTGCCTTATGCTTATGTTTTAATTGTCGACGATCGACGATCGAAAATTGCCTCTGGTTCTGGATAGACGCGACAGTCAGGAACCAAGAATCATAGACCAAGATTATCTGATGGAGCTATTCCATGCCTCTGCGCAGTTGTGTTGAAAGTTGAATTTCCAAAAGAGGGGAGTATGTTGTAATTTGTGCCAGTATTAATAGTCGAAAAATTCTAAAAATGATTTATTTTTGATCGCGCAACTGCTTAAGGGGTTATATACAGTCAGGATTTTCAAAAAATCGATTTTTTTTTTTTTGCATTTTCTTAAAGAATATATATTTCTCTGTTGTGAAAAAAATTTTTATGAAGATTCGAGAAATATTTCCCAAGTTACAGACAAAACTAGAAAAAATTTTTAACTCAATGTAAACTGTTTGTGAAACTTTAAAATCGTTTTTCTCAAAACTATGTTTCTCAAATCGGTGAACACGATTTCTCGAAAACCACTGAACCGATTTAGCTCTAATTTTCACACAAAATTAATAACTACTTTTTGCTGTCTTTAATCGAAGATCTTTTAAATAAAATTAAAATTATAATTTAAATCAACATTTGAAGTCGATTTTTTTTTCCATAAAAATGAACTTTTTTTTTTGGAAGCTGCCATTTTGTCAAAAAGTGATATTTTTTTAATTCCTTCGATTAAGGACTACATTTTTTAATATACTAAAAGCATCTTTTTGAATTTTTGATTTCCGATGATTCTGCAAATAGTTATTATGTTCACCGCGAGACACTTTTTTTTCGAAGACCATTGGGAGATAAGATGCAGAGGCCAAAGGAAATAATATTTTTACAGATATAAAATATTTTTTTAAACTTTAAAATATGTAAAATAATATAGAAAAAATTCAACTTTAATAAATAAATATTTCCTTGAAAAAAAAAATACCCAAAAACTGCATTTTTTTGACCGCCTGACTGTATATAACCCCTTAACCCCATAAATGTTTGACCACAAAGACCACAGGTCGTTTAAGATCAAGTTCATATTAATGTTCTTTATATCGTGAACTAAGTTTCCTCATGCCTTTTTTGTTTGTTTAAAGCAGGGATGCCCAGTCCCATTGCTCTCGTTCCTCCTTTGTTGTTGGATTGCTCTGTCATATGGGTAAAGCAAAATCATTGCCTGTGCTGCTCCCAGCATAGGCAAGGAAAATTACAATTACAATTTTGCATAGCTTAACAACACTTAACTTAACACTTTCGTCCCAGTGCGAAGGCAATTTGTTGTTGGATTGTTGTTGAAATTGTATTTGTGATTTTGTGCATCGGTATTGGATTTTGCAAGCAGTGCTTGGGCACCCCTGGTTTAAAGCGATAATTTCACTTCTACAACTCTTATTTGATTGCACTGCCCTGCAAATTTCAACTTTTGCATTGCGAATTAGATGGAATTTAGTGTTTCCGAAATATTTTGTTGTTTGGTCGTTTTTGAGAAATCAAACCGTCAAATTCTGACGTGCTACGAAATAGAGTACTATTGGAAACTAAAGGCATGCACCGGCGTGTTTATATTTAGGGGTCTTATCAAAAAAAGTACACAGTACGAGGAACCAATCGCTTGCCGTATGAGTGGGAACACCGACAGTAGGAGAGTAATACTCCCTTAACCACCCGTGACTGGCAGTATTGAGAGATTGGACTGTATAAACACAATGCCTGCCCTAACGGCACATGCGAACTGTTTGGCTTGGGTCTCGTTTTAAAGATACAAAATCAAGCTTTAATTTTCCTTGACGTGATGGGATTCGGGATCAGCACAGAAAAACCTTTCGGAAACACTATATCCCATCTTATTCGCAAAACCCATGCAGGGCATGTTGTTTTTGATAACATGTTCATCTTCATATCTACCGTAAACAAATCACCGAACATTGTTACTCGTAATATTTCATTACTACGCCAGTCGGCTATCACCGCACCACTACGGTTAAACAGTTTTTGCAAAGTCAGTACTTTGCATTCGTTTTTCCCCGGTCTTGCGATTGATATGAACTTTGTCTGAACCTCTCTCACGTAGAGAATATATAAACGTTCAATGCAAAAGTTTCCCGATCTTAGACACATAGTCCAAATTCTCTCAACTAACGCAGAATTCTCTCACGCAAGATCAGATCTTTTAAGTTTTCCATCTGCTCCCACTGTCCAATCGTCAAAACTACTCCCTTCGATATTCCCACTCTAAATTTGCAAAGATGCTAAATGATAGCTTCTCTTGCGTTTCGCACACTAAGCTTATCTCGAACTCTTCCCTTACACTAAGAACGCATATGCATATTACATATTATATTTTTAGGTATTTTCTTATGGCACGGATCCGAAAAAAACATTTGTGCCTTTTTAGGTATCTCTCGCTTCACGCTCAACGGCTTGAAAATGTTTGGGATTCCAAATTCCAAATTTTGGATTATATAATATTATATCATATCTCCTGATCTTATTTTGAAGTTATTTCACTTTCATTAATTAACAAAAACACAATTCGAATCACACAACATTGTGAATTGTGTGTGCACACATTTTTGCGAGTGATTGCATGATGCATATAAACAACACGAAAAAAAGTCCCATTTTAAAGCTTCGGACAGTTTTCAAAGCTTCCACTCATAAGCTCACATGTTTATTGTGAACTGACAAATACAATTCAATTCAAAAAAAGTGTCTCGTTTTTTACATAATAAAAAATATTTAATAAGTGCATTGAGGCACTCTTGGGTATAGAGGGCTAAGCGTAAGTTAACGAATTTTCCTCCTTCCCTAGCTTTCATATTTCTTCCTCTTCACCAGTGGGTATAACTAATAACTTTGCCTAGTTTTTACAATCCTCATAGTCTGCTGACAAGTATAACTTATATTCTAATTACACAGGCCGACAATTTCCAACTTTTTTTTTTCCTCCCCTCATAATTTCATCTGCTCCATAACCTGTAGGCTCCCCTGAACCAAAGTCCACAACAAACATAGGTTCTATCCTCCACAGTTTCCGCGGTACATTTAAGAGAATAAATTGATCAAATTTTTATACCCTTGCAGAGGGTATTATAATTTTGGTCAAAAGTGTGCAACGCAGTGAAGGAGACATCTCCGACCCTATAAAGTATATATATTCTTGATCAGGATCACCTCCTGAGTCGATATGAGCATGTCCGTCTGTCCGTTTCTACGCAAACTAGTCTCAGTTTTAAAGCTATCGAGTTGAAACTTTGCACACACCCTTCTTTCCTTTGCAGGCAGTATATAAGTCGGAACGGCCGGGATCGGTCGACTATATCCTATAGCTGCCATATAACTGATTGATCGGAAATGCCATAACTTTGACTTTTTTAAGTTAGAGGGTTGGGACTTTCCACACATGTTATATTTGACCAAAATATCTTGTGTACAAAATTTCATAAGGATCGGCCGACTATGTCCTATAGCTGTCATAGAACGATCGAAATTGGCATAACTTTGGTGTTTTTTAAGTTAGAAAGATGGGATTTGGTACAGATTCTATTTTGGGAAAAATAATTCAATATGCCAAATTTCATAAGGATCGGCCGACTATATACGATCCGCTACATATCTAATAATTTAAGATGCGTGGCGCCACCTAGCGGACTGCGACTGAACTGCAAGGGTATATAAACTTCGGCTCCTTTCTTGTATCATATATTGAATACAAGTTGGCCGTGTAATGACCATCATTGTTTCTAGTACATATCATTTTTGAAATGTATGTGTACCAACTAAAATTAAAAAAATGCTTTTTAGCAGTTACCATATCTTTGGAATCGATAGCTCTAAAACTGAGAGACTAGTTTGCGTAGAAACCGACAGACAGACGGACATGCTTATATCGACTCAGGAGGTGATTCTGATCAAGAATATATATACTTTATAGGGTCGGAGATGTCACCTTCACTGCGTTCCACACTTTTTTTTTAATCAAATCTTATATTTTTATACCCTTGCAGAGGGTATTATAATTTTGGTCAAAATTATATCCTTCTTTACCTTTCAGGTAGTACATAAGTCCGAACGGCCGCGATCGGTCGACTATATCCTATAGCTGCCATATAACTGATTGATCGGAAATGCCATAACTTTGGTGTTTTTTATGTTAGAAGGATGGGAC
Source organism: Drosophila ananassae (assembly GCF_017639315.1). Classification (NCBI taxonomy): domain Eukaryota; kingdom Metazoa; phylum Arthropoda; class Insecta; order Diptera; family Drosophilidae; genus Drosophila; species Drosophila ananassae. The sequence continues at coordinate 7,297,854 of NW_025319037.1, read as the reverse complement.
TTCTATAGATTCTAATTTGGGCAAACTTATACGATCTGCCAAATTGAGACTTTCCACACATATTTGACCAAAATATCTTGTGTACAAAATTTCATAAGGATCGGCCGACTATATCCTATAGCTGTCATAGAACGATCGACATTGGCATAACTTTGGTGTTTTTTAAGTTAGAAAGATGGGTCTTGGTACAGATTCTATATTGGACAAAATAATCTTATTTTCCAAATTTCATAAGGATCGGCCGACTATATACGATTTGCTATATATCTAATAATATAAGATACGTGGCGCCGCCTAGCGGACTGCGACTCAACTGCAAGTTGTGTAATTTCCGATATTAACTTGGGTATATTAACTTGGGCTCCGCCCGAAGTTAGCTTTCCTTTCTTGTTTGTTTTAAGTTCATAATATAAGAAACCCATTCGATGCGGTCCCATATATATATTTCAATAAAAACTGTCATAAAACTGCAAGGGGTATATGCACCCATATATACAGTGACGAGCATATTTGGATACGTTTTCACTTTTGACTTCAAGATTCATTCGTAAAAAGGTATTAATCGACAAAATTTCCAATAATATTATACCTATTATACAAAAAAATAAAATATTTCAATAAGTTTCTTATATAACGAATACCATGCCATGAATACCATGAATTGAACATTTTCTGGGTGCGGCAGATCCGAATTCCAATCGAAAGGTATTTTAATATCCTTGTAAAGGGTATTACAAGCATAAAGTATATGTATATATTCTTTATCAGGATCACCTTCTATCCTTAGCTGCCATACATAACTGATTAATCGGAAATTACACAACTTCGGTATTTTTGATAATAAGTTCGAACTTATTAAACTTAGGGCAAAATAATCCGATTTACCGAAATTTTTATTTTACCTTCGCAAAATGTATCTAGTTTGTCCATCTGTCTGTCTGTCATCTGTTTGTCTGTCTGTTTATCTAAGATTCGCATGCGCAGGTTCTTTGTAGCGCATGCCTTCCCTGGAAGTGACCTACCAGGAGATGTCAAGGCAGTGCAGAAGGAGGACCTCACCATCATGGTACTGGAGCCATTGGAAATGCAGTTGCGTGATAAATTCATCACCAGGCTCCTGGACGAGTTAGAGGGACTGCTGCTGTTCGCAATATCTGATTTGATTGTTTTAATTTTCACCGCTGGCCACAAAATAAGAGCCTGGGTTGGTCTCCACACTGGACTCTAACATGCACCCTTTCAATAGTGAAGGTCGTCCATGTCGCTGCTGCCGCCGTATGCAGATGCCAAGGTGGCTGCTTTTCCAGCCATGAAATCTGCCTTATGCTTATGTTTTAATTGTCGACGATCGACGATCGAAAATTGCCTCTGGTTCTGGATAGACGCGACAGTCAGGAACCAAGAATCATAGACCAAGATTATCTGATGGAGCTATTCCATGCCTCTGCGCAGTTATGTTGAAAGTTGAATTTCCAAAAGAGGGGAGTATGTTGTAATTTGTGCCAGTATTAATAGTCGAAAAATTCTAAAAATGATTTATTTTTGATCGCGCAACTGCTTAAGGGGTTATATACAGTCAGGATTTTCAAAAAATCGATTTTTTTTTTTTTTTGCATTTTCTTAAAGAATATATATTTCTCTGTTGTGAAAAAAATTTTTATGAAGATTCGAGAAATATTTCCCAAGTTACAGACAAAACTAGAAAAAATTTTTAACTCAATGTAAACTGTTTGTGAAACTTTAAAATCGTTTTTCTCAAAACTATGTTTCTCAAATCGGTGAACACGATTTCTCGAAAACCACTGAACCGATTTAGCTCTAATTTTCACACAAAATTAATAACTACTTTTTGCTGTCTTTAATCGAAGATCTTTTAAATAAAATTAAAATTATAATTTAAATCAACATTTGAAGTCGATTTTTTTTTCCATAAAAATGAACTTTTTTTTTTGGAAGCTGCCATTTTGTCAAAAAGTGATATTTTTTTAATTCCTTCGATTAAGGACTACATTTTTTAATATACTAAAAGCATCTTTTTGAATTTTTGATTTCCGATGATTCTGCAAATAGTTATTATGTTCACCGCGAGACACTTTTTTTTCGAAGACCATTGGGAGATAAGATGCAGAGGCCAAAGGAAATAATATTTTTACAGATATAAAATATTTTTTTAAACTTTAAAATATGTAAAATAATATAGAAAAAATTCAACTTTAATAAATAAATATTTCCTTGAAAAAAAAAATACCCAAAAACTGCATTTTTTTGACCGCCTGACTGTATATAACCCCTTAACCCCATAAATGTTTGACCACAAAGACCACAGGTCGTTTAAGATCAAGTTCATATTAATGTTCTTTATATCGTGAACTAAGTTTCCTCATGCCTTTTTTGTTTGTTTAAAGCAGGGATGCCCAGTCCCATTGCTCTCGTTCCTCCTTTGTTGTTGGATTGCTCTGTCATATGGGTAAAGCAAAATCATTGCCTGTGCTGCTCCCAGCATAGGCAAGGAAAATTACAATTACAATTTTGCATAGCTTAACAACACTTAACTTAACACTTTCGTCCCAGTGCGAAGGCAATTTGTTGTTGGATTGTTGTTGAAATTGTATTTGTGATTTTGTGCATCGGTATTGGATTTTGCAAGCAGTGCTTGGGCACCCCTGGTTTAAAGCGATAATTTCACTTCTACAACTCTTATTTGATTGCACTGCCCTGCAAATTTCAACTTTTGCATTGCGAATTAGATGGAATTTAGTGTTTCCGAAATATTTTGTTGTTTGGTCGTTTTTGAGAAATCAAACCGTCAAATTCTGACGTGCTACGAAATAGAGTACTATTGGAAACTAAAGGCATGCACCGGCGTGTTTATATTTAGGGGTCTTATCAAAAAAAGTACACAGTACGAGGAACCAATCGCTTGCCGTATGAGTGGGAACACCGACAGTAGGAGAGTAATACTCCCTTAACCACCCGTGACTGGCAGTATTGAGAGATTGGACTGTATAAACACAATGCCTGCCCTAACGGCACATGCGAACTGTTTGGCTTGGGTCTCGTTTTAAAGATACAAAATCAAGCTTTAATTTTCCTTGACGTGATGGGATTCGGGATCAGCACAGAAAAACCTTTCGGAAACACTATATCCCATCTTATTCGCAAAACCCATGCAGGGCATGTTGTTTTTGATAACATGTTCATCTTCATATCTACCGTAAACAAATCACCGAACATTGTTACTCGTAATATTTCATTACTACGCCAGTCGGCTATCACCGCACCACTACGGTTAAACAGTTTTTGCAAAGTCAGTACTTTGCATTCGTTTTTCCCCGGTCTTGCGATTGATATGAACTTTGTCTGAACCTCTCTCACGTAGAGAATATATAAACGTTCAATGCAAAAGTTTCCCGATCTTAGACACATAGTCCAAATTCTCTCAACTAACGCAGAATTCTCTCACGCAAGATCAGATCTTTTAAGTTTTCCATCTGCTCCCACTGTCCAATCGTCAAAACTACTCCCTTCGATATTCCCACTCTAAATTTGCAAAGATGCTAAATGATAGCTTCTCTTGCGTTTCGCACACTAAGCTTATCTCGAACTCTTCCCTTACACTAAGAACGCATATGCATATTACATATTATATTTTTAGGTATTTTCTTATGGCACGGATCCGAAAAAAACATTTGTGCCTTTTTAGGTATCTCTCGCTTCACGCTCAACGGCTTGAAAATGTTTGGGATTCCAAATTCCAAATTTTGGATTATATAATATTATATCATATCTCCTGATCTTATTTTGAAGTTATTTCACTTTCATTAATTAACAAAAACACAATTCGAATCACACAACATTGTGAATTGTGTGTGCACACATTTTTGCGAGTGATTGCATGATGCATATAAACAACACGAAAAAAAGTCCCATTTTAAAGCTTCGGACAGTTTTCAAAGCTTCCACTCATAAGCTCACATGTTTATTGTGAACTGACAAATACAATTCAATTCAAAAAAAGTGTCTCGTTTTTTACATAATAAAAAATATTTAATAAGTGCATTGAGGCACTCTTGGGTATAGAGGGCTAAGCGTAAGTTAACGAATTTTCCTCCTTCCCTAGCTTTCATATTTCTTCCTCTTCACCAGTGGGTATAACTAATAACTTTGCCTAGTTTTTACAATCCTCATAGTCTGCTGACAAGTATAACTTATATTCTAATTACACAGGCCGACAATTTCCAACTTTTTTTTTTCCTCCCCTCATAATTTCATCTGCTCCATAACCTGTAGGCTCCCCTGAACCAAAGTCCACAACAAACATAGGTTCTATCCTCCACAGTTTCCGCGGTACATTTAAGAGAATAAATTGATCAAATTTTTATACCCTTGCAGAGGGTATTATAATTTTGGTCAAAAGTGTGCAACGCAGTGAAGGAGACATCTCCGACCCTATAAAGTATATATATTCTTGATCAGGATCACCTCCTGAGTCGATATGAGCATGTCCGTCTGTCCGTTTCTACGCAAACTAGTCTCAGTTTTAAAGCTATCGAGTTGAAACTTTGCACACACCCTTCTTTCCTTTGCAGGCAGTATATAAGTCGGAACGGCCGGGATCGGTCGACTATATCCTATAGCTGCCATATAACTGATTGATCGGAAATGCCATAACTTTGACTTTTTTAAGTTAGAGGGTTGGGACTTTCCACACATGTTATATTTGACCAAAATATCTTGTGTACAAAATTTCATAAGGATCGGCCGACTATGTCCTATAGCTGTCATAGAACGATCGAAATTGGCATAACTTTGGTGTTTTTTAAGTTAGAAAGATGGGATTTGGTACAGATTCTATTTTGGGAAAAATAATTCAATATGCCAAATTTCATAAGGATCGGCCGACTATATACGATCCGCTACATATCTAATAATTTAAGATGCGTGGCGCCACCTAGCGGACTGCGACTGAACTGCAAGGGTATATAAACTTCGGCTCCTTTCTTGTATCATATATTGAATACAAGTTGGCCGTGTAATGACCATCATTGTTTCTAGTACATATCATTTTTGAAATGTATGTGTACCAACTAAAATTAAAAAAATGCTTTTTAGCAGTTACCATATCTTTGGAATCGATAGCTCTAAAACTGAGAGACTAGTTTGCGTAGAAACCGACAGACAGACGGACATGCTTATATCGACTCAGGAGGTGATTCTGATCAAGAATATATATACTTTATAGGGTCGGAGATGTCACCTTCACTGCGTTCCACACTTTTTTTTTAATCAAATCTTATATTTTTATACCCTTGCAGAGGGTATTATAATTTTGGTCAAAATTATATCCTTCTTTACCTTTCAGGTAGTACATAAGTCCGAACGGCCGCGATCGGTCGACTATATCCTATAGCTGCCATATAACTGATTGATCGGAAATGCCATAACTTTGGTGTTTTTTATGTTAGAAGGATGGGACTTCTATAGATTCTAATTTGGGCAAACTTATACGATCTGCCAAATTGAGACTTTCCACACATATTTGACCAAAATATCTTGTGTACAAAATTTCATAAGGATCGGCCGACTATATCCTATAGCTGTCATAGAACGATCGACATTGGCATAACTTTGGTGTTTTTTAAGTTAGAAAGATGGGTCTTGGTACAGATTCTATATTGGACAAAATAATCTTATTTTCCAAATTTCATAAGGATCGGCCGACTATATACGATTTGCTATATATCTAATAATATAAGATACGTGGCGCCGCCTAGCGGACTGCGACTCAACTGCAAGTTGTGTAATTTCCGATATTAACTTGGGTATATTAACTTGGGCTCCGCCCGAAGTTAGCTTTCCTTTCTTGTTTGTTTTAAGTTCATAATATAAGAAACCCATTCGATGCGGTCCCATATATATATTTCAATAAAAACTGTCATAAAACTGCAAGGGGTATATGCACCCATATATACAGTGACGAGCATATTTGGATACGTTTTCACTTTTGACTTCAAGATTCATTCGTAAAAAGGTATTAATCGACAAAATTTCCAATAATATTATACCTATTATACAAAAAAATAAAATATTTCAATAAGTTTCTTATATAACGAATACCATGCCATGAATACCATGAATTGAACATTTTCTGGGTGCGGCAGATCCGAATTCCAATCGAAAGGTATTTTAATATCCTTGTAAAGGGTATTACAAGCATAAAGTATATGTATATATTCTTTATCAGGATCACCTTCTATCCTTAGCTGCCATACATAACTGATTAATCGGAAATTACACAACTTCGGTATTTTTGATAATAAGTTCGAACTTATTAAACTTAGGGCAAAATAATCCGATTTACCGAAATTTTTATTTTACCTTCGCAAAATGTATCTAGTTTGTCCATCTGTCTGTCTGTCATCTGTTTGTCTGTCTGTTTATCTAAGATTCGCATGCGCAGGTTCTTTGTAGCGCATGCCTTCCCTGGAAGTGACCTACCAGGAGATGTCAAGGCAGTGCAGAAGGAGGACCTCACCATCATGGTACTGGAGCCATTGGAAATGCAGTTGCGTGATAAATTCATCACCAGGCTCCTGGACGAGTTAGAGGGACTGCTGCTGTTCGCAATATCTGATTTGATTGTTTTAATTTTCACCGCTGGCCACAAAATAAGAGCCTGGGTTGGTCTCCACACTGGACTCTAACATGCACCCTTTCAATAGTGAAGGTCGTCCATGTCGCTGCTGCCGCCGTATGCAGATGCCAAGGTGGCTGCTTTTCCAGCCATGAAATCTGCCTTATGCTTATGTTTTAATTGTCGACGATCGACGATCGAAAATTGCCTCTGGTTCTGGATAGACGCGACAGTCAGGAACCAAGAATCATAGACCAAGATTATCTGATGGAGCTATTCCATGCCTCTGCGCAGTTATGTTGAAAGTTGAATTTCCAAAAGAGGGGAGTATGTTGTAATTTGTGCCAGTATTAATAGTCGAAAAATTCTAAAAATGATTTATTTTTGATCGCGCAACTGCTTAAGGGGTTATATACAGTCAGGATTTTCAAAAAATCGATTTTTTTTTTTTTGCATTTTCTTAAAGAATATATATTTCTCTGTTGTGAAAAAAATTTTTATGAAGATTCGAGAAATATTTCCCAAGTTACAGACAAAACTAGAAAAAATTTTTAACTCAATGTAAACTGTTTGTGAAACTTTAAAATCGTTTTTCTCAAAACTATGTTTCTCAAATCGGTGAACACGATTTCTCGAAAACCACTGAACCGATTTAGCTCTAATTTTCACACAAAATTAATAACTACTTTTTGCTGTCTTTAATCGAAGATCTTTTAAATAAAATTAAAATTATAATTTAAATCAACATTTGAAGTCGATTTTTTTTTCCATAAAAATAAACTTTTTTTTTTGGAAGCTGCCATTTTGTCAAAAAGTGATATTTTTTTAATTCCTTCGATTAAGGACTACATTTTTTAATATACTAAAAGCATCTTTTTGAATTTTTGATTTCCGATGATTCTGCAAATAGTTATTATGTTTACCGCGAGACACTTTTTTTTCGAAGACCATTGGGAGATAAGCTGCAGAGGCCAAAGGAAATAATATTTTTACAGATATAAAATATTTTTTTAAACTTTAAAATATGTAAAATAATATAGAAAAAATTCAACTTTTATAAATAAATATTTCCTTGAAAAAAAAAATACCCAAAAACTGCATTTTTTTGACCGCCTGACTGTATATAACCCCTTAACCCCATAAATGTTTGACCACAAAGACCACAGGTCGTTTAAGATCAAGTTCATATTAATGTTCTTTATATCGTGAACTAAGTTTCCTCATGCCTTTTTTGTTTGTTTAAAGCAGGGATGCCCAGTCCCATTGCTCTCGTTCCTCCTTTGTTGTTGGATTGCTCTGTCATATGGGTAGAGCAAAATCATTGCCTGTGCTGCTCCCAGCATAGGCAAGGAAAATTACAATTACAATTTTGCATAGCTTAACAACACTTAACTTAACACTTTCGTCCCAGTGCGAAGGCAATTTGTTGTTGGATTGTTGTTGAAATTGTATTTGTGATTTTGTGCATCGGTATTGGATTTTGCAAGCAGTGCTTGGGCACCCCTGGTTTAAAGCGATAATTTCACTTCTACAACTCTTATTTGATTGCACTGCCCTGCAAATTTCAACTTTTGCATTGCGAATTAGATGGAATTTAGTGTTTCCGAAATATTTTGTTGTTTGGTCGTTTTTGAAAAATCAAACCGTCAAATTCTGACGTGCTACGAAATAGAGTACTATTGGAAACTAAAGGCATGCACCGGCGTGTTTATATTTAGGGGTCTTATCAAAAAAAGTACACAGTACGAGGAACCAATCGCTTGCCGTATGAGTGGGAACACCGACAGTAGGAGAGTAATACTCCCTTAACCACCCGTGACTGGCAGTATTGAGAGATTGGACTGTATAAACACAATGCCTGCCCTAACGGCACATGCGAACTGTTTGGCTTGGGTCTCGTTTTAAAGATACAAAATCAAGCTTTAATTTTCCTTGACGTGATGGGATTCGGGATCAGCACAGAAAAACCTTTCGGGAACACTATATCCCATCTTATTCGCAAAACCCATGCAGGGCATGTTGTTTTTGATAACATGTTCATCTTCATATCTACCGTAAACAAATCACCGAACATTGTTACTCGTAATATTTCATTACTACGCCAGTCGGCTATCACCGCACCACTACGGTTAAACAGTTTTTGCAAAGTCAGTACTTTGCATTCGTTTTTCCCCGGTCTTGCGATTGATATGAACTTTGTCTGAACCTCTCTCACGTAGAGAATATATAAACGTTCAATGCAAAAGTTTCCCGATCTTAGACACATAGTCCAAATTCTCTCAACTAACGCAGAATTCTCTCACGCAAGATCAGATCTTTTAAGTTTTCCATCTGCTCCCACTGTCCAATCGTCAAAACTACTCCCTTCGATATTCCCACTCTAAATTTGCAAAGATGCTAAATGATAGCTTCTCTTGCGTTTCGCACACTAAGCTTATCTCGAACTCTTCCCTTACACTAAGAACGCATATGCATATTACATATTATATTTTTAGGTATTTTCTTATGGCACGGATCCGAAAAAAACATTTGTGCCTTTTTAGGTATCTCTCGCTTCACGCTCAACGGCTTGAAAATGTTTGGGATTCCAAATTCCAAATTTTGGATTATATAATATTATATCATATCTCCTGATCTTATTTTGAAGTTATTTCACTTTCATTAATTAACAAAAACACAATTCGAATCACACAACATTGTGAATTGTGTGTGCACACATTTTTGCGAGTGATTGCATGATGCATATAAACAACACGAAAAAAAGTCCCATTTTAAAGCTTCGGACAGTTTTCAAAGCTTCCACTCATAAGCTCACATGTTTATTGTGAACTGACAAATACAATTCAATTCAAAAAAAGTGTCTCGTTTTTTACATAATAAAAAATATTTAATAAGTGCATTGAGGCACTCTTGGGTATAGAGGGCTAAGCGTAAGTTAACGAATTTTCCTCCTTCCCTAGCTTTCATATTTCTTCCTCTTCACCAGTGGGTATAACTAATAACTTTGCCTAGTTTTTACAATCCTCATAGTCTGCTGACAAGTATAACTTATATTCTAATTACACAGGCCGACAATTTCCAACTTTTTTTTTTCCTCCCCTCATAATTTCATCTGCTCCATAACCTGTAGGCTCCCCTGAACCAAAGTCCACAACAAACATAGGTTCTATCCTCCACAGTTTCCGCGGTACATTTAAGAGAATAAATTGATCAAATTTTTATACCCTTGCAGAGGGTATTATAATTTTGGTCAAAAGTGTGCAACGCAGTGAAGGAGACATCTCCGACCCTATAAAGTATATATATTCTTGATCAGGATCACCTCCTGAGTCGATATGAGCATGTCCGTCTGTCCGTTTCTACGCAAACTAGTCTCAGTTTTAAAGCTATCGAGTTGAAACTTTGCACACACCCTTCTTTCCTTTGCAGGCAGTATATAAGTCGGAACGGCCGGGATCGGTCGACTATATCCTATAGCTGCCATATAACTGATTGATCGGAAATGCCATAACTTTGACTTTTTTAAGTTAGAGGGTTGGGACTTTCCACACATGTTATATTTGACCAAAATATCTTGTGTACAAAATTTCATAAGGATCGGCCGACTATGTCCTATAGCTGTCATAGAACGATCGAAATTGGCATAACTTTGGTGTTTTTTAAGTTAGAAAGATGGGATTTGGTACAGATTCTATTTTGGGAAAAATAATTCAATATGCCAAATTTCATAAGGATCGGCCGACTATATACGATCCGCTACATATCTAATAATTTAAGATGCGTGGCGCCACCTAGCGGACTGCGACTGAACTGCAAGGGTATATAAACTTCGGCTCCTTTCTTGTATCATATATTGAATACAAGTTGGCCGTGTAATGACGATGACCATCATTGTTTCTAGTACATATCATTTTTGAAATGTATGTGTACCAACTAAAATTAAAAAAATGCTTTTTAGCAGTTACCATATCTTTGGAATCGATAGCTCTAAAACTGAGAGACTAGTTTGCGTAGAAACCGACAGACAGACGGACATGCTTATATCGACTCAGGAGGTGATTCTGATCAAGAATATATATACTTTATAGGGTCGGAGATGTCACCTTCACTGCGTTCCACACTTTTTTTTTAATCAAATCTTATATTTTTATACCCTTGCAGAGGGTATTATAATTTTGGTCAAAATTATATCCTTCTTTACCTTTCAGGTAGTACATAAGTCCGAACGGCCGCGATCGGTCGACTATATCCTATAGCTGCCATATAACTGATTGATCGGAAATGCCATAACTTTGGTGTTTTTTATGTTAGAAGGATGGGACTTTCTATAGATTCTAATTTGGGCAAACTTATACGATCTGCCAAATTGAGACTTTCCACACATATTTGACCAAAATATCTTGTGTACAAAATTTCATAAGGATCGGCCGACTATATCCTATAGCTGTCATAGAACGATCGACATTGGCATAACTTTGGTGTTTTTTAAGTTAGAAAGATGGGTCTTGGTACAGATTCTATATTGGACAAAATAATCTTATTTTCCAAATTTCATAAGGATCGGCCGTCTATGTGCTATCCGCTATATATCTAATAACATAAGATGCGTGGCGCTACCTAGCGGGCTGCGACTCAACTGCAAGGGTATATACAATTCGGCTCCACCCGAAGTTAGCTTTCCTTTCTTGTTAACTTAACTAACAATCATGTTGACTGATTCAGAGTTAGACGGCCCTAAAAATCGATTACTGGGTTGGAAGGTCGTTGCGTCGCAGGCGGGATCTGTCGGGATAATTTTGCAAGCTTCCAGATATGGTGTTATTCGAGTTAGCAAGCATTTTTCAAACAATTTAGACAAACAATATAGAAGGCTTATTGGTCTGTACGATGACGGTGTTGTGTGGTCTTTTCCAGGCTTCGGTATCATTATTATGATGGACTTCTTCCACTTTTTTGGGAAATAGCCAAGATTAATGTTACCATTAAATAGTTTGCAGACGACCTCTATAGCGCATTTTGGAAGTTCGATCAGCATCTTTGGCGTCAGTCACCACCGGGAGCCTTTTTTGGTTTTAGCCCTCTTATGACTTTTTCGATTTCGTTCGGCCGGAATGAAGGTGCAGTTGACTGAGGGGTAGCCTCTGGCTGAATGACTGGCAGGAGGAATGAATTTGAGGCAGGGTTTGGCTGGAAGAAACTTTTGAGATGTGTAGCTCGGTCTTCGTCGCTGCGAGCCCAGTATCCTGAAGAGTTTCTTCGGGGTGATCGGAGTGGTCATTTCGTTTGGGGCGCTAAGATTTGGGTGGGCGGGCCCTCCACTGGGGATACATTGTGCTTATAGGTTATATGGTGAAGGGCCAGGTCGAACCATCAGGTTGCTTCCATAAGGCGTTACTTTGATTCTGGCGCCTCTTTGTTCGCACGAGCTGTTCGATTTGCTGATTAGATTTGTGGTTTTTGTTTCGGTCTACTTCCTTCCCTTGAGGAGTAGAGATGTTGGCTTTTTCCATGTTAAACTCCGGTGCTAGTTCTATATGGGCACTCAAGTACTTTTTATATTTAAGCCAGTTTGTTTTTGGCGATGTCAGGCTGAGGGGGTGTTCAGATATTTCTGGGCTTTAAAGAAGCGTTAAAAGCACATGCGAGTGGTCTGATGATAAGTCCGAGGCACTTATTAGAGTGCAAGGTATGTTTTTTGTCACCGCAAAATCAATAAGGTCTGGGAGCTTGCGTGGGTCGGTTGGCCAGTATATGGGACTTCCAGGGGAAACATAGTCCAGTTTATTTCTCACATTTATAATTGCATTGTACAATTGCCTTTCTCTGGGAGTCACTAGATGTGATCCCCAGTGCTTGCGTTTGGCGTTTTAGTCTCCTGCGGCTATAAAACGATCTCCAAGTGAATTGTAGAAGTCCATAAATTGTCCTTCCGAGATTGAGAAACGAGGAGGGCATTAAACGGCAGCGATTGAAAGGCTTCCGTTTCTTGACTGATTTTGTATCGATGTGGCCTACAAGAAGTTTGTTTCAAACCTTTTGTGAAAATGGTGAAAATGGATGATCTGTGTAGTAGATTGTATAGCCTCTTATTTGAAAGTTGTATTTGCTTATAAAATGCGTAATTTGCTTATAAAATTGATCTTCGTAGAGTCTGCATAGATTATTCAGACTGCTGTGCTACGAGCAGCTGTATTACCATGTTTTGGGTTTGAACAACTGTTTGCATGGTCGTTTTCATGAATGAAATAATCTCCATCATACTTTGTTGGAGGGTAAGCATCATAGTTTCCGTTTTGCTATGTGGCTGTTCTGGGGCCTGTTGAGCGCTTTGTGAGTTAGGCTGAATTAGGCTGGATTTCCCATTCCAGATCGTAGAGCATCGGCATAGGAGAAGCCGTTGGTGGTGTTTAGGGGACCGAATGAGGACCTCGCAGCTTTGGCGAAGAAGACGTCTGGCGTAGCTTTTGATGCAATGTACAGATTCTGTGGATTTTGATTGCGCGTTGCGGTCGCTTGACGCATGCGACTCTTCAACTCCTTGTGCACCATACATCCTCTATCGTTTGCCGTATGGTTGCCTCCGCAATGTCCTTGTTTGTAGTGCAGTAAGTGGAGTGTTGAGTGTCCCCGCAGACAACACAGACAGCCCGAAGTGTGCAGTTTGACCTAGTGTGACCATACTCTTGGCAGTTAGTGCATTGCACTGGACCGTTGCGTTTATGTGGCTCTTCAACTGTGATTCTACGATGCAAAAGATATTGCAGCTTGTAGATTAGGTGGACTTCGTTTTTCTTCAGCGACCTGCTTTCTGGCTCGAGCTCGACCTTGAAGAGTGGTTGTGGCTTTTTAACTTTATTTAGAATGTTAATAAGGTTCTTGGCGACGAAGCCCTTTTCTTTAAGGGCGGTTTTTATTTCCGCGGCGGTAACATCGGGTTCGATTCCCTTTACTATCACTTGTATTCCCTTGCTGCTTTTCAGCTGGTACGTGTAATAGCTTATCCGATCATTGTCCAAATATTTGGACACAATACGGAAGTGCTCTTCAGTCTTGCTTTGCACCTTTGTTTCGTGGATGTTCCCTTTGATAAACGGGACAACATGAAATTTGTCATCGTTTCCGATCAACGACGCAATTCCGTTGACCAACGCACTCGAGTTTTTCTCCCTGATATACACTGCTGGTCTTGGGTTAGATGCACTAAGTTTTCCACACAAATTTAATTTATATATTTTATTTTAATGATTATTGAAAAAATGTTAATATGCAAAAATCTTGGTTATTTAATAATACTTCAATTATAATATTCAAAATTATATAAAAATATAACATAAGTTGTGTTTCAAACATTTTCTTCAAGCAACTTAAAAAAAGGCACATTTTTCTTGGTCAATAGAATAGACGCACTTAGAAATAAAATTTTTTTTTTAAAAAGTAACTTATTTTTAACTTAAATTTGTAGTTGGTGTTAATATTTGATTTATTAGAAATAAAAAAAAAACATTTTAGTAATGGGTTCTGCCTCCTTTGTTAGTAAATACAGGGAATCTATGTATTTCAACGAAATCTCGCTCCAAGCACGTTTAATAGCTGCAGTTAATGTTTCCTTATCTTCGTATTGCTTTCCTCCTTCGTATATCTTCCGTGTTAGCCAGCCCCAAACATTTTCAATTATGTTAAGATCTGGAGAATATGATGGCCAGGTCATGATATTAACATTTTGACTCGAAATAAACGACTTTACTACTCGACCGTTATGAATAGGAGCATTGTCTTGTTGAAAAATCCAAGGAATTGGTCGAAAGAGAGTATTTAATTTGGAAATACGGACTCCAACAATGTTTTGAAGCGATCGCCGTTCATCTTCTGATCGATAAAAATCAAGTCAATTGTTCCATAAAACGTGATGGCACCCCACACCATTACTCCACCTTCTCGGCTGTGGTGGCGCCTTATATATATCTCATCTTTTCGCAAATCGTGATAATAATATTGAAAACCATCGGGGCCATCTAAATTAAAACGTTTTTCATCAGTAAAAACAACAGAACGCCAATCATTAAGGCGAGTTCCTTCGCGAATTGAAGCCGTTTTTCTTTGCGTATTGCATTCAGAGGAGGTTTTTTCTTGATTTTTAGACGCTTTAGGTGTTCTGAATTTCTGATTGTACGCTGAACGGTTGAAAGGCTTGCTTTTACTTCGGCTAATTCCTTAATCTTAGCTGCGGACTTGGTCGAATTTGATGCGATTCCAACAATTTTGCGAACTGCTTGTTCAGATAGTGCTCTTTTTTATACCCTTGCAGAGGGTATTATAATTTTGGTCAAAAGTGTGCAACGCAGTGAAGGAGACATCTCCGACCCTATAAAGTATATATATTCTTGATCAGGATCATCTCCTGAGTCGATATGAGCATGTCCGTCTGTCTGTTTCTACGCAAACTAGTCTCTCAGTTTTAAAGCTATCGAGTTGAAACTTTGCACACACCCTTCTTTCCTTTGCAGGCAGTATATAAGTCGGAACGGCCGGGATCGGTCGACTATATCCTATAGCTGCCATATAACTGATTGATCGGAAATGCCATAACTTTGGTGTTTTTTAAGTTAGAGGGTTGAGACTTTCCACACATGTTATATTTGACCAAAATATCTTGTGTACAAAATTTCATAAGGATCGGCCGACTATGTCCTATAGCTGTCATAGAACGATCGAAATTGGCATAACTTTGGTGTTTTTTAAGTTAGAAAGATGGGATTTGGTACAGATTCTATTTTGGGAAAAATAATTCAATATGCCAAATTTCATAAGGATCGGCCGACTATATACGATCCGCTACATATCTAATAATTTAAGATGCGTGGCGCCACCTAGCGGACTGCGACTGAACTGCAAGGGTATATAAACTTCGGCTCCTTTCTTGTATCATATATTGAATACAAGTTGGCCGTGTAATGACGATGACCATCATTGTTTCTAGTACATATCATTTTTGAAATGTATGTGTACCAACTAAAATTAAAAAAATGCTTTTTAGCAGTTACCATATCTTTGGAATCGATAGCTCTAAAACTGAGAGACTAGTTTGCGTAGAAACCGACAGACAGACGGACATGCTTATATCGACTCAGGAGGTGATTCTGATCAAGAATATATATACTTTATAGGGTCGGAGATGTCACCTTCACTGCGTTCCACACTTTTTTTTTAATCAAATCTTATATTTTTATACCCTTGCAGAGGGTATTATAATTTTGGTCAAAATTATATCCTTCTTTACCTTTCAGGTAGTACATAAGTCCGAACGGCCGCGATCGGTCGACTATATCCTATAGCTGCCATATAACTGATTGATCGGAAATGCCATAACTTTGGTGTTTTTTATGTTAGAAGGATGGGACTTTCTATAGATTCTAATTTGGGCAAACTTATACGATCTGCCAAATTGAGACTTTCCACACATATTTGACCAAAATATCTTGTGTACAAAATTTCATAAGGATCGGCCGACTATATCCTATAGCTGTCATAGAACGATCGACATTGGCATAACTTTGGTGTTTTTTAAGTTAGAAAGATGGGTCTTGGTACAGATTCTATATTGGACAAAATAATCTTATTTTCCAAATTTCATAAGGATCGGCCGTCTATGTGCTATCCGCTATATATCTAATAACATAAGATGCGTGGCGCTACCTAGCGGGCTGCGACTCAACTGCAAGGGTATATACAATTCGGCTCCACCCGAAGTTAGCTTTCCTTTCTTGTTAACTTAACTAACAATCATGTTGACTGATTCAGAGTTAGACGGCCCTAAAAATCGATTACTGGGTTGGAAGGTCGTTGCGTCGCAGGCGGGATCTGTCGGGATAATTTTGCAAGCTTCCAGATATGGTGTTATTCGAGTTAGCAAGCATTTTTCAAACAATTTAGACAAACAATATAGAAGGCTTATTGGTCTGTACGATGACGGTGTTGTGTGGTCTTTTCCAGGCTTCGGTATCATTATTATGATGGACTTCTTCCACTTTTTTGGGAAATAGCCAAGATTAATGTTACCATTAAATAGTTTGCAGACGACCTCTATAGCGCATTTTGGAAGTTCGATCAGCATCTTTGGCGTCAGTCACCACCGGGAGCCTTTTTTGGTTTTAGCCCTCTTATGACTTTTTCGATTTCGTTCGGCCGGAATGAAGGTGCAGTTGACTGAGGGGTAGCCTCTGGCTGAATGACTGGCAGGAGGAATGAATTTGAGGCAGGGTTTGGCTGGAAGAAACTTTTGAGATGTGTAGCTCGGTCTTCGTCGCTGCGAGCCCAGTATCCTGAAGAGTTTCTTCGGGGTGATCGGAGTGGTCATTTCGTTTGGGGCGCTAAGATTTGGGTGGGCGGGCCCTCCACTGGGGATACATTGTGCTTATAGGTTATATGGTGAAGGGCCAGGTCGAACCATCAGGTTGCTTCCATAAGGCGTTACTTTGATTCTGGCGCCTCTTTGTTCGCACGAGCTGTTCGATTTGCTGATTAGATTTGTGGTTTTTGTTTCGGTCTACTTCCTTCCCTTGAGGAGTAGAGATGTTGGCTTTTTCCATGTTAAACTCCGGTGCTAGTTCTATATGGGCACTCAAGTACTTTTTATATTTAAGCCAGTTTGTTTTTGGCGATGTCAGGCTGAGGGGGTGTTCAGATATTTCTGGGCTTTAAAGAAGCGTTAAAAGCACATGCGAGTGGTCTGATGATAAGTCCGAGGCACTTATTAGAGTGCAAGGTATGTTTTTTGTCACCGCAAAATCAATAAGGTCTGGGAGCTTGCGTGGGTCGGTTGGCCAGTATATGGGACTTCCAGGGGAAACATAGTCCAGTTTATTTCTCACATTTATAATTGCATTGTACAATTGCCTTTCTCTGGGAGTCACTAGATGTGATCCCCAGTGCTTGCGTTTGGCGTTTTAGTCTCCTGCGGCTATAAAACGATCTCCAAGTGAATTGTAGAAGTCCATAAATTGTCCTTCCGAGATTGAGAAACGAGGAGGGCATTAAACGGCAGCGATTGAAAGGCTTCCGTTTCTTGACTGATTTTGTATCGATGTGGCCTACAAGAAGTTTGTTTCAAACCTTTTGTGAAAATGGTGAAAATGGATGATCTGTGTAGTAGATTGTATAGCCTCTTATTTGAAAGTTGTATTTGCTTATAAAATGCGTAATTTGCTTATAAAATTGATCTTCGTAGAGTCTGCATAGATTATTCAGACTGCTGTGCTACGAGCAGCTGTATTACCATGTTTTGGGTTTGAACAACTGTTTGCATGGTCGTTTTCATGAATGAAATAATCTCCATCATACTTTGTTGGAGGGTAAGCATCATAGTTTCCGTTTTGCTATGTGGCTGTTCTGGGGCCTGTTGAGCGCTTTGTGAGTTAGGCTGAATTAGGCTGGATTTCCCATTCCAGATCGTAGAGCATCGGCATAGGAGAAGCCGTTGGTGGTGTTTAGGGGACCGAATGAGGACCTCGCAGCTTTGGCGAAGAAGACGTCTGGCGTAGCTTTTGATGCAATGTACAGATTCTGTGGATTTTGATTGCGCGTTGCGGTCGCTTGACGCATGCGACTCTTCAACTCCTTGTGCACCATACATCCTCTATCGTTTGCCGTATGGTTGCCTCCGCAATGTCCTTGTTTGTAGTGCAGTAAGTGGAGTGTTGAGTGTCCCCGCAGACAACACAGACAGCCCGAAGTGTGCAGTTTGACCTAGTGTGACCATACTCTTGGCAGTTAGTGCATTGCACTGGACCGTTGCGTTTATGTGGCTCTTCAACTGTGATTCTACGATGCAAAAGATATTGCAGCTTGTAGATTAGGTGGACTTCGTTTTTCTTCAGCGACCTGCTTTCTGGCTCGAGCTCGACCTTGAAGAGTGGTTGTGGCTTTTTAACTTTATTTAGAATGTTAATAAGGTTCTTGGCGACGAAGCCCTTTTCTTTAAGGGCGGTTTTTATTTCCGCGGCGGTAACATCGGGTTCGATTCCCTTTACTATCACTTGTATTCCCTTGCTGCTTTTCAGCTGGTACGTGTAATAGCTTATCCGATCATTGTCCAAATATTTGGACACAATACGGAAGTGCTCTTCAGTCTTGCTTTGCACCTTTGTTTCGTGGATGTTCCCTTTGATAAACGGGACAACATGAAATTTGTCATCGTTTCCGATCAACGACGCAATTCCGTTGACCAACGCACTCGAGTTTTTCTCCCTGATATACACTGCTGGTCTTGGGTTAGATGCACTAAGTTTTCCACACAAATTTAATTTATATATTTTATTTTAATGATTATTGAAAAAATGTTAATATGCAAAAATCTTGGTTATTTAATAATACTTCAATTATAATATTCAAAATTATATAAAAATATAACATAAGTTGTGTTTCAAACATTTTCTTCAAGCAACTTAAAAAAAGGCACATTTTTCTTGGTCAATAGAATAGACGCACTTAGAAATAAAATTTTTTTTTTAAAAAGTAACTTATTTTTAACTTAAATTTGTAGTTGGTGTTAATATTTGATTTATTAGAAATAAAAAAAAAACATTTTAGTAATGGGTTCTGCCTCCTTTGTTAGTAAATACAGGGAATCTATGTATTTCAACGAAATCTCGCTCCAAGCACGTTTAATAGCTGCAGTTAATGTTTCCTTATCTTCGTATTGCTTTCCTCCTTCGTATATCTTCCGTGTTAGCCAGCCCCAAACATTTTCAATTATGTTAAGATCTGGAGAATATGATGGCCAGGTCATGATATTAACATTTTGACTCGAAATAAACGACTTTACTACTCGACCGTTATGAATAGGAGCATTGTCTTGTTGAAAAATCCAAGGAATTGGTCGAAAGAGAGTATTTAATTTGGAAATACGGACTCCAACAATGTTTTGAAGCGATCGCCGTTCATCTTCTGATCGATAAAAATCAAGTCAATTGTTCCATAAAACGTGATGGCACCCCACACCATTACTCCACCTTCTCGGCTGTGGTGGCGCCTTATATATATCTCATCTTTTCGCAAATCGTGATAATAATATTGAAAACCATCGGGGCCATCTAAATTAAAACGTTTTTCATCAGTAAAAACAACAGAACGCCAATCATTAAGGCGAGTTCCTTCGCGAATTGAAGCCGTTTTTCTTTGCGTATTGCATTCAGAGGAGGTTTTTTCTTGATTTTTAGACGCTTTAGGTGTTCTGAATTTCTGATTGTACGCTGAACGGTTGAAAGGCTTGCTTTTACTTCGGCTAATTCCTTAATCTTAGCTGCGGACTTGGTCGAATTTGATGCGATTCCAACAATTTTGCGAACTGCTTGTTCAGATAGTGCTCTTTTTTATACCCTTGCAGAGGGTATTATAATTTTGGTCAAAAGTGTGCAACGCAGTGAAGGAGACATCTCCGACCCTATAAAGTATATATATTCTTGATCAGGATCATCTCCTGAGTCGATATGAGCATGTCCGTCTGTCTGTTTCTACGCAAACTAGTCTCTCAGTTTTAAAGCTATCGAGTTGAAACTTTGCACACACCCTTCTTTCCTTTGCAGGCAGTATATAAGTCGGAACGGCCGGGATCGGTCGACTATATCCTATAGCTGCCATATAACTGATTGATCGGAAATGCCATAACTTTGGTGTTTTTTAAGTTAGAGGGTTGAGACTTTCCACACATGTTATATTTGACCAAAATATCTTGTGTACAAAATTTCATAAGGATCGGCCGACTATATCCTATAGCTGTCATAGAACGATCGAAATTGGCATAACTTTGTTGTTTTTTAAGTTAGAAAGATGGGATTTGGTACAGATTCTATTTTGGGAAAAACAATCTGATTTGTCGAATTTCATAAGGATCGGCCATCTATATCCTATAGCTGTCATATAACTGATTGATCGGAAATGCTATAAAATCGTTGTTTTTCAAGTTAGAAGCATGGGAGTTTTAATGGATTCCTCTTTTGGCAAAATAATTCGATATGCCAAATTTCATAAGGATCGGCCGACTATATACGATCCGCTATATATCTAATAATATAAGATGCGTGGCGCCACCTAGCGGACTGCGACTCAACTGCAAGGGTATATCAACTTCGGCTCCGCCCGAAGTTAGCTTTCCTTTCTTGTTTTCCTTTAAAGTTGTTTCCATATTCCCCTGGATCTTTTAAATATCTATCAACAGTCCTGGAGCTGCGCTTTATCTTTTTGGCAATGTTTCGATTGGACAGGCCTTGCGAGTGAAAAAAGTCTACTTTTTTACGTTCTAATAAGCTCATAACACCAGCTTTCCCCATTCTTACTTTAAATATAGCTCTAAAACAATTTACTTGTTTATTATACCCTTGCAAAGGGTATTATAATTTTGGTCAAAAGTGTGCAACGCAGTGAAGGAGACATCTCCGACCCTATAAAGTATATATATTCTTGATCAGGATCACCTCCTGAGTTGATAAGAGCATGTCCGTCTGTCCGTCTGTCCGTCTGTCTGTCTGTCTGTCTGTCGGTTTCTACGCAAACTAGTCTCTCAGTTTTAAAGCTATCGAGTTGAAACTTTGCACACACCCTTCTTTCCTTTGCAGGTAGTATATAAGTCGGAACGGCCGGGATCGGTCGACTATATCCTATAGCGGCCATATAACTAATTGATCGGAAATGCCATAACTTTGATGTTTTTTAAGTTAGAGGGTTGGGACTTTCCACACATGTTATATTTGACCAACATATCTTGTGTACAAAATTTCATAAGGATCGGCCGACTATATCCTATAGCTGTCATAGAACGACCGAAATTTGCATAACTTTGGTGTTTTTTAAGTTAGAAAGATGGGATTTGGTACAGATTCTATTTTGGGAAAAATAATTCAATATGCCAAATTTCATAAGAATCGGCCGACTATATACGATCCGCTACATATCTAATAATATAAGATGCGTGGCGCCACCTAGCGGACTGCGACTGAACTGCAAGGGTATATCAACTTCGGCTCCGCCCGAAGTTAGCTTTCCTTTCTTGTTTTTAATATTATCTCAGTACAAAAAACTGCACTTGTTTAAGCAAGACAAAGAAATCGGAAGTGCGTCTATTTCAATGACCAACCGAAAACACGCTAGATTGCAATAGAACTTTCTGCAATCTTCGAATGTACAGTTATTTTTTCGCAAATCAACCAGCTGTGAGCACATATTTTTCGAACAAGATTTGAACTCTGATAAGAAAAGCTCTTTGGACAATTAGAATAAGCATTATTATAAATATAGTATTTTATTTAAAAAAAAGTGAGTGCGTCTAACCTAAGACCAGTAGTGTAGATTGGAGGGGGCTTGGGTTTTTTTGCAGTGTCTGGCGTTGGTTGGTTTTCGTTAACCTCCGCCAATAGGGCAAATCTGTTACTACTGGATCTTCCTGACGAAGTACCAGGAAGATAGCGATCAAATCCAGTCTGCACACTTTTGAACAAAATTATAATACCCTCTGCAAGGGTATAATAAAAATGCAAAAAAAAATATTATACAAGAAAGGAAAGCTAACTACCCATGGCTTCCACCCAGGTCTTACCCATGAATTGGAATGGGTCTTTTATCAGTCCTCTACATAAAGGAAGTTCAAAACATAATCTAAAGAGCTATATTGATATAGCAAAGTTTTCTGTTTTATCAAAAATACTGGAGAATTTGATTACTTCACAACCTATGTATACATAAGCTGTATGATCTTTCTCCGCTGTTTACTCTTATGGGTTTGTACGTCTTAAGAATCACGTCTTAGATCATGTGCCATCGATAAATATTTTTGAGGTCCTATATAATCATAAGTTGTTATGTGACCGTGAATAAAGACAGAGGAATGTTTTCCTTTATTAAACGATAGTTTGAGTTCTTAATGACCTATACTCGAATACTATTCTTGCGTTTGGAGCCCGCAATATTCCGTTTATTAACCGCCTTATCATTACAGGCTTCAACTGCTAAACTTAAAAACATTGCAGGGTCGTCGAAGCTGTGCTTGGGTTATGTTTTCTCTTATCCGGTTGACTTAAACTCCTGCAATTACCAGACCGAAAATCTAATTACGCTGAACATGATCTGATTTTATGCAAAAAACTACGCCATCTCCCATCACCAGAATTATCACAAGATATAATGAACAGACTTTCGTTTTTTTTTTTTGTGCAAACTTATTCAATCTAAAACTTTTCATTAGGATGATCGGAATTGGCAAAAGTTTTGTTGTTTTTAAGCTAGAAAATTAAGACATTACCCAGATTTCTTTTCGAGCAAACTAAACCGCTCGGATTCGGGCTTAAAATCGAATGGTAAATCGGTTACCGTTGCATAGTAGAGGTTGCTCGACTTAACCGACTCATGTTACGCATCATAATGAGAGCTGACACTTACTTTGTTACTGCAAATGGTGAGGTGGTAAACCAGGATATTCCAGTAAATTTAAAAACTCCGTGGAATAGGTTTCTACGTCATCCTGGTTCATAAAAGTGTCGACTGAATTTAAAGAAACCAACTTTCCATGAAGAATATTCTGAATCGCTATGAGATCCTCGAATTTTTTTTCGCTGCCAATAGGTTTCCTTTGGGGTATTATTAAGGAATCATGGACTAATATACCCAAAAAACCCTGCCAGGACTTAGCCGATTCAATGCCAAGGCGTTGTTCAGCTTTTTTAGCCAATAAAGGATGCGCTACCAAATATTAACACACGCATTTTTAATATATCAATATTGTTTACTAATGAATCTCATACGATTTAATCATTATTATAATTAAAAATCCATTTTTGGAATTTTATAGACATTAATACATTTTGTTAAATACCTTAATAGCATTAAAAAAAATTGTATTTTTTTTTTTTTTTTATAGATACTTTAATTTGGAAAATGTATGAAACGTTTTCCTATAACTAAGAATATGATTATGATGACTATTGAAAAAATGTATCTGGTGGTGGTTCTATTTTTTTGCGCAGCTTTTGGTAAAAATCAAGTAAAATTAAAACGAAACCTTTTTATAACTGTTAAGACTTAGGTCCTATATGTAAGGTCCAAGGTCCAAGGTGCGTTTCAAATTAAACAGGACATTCTGAATTAATGAAATCAATTTCGATTTCAATATTTATTATGGGTCAATTTAACCCCAAAGCAAACGCGGTCGGTCGAATCAATGCCGAAAATACAAGTGCATAAACTAACTGCTTGCGCAGAAGCTTGCGCAGAATTGTTGTTCTTGCGCATGCGAATCTGGGAGAATCAAAAAATATGATAAGGGGCAATTAGTGGACCGCTGCGGCTAGTTATACTGAGAGAACTAATTAGAGATGATTACAATATTTGATGCTGGCACAAGTCCCAACACTGAATCTAGCGCACCCTTGTGATGCCATCTATATGTCAACCTGTGCGTTAGTATCTGTTATTTTTCAAGTCCAGTGATAATTTCATGATATTTTATCGATTGGAAGTAAAGTTATTGCCTTTTAGATTACGACCAAAAATTGCTCAGAATCCAACATTCGAAAGACATCAATAAACGAAATTTTAACCATTAACCAATCTCCGTATTCACTTGATATGGGACCGTGCGTCTTTGTCCTTTCGAAAAAATGCATTTGCCAATGAAGAATAGACGCAATTTAAAAGGTTTGCACCGGCATATTTGCGGCCATACCGGCCAACGAGCTAAAACGCCCGTTCGGTGTCTCTCATACGTCCTGTAACAGAGCAATGATACAAAGACAACTCAGATAAGTCAGTGAGTGAGCGGGTTGAAGTGAATTGGGAAGTCTGCAATCCTATGAAAAAAAAAATATTTGGTTCAGCGTTAAGAATGTACTGATTGGGGTCAAGACAACTACAATGGGAATCATTTATACAACTATTGTTAAAGTAAAAACATAAAAATAAATTTTGAATAATAAGTTTTTATATGAATTTTGAAAATACTCCCACGCTTTTATCTTCAAAAATACCAAAATTCAGTTATATTGCAGCTATAGTCAGCCAATCCTTATACAATTTTGAATATCAAATCAGTTAAGCAAAAATAAAACCCATAGAAATGTCCAAACTTCTAACTTTGAAACCCTGAAGTTGTGTCATTCCCGATTGATCAGATTTATAGCAGCTATAGGATTTAAGACCCGGCTTATGTCCTATGCGCTTAGTTCGCGGGAAAACATCTACTGAAGCTGTGATGCCCTCGAGGGGGTGTATTGCACTCGTTTGTATAAACCCTAAGATACAAGTGTAATTGTTCATAATACAAATTTTATGCTAACATTCTTATTTTTTCTTCCGTTAGCTAATCGACTTGAACCAGACTTAAAAGATGCACGTCAGAGTTTAAAAAACCTCCACATGAATGTTTATGAAATATTGGATTATATTAGCAATGTGGAACCAGTAATTTCTACAAGAGATATTGGAAAATTTCCTATTAGCCGGTCATCAAACATGAATTTTCTTAAGGCTGGAAGTGCTGAATCTTTAACTCGGCCGGTGCATATATTTGAATATTTGCCTGCAATTGAGACTCCAGAGTCACCGGAAATTCAAGCTGAAAATGAATCGCAAACTCATGACACAATCATAAAGAATGATTCAAGAACGACTATTTCAATGGAGAAACTTAGCCTCAATTCAAATGAAACACTTCCTTCTGACGTGGTCGTTGTTTTTTCTAATAATTATGGTGATTTTGAAAACGGAAGTTCCGTACGAGAAATGAGTAGCGTAGTAATGACGACAGGAGGATTTTTGAGTCCGGCCATTGAAGGAAAATTACCAGAAGCATTTGTTCCGGATATTATTGGTAAGCTAATTCATATGAATAATAGTTCTACATATTTTACTTAAAATATTGTTTAGAAAAATTTATGGGTCTAGATGCTCCTCCTGTTTCATTATTGGTGGTCCCCTCGGCTGAATCTTCTAGAAAACCGAATACATTCGTTAACGAATCATTATTGTTCTTAGGAGAAATAACCTCTCATCAACCACTGCCAGCATATGAAACATTTGGACACACATCAATAATAGCCAATACAGTTAATACTGATGTTTTGCTAGCTTTTGACCCATATAATGCATCGATATCAAATGAATTAAATATCATAACTTCTAAAAAGAATAAAAAACAGAGGAATGAAATAAAAGATAACAAAAATTTGCATGATAAAACTATAGAAAAGACCAAGATTAAAGCTATTAAAATGCTCCAAAAAAGTCCAAATATAAAAAATGAGCTTAAAATTTGTGAATTATTTCATTTAAAAAAGTCCAAGAAGCTCGAACCTAATAACTTTCAATTAGAAAAACTTTTGAAGAAACAAGCTAGACAAAAGAAAAAAAAACTGAAAACTCATTTGCCTCATGTGCTTGAGAAGGGTGAAGCACACGAAGAGTCCAATAAAACCATTACAAAACCTTTTATTGTTGAACCTAATTGCACTTCAAGTTTCAAAAGTGAAAAAGAAATCAGTTCAGTTGAGGATGAATTTAATAATTTAAATAAATATGAGAAGGAAGTTTTTGAGCTACACAAAATTGAAGCCCATCCACCGGAAAATTTGCCATCAATTAAAAAAAATGTAGGCGAAGCAGAACGAAGTAAATTGGATATTTTTAAAAAAATTTCCAAGCCGCGAACAGCACGTAAAGATGAAATAGAGTCGTCGGGTGTACTATTTGGTCCATTGACTGGTCATTCGATATTAAATCTACCGTCGGGGACTACTATAACACCAACACCAATAGGTATAAACACAAAGCATACTGAAATCTCAATTATTAACTATATTTATTTATCATGGTATTTTAGAACAACCTGCGGCACCAGTTAAAGTGGGAATTGATATGATGAAAAATACCCCCAAACCGAAAAAACGAGGTAGAAAGGCGGGAGGCAAAGATCAACTAGAGTGTTCTGGTATAGCAACAAACTCTTCTGGTGGCCTACCAAAAAAATTAAAGGCTAAAAATATATTAACCCTCCCCATTGTTTCGTCCGATAATCTAATGACCAATTCCAAAAAATCAAATATTCCAATATCAACAGAGCCACTTAATTTATGTAACATTGAAGTCAAAAGTGGAATTGTGCCAAGTTTTAAACCAAAGTCAAACAATAAAAAAGATAGAAAAAAAAATAGAACAAACTATCTTACTGATGAAAATAATGAGGTTTGCGCCAAACCTGTTCTTGAGAACGTAAAATCTGCCATTTCCATATCAGATCAATTTATTTCTGTTTCCAGTACTTTGCCCAGTACCCCTTTATATACAGGTACTGAAACTGGAATTGTACCATTGTTGCCTCTTTTACAATTTCCACCTCGCCCGGGTTTAATTCCATCAGGACCTGGACTGTTTCCGGCTGCAGTTGGCCTTGTTGGCTTGAGTTCTAATGATAATAGGATTACAGTTCCACCTTTTATAGCTCAACCTGTATCTGAGCCCTTTAGAACTCAGCATCTTTCTGACTTAATTGGTAAGTAAATTATACAGCAATCACTATATAAATTATTTTAAACATGTAGGAGAACTAACTAAGATCTGAAAATTATGATTGTTGGCTTATTTTTTAATTAGGGTATTATAATTTTGGTCAAAAGTGTGCAACGCAGTGAAGGAGACATCTCCGACCCTATAAAGTATATATATTCTTGATCAGGATCACCTCCTGAGTCGATATGTCCGTCTGTCTGTTTCTACGCAAACTAGAGTCTCAGTCTCAGTTTTAGTGTCAGCCGAGATCGGTCGAATATATCCTATAGCTGCCATATAACTGATTGATCGGAAATGCCATAACTTCGTTGTTTTTTAAGTTAGAAGGATGGAAGTTGGGTGCCAATGGGTGCCTCTTTGGGCAAAATAATTCGATAAGCCAAATTTCATAAGGATCGGCCGACTATATACGATCCGCTATATATCTAATAATATAAGATGCGTGTCGCCACTTAGCGACTCAACTGCAAGGGTATATAAACTTCGGATCCGCCCAAAGTTAGCTTTCCTTTCTTGTTATTATTAAAAAAATCACATTGTGTACTCTTTTAGTATTGCTATAAGACCTACTTTACGTATTTTCGATTGATTCTTTTATTCAGCCAAAATTAATTCCCAGAAATATGCCAATTTTGGGTGCTACTGTGAATGCAACTACGCAACCCGTGGAATAATCCATTGCAAGATGTGTCCTGCTGCCCTTCCAGAATTGTTATTGAAGGCCTTCCTTTCAATAGGGGGGAGGATGTTGGGCTAAGCAGTCACCAGATAAGTCAATTAGAAAATTGATAACTTGTTTAGCTGTAGCGGCATTTAATCTTCTCTTTTGTCTCCCAGATTCGCATACACTTTTTTGTCATTTGTAGCGCATGCGCTTTTGGGAGCTTTGGAAGAGCTTCTGCGCCAAAGCTGTTCTTCTTCTTGCATATTTTGGAGTCTTTATTGACGGGCCGCTATTTTGTGATATTGCGCAGAATGAGCTCTCAATAAATTATAAACTGGAATTGCAATTGGTTTTATTCGGCCGCTATCAAAAAGCTGGAAGCGAGAATTCAGCATTTTTTTTTTAGGGAATCGCATTTTTATACCCTTGCAGAGGGTATTATAGTTTTGGTCAAAAGTGTGCAACGCAGTGAAGGAGACATTTCCGACCCTAAAAAGTATATTTATTCTTGATCAGGATCACCTCCTGAGTCGATATGAGCATGTCCGTCTGTCCGTCTGTCTGTCTGTCTGTCTCTCGGTTTCTACGCAAACTAGTCTCTCAGTTTTGGAGCTATCGAGTTGAAACTTTGCACACACCCTTCTTTCCTTTGCAGGTAGTATATAAGTCGGAACGGCCGGGATCGGTCGACTATATCCTATAGCTGCCATATAACTGATTGATCGGAAATGCATGCATAACTTTGGTGTTTTTTAAGTTAGAGGGTTGGGACTTTCCACACATGTTATATTTGACCAAGGAAGGAACAGACGTGACTGTCGACGAATGCAGACGTGTTTTTTATTGTGCTCCGGGAAAAAATATTCAATAAAATCATAAAAGTGTAGTGACTGGTCTAAGAAATCTACAATAACGCGAAAAGACGCTTTTTGCGATGAAATCGCTAATGTTTATATTGATTAATTAATTAATTAATTAATATAAAACACAACTCTTAAAACTCGAACTAAATCAATCTCGACTGCAATGAGCTTAAACGACGTTCGCACACAACGTCAACGTGAGCAAGACGACAGACGGCTCTCAGTACAAAGAAACAACGCGTACTTCTCTTTTAAAGCAACCGAAAACCATGCAAGCTCTGATCAAGCGCGGTCCATTACCCCCAAATTGACCGAATTCTTAAACGTAGAGAGCGAGAGAGCGCGTTCCTGCTTCCCCTCGATACCATCGATGTCTCTGCAGCCAAAGAGAGCAGTAACTAGCACCTCAATTTCTTTGACAACGTCAACAGTAACAACAACAACAACCGCAACTGTATCGACAGCGCGTTTAACGACGTCATCAGCTAGCAGCGCAAATAGTAATACGTCCGCGCTGCCCGAAAACCAAAACAAAAACAAGGACTATATTAAGCCGGCTGTGCAGACTGGCATGGATTGCTACATCCAAATCAAAAGGAAGCTGAGCCCCCTCAACTCCAAACGCAAAATAACCCGTGGCAATGCTAGCCTAGCAGCAAAAGAAACGCCCATTAACTCAAACCGATTTAAAATCTTGGCAGACGCCGATAAGGTGGAGGCGGGCGAATCCACTGAAGTTGAGAAAAGGAAGCCAAAACCTCCGCCTATCTATATACGCGAAAAAAGTTCCAATGTTCTTGTCAACAAAATTATTGAGCTTATTGGTAAGGATAACTTCCACATAATACCCCTTGTAAAGGGCAACATTCAAGAAACAAAAGTTCAAATGAAGTCTGAAGATAACTACAGAGTATTATCAAAATATCTAACCGAGAATAAAAAGAACTTTTACACGTATCAGCTAAAAAGCAGCAAGGGCCTGCAAGTCGTACTTAAGGGCATAGAGCCCGAAGTAACGCCTGCGGAGATAAAAAAGAAGGGTTTCAGCGCCAAGACAGTCCTTAATATCCTTAACAGGGATAGAAAGCCGCAGCCACTCTTTAAGGTTGAGCTCGAACCAGAAACCAAGCTCCTGAAGAAATACGAAGTGCACCCAATATACAATCTTCAGTACCTGCTGCACCGCAGAATTACAGTTGAGGAACCGCACAAACGCAATGGCCCGGTACAATGTGCGAACTGCCAGGAATATGGCCATACAAGGTCATACTGTAAACTGCGCCCGGTGTGTGTAGTTTGCGGAGAGCTTCATGACTCCGCACACTGCCCAGCGAGCAAAGATGACAGCAACTCGAAAAAGTGCGGCAACTGCGGTGGCAATCACACTGCTAATTATAGAGGATGCCCAGTCTATAAAGAGCTGAAAAGTCGCATCCACCAGAAAGGAATAGCTGCCCGCACCCAAAATGGACAGTTCACGGCGTCCAGATCAAACCCTGAAGTCTTCTTCTCGACTGCAGCCAGATCCTCACTAGGACCCATTAACGTTGACAAAAACGTGACATACGCAAGTGCCTTAAAATCAGGACCGGCGACACCTGCCTCAAGAATCTCATTTCTGCAATCAGCATATCAAGAACCGAACACGGCTCAGCAACATCAACCAACAGAGCAGCCAAAAAGCAACTTTGAAGCTATGATATGCAGCCTACAACAAAGCCTGACGGAATTTATGTCGTTTATGCGCACAACTATGAAAGATTTAATGCGAAACCAAAATCTATTGATTCAAATGCTGGTTTCACAACAATCCAAATAATGGCTTTCCTACGGATATCTACGTGGAACGCTAACGGCGTTTCGCAACATAAACTAGAGTTAGCTCAATTCCTACTCGACAATCATATCAATGTAATGCTGCTTTCGGAAACACACCTTACAAACAAATACAATTTTCAACTACGAGGATATTCATTCTACGGAAAAAATCATCCAGATGGTAAAGCACATGGTGGGACTGGAATTCTAATCAGAAGCCGCATAAAGCACCATTATCAAAACAAATTTGCTAAAAACTACCTACAGGCCACATCTATAAATATACAACTAAATACTGGCAACCAACTTACACTAGCCGCCGTATACTGCCCCCCTCGCTTCAATATAGCTGAAGATGAGTTTATGCAGTTTTTCAACACACTTGGAGACCACTTCATAGCAGCAGGAGACTACAATGCCAAGCACACACACTGGGGATCCCGTCTCGTGACACCAAAAGGGAAGCAGCTCTATAATGCAATTATCAAAGCCAAGAACAAGCTCGACTATGTTTCTTCTGGCACACCAACATACTGGCCGGCAGACCCAAGGAAACTACCAGATTTAATAGACTTTGCGATTACCAAAAACATCCCTAAAAATCTGATAAGCGCCAATTGCTTATCGGATCTCTCATCTGATCACTCGCCTGTCCTGTTTATTCTACTGCGACATCCAGGAACATTGGAACAACCATTAAAATTGACCTCACAGAAAACCAATTGGGTTAAGTACAGAAAATATATCAGCTCACACATTGAGCTAAGTCCTCATCTCCACGATGAAGCCAACGTAGACAGCTTTGTTAATTCACTTGAGTCTGTACTCGTCTCTGCAGCTCGAGCCTCAACATCGCAAACTATATATACACAAAGCAATAAAAAGACAAATCTACAAATCGAACAGCTTGTCCTCAAAAAGCGGCGTTCACGTCGCGAGTGGCAATTCCACAGATCGCCATCTACTAAGCAAAGCTTTAGACATGCCTCACGTCAACTTACTAAAGCCCTACAGCAAGAAGAAGATTATGTCCACCGCCGCTATATAGAGCAATTGTCAACTTCTAGTACAAAACACTCACTATGGAGAGCTCACCCAACTCTAAGCTCACCGAAAGAATCCGTGATGCCTATTAGAAATCCCACAGGAGGCTGGGCGCGCAGCGATGCAGACAGAGCCAGCACGTTTGCCAATCACCTTAAAAATATCTTCCAACCAAATCCGGCCACTAGTGCCTTTACTTTGCCGACTTTACCATATGAGCCTCAGCTTCAACATGAACCAATCGAGTTTCGCCCAAACGAAATCGCAAAAACCAACTAAATTCGAAAAAATCACCAGGCTGCGACCTCATAACTCCCAAAATGATCATTGAGCTTCCATATTGCGCCGTCTGCACTATCACCCAGCTCTTCAATGCCATCGCAAAACTTGGCCACTTTCCAGCGAGATGGAAAAAGTCAATTATAATAATGATAGCAAAGCCGGGAAAAGACCACACAATTCCCACGTCGTATAGACCTATAAGCCTACTTTCATGCTTATCTAAACTCTTTGAGAAATGCATTCTGACTCGAATAAACACATACCTAAGGATCCAGGAAGGAATCCCGTCACATCAGTTTGGGTTTCGTGAAAAGCACGGTACAATTGAGCAGGTCAACCGGATAACAGCAGAAATTCGGAATGCATTCGAAAAACGCGAGTACTGTACCGCAATATTTCTAGATGTCTCTCAAGCATTTGATAGAGTCTGGCTAGAAGGTCTAATGTACAAGATCAAGACAATGCTCCCTTGTAATACCCACAAGCTCTTAGAGTCTTACCTTTACGACAGAAAATTTGCTGTGAAGTGCAACACAGATATATCTGACGAATTCACTGTTGGAGCCGGAGTTCCTCAAGGAAGTGTACTCGGACCAACATTATATGTTTTCTACACAGCAGACATCCCGACAAGCACACGACTAACAACATCTACGTTTGCTGATGATACAGCTATTCTTAGCCGCTCAAAATGCCCGATGCAAGCAACTGCGCAGCTAGCTCTTCATCTGGTGGATGTTGAAAAATGGCTATCAGACTGGCGAATTAAAGTAAACGAACAAAAATGCAAGCACGTTACGTTCACCTTGAATAGGCAAAACTGCCCGCCCCTTACGCTAAACAACACCCTACTCCCGCAAGCAAACGAGGTAACATATCTAGGAGTACACCTCGATAGAAGACTCACATGGCGTCGGCACATAGAAGCTAAAAGAACCCACCTAAAGCTAAAAGCCAGCAGCCTTCATTGGCTTATCAACGCTCGGTCTCCCCTTTGCCTTGAATATAAAGTCCTGCTGTATAACTCGGTACTCAAACCTATATGGATGTACGGCTCCCAGTTATGGGGGAATGCCAGCAATAGCAATATTGACATAGTCCAGCGAGCTCAGTCGAAGATCTTGAGAACAATCACCGGGGCACCGTGGTACGTTCGCAACGAAAACATACTTAAACACTTAAACATTCTTCCAGTCAAAGATGTGATCGCAGAACAGATGGAAAAGTACTTTAGCAAGCTATTGTCGCACCCTAACCACCTGGCGAGAGGTCTAACAAGGTTGAGCAACCAATCACGACTTCGTCGCAATGACCTACCCACCCAGCGACCGTCTTGAGGAACGCGCAACCAGAATGCAGTCTTAGTCTACTGTTAGTTAAATGTTAATGTTAAGATTTGAAAACTTATTGTTAGTATCAAAATTAAGAGAAGATCCAATAAATAAAAGCAAAGTTTAGAAAGCTGGGACTTGGTACAGATTACTGTTTGGGCAACATAATTCAATATGCCAAATTTCATAAGGATCGGCCGACTATATACGATCCGCTATACATCTAATAATTTAAAATGCGTGGCGCCACCTAGCAGACTGCGACTGAACTGCAAGGGTATATCAACTTCGGCTCCGCCCGAAGTTAGCTTTCCTTTCTTGTTTTTTTCTAATTATTTATTTTTATAAAATAATTATTTAATTTTTTTTTTACTTAAAACGCAACTTAAGATAAAGTCTTCTGTTTATCACGAAAAAGTTTCAAGATCATGTAATTGAGTTATCAGTTGGCCAGAGGGTCAGATCAGTTAGGTCACTGCCACCCCGTTGTCCAAAATAGTTGTTACAAACTTTGGATTTTGATGGATGCCATTTAGTCACTTAATCTAGAGCAGTGTTAACGACTTCGATAACTCGCGATATTAACGCCAAAAATTCTGCTGCAGCGCATAAATGATGATTCTTGATGAGAGCGTTTCATTTATGATATTTGTTATGGTATGGAAAAGGGGAGGTTATGCAAATAAGTACATCTACATAAGTAACTTACAAAGTAACTTTTTTTGAGAATATAAATTAGATAGCATCATTTTCAAAATCGATTAAAATTTTGGAAAATTTCTTATTGATTACTTTTACTTTTAAAGTCGTGATATGCATTTAAAGTGAGCTTAAATTTTAGAAATTTATAACCAGAGCTTAAATGGACTATTAAAATTAAATGGTGCTCTTTGGTTCTGCTTGAAGAATGGAACGATAGTTTTTCGATTATTGGCCTATGGAACTACGGTCCAACGGATCATCTGTTTAAGGGTATAAATATATATAATATATTCTGCTACTTAACTGCAAGGATATATCAACTTCGACTTCGCCCGAAGTTAGCTTTCCTTTGTTTTTATACCCTTGCAGAGGTTATTATAATTTTGGTCAAAAGTGTGCAACGCAGTGAAGGAGGCGTCTCCGTCCCTATAAAAGAAATATCTATTCTTGATGAGGATCACCTCCTGAGTCGATATAAGCATGTCCGTCTGTCTGTCTGTTTCTACGCCAACTAGTCTCTCAGTTTTAAAGCTATCGAGTTGAAACTTTGCACACACCTTATTTTCTTTGCAGGCAGTACATAAGTCGGAACGGCCGGGATCGGTCGACTATATCCTATAGCTGCCATATAACTGAATATTCGGAAATGCCATAACTTCGTTGTTTTTCAAGTTAGAAGGATGGGACTTTCTGTGCATTCTAATTTGGGCAAACGTATACGATCTGTCAAATTCATAAGGATCGGCGCACTATATACGATCCGCTATATATTTAATAATATAAGATGCGTGTCGCCACTTAGCGGACTGCGACTCACCTGCAAGGGTATATCAACTTCGGCTCCTCTCGAAGTAAGCTTTCCTTTCTTATTTTAAATTAATACTATTGGGAACATAACTGTGAAAATAATGCAAGCAAAAAAAATTTCCTTTTACATGAACTTTTGGAAATCTTATTGACCAAAAGTGGTTGAGAATACTTCGGCAATGAAAAAGATTTCTATGGTAGTTTTGAATAGGAATTAAATTTTAATGAGGATATAGAGGATTGAAAACATTTGGATTGACCTCTTCCCTTGAAGTTAAATTTGGAATACCATCCGCTAATTCGTGCCGTGCCTTTCTCCGTTTGTCTGTATAAGCGCGAGGATCTTAGAGTTTATAAGAAATAGAGCAAGATTTTAAATGTTGACTTCTTTAATATCCACGCAGATCAAGTTTGTTTAAAATTTTGGCTAATTTATATTTTGAAAACAAATTTCCATTAAATCGGCCGATGGTTAGAAGAGACTTCAACATTTATATTGCGACTCTAATATTGGCTTGAAGAATTTTGGAATTCTCTCAGAGAATTCGTTAGTCAGAGCTATCAGATTTGGCATGTACACTCCCCTGATAGACACGCCGATTCAGTTTGTGTAAAACAAAATATAGCACAAAATAAACGCCACGTCAAAAATAAAATGTAGCACAAAATTCACTCAAATCGAACCATTTTTACCCACTGGACCACTGGATTTGATTGAGTTTAGTTTTTTTTTACAAAACATGCAAAAGTGTCGAACAGTGGAAAAAAATTAGATTCTTTTTTCATAAACTCTAGTTTTAAAGATACAAACTTGAAATTTTTATTAAGATTAATGTGTTTTTTCGGTTTTTGTTGCTTTTTGAATCGGACCATTGTCTTCATAGAGCCCCCACGCCGCATATAAAAAAACTGGCCTTTGTGATTAGATTTATCACTTGACATGGCCCTTTTAATAAAATAAAGTTGTAAAATTGCTGCAAGCCACTTATAATTTTTTTAAATTTGTATATTTTTATTATAAATAATATACAGTTTAATCAGATTCCTCTTCCTCTAAATATATTTCCAAAATATCATTTTCATTATCGTAATCGGATGTGCGTTTTTACCTTTTTACAACTTTATGCCATTTATAAGTTATACACCACGGAACACAAACGAATTTGTTAGTTTTAAGATAAAACAAGACATTAAATCTAACTTCGGGCGGAGCCGAAGTTGATAAACCCTTGCAGTTAAGGTAAAGGTTGTGCCATTTCAGATCGTTCAGTCTTATGGCGGTTATAGGATATAGTCGGCCGATCCTTATAAAATTTGGCAAATCGGATTATATAGTCCCAAATGGAATCCGTAGAAAATCCCATCATTCTAGCTTAAAAGACTCCAAAGTTATGCCAATTCCAATCTTTCAGTTATATAGCAGCTATTGGATACAGTCGGCCGATCCTTATGAAATTCAGCAAATCGGATCTGTACCAAGTCCCATCTTTATAAATTAAAAAACACCAAAGTTATGCCAATTGCGATCAATCAGTTATATGGCAGCTATAGTATATAGTCGACTTGCAAGGAAAAGAAGGACGTATGGAAAGTTTCAACTCGATAGCTTTAAAACTGAGAGACTAGTTTGCGTAGAAACCGAAGTTAGAGGGTTGGGACTTTCCACACATGTTAAATTTGACCAAAATATCTTATGTACAAAATTTCATAAGGATCGGCCGACTATATCCTATAGCTGTCATAGAACGATCGAAATGGGCATAACTTTGGTGTTTT
Source organism: Drosophila ananassae (assembly GCF_017639315.1). NCBI lineage: Eukaryota > Metazoa > Arthropoda > Insecta > Diptera > Drosophilidae > Drosophila > Drosophila ananassae. The sequence goes on along the minus strand of NW_025319037.1, from coordinate 7,261,389 downwards.
TTTAGTTAGAAAGATGGGATTTGGTACAGATTCTATTTTGGAAAAAAAATCTGGTTTGTCGAGTTTCATAAGGATCGGCCGACTATATCCTATAGATGCCATATAACTGATTGATCGGAAATGCTATAACTTCGTTGTTTTTCAAGTTAGAAGGATGGGAGTTTCAATGGGGGTTCCTCTTTGGGCAAAATAATTCGATATGCCAAATTTCATAAGGATCGGTAAACTATATACGATCCGCTATATATCTAATAATATAAGATGCGTGGCGGATTGCGACTCAACTGCAAGGGTAGATAAACTTCCGCTCCGCCCGAAGTTAGCTTTCCTTTCTTGTTTTTAGTATTATTTCTTTTTTTTGTCGAATCTTCTCTGTAGGGAACATGTAATAAAATTGTATGTCCGTAAATTTACTTGATTAATAGGGCTATTTAGTTGAAGTGTGGCCTTATTCGATACTGGGCTGGTGGGTCATTTCTTTTTACGCGGGTGTGGTTTCTAGTTTTGCAGAAAGCGCATGCTACATTGTTTAAGTGAGTTGACAATTCGGTTTTATATTTGACTTGTAGTTGCATCTTTTTTTCCTTTACTAAGGAAGGTTAACATCTCTGATTGCTGATGTACCATCGGATGTACCAGGGTACTGAGGTTAAAGTCCTTAGAACTTTTGATTGTGCTCATTGAATCACCTCGATATGGCTGTTGCTAGCGATGCCAAAGTTGTAACGAACTGATTCTGCTAACTTTGGCTCGCAACAAATTTCGTTAAAGATTACAAAAGGGTGAATCTCACCGGCTGCTTGGCTCAACCGACCGACCGCTCGTCCTCCCTTCCATCCCCGATCACCGTTCCAGGTTGGTGCCAATACACACGCCCTCCCAAAGCTTGCGCCCAGAATGACGTGTGGTCTTTGCGGGGCCTGTGCTGTCGCTGTTGTTGTCGTCGCAGGCTATTGAGTTCTGGTTTCAAAGAATTTTTATTAGTTGTTTTTCGTAAATGTCATAGGCTTGAGTCATGAGGCATTGTTACAGTGAGGCGATAAGTGCTTCTATTGCATTTGATGTTTTTGAAGCATTTGTCCTTGGAATTGTTGAGTAGCTGTTTACCACTGTCGATGATCCCGTTGCTGTAATTGTAGTCCCACCTGTATGTTAATGTTTAATAAAATGTTTATTTGTCAACTATATATAGTGGATACCTCGTGGACTGCCGTCCACAGTGCTAGCCATCCCGCGAGGGCCATGGTATGGCTTTAAAAAATCTGTTAGTTTGTGTATTTTCTCGTTAAAATAATAATTGAATCATGTTAAATTAAGACTGCAAAATTAATAAATAAATAATAGTCAAAAAATATATCTCATATCACAGCATTCTTTACTGGAAATCGAACAGCCAACCTTAAGATTTGCAGACAGCAGTTTTGACTTCTAATTCATAAGAGAGATCAAAAGATTAGCAGCAGCCGAGGTTCGGCAGAGTCGGTTTGTCTACTTTATTTGCGCGGTTCCCACTGCATACGTACATCCCACCTCCCTTCCAACCGACCGAGGGACGGTTCGCTCAAATCGCGGGAATAGATCCGAGATAGTTTAAGCGAGGAGTAGGAGAAAAATATTTGGGAATTAATACATACCTTGTCTTTTATTTTTGAACAAATGGTGTTGTTACGCCCCTGAAAAGGTGTTCACAGGAAATAAACCTAGGCAGGGTATTATTTATATTCGTTATATGTTTTAACAGCTTTTTGTTGTGAGTCCTAAGTCTCCTTATTAAGACATGGGACTTCTTATATTGCCATTATACTTTATTATACCCTTGCAGAGGTATAATAAGATTTTTGTCAGAAGCGTGCAACGCATTGAAGGAGACATTTCCGGCCCTAAAAAGGATAGATATTTTTTATCAGGATCACCTCCTGAGTCGATATGTCCGTCTGTCCGTTTCTACGCAAACTAGAGTCTCAGTCTCAGTTTTAGTGTCAGCCGAGATCGGTCGACTATATGCTATAGCTGCCATATAACTGATTGATCGGAAATGCCATAACTTCGTTGTTTTTCAAGTTAGAAGGATGGGACTTTCTATGCATTCTAATTTGGGCAAACTTATCTGCCAAATTTCATAAGGATCGGCCGTCTATATCCTATAGCTGCTATATAACTGATTGATCGGAAATGCCATAACTTCGTTGTTTTTTAAGTTAGAAGGATGGAAGTTGGGTGCCAATGGGTGCCTCTTTGGGCAAAATAATTCGATATGCCAAATTTCATAAGGATCGGCCGACTATATACGATCCGCTATATATCTAATAATATAAGATGCGTGTCGCCACTTAGCGACTCAACTGCAAGGGTATATAAACTTCGGATCCGCCCAAAGTTAGCTTTCCTTTCTTGTTATTATTAAAAAAATCACATTGTGTACTCTTTTAGTATTGCTATAAGACCTACTTTACGTATTTTCGATTGATTCTTTTATTCAGCCAAAATTAATTCCCAGAAATATGCCAATTTTGGGTGCTACTGTGAATGCAACTACGCAACCCGTGGAATAATCCATTACAAGATGTGTCCTGCTGCCCTTCCAGAATTGTTATTGAAGGCCTTCCTTTCAATAGGGGGGAGGATGTTGGGCTAAGCAGTCACCAGATAAATCAATTAGAAAATTGATAACTTGTTTAGCTGTAGCGGCATTTAATCTTCTCTTTTGTCTCCCAGATTCGCATACACTTTTTTGTCATTTGTAGCGCATGCGCTTTTGGGAGCTTTGGAAGAGCTTCTGCGCCAAAGCTGTTCTTCTTCTTGCATATTTTGGAGTCTTTATTGACGGGCCGCTATTTTGTGATATTGCGCAGAATGAGCTCTCAATAAATTATAAACCGGAATTGCAATTGGTTTTATTCGGCCGCTATCAAAAAGCTGGAAGCGAGAATTCGGCATTTTTTTTTAGGGAATCGCATTTTTATACCCTTGCAGAGGGTATTATAATTTTGGTCAAAAGTGTGCAACGCAGTGAAGGAGACATTTCCGACCCTAAAAAGTATATTTATTCTTGATCAGGATCACCTCCTGAGTCGATATGAGCATGTCCGTCTGTCCGTCTGTCTGTCTGTCCGTCTGTCTGTCTGTCGGTTTTTACGCAAACTAGTCTCTCAGTTTTGGAGCTATCGAGTTGAAACTTTGCACACACCCTTCTTTCCTTTGTAGGTAGTATATAAGTCGGAACGGCCGGGATCGGTCGACTATATCCTATAGCTGCCATATAACTGATTGATCGGAAATGCCATAACTTTGGTGTTTTTTAAGTTAGAGGGTTGGGACTTTCCACACATGTTATATTTGACCTAAATATCTTGTCTACAAAATTTCATAAGGATCGGCTGACTATATCCTATAGCTGTCATACAACGATCGGAATTGGCATAACTTTGGTGTTTTTTAAGTTAGAAAGCTGGGACTTGGTACAGATTACTGTTTGGGCAACATAATTCAATAGCGCTGCTGCAGCGCATAAATGATGATTCTTGATGAGAGCGTTTCATTTATGATATTTGTTATGGTATGGAAAAGGGGAGGTTATGCAAATAAGTACATCTACATAAGTAACTTACAAAGTAACTTTTTTTGAGAATATAAATTAGATAGCATCATTTTCAAAATCGATTAAAATTTTGGAAAATTTCTTATTGATTACTTTTACTTTTAAAGTCGTGATATGCATTTAAAGTGAGCTTAAATTTTAGAAATTTATGTAAGATGGGAGATGAGGCGAGAGCGAGTATGAAGTGTGAATCGGAGTCAGCAGTGAAGAGTTGGAACCAGCAGTTGGTGTGAGTTGCAGTCGTCCAGCCGCAGTCGTCCAGTTGCAGTCGTCCAGTCGCAGTCGTCCAGTTGCAGTCGTCCAGCCGCAGTCGTCCAGTTGCAGTCGTCCAGCCGCAGTCGTCCAGTTGCAGTCGTCCAGCCGCAGTCTTACTATACTATATCCTATTATCCTATTCTACTATTCTATATTCTAATAAATGGCAATTTGCCTTATATTTGGGGGCTCAACCAAAAACAACGGAAAAAAGAGTGCATAAGTAAATTTGGCGCCTGAGTAATTCTTGCATATGAACGAAAAAAAACCAGGAACCGACGACGAAGAAAAAACGACAGTGAGAAGAGGAAAGGCAAAATTACTGCAAGCAGCCGCAAAAGAAAAAGCAGACACACAAAAAGAAGAGAAGCCAAACGTAAAGCCGTTAGTTGTGCAAGCGAGAGAATTATACTCGCTGCGATCACGCATGATAATGTCAGAGACAAAAGAATCTGAAAAAGTTGCAAAAGCGATGGAAAAAAAAGTTGAAAGAAAGGAGAACACGGGTGTTCAAGGTGACATGAATTTAGTTACACAAAATAATGAAATGCTCCAGCAGTTAGTACAGTTGTTAACTTTAAAAATTCGGGCAGACGAAGTTCAGAAAGATGAGGGAAAGCTGATTGTGGAAAACTTCGCAAAAATTATACCCGAATTCGACGGTAGTAATATGCAAGTGAAGGCGTGGTTTCAAAATTTTGAGTTGAATGCCGACGCATATGGGCTCAGTGAAAAACAAAAATATGTGCAAGCTCGTGCCAAGATGACCCATACAGCCGCACTATTTTTGGAGTCGGCAATTGTGTATGAGTACGATACATTGCGGGAAGTGTTAATTGATGAATTTTCTAGAGTAAAAGTAGGCAGCGCCGAAATAAACAAGCAATTGATGGCGCGTGTGAAGCTTAAAAACGAAAGTTTTCATGAGTACCTTCTGCAAATGAAACGCATTGCTGCGCGTGGAGTCATAGACACAGAATCAGTAATAAAATATGTGGTAGATGGTCTGAATCTCAAAAGTGACTTTAAATTTACGCTTTACGGCTGTGCATCATTTAAAGAACTGAGAGAAAAGTACGAAGTGTATGAAAGTAATCATATCTATGAGAAAGATGAGAAACGACAAATTCAGCCGAATAGAAGTAAATACGGCGCACAGGCAAATGCTGGGAAAAAGCAGCATTGTTTTAATTGTGGTGCCCAAGATCACATTCGAAAAGACTGCAAAAGTGAGGTTAAGTGTTTTCGCTGCAACGAAAGCGGACACATGGCGAAAAACTGTGGTACAGCACCAAAAATAAAACTTGCCTATGAGGAACGTCGACTTAAAAAGTTGTGCATCGGTGACATCTGGGTGGAAGCTCTAGTGGATACTGGAGCTGACGTCTCAATCATTAAAGAAGCCGTGGTCAAGAAAATGAGTGGTGTTAGTCTGCAGCAGAGTGTCTCTACCCTACGAGGTCTTGGAAATGGCGTGACGCGCCCGCTTGGTCAATTCAATGCAGAGGCCAAAATCGACGAAATGAAGCTTACACACAGGTTCCTGGTCGTGCCGGAAAATGCCATGGTCTGTGATGCCTTACTAGGATACGACTTTGTGGCAAAATTTAGGGTAAAGATGACAGCAGCCGGCTTCGAGTTTTCTCCCCCTGCTGGGGAGGAAACTGTGGAATCGAATCAGCTAAGTATTCTAAATGTTATTGAGACCAACACTGATATAGAAACTCCTCCGCAGTTTAAAGAAGCAGTTGAAACCATGGTGAGCGAGTTCAATATGATGGAAAAAACAGCCGAATGCCCGATCGAGCTCAAGATCGTGCCGGATAATAACATTGTGCCTTTTCGGCAGGCACCAAGTTGTATCGCCGCCAACGAGGCAGAAGCGGTAAAACATCAAGTCAAGGAGTGGCTTGATACAGGCGTAATTCGGCAGTCAACGTCTAATTTTGCCAGCCGCATAGTGGTTGTCAAAAAGAAGGATGGAAGCAACCGCATTTGTGTCGACTACCGGCAGCTCAACAAAATGGTACTTAAAGATTGCTTCCCGGTACCTGTTATTGACGACGTGCTGGAAAAGCTGCAGAGGGCCAAGTTCTTCACAGTTATGGATTTGGAAAACGGGTTTTTCCATGTGCCGGTCGAAGAAAAGAGCAGAAAGTACACCGCTTTCATTACAAAGGAGGGCCTTTTTGAATTCAACAAAGCACCATTTGGGTTTCGCAATTCTCCAGCAGTTTTTATTCGTTTTGTCAACCATGTGTTCCAAAAGCTAATGAACGATGATGTTTTGGATCTGTATATGGATGATATAATCATACATGCAGTAACAGCGGACGAATGTCTGAGGAAAATGGAGAGCGTGTTCAAGAAGTCAGCAGAGTATGGCCTAAAGATAAAATGGAAGAAGTGCCATTTTCTCCAGACGAAAATCCATTTTCTAGGCCATGTAATTGAAGAAGGCAAAATCAAGCCGGGAACAGAAAAAACAAAAGCAGTCGAAAAATTTCCAGTGCCGCAGAATATTAAAGCTCTGCAGTCTTTTCTGGGTCTCACGGGGTTTTTTCGCAAGTTCATTCGAGGATATTCCCAGATCGCAAAGCCGCTGACAAACCTTTTGCGCAAAAATGAGTTGTTCCGAATGGAGTATGCCGAGTTAAAATCGCTGAAAGAATTGAAGGATGCACTTATCTCGAAGCCTGTTCTAAGAATTTATAATAGAGATGCCAGAACAGAGCTCCACACAGATGCCTCGAAGGATGGGTTTGGTGCCACATTGCTGCAGTGGTACGACGAGCAGTTGTATCCAGTCTGCTACTGGAGTAAGAAAACTACACCGGCCGAATCGAAGAAGCACAGTTATATACTGGAGGCAAAAGCAGTGTATTTGGCTTTTAAAAAGTTTCGCCAATACCTACTTCGCATTTCATTCAAACTGATTATCGACTGTGCCGCGTTCAAGCAAACCCTTAAGAAGCGAGATGTTCCGCGTGACGTGGCAGAATGGGTTGTATACATGGAGCAGTTTGACTTCGAAGTGGAACATAGGCCTGGCACCCGATTGAAGCACGTTGATTGTTTAAGCCGCTACCCACATCAGATAATGGTAGTCTCTGCAGAAGTTTCTGCCAGACTGCAGAAAGCGCAGCACGATGATGCCATGATCAAAGCGATTTTAGAAATTTTATCCAGCCGACCTTATGAAAATTTTAAAATCAAAGGAGGCCTATTGTACAGATCAGTCGAAGGCACTGATGTGCTTGTAGTCCCAAAGATTATGGAAAAGGAGGTCATCACAGAAGCACACAAAGTTGGCCATTTTGGTACTCAGAAAACAATGCATTCTATCCAACAAAACTATTGGATTCCACATTTGGAAGGAAAGGTGGCTAAGGTCATCAATAACTGTATCAAATGCATCATCTACAACAAAAAATTGGGCAAAAAAGAGGGATTTCTTCACAGTATCGACAAAGGAGTAGAACCGTTACACACCGTACACGTAGACCACTTGGGGATAATGGATGCCACAGCCAAGCAATATAAACACATATTTGCGATTGTGGATGGCTTCACAAAGTTTGTCTGGCTGTATCCAACTAAAACCACCAGCAGTGAAGAGGTTTTGCAAAAGCTAAACAACTGGTCAGATGTTTTCGGTAATCCTAGTCGAATCATCAGTGATCGTGGATCGGCATTTACGTCAGCTGCTTTTGAGGCGTATGTTAAGGAAAACGGGATCGAGCATGTATGGAGCACCACAGGAGTCCCAAGAGGAAACGGTCAAGTCGAACGCGTGAATCGTTCCATTTTGGCCATAATCTCAAAGCTGTCAGCGGATAAGCCCGACAAGTGGTTTCATTTTGTGCCAAAGGTACAGAGAGTCATCAACGGCACAATACACAAGTCTACGAAGCGCTCGCCATTCGAACTTATGTTTGGCATTAAGATGAGGAATGATGCTAATGGTAATATGCTGCAAATGCTAGAGGAGGAAATGTACAACAGTTTCGACGAAGAGAGACAGAAAACCAGGCAGGAGGCTAAGGTGGAAATTCAGCAGGCACAAGAGGACTATAAAAAAGCGTTTGATAGAAAAAGAAAGAACAATTATGGCTACAAGATGGGTGATCTAGTTGCTATTCGCCGTACGCAGTTCGTGGCTGGTAGAAAACTAGCTAGCGAATACCTTGGTCCATATGAAATCACGAAGGTGAAACGCAGCGGGCGTTATGAGGTCCGTAAAGTTGGCGACTCAGAAGGGCCTAGGAACACCGCTACAAGCAACGACAATATGAAGCTGTGGCGTTATGCGGAGGACAACGATGAGGCTTGGTCATCAGAGGCCGATGACTAATCAGGAGGGCCGAATGTAAGATGGGAGATGAGGCGAGAGCGAGTATGAAGTGTGAATCGGAGTCAGCAGTGAAGAGTTGGAACCAGCAGTTGGTGTGAGTTGCAGTCGTCCAGCCGCAGTCGTCCAGTTGCAGTCGTCCAGTCGCAGTCGTCCAGTTGCAGTCGTCCAGCCGCAGTCGTCCAGTTGCAGTCGTCCAGCCGCAGTCGTCCAGTTGCAGTCGTCCAGCCGCAGTCTTACTATACTATATCCTATTATCCTATTCTACTATTCTATATTCTAATAAATGGCAATTTGCCTTATATTTATAACCAGAGCTTAAATGGACTATTAAAATTAAATGGTGTTCTTTGGTTCTGCTTGAAGAATGGAACGATAGTTTTTCGATTATTGGCCTATGGAACTACGGTCCAACGGATCATCTGTTTAAGGGTATAAATATATATAATATATTCTGCTACTTAACTGCAAGGATATATCAACTTCGACTTCGCCCGAAGTTAGCTTTCCTTTGTTTTTATACCCTTGCAGAGGTTATTATAATTTTGGTCAAAAGTGTGCAACGCAGTGAAGGAGGCGTCTCCGTCCCTATAAAAGAAATATATATTCTTGATGAGGATCACCTGAGTCGATATGAGCATGTCCGTCTTTCCGTCTGCCTGTCTGTTTACTTCTACACAAATTTGTCTCTCAGTTTTAAAGCTATCGAGTTAAAATTTGGCACACATTCTTCTTTTGTTTGCAGACAGTCGGAACGGCCGGAATCGGCCGACTATATCCTATATCCGCCATAGAAGGATCGGAATTGTTTCAAACATGTTTATTAGAAAATTGATTTGATGCTGAAATTCTCATAAGGATCGGACAACTATACACCATCCGATATATATATAATAATATAAGCTTCTACCTTACTGCCAGGGTATATAAACTTTGGCTCTGCCCGAAGATAGCTTTTCTTTCTTGTTTATTTTTTTTTGTATCATTTGTGCTACAACAGTCATCTGATCACCAGCGATACTCGTTCGGGGGACGCATTTACAAATCAAGTGGGCCCAAAGAACAAAGGATCTGAGCCTCTTTTGTCAGCGATCGCCAAACCGAATGGACTTGTAGGTAAAAACTACTGACTTGCATAAACCAAGTAAAATAAAATACTAATAAATTGTGGTGGAACTTAAAATCCAAGGAAAGGGGGCCAGCGAGCACCTGCAATCCAAACCAATGCCGAGGTGAACCAACTTGCCAGAAGCTAACGTATTTTCGTCTGACGACTACATAGAACCCGGACGCAGGAATGGATACAGGGATTTCGATGCAACTAGAATAAGTAACTATTAGCCTTCGCCGCCGCGATCGGGTTCCTGCGGCTAACTGCGTCGCAATTTAGTTATCTAGGCTAATTGAACATCGCATCACAAAAATTGTATTACACTTTGAACATATTTTTCGACGTTTGCGTGCCGTGGAAATATCCGTCCGCTTCAACGAATCCGCCTTGGTATACAAGGCACCTTATAAATTTAAGGAATAGTAGAGTAGACTTTTAAATAAACAGAGTATCTGGCTGTACAGTTAGTTATTCAAGATACTTAGTAGCTCGGTCCAATTTCACCGTGCATAACGCATAATGTTATAGGAGTTATATTCGCCGCTGCAGGATTCAGTTTACTCAGGATCCGAAGCAGTTTTATAACTTTGTAAACACTAAGCGTAAACATGTATCTTTTCCCCCACTGCTTACGTTTGAGAACTCTTATGCTAACACGGATCAGGCAAAGGCTGATCTCTTTGCACAGTTTTTTCAGACAACGTATTCACCTAGCAGCAGTCCAGCTCAGCCTTACACTTATAATATCGAATCAGCCAACCTTATATTTTGCCCATCGATCAACGTGATGTGTTATCGGATCTTCTTAAGGTTAAGCCCGTATATTCGCCAGGCCCTGATGGAGTACCAGGCTGTGTTCTGAAAAACTGCGCCGAGGCTCTGTGCAAACCGCTCGTTAAGCTCTTTAGCGCTAATGTAGTTTAATAATAACTCCGTGCCAGCATGTCTTCATGAAGTGCCGCTACACCACTACCAACTTATTGGAGCTTATTTATCACGGATGGGTTCAGGAATGGCTTACAAACAGACGTCATTTACACTGACTTCAGTAAAGCATCTGTTAACCATTCGCTTCTTAATGTAAACTTAGTTTTTTAGGATTCCCAACTGATCTTCTTATCTGGATTTCGAGCTACTTATCTGGGAGAACCCAACGTGTCTTCTTTAAAGATGTTACCTCGCGTTTAGTCCGCGCAACATCTGGGGTGCTCCAAGGAAGCCACCTTGGAGCCCGACTTTTCACACTGCTTATTAACGACTGGCCCCTTGCCTGTACGCTGATGACGTTAAGCTATGCCTTCAGTATAAATTCAATAGTGCCCAGTCTAGACTTCAATCCGATTTGAATATACTTTAAAATTGGTGTTTAGCTAATAACCTTAAGCTTAATGGATCGAAATGTAAACACATGTCTTTTTGCCGTTCTAGTCCTCACCAGGCTATGTACTTTCTCTATGGGAACGCCTTAGAACGATTAACTCAGGTTAACGATCTACATAGGTGTCTTATTAGATTTGAGACTTAAATTTACCGCTGCCGATGCTGGGTGTCATGTTTCTATATAATCTTATTTATGGAAATGTAGACAGCCAGCATTTACTAACACGCATTAATTTTAACGTTCCTAGTAGAAGGACTAGAAACTTTCGTCGACATATGCCCAACACGATCCGTTCAGGGTATTATGTTCAGACTACAATGGTCTCTACCACGTCTTGTCACTTTGCTCCACTAACAATCTTAAATCTCTTATATTAAACGTCTTATCTGTGCAACACTCTTCCTCGTGATATCTTACTCTTCTCTTAAACTATCTCGGATCTATTCCCGCGACTCGAGCCGTACGTTACGCGTCAACGTCCCTCGGTCGATTGGACGGGAGGTGGGCTGTACGTATGCAGTAGGAACCGCGCAAAAAAAACCAAACCATCAGATCTTCGAAGTTTGGACATCGAAAAACAATCTTGCGCCCCTAGTCCAAGCTCTTGTTCGAATCCCATGCCTGCGGCACGACGCCGTGGATAGTTAAGGAAGAATCGTCAATGGAACTGGGTTAACGAGCAACAAACCGTCTTCGATATACTTAAAGAACTACGTACGAATGCTCCATTACTTTCTTGATTTTTCCGCAAAGATGACCCTACAATGGAAATGGAATGCCTTGTAGTAAGGGGAATTCTTAAGCTAATAGGAATTTTTATGTTACCAACAAATTCGGGAACAAGAGAATACAACATTACGTATTTTCTTCGACTTTCCCAATTGGGTTGAACTAGAACCTTTTAGAAAGGCCACCGCAGCGACTTTAATACGAGCCCTCCGCAAAAGGATTCTCTCTCACTTCGAGGTTCCAAAGCTCTCGTGTGTGATAGTGGCTCCCAATTCACCAATCGAGCTTTCTTGATCGCTCTGATAGCGATAAATTTTAGCACATCTGAGACGACGTGTCAGTGGGTACCAACCCTTCCCTGATTTTCAGAACACTAATTATATTCCTAGACGTAACTTAATTAACCCTAAATTTGCTCACAATAAATTCCCGAGTAGTTTGAATGAAGTTAGATAAGAGAGCTGAGCAAATGTTACCCCGTAGGAAAATCAAATTAAAATATATCAAATTGTCGGTGTTGCAGCGACAAGGAGATGAACACTTTCATAAATTATAACAAAAACAAGAAAGGAAAGGGTATAATTATAGAGAAAAAACAACATACAAATTACGCAGATCTACAAAATTGCATAAGTTGTTTTTTGCGTTTTTTATAGCCTTGCAGAGGGTATTATAATTTTGGTCAAAAGTGTGCAACGCAGTGAAGGAGACATGTCCGACCCTATAAAGTATATATATTATTGATCAGGATAACCTCCTGAGTCGATTTGAGCATGTCCGTCTGTCTGTCGGTTTCTACGCAAACTAGTCTCTCAGTTTTAGAGCTATCGTGTTGAAACTTTGCACACATCCTTTTTTTTCTTACAGGTAGTACATAAGTCGGAACGGCCGGGATCGGTCGACTATACCCTATAGCTGCCATATAACTGATTGATCGGAAATTCCATAACTCTGGTGTTTTTTAAGTTAGAGGGTTGGGACTTTCCACACATTTATATATGACCAAAATATCTTATGTACAAAACTTCATAAGGATCGGCCGACTATATCTTATAGCTGCCATAGGAAGATCGAAATGGGCATAACTTTGGTGTTTTTTAAGTTAGAAAAATGGTACTTGGTACAGATTCTATATTGGGCAAAGTAATCTGATTTGTCAAATTTGCCAATTTCATAAGGATTGCCCGACTATATCGTAAAGCTGCCATATAACTGAACGATCGGAAATGGCACAAACTTTCCTTTTTTTAAGATGCTTGGGGCTGTTTCCAACATTTTTATTAGCATATTGATTCGATAATGAAGTTCTCATAAGAATCGGTCAGCTATATACGATCCGATATATATTATTTTATATATTTATAATAACCTCTGTAAAGGGTAAAAAATGTGTTGTTTTTAATCATTTTATGTAATTATTAAAGGCAATCCAATTGTATTCTATTAATAATTAACACATAACCCTAATTTAATTTACTTTACATTTTAATCATAGGTCAAACATACTGAATTGATTAATACAGATATGTTTTCCGGTATATTGTAAATAATATGGGTAATATTTGTACATTTTTCAGGTACAATTCCTCAAGAACATCTGCCATGCCCTAAAACGGAGGTTAATTCGGACCAAAATTATTGTAATGTTGCTCCTTTGGTACCTGAAAACATGAAATTATCTGAAAGTAAGAGGTAGCTAAAATAAAAATTAAAAAAAAAATTTAATTATTTGTTTTGTTTATAGATCTTGCATTAAATCGTGATGTAAAAGGCTTGGGCAATTTAATTATTCATGATCCTCAGAAACAAGAAAAATCGTTATCCCTACCCACAGGTAATTTAGGGGATCCCATTGAGGTATCAGATGAATCGGATGAATCAATGCAACATAGAGATTCAAGGCGATCCCCATTAATATCTCAAAATAAGCAATTATCCTCAGTGCATCAGCAGAATCCGTCATATGTATCATCAAGTGATACACGTAGGGATGGCTTACATGTGGATTTAAATAATGGTCTTCACACTTTACCTTTGATAAGCAACTCAGAAGCCATTTATTTAAAGAAAGAAGTTAAACTATCCCTTCCGAAAGTAAAAAAAAATACCAAAGAACCATCTACTACCCCTGGACTTACTTCGTTTAACTTGCCCAATTTTATAGGAGCGGATAAGTTCAGCTTAGCTGGTGGGGCTGACCTTATTCCATTGTCTAGATTGGATTTTGGTTCGAAGGACCCTAAAATACATTCCAGTAACGAAAGTTCTGGGTCACACCCACAGTTAAATATTTATGAAGCCCGACCATTTTTGTCCAAAATATCAAGCTACGACGATATTACAATTACACCTACTGGGCCAGTTCCATTCGAGGTAAAAATACGCAAACACCATAAAAAGTTAAAAAAAATAAAAGATGGAAAAATAAAGAAAAAAAAGGATAAAAAGAACAAATCTAAAGAAAAGGATAGGGTTGAAATTACTCAAAATAAATCCGATCGCAAGCATAAAGAATTGGAGAGAAAACAAAAGAAAGAAAAGAAGGAAAAGGATAAACAGGTAAGCCAACATTTTAAGTCGTAACATACTATGGATAAATTTTTGCAACTCACAAAAATAGTCTTGCTCATCAGCCATATAACTGTTTCTTTTCCCACTCTTGATTTGAGCAAAAGCTTTTACTCGTTCTCCTTTTTTTTTTTGCTCTTCATTATTTTTAAGTATAATTTTTTTCATATAATTTTCCCATTTTAGTGTATAAACACTGCCGCTCAACTAATAGGTTCATGATCTCAGAGATAGGAATCTGTCTATAATTCGTTAACCTGTTTTCCGATTTACATAAATTTTTTTTCTTTAATTCTTAAATCATATTAAAATAAAAATCTGAAGAGGGTTTTTCAAAAAAATATTATTTATTCCTTATATATTTTTTTTTCTGAAAGGTTAACAAAATCAATAATTTTTTTGGTTCATCGGAATAGGTTCAGCTGATATGTAGGTCTTCTAGCTATGTTTTGCCCAGTATAGGAACTTGTGGAACAAATTTGATTTTTACAAAGATTGTGGTAGATGGTTCGCTTTTGTCGAGCAGAGTGCTGTCTATGGGGAGCATCCAGAAAAGTAATTATGTAGCAGCGTAGCTAGAGATTTCCCACTTATACTGGTCCAAGCGACATCTTCTATCATGAGATAACCTAGAGTTGTGGCTGATTGGAATCGGCTTTTCCTAAGCCAAGTCGCTTGGGTTGTATTTTCAATGTCCAAACAGGAAGAGCGTTGGAGCGTTTAGCTTTTCGGATGGTTTTTTTGGTGGTTTCTAGCTCTGTTGACCACTAGGGAGGCCTGTTTCGCTTTATATACCAGAGGGTATCTTGCAGAGGGTATTATAATTTTGGTCAAAAGTGTGCAACGCAGTGAAAGAGACATCTCCGACTCTATAAAGTATATATATTCTTGATCAGGATCACATCCTGAGTCGATATGAGCATGTCCGTCTATCTGTTTCTACGCAAACTAGTCTCGCAGTTTTAAAGCTATTGAGTTGAAACTTTGCACACACCCTTCTTTCTGTTGCAGGCAGTATATAAGTCGGAACGTCCTATATCCTATAGCTGCCATATAACTGATTGGAAATGCCATAACTTGGTTGTTTTTTAAGTTAGAAGGATGTAAGTTTCAATGGATTCCTCTTAGGGCAAAATAATTCGATATGCCAAATTTCAAAGGGATCGGCCGACTATTTACAATCCGCTGTATATCTAATAATATAAGATGCGTGTCGCCACCTAGCGGACTGCGACTCAACTGCAATGGTATATAAACTTCGGCTCCGCCCGAAGTTAGCTTTCCTTTCTTGTTTTGGTTTTGTTTTTGGGCATGTTATTGAACCAGAGTATTCCGACTTTCCACGGTTTGAAAATAATCTGGTGGATGTAATTCGAAATTATTTTGCAATAATTGGCCCATTAGTTTTCCTAGGGGTTCGAAAAACTTCTATCGAAAGATGGGCAGTTTCTGTGAATGTATCTATGGTCAGAGAAGTAGTGCTTATCAACAATTCTCCAGAGAGATACAAAACTGAGTATTTGTTTCGATACTAGTGTTAAATCAAGGGATTCCGTACCATTTTTAATGATAAAATTTTATACTTAATTTTAGAAAGAGACTCGGTCGGTCGTATATGCGGTCGTATATGTTTGAGCTCGCCCACTGAGTGTTGTGAGCGTTACAACCACATCCTATTAAGAAGTCTATGTTGAGCCTTTCGCTGTCTTTTACTAGCCTTTCCACTAGCTCATTTGGGGGCTCCGACCTTTCATAGGCCATGTACGAGGGTGGTCTGATAAGTACTTAGCCTCCAAAAGAAAATGTTGGAAAAGTTTTCACAAAAATTTTGGAAAGGTGGCAATTTATTCTCAACATTATCTCATTTTAGCTAGATACACTTGACCCAGCGATACGTTTTTTTGAGGTCTGTAAAATAGGCCTCTGTGGCGGCGACGACCTCCTCATTCGACGCAAATTTCTTTCCAGCGAGAGACTTTTTCAAGTTTGGAAACAAAAAGAAGTCACACGCGGCCAAATCTGGAGAATATAATAGATAGGGAAGCAATTTGTAGTCCAATTTGACCAATTTGGCCGTGTCGAGGGCGGAAGTCTGAGCCGTTGTCATGATGGAAGAGCACTTTTTTCTTCTCCATTCCTGCGGATTAAGCTTAAACAACGTTAAAAAATGCTCTGAAGTGGTCTTACGGTTGCTTTTGTTGTCTGGAGTGAGCAAACGAAGCACCCATCGCGCAGACAGCTTTCTCATGACCAAAATTTCATGGAGGATATGACCCACGCGATCTTTTGAGACCGCCTACTATCTCAGCTATCTCGCGCATCTTCAATCGGCGGTTTGTCAATACGAGATCGTGGATTTATGTCACGTTATCCTTGGGGGTAGACGTTCTTGGGGCTTTTGGGCGTGGCTTATCAAAAACCGACCACGTTGAAACTCGTTGGACCAATTTTTAACAGATCGATATTGCTCTTTGTCCATTTTGAATCCCGGTCTCGTCCGATTCCACACGCAGTCAAAACAAAACTACGAGTAGCAGTAGCCGTCTACGAGAATGTGCTACACGATGGAATTTCCCTTGCGATAGTGACGCCATCGGGCGGTGAGGCTAAGTACTTATCGGACTGTCCTCGTATGATGACAGTATCCATTGGAGCTGAAATTTTGCCGCGTTGGCTCTGTCATTGTAATTATGGTGCTATCTGCTAGCAGGTTTTAGTCCTTGGTCGCTATCCCAGACTATGTATGTCGGATCCATTTTCAGTCATATGGAGCAGTCATATGATTTGTAGACCTTTAAGGTCTCCGAGCTGAAGCCTAAGTTTAGCCATATTTTCTACCTTTACCACTCGTCATGGAGGCCGGGATCCAAATCTTTGCTCGATGTCTACTCAGGATGGCTCAGCGCAAAAAGCTTGGGGCCCGCGTAGTTTTCGCCCAGCTCGACTATTGCCGCTTTTTAGAGCTCTCCAAACCGTTCCGCAAAGGGCTATTTCGACTGTGTGCGCATCCGCTTCGCCGAGGGTCCTCCTAGCACATCGCTCACGCTTGGGTTGTGAATTTGGGCGGTGTGCCACACTCTGGAAGTACGCTTTTCACCCAATGCACATTTTTGAGCCACTTCTCTGACCTCTTGGTCGGTTTGGCACTCTCGTGGCTTCTTAGGATCTGGCCCACGGTTCATTTGAAGAGTTGCGGAGATGCGACAGTCCACCCGGACGGAGATCCGCCACACCCGGTTAAGGCTTCTTAGAACAGGCTGTTGCCAGGTACTCTGAGCCCTTCGTTAGAGACTGGACAGAATTTCTAAACCGGGCGCCCAATCAGTCTTAATCTCTGTACGGGTCGAGTATTACCTTAGTCCGGCCCGAGGTGAGATGGCGTTTTGAAATGGGGTAGGTTTTTGTTCGTCCGTAGAGCGTTATGCGGCAACTACGTCAAACTTGAACTCACGGGAGTAACGGTAGGTCCCGGAGTCGTAGTCAAAACCGTAAATAGTCCTGACTAAATTTACCTGGATTCTGCAAAGGACTGCTCGGGTTGGCCAGACGCTTGCTGTGATCAGGCATGAGTTGATGTGCTTGAAGTCCTGGGGTGGTTTTCCTCAAGTACCGGTGGTATGGTGGTTCGGCTGATTCCTTATCGGCAGGTCCTACTGGCGGTCCGTTTCACGGGAGCAACACTCTAAGTAGGTTAGATAGCGCAGGGTCTGCTGGTGGTCCGTTTCACGGGAGCAACACTCGAGCTAAACTGGTATGCCGCGGGGTCTCCTCGTGGTCAGTTTCACGGGAGCAACACTTGGAGTAGTTAGGTACCGCGGGGTCTACTGGCGGTCCGTTTCACGGGAGCAACACTCGAAGTAGACTGGTATGCCGCGGGACCAACTCGTGAACCGTTTTACACAGGATCACGAGAAGTAGGTTGATTTTAAGTGCCGTGGTTCAGACACTGAGTAACGAGACGATTGACTCTGATTTCGGAACTGTCTTTATTTCAGAAGAATAACTCTTATATAAGATGCTAAATTATACATCATTAAATCTAAGAAAGGTCAAAGTTCTGGACGTTCTAAACTAAGGTTAATGCCAGGGTCACCCACCTCTGAGTCTGCTGACTCAAATTGTTTGTTCATGTACTGCTTGCGCATTTCGGCTTAGCTGGCTGGTTTTTACTTGCATCGGTCAGTCGGTCATTCTTCCCGCTGATATGCTGCTTCTGCTTTTGGCGCCGTCTACTAGTGCTGGGTTAATAGGTTGGATATAGTTTTATGCTTATTACTAATTGTTTATAGGTGAGAAAATCGGTTAGTGGGTTTTTATATTGCGACATGCTGATGCATATTGATTGGATCAAATTACTAAGTGTGCATATAGGGTAGTAGGTCTTGGCACTAGGTGCCAACATTCTCCCCCCCCCATTGAGGTACTCAATAATAGGGGCTGTGCGTTGTTGTTGGACCGTCTTAGTGAACCGATGTGTACCCTGCTCCCTTTCGGAGATGCATGTTACCCATGCCAGATAGGAGGTGACTTCTACTCCTTGAATTTCCTTGGTTACTGGCCCTTTCACTCTGTGCTCTTCAGTTGTGAGTTGACAACCTTGGGCTTGTGGATTGGGGTCCGTCTGCGGCTCTCCTTGTTGATCTTGTCGTGGCTCGTTAGCTTCTTGTTGATCCGCAATGAGTGGGGAACTATGTACTCTTCCGGATTTTACTATTTGCTCCTTGCCGATGCATGCAATCAAACTTTGTCGTGGCTCGTTAGCTTCCGGTGTCCAAGCCGTCGTATTACCGACGACTTGTTCTGCCTTGCTATTAGGAGCTGATTCCGGTCGCACTGGCCCCATCACAATCCATCCAAGCGCGGTATTTTTTAGTAGTGGTTGTCCTTCTCCCAAATATGTCTGTTGTGGCCTCATAAGCTGGGAGATGATTTCGGCGCCCAACAACAGATCAATATTCTGGGGCTGCGTAAATTCAGGATCGGCTAAGCGCAACTGAGGTGAGATATTTCTTGGCGCTTGAATAGGGTGGGATGGTTGATTGGGCATTATTTCCGGTAGTACAACGACGTTGATTTGATCTTCGAAGTCAGTGGTTAATGACGATAGGGTCACCACAGCCTTTTTTCCTAATCTTGTTGTTGTTCCTCCCAGTGCAGCGATGTTCAGGGTTGATGGCTCCAATTGTAGTCCAAGTGTATCAGCCATCCTTCTGGTGATTATGTTAATCTGTGATCCAGAATCTAGGAGTGTGCGGCATTGCTGATGGGTTCCGGCTGGGCCATGTATTGCCACTTGGGCGGTTGGTAAAAGAACGGTGGGCTTATCTGTAAGCAGGGCTGTGGCTGAACACACCCATCGTGATGAACTGGATCGAAGTGGAGCCGCCGACGTATTTTTCTGCATTGTTACTTGACTGGTTGCCTGACGCTCAAGGTTTTCTAACATCTGCTTCAGAGATTGTCGATTGATTGGATCGTTGACGGCTAGTTCTAGAGCTGACAGCGTGTGTGGATCCAATCTTTCCTCAATGATGTGTATCAAGATTGGGTCCCAGTTGTCTGTTGACACTTTGAGTGCGTCGAGAGTGGCGACCGTTCGGAGCACGGTATCATGTAAGCTGCGCAGCTGGTCCGCTGATCCATTTGTTCTGGGGTGTCCGAAAAGCTCTTGAATCGCGGATTTAATCAACAGCCGTTCATTGTGGTATCGATTCTTTAGTCGTTGCCATGCATCCTGGTAACTGGTCTGTCCGCCAATCGACGTTGCGATTAGGTTTTGTGCTTCACCTGTTACATGATTCTCCAAATGACGGAATTTTACTGCATCACTGTAGTCTTGATCGTGGATGCATTCCGTAAAAATTTCGTAGAATCGTAGCCAATGCCGGTAGTCTCCGTCAAACTTTGGAATTTCTACTGGTGGTATTACAAACGGAGGTGCAATCGCGAGTTTTTGTGTTGATGCTGAAGTTGATTTCGATTCTTCGCTCAAAAACGAAAAATATTCTGCTCGTACAACCTGAAATCTGTCATCGGTGTGTCCATCATTTTTTATGGCTGGTTCCAGGTCGATGAGATCCTGGTATCCCGTGACGATTTCCTTCCATAGCTCCTTTATGTGTTGTCTGACGTGTGTGGACACTTCCCGTCCTTCGGTGCGGTTGCACAGCAAGTCTTCCATATCGTCTAATCGTCCTTCATGTCTTCGTTTTAATGATGTTAATCGAAGGTCTTCTCCTTCGTTTCCTCGTGATGATTGTGCCTTTGGCTCGAGATTTTCGCGTGTTTTCCGGGGCCTTTGTGACGGGCCTGACACTGATGGGATTCCATCCGAAAATATTGCTTCATATTTTTTCACAAGCTCTTCTAGCGCTTTGGCCTTTGTGAAATACTCATTCTCAGGACTTAGTGCTAGCTCCTTGAGCTTGGCATCATTTTTTTTAAACAGGGTCCATGAGTGAGTGAGCTGTCTGAGTTTCTCTTCGAAGTATGCTCCCTTGAGTTTACGCTCTGCGGAGTCCTTAGTGAAGTTTCTTATTAGCCTTTGGATGACTATGTTGCTTTCAATTTGCTCATCAATGAGCATTTGGATTACGGGGTCTGATCCTTGGATTACGGGGATTACGGGGTCTGAAGTTGTGATCCTAAAGGATCACGTCGGGGTCACCAAAATGTTCGTCCGTAGAGCGTTATGCGGCAACTACGTCAAACTTGAACTCACGGGAGTAACGGTAGGTCCCGGAGTCGTAGTCAAAACCGTAAATAGTCCTGACTAAATTTACCTGGATTCTGCAAAGGACTGCTCGGGTTGGCCAGACGCTTGCTGTGATCAGGCATGAGTTGATGTGCTTGAAGTCCTGGGGTGGTTTTCCTCAAGTACCGGTGGTATGGTGGTTCGGCTGATTCCTTATCGGCAGGTCCTACTGGCGGTCCGTTTCACGGGAGCAACACTCTAAGTAGGTTAGATAGCGCAGGGTCTGCTGGTGGTCCGTTTCACGGGAGCAACACTCGAGCTAAACTGGTATGCCGCGGGGTCTCCTCGTGGTCAGTTTCACGGGAGCAACACTTGGAGTAGTTAGGTACCGCGGGGTCTACTGGCGGTCCGTTTCACGGGAGCAACACTCGAAGTAGACTGGTATGCCGCGGGACCAACTCGTGAACCGTTTTACACAGGATCACGAGAAGTAGGATGATTTTAAGTGCCGTGGTTCAGACACTGAGTAACAAGACGATTGACTCTGATTTCGGAACTGTCTTTATTTCAGAAGAATAACTCTTATATAAGATGCTAAATTATACATCATTAAATCTAAGAAAGGTCAAAGTTCTGGACGTGCTAAACTAAGGTTAATGCCAGGGTCACCCACCTCTGAGTCTGCTGACTCAAATTGTTTGTTCATGTACTGCTTGCGCATTTCGGCTTAGCTGGCTGGTTATACCCTTGCAGAGGGTATTATAATTTTGGTCAAAAGTGTGCAACGCAGTGAAGGAGACATCTCCGACCCTATAAAGTATATATATTCTTGATCAGGATCACCTCCTGAGTTGATATGAGCATGTCCGTCTGTCCGTCTGTCTGTCTGTCGGTTTCTACGCAAACTAGTCTCGCAGTTTTGGAGCTATCGAGTTGAAACTTTGCACACATCCTTCTTTCCTTTGCAGGTAGTATATAAGTCGGAACGGCCGGGATCGGTCGACTATATCCTATAGCTGCCATATAACTGATTGATCGGAAATGCCATAACTTTGGTGTTTTTTAAGTTAGAGGGTTGGGACTTTCCACACATGTTATATTTGACCAAAATATCTTGTGTACAAAATTTCATAAGGATCGGCCGACTATATCCTATAGCTGTCATAGAACGATCGAAATTGGCATAACTTTGTTGTTTTTTAAGTTAGAAAGATGGGATTTGGTACAGATTCTATTTTGGGAAAAATAATTCAATATGCCAAATTTCATAAGAATCGGCCGACTATATACGATCCGCTACATATCTAATAATATAAGATGCGTGGCGCCACCTAGCGGACTGCGACTGAACTGCAAGGGTATATCAACTTCGGCTCCGCCCGAAGTTAGCTTTCCTTTCTTGTTTTTACTTGCATCGGTCAGTCGGTCATTCTTCCCGCTGATATGCTGCTTCTGCTTTTGGCGCCGTCTACTAGTGCTGGGTTAATAGGTTGGATATAGTTTTATGCTTATTACTAATTGTTTATAGGTGAGAAAATCGGTTAGTGGGTTTTTATATTGCGACATGCTGATGCATATTGATTGGATCAAATTACTAAGTGTGCATATAGGGTAGTAGGTCTTGGCACTAGGTGCCAACCGGGCGCCCAATCAGTCTTAATCTCTGTACGGGTCGAGTATTACCTTAGTCCGGCCCGAGGTGAGATGGCGTTTTGAAATGGGGTGGGTTTTTTTTTATACCCTTGACACATTTGATTTTGCTCCAGTTTTGCTTCAGTAAAGGAGACATCTCCGACCCTATAAAGTATTCTTGATAAGGATCACCTCCTGAGTCGATATAAGCATGTCCGTTTGTCTTTTTCTACGCAATCTTGTATCTCAGTTTTAAAGCTATCGAGTTAAAACTTTGCCCTCGCAAGTCGCAACGGCCGAGATCGGTCTATACTATATGGCAGCTTTGGTACTGCCATATAACTGAATGATCGAAGATGCCATAACTCTGGTGTTTTTAGGTTAGAGAGTTGGGACTTTCCACACATGTTATAATTGGCCAAAATATTTTACATATTAGGATCGGCTATATCGGCTTATAGCTGTCATAGAATTGGTGTTTTATAAGTTGGAAAGATGGGACTTGGTACAGATTCCATTTTTGATTCCAATATAATCTGATTTAGCAAATTTCATAAGGATCGGAAGATTAAATCCTACAGCTGCCATATCACTGATCGATCGGAAATGGGACAACCTTGCTATAAAACAAGAGGTTCTTTCTTTTTTTTAAAAACACTCTTAATTTTAACTTATCGTACCAGTACGTTATTTAATTCCGTTTGGGGCTAGAAGAGCTTGATTATGTTCTGCGGTACAGCCGTGAAGCTAGTGCTAATCCTCCCCACCATCCTTCATAAGCTTACGCCTTTTTGCCTCGGGCTTCTAATTGGAAGCATGTGCCCTAGTCGTCTCGCTTGCCCTCTTGAGAGCATACTCCAGGTGCTCCCGCAATGAGAGCCGCTTATCCAGCATCACCCTGAGGTATTTAAGGTAGTAGACCAATGTGATGGGTTCCAAAAATCGAATTTTTTTTTTCTACATTTTTTGAAAGAACCACATTTCAAAAACATGCTCTTAAATTTTCAGACCAAAATTTAGAATATTGTTAAAGTTATTGGCAAAACAAGAGAGCGCGCCCTAGTGAGTATGAACGCGTGTCGAAACTTTGAACGCGTTTTTCTCGAAACCAGGTTTTTGAAATTTCGGGGAAGCACTGACTTTAAACTATTCAACCGATTTGGCTTAAAATTTAAATTAAATATGAATATTCTACATACACATATCTAAATACCTAACCTTTAAAACATTTAAATTTCGAATAATAAATTGATTTTTTCAAACATTTTATCAACGGAAAAACTTCGATTTTGAGTACTTTTTTTTAAAACTCCAACATTTATACAATTTCTCACTTTCTATGTATATTATTGGTTTGTTCATTAGAATAGGGTCTACATAATAATAATTTCTTTGATTTTTTAAATTCTGATGACTACGGAAGGCTGTGTGCTTCCCCGAAACAGCTCACCATTCTTTCGTGACCTCTACTTCAACAGAAAATACTGTTAATGATTTAAAGTATATTTAAGTCAACTAAATTTTTTTGTACCCTAGAAATTATTAAAATAAACATGTAAAAGTTACAAGACGATCGCATTTTATTTTCTTGTTAAAAAAAAAATTCAAAAAAACGTCCAAATTTGGGCCGTCACATTGGTCTACTACCTTAATAGCTCTCCTTGAGGTGATGGCCACTCCTCTTACGCGAACCGTCGCCGTTTCAACTTTTTTCCGGCTCAAGATTAACACTGCCTCCGTCTTGTGCGGTGCCAATTGTACGCCGGCGGTGGACAACCAAGCCTCCATCATTTCGATCGCACAGTTCGTTATGGTTTCCACCTCCACGACTGTCTTCGCCACGACCACCACATCGTAGGCGAATCCAACTATGGATGTTCCCTCGGCCATTGGAATTTGGAGAATTCCATCGTACATCACATTCCAGAGCAGTGGCCGCTGCACAGAGCCTTGGGGCACTCCAGCGGTGACCTCCCGCTCTTTGCGTCCTTCATTCGTGTCGACTAGCAGAGTTCTATTGCTCAGATAGCTGTCCACCATCCTAAGGAGGTTGTCGTGCTGTCCTGGCTTGGACGTCGCATTCCTTTCTTTTTTTTTTTGCAAAAATTTACCAAAGATGTTTTTTGAAGAGTTCTTTGCAAAGAATACCCAAGACCTTCCTTATATTTTCTTTGCAAGAATTCCTGGAGAAATTCTTTATTTAGTTAGGGAGAAAATTCCCAAGGTCACAGATGCGTAGGACACTCCATAAAAAAATTTGGGAATTCCTCATGCATAGTGAGCAGGTAGTGGAGAGTTTCCCAAGGAACTCCTTGACACTGGTATTAATACTGCAGAATAATGTCTCAAATGTTGTGCAATTTCGCTCATTCTTTTTGCTTTAGCATTTTCGTCGGCCTCAACTCATGTATAAATTAATTAGTTTAAGGGGTAGGTATAGTTGTATGTTCGTTGCTGGAGAGGATGTCTTCAGTAGAGGATGATATAATATCCCTGGCGGTTGCCTAGGGTTCTTCCTTCTCGCTGGAAGTTATGTTGGGAGTTACTAACTCCGTTGTTACCGCCCTTGAGGCTGAGTAACCAATTTTACAAGTGAATTTAATTTTACGGCTTGGGCCGGAGTTTTGGAATAGGAGTTCTTTATTGTATGAGACTCAAGTACAAACTGAAACTTAAAGCTAACAAAAATATATTTCATAGCGGCCACGCAAATATGCAGTGTTCGCCGGCTATGCACGGGCATCCGGCCAGACGCTGTGTCAGCAGTTTGGCCAGAGCGAGCTCTTAAGTAATCGGACATTGCCGTTGCGCGGTTAACTTCAGTTAACTTATATATACAGAAAAAGAGAAATCGGTTTAAGCTTGTGCATATAAGCATGTTCGAAATTATCAGTAAAAGGCAACAAGCCTTATTTAAGTGTGCCGATATCACTTCGAAATGCACAAATGATTCGGGTACACTTATTGTTCGGGTGTACCCTCGCCGTTCTCTGGTTTCTACCATAGCAAATAACTGTCGACCGTTATCTTTCTCTTTGCGAGCACAACCGAAAAAGTTCATACTCTCTCGCTCTCGCTTTGAGCAAGAGACTTGCTTGAGCAAGAGACTTGCTGTCTTCATTATACCCTTGCAGAGGGTATTAAAATTTTGGTCAAAAGTGTGCAACGCAGTGAAGGAGACATCTCCGACCCTATAAAGTATATATATTCTTGATCAGGATCACCTCCTGAGTTGATATGAGCATGTCCGTCTGTTTGTCTGTCGGTTTCTACGCAAACTAGTCTCTCAGTTTTGGAGCTATCAAGTTGAAACTTTGCACACAACCTTCTTTCCTTTGCAGGTAGTATATAAGTCGGAACGGCCGGGATCGGTCAACTATATCCTATAGCTGCCATATATCCATATTGATCGGAAATGCCATAACTTTGGTGTTTTTTAAGTTAGAGAGTTGGGACTTTCCACACATATTATATTTGACCAAAATATCTTATGTACAAAATTTCATAAGGATCGGCCGACTATATCCTATAGCTGTCATAGAACGATCGGAATTGGCATAACTTTGGTGTTTTTTAAGTTAGAAAGATGGGACTTGGTACAGATTACTCTTTGGGCAAAATAATTCAATATGCCAAATTTCATAAGGATCGGCCGACTATATACGATCCTCTGTATATCTAATAATATAAGATGCGTGGCGCCACCTAACGGACTGCGACTGAACTGCAAGGGTATATCAACTTCGGCTCCGCCCGAGGTTAGCTTTCCTTTCTTGTTTATGTTTTCTGTTGAACGCTTTTCATTGAGCTTTTTGTATGTCGCTAGTTCAGTTACTGAGCGTTTTCGGTAGATTTATTTTTTCTGTTCTAAATATTGCCTTTAATAAAAACAACCACAGTTCGATTTACAGATGTTGATCCAATTTATTTAATTGTTCAGGCGTTTCTATAAATGATATATTTACATATGTGACTGAGTAGGGTTGACGACCGAATTAGAATAATAAGCGCGGCTCAACGCTTGATGCTGCGGAGCGACCGAGAGATCCCGCGAGAGAGAGAGACAGACGCTAGCGCATGGCGGCAGATGCAGGTGGCCGATCGAATGCCCACCTTGTAGCTACGGACGCCGTCCTCAGCAGCGCACCCGACACACTCCGTCACCGTCGTGCAGCTGGGCGATGGCATCTCGGTAGCCATTTCGCCGGCAAAGTCCAAGAGCGACTTCACATCCACACTGGGTGGATGTGACATATCACACCAGCCACCACATGCGCTGCTCGAAGTGACGACGGTGTCTGTAAGACTTCTCCTACTCGCTGAGCACTTTGCGGGACTCAGCCTTCACCGACTTCGTCTGAGGCTGGACGAGCAACTCTGACTGCCAAGAGGATCAGATGCCAAGAGGACCTTACCATTGTCGACAAACAACCCAACCGAGCCGAATTTTTTGGATGGAGGCAAACCAGGAGACAGATGAATTTGCCCCACACAAAGCAGCTCGTAAAAAATCCAGCTCAAATTAGCAAATCAACTGTCTGAGGCTGGTGAAAAAGAGGAAATGCTAGCATTACATTGTCGGGAATTTTCCAAGAGCTGACGTCCAATGCAAAACTGGGCTGTAGGTCAATGATGTTGGAGGCTACGATCGCAGTTAATTGCTCAGAGTAGTCAAAGCATTGGGATTGCAAGCTGACTATCACTGAAAATCCATCTGTAGAGAACCCTGCGCCTCTTATACCGGATACAGTCACCGTAGTCCTTATCTTCCGCAGCTGCAGTTGGTCCGCCAGCCTTGAAGTGACTAGATGCACCTGCGAGCCAGAATCGAGCAACCCTCGGCAGGGAAGTAGATCTCCGGAGCGGTTCCTAACCAGAATATTGGCAGTGGCTAGCAACACCACATCACCAAAAAAATCCTTAGCGAGAATTGACGGCGGCGGACGCTAAACCAGAAACAGCGTCACTAGATGTGGAAACCTCAGGAGAGGGCTGTTGGCCTTGAGCTGGCGAATTGCCACCAAAATGCAGCAGACTATGATGCCTGCGTCCAACCGCACGGCAGCTTGACGCATTGCAATGCCGAGATAGGTGGCCAGATCCAAGGCACTTACGGCATAAATCCAATCGCCTAACGGCATAAAGTTGGTCACTTACGATAACGTAAGGCGCAAACGGTCGTGGTCGAAAAGCGGTGAAGCGGCCCAGACGGTGGCCAAGCCTGGATTGACGGCCAGGAAGGTTCTTCTGTGTGTTTGGTGGGATTGGCAGGGATTATGCACTATGAGCTGCTCCCCTATGGCCAAACTCTCAATTCGGACCTGTAGAAGAGGCCATCTTTGATCAACAGATGCCGAATTGTCTTCCACCAGGACAACGCCAGGCCACATACACCTTTAGTGACGCGCCAGAAGCTCCGGGAACTCGGATGGGAGGTTCTTTTGCATCCACCGTATTGTCCGGATCTCGCACCAAGTGATTACCACCTGTTTCTGTCCATGACGAACGCGCTTGGTAGTCTGAAGTTGGTCACAAGAGAATCCTGTGAAAATTTCCAATAGGGGAGCCTCAGCGAGGGGGAGCGAGCAAGGGGCATTATGAAGTTGGCATCTCGTTGGGAAAGCGTTATCGAACAAAACAGCGCATATTTGACCTAAATCGTATTATTGTAACCAATTTTATTAACAATTGAAAATTCAATAAAAATACCTCAAGACTTTTTTGACAACATTATATATATGTTCGTATGTACTTGAACTCGCGGGAATAACGGTTGGTCCCGGAGTCGTAGTCAAAGAACGCATAAAAGTCTGACTAAATTTACCTGGATTCTGCAAAGGACTGCTCAGGTTGACCAGGCGCTTGCTGTGATCAAGCTGGAGTTGATGTGGGATACATGAAGTCCTGGGTTGGTTCTCCTCAAGTACAGATGGTACGGGGTTTCGGCTGATTCCGTATCGGCCGATCCTAGTTGTGGTGCGTTTTACGGGAGCAACACTCGAAGTAGGTTGGGAACTCGGGTTCTACTTGTGGTCCGTTTTACGGGAGCCATTCGAAGTACGTTAATTTTAAGAGCCGTACCTTGACACTGAGTAACAAGACGATTCACTCTGATTTCGCAACTATCTTTATTACAGAAGAACAATTCTTATATAAGATGCTAAATTATACATAACTAAATCTAGGAAAGGTCAATGTTATTAACGTGATAATGCCAGTGTCACTATCCTTTGAGTCTGCTGACTCAGATTGCTTGTTCATGCATTTCGGCTTAGCTAGCTGGCTTTTACTTGCTTCGGTCAGTCGGTCATTCTTCCCATTGATACTGCCGATTTCCGCTTCTGGCGCCGTCTACTAGTGCTGGGTTATAAGGTTGGATATTGTTTCATGCTTATTGTTAATTATTACTAGGTGTGCCAATAGGTTAGTGGGTCTGATGCTTGTATATTGCGACATGCTGATGAATATTGATTAGATCAGATTACTAAGTGTGAATATAGGGTGGTAGGTCTTGGCACTACGTGCCAACAATATATAACAATATAAGCTGCTACCTGACTGCAAGGGTATATCAAATTCGGCTCCGCCCGAAGTTAGCTCTCCTTGTTGTTAGCATTAAATAGGTTGAATTCCACCTTATAGCAGCGTGAAGCGATGCTATGTTTCTTTGGTTCTCATTTAAGATACGTCTGCATAGAACAGATATTTATATATATAACTTATTACTTACCTATATGTTTCTGTACGCAGCCATTTGCATAATGTGCGCTAGGAACTTATTTTATCGGCGATATCCTCCTTTCGTTCACATCGAATACGCACAAGAGCTGCCCATCTCATAAGGTGTAAATCTCCAGAATTGTTCCACTCATTGACAATTTCCATATGTTTCGCGCGCCAGCCTACCTCCCGTCCAACCGACCGAGGGGCGCTGCCGCATAACGTACGGCTCGAATCGCGGGAATAGATCCGAGATAGATAAGCGAGGATTTGGAGAAAGATATCACGAGGAAGAGTGTTGCACAAATAAGGCGGTTAATATAAGCGATTTAAGATTGTTAGTGGAGCAAAGTGACAGGCTGTGGGAGAGACCATTGTAGTCCGAACCTAATACCCTGAACGGTTCGTGTTGCGCATATGTCAAACTACAATGGCTGAAAAGTAAAGGACGAAAGTTTTTAGTCCATCTACTAGGAACGTTACAATTTAAGCGTGTTAGTAAATGCTGGCTTGTTACAACACCATAACGACCCGGAGTCGTGGTCAAAGAAGGTAAAAGTTCTGTCTAAATGTACCTGGGTTCTTCAAAGGTCTGCTCGGGTTGAACAAGCGCTTGCTGTGATCAGGCAGAGGTTGAGGTGAGATACTTGAAGTCCTGGATGAATGTCCTCAAGTTCAGGTGGTGGTAAGGGACTTCGGCTGATTTCGTATCTTTAGGTCCTACTGGCGGTCCGTTTCACGGAACACTCAGCGATGGATACGTATCGGCAGGTCCTACTTGTGGTCCGTTTTCACAGGAGCAATACTCGAAGTAGGTTGGTTAAGGAGGGTCCTACTTGTGGTCCATTTTCACAGGAGCAACACTCGAAGTAGGTTGGTTTTAAGTACCGTAACTTAACCCTGAGTAACGAACCGATTTACTCTGTACTCGGTCTTTATTTTGGACCAGGAGATCTTTTATAAGATTGGATAATTACATAAGTTGTTACTTGACTATGGTAAGCTGGTAAGGTCAATGTTTAAGAACGTGATCAAGAATATATATACTTTATAGGGTCGGAGATGTCTCCTTCACTGCGTTGCACACTTTTGACCAAGATTATAATACCCTCCGCAAGGGTATAAATATTACAAATATATTTTATAAATATTGGCCATATCGTGCGTCTATATGATATAGATGCTATTGGAATGATCGGTTAAAAATACAAATTTAGTATGAAAAATGTTTTATTTTAAAAGATTTGTTATCTAAACTCTCAGACTATAAGATTGGTGTAGTTTTACATATGCTTAGCAAATTTTATTAGAATCGGATAACTAAATCATATGGCTGTCATAGGAAAGATTAACTATTTTGTGTTTTTATGTTTCTTCTAATAAGTTGAACACAGATTCAAGTAACATTGATTTATCCTTCTTTCCATGTTTTCTTTGTCCAGTTATAAATGGGTCCGACCGTAAAATGAGTGTGTTCAATATGTCTGTGTTTGTTGCAATCCGAGACATTTTTCGGGTGTGATACAGTCTACATTTTTTTAGCCCTGTATTAGTTGACTCAGCTGCTTCCTTGGAAAGCTTTCCGATTGATACGAGTGCATGCTCAATCACTGAAGATCCATGAACTAACACCTTGTGGACTGTAGCTGACAAGTGGCCATGACCATACTGACCATGGATATTCTCTTATCAGTTTCTGTTAGCATATTAGCAACCTGTAAGTCGTGTTAGCAAATTAGCGATTACAAATACATCCGCAACTGTCCGCACCTAACTTTAACGATTTTAAAATCTTAAAACTATGACAAAGATAAAAAATAATAATTCACTCAAATAAGACACTCAAAAAAGGTACAAAAAAAAGGGTTTCACATATCAAGTTAGTTTGTATTAATTTCATATCAAATTAGTATAAATTAATTTCATAAATTAAAATAAATACCTTGGGCTTCAAAATCCATTTTAAATAATATAAATTTATAAACTTGATTAGTTACCAGCCTAATTTGAAGTGCGCTTTTGCTTCGAAATATTGCATCAGAGCTGCGATGCGCTGTTGAAATGAACACGTGTTCATGCTTTTGATTCTATTTTTAGAAAGTACCGTTAGGTTTCCAGCGAAATCCGGTTTGCAAATTGAAAATTTTGACATTTTAGAGACAAACTGTGTAAATTCAGTTTAAATATTTTCTGATCGGTTTTTTGATTTTTGGCCTCTGGTTTCAAAGTTTTAAGTTTCAAACAAATAGAAGACCAAGTTCGTTAACTGAGTTAATCGTAACTGATCGTTAATCGAAAAAGTACATAGCCTATTGAGGACTTGATCGATAAAATGACATGAGATTATATTTCGATTCATTAAGCTTTAGTTATTTGCTAAACACCAATTTGGAAATTTATCCAAATCGGATTGAAGTTTTGATTGGTCGCTGGTGAATTTATACTGAAGACATCATCAGAGTACATAAGTACAAGTGAATCAGTAAAGGCAAGGGGCACGTCGTTAATAAACAGTGTAAAAAGTAAGGGTCCATGATGGCTACCTTGGGGCACCCCAAATGTGGCGCGGACTAAACGTAAGGTAACATCTTTAAAGAAGACACGTTTGGTTCTTCCAGATAAGTAGCCCGAAATCCAGAGAAGGAGATCAGTTGATCACATCAGTGATCAAATTTTTCACAAATCTTGTATACAAAAAATACTTGCGGATGAACGATCGCATTATTGATAAAAAAAAAATTATTTTACCATTTTTACGGGCAATAATGGTCTGACTTTATGTAAAAATGGTACCACCTACTTAACAACCGCGCCAAAAATTCAAAATCGCATATTTTTCAAAATGGTTTCGTTCATCCGCACAAGAAACTAATATTTTAAGTAAATCAATACAATTTTTGTATTTTCGATATCCCTGTAAGGCCAGACTTTACGCACCGCAAGATAACAATTTTTTGAAGCGACTCCGGAGTTTTCCCTCAGCTTTTCCGTCAACTCCCTCAGAGTTTTCCGTAAAGGGTCAGGAAATGACACTTATTTGCAAACAACGAGAAACAGTCGACAGTTATTTGCAAGCTCAGCACTGTAAAAGTCATTGTAATTTATTACTTTAATATAATATGGTGCAACGCAGTGAATTAGATATCTCTGACCCTTAAAAATATACACATGTATTCTTGATTATCATCACTATTGAGTCCATATAAGCATGTGTGACTGTCTGTCTGTTTCTGTCTTTCTTGAACTAGTGTTTTAGTTTTAAAGCTATCAACTTAAACCACAGCACACAACATATCAATAAAACTGATCAATCGGCAAATACACAACTGTGGTGTAAAGATAGGATAGGAAAGAAAGATAGGAAGGTTTATACAGTTTCCATTTCGACAAACCATATCTTATAGCTATATGGCAGCTGCCATCGGAAACGTCACAACTTTTTTGGTTTTCCGGTAAGATAGACGGTTTTAATTATTTTGTAATTTTATTTTATACGAAATCGATTTAATACCATTACATAAAAGATGAACGATGTAGTCTTTGGAAGACCGAAATCAAATGGACAACAAAAAAAAAATTGTTTTACTTTGAGCGGAACAGGGTGAAATCATTTTCCTAGTTTTTACCTCATCGATTTTTTCAGTCCCTAAAAATGGTCTCGTCTCTGATAAAGTTTACAGTAGCCCACAGTAAGTTTCTGAGTAAAAATAAGTATACATGGTAAAATTAACTATTTAGTCATAATAGAAAATTTACTGCTAGATAGACTGCTGCCTGCTTTTCGTCTGGTTCCTGATTTTCTAGTGATGCTTCAGGCAAGAATATCATTTTCCAGTATCAGAAGTGAAGCATTAGAAATAAAAATTGAAATAATTTTAAAACTGAAATTTTCTAAAGCAATCTACTGTTTTATTACAGATTTTAATACCTTCTCTTCAAGACAAAGAAGTCTTTGTGAGTGCAACATCTATCAATGATAATGGCTCTACTCAAAACAAATTTTTTGGGACATTTCCGAATGATTCCATTTTAATAACATCTTTACAACCATCCATATCACCACGTTGTACGACACCGCAAAATGTAGATCAAGCTACAAATCCTATACCAAAATTAACATTAAAATTAAATGGGAAGTCTACACCTTTGACAAATATAAATAATGAAGCAGATCCAAAAGATATTGGATTTTCAAAAAATACAAATACCTTAATCCAAACGAACGATCAATCTCCAGAACTAGCCCGATTTTCACCTTTAGTGACTGGACCTCCGAAATCCAAACAAAGTAGGTTTTGCAAATAATAATTTATTGGACAACATTAATTATTTAATTTTAGCTGATCTTTATATATTAGGCACATCTAATCTTGGAACATCTATAGGAAACTCTCCTCATAACACTATGTCATTGCCGCCGTCACCTTTAATTACAAAGTCATCACATATGACAATCAATCAACTAAGTTCTATTGGATGGGCGTCTAATTCAAATAACAATTCGGCTGCTTCATCCACTATTTCAGCCAGTTCAGTTTTGTTACCACAGCAATTAATGTTGACACCTAATGCGGTCATGCATAATTGTTCGTCAAGTTTAGCCACAAGTTCATGCATGGGGGATAAGGAACTAATTTTAAATTCTCCCCTGCATATACCAGAAATCTGTGCCAACACTGCACCAATTAATCGGCCTTCTTCATATGTTGATGCTGAAGGAAATCGTATTTGGATTTGTCCGGCGTGTGGGAAGGTTGATGATGGTTCAGCAATGATTGGATGTGATGGCTGCGACGCTTGGTATCACTGGTAAAATCATTTATCATTAAATTCCAATAGTTACTTGACGAAAAATTTTTTTTAGGACATGTGTTGGCATAGAAATTGCACCGAAAGACGATTGGTATTGTCGTGTTTGTATAACAAAAAAAAAAAATCAATGTTCGGAAAAGAAGAAGAAGCGAAACAAAAAAAAGTAACATTATTCCCACTATTACAAAAATTGTATTTACATTTCTTAATTGACTATGTTTTATTTTATACGATTTATTTTTTTAAGCTACAATATACCCTCTAGTTCCAACCTATAAAATGATCGATTTTCCATTGTCCATAAATATTATATATAAAAATGTTATGTTGGGTTGATTGGTCACGAACGCCGCAAGAGTGTAAAAATGCAGTTACCCCTTAGAAATTTTTAAGTACCACGTAGTAAGATTGCTTCAAGCGAACTTGTGAGAAGAACGTTTTTTATCGGAATTGATGTTAGAACCTAGGGACTGACTTATCGCGCGGAGTGGTAGACATCCTGGAACATTACCAGCCCGTTGAGGACAGTAGATTGGGTCTGATATGTAAAGAGTCCTTTTGGAAGTCCTAGTGCAGAAGCAACGCGCTGAGGAGACGTTCACGGCCTAAGGGTTCCAGCACGTCAGGTGAATAAGTTGTATTCGGGATATTAAGGATTTATTTATATTTCTTTATAACGAGCATTCTAAAATGCTACCATGTTCATCTATGTATTTTTACACTAACTGGCAAGGGAGGCACGTTTCAACCTGGACCAGGAGATTATTCTGCGCTCTAGCTTGTTGACTGCGAGCTCGACGCTACTTAACGCTACGTCCGCTCCCAATTTTGATGCGCGGCTTGGCAGGACATTCCATGCTTTGCCACTACTGCCGCTTTTTAATGGAGGATATACGGAGTGGCTTAAATACCGGCCACTGTTCTGCACCATGGTGGGCATGAACCCCTTTATAGGTCGGGTAAAGAAGCTTCAGCGGCTGCGGTCCTGTCTCCGTAACTCGGCCTTGGAGACTGTGCGTGCGTTGGATGTGACGGACGAGAACTTTGCCGTTGCCATAGAGCTGCTAAGTAAAAAGTTCAGTAATCGCCGTAGAATGCGCGAAGAGGCTTCGCGCTGGTACGCATGGGCACAACTAAGCCGATTGCCAGATTAATATGGCCAATGCCCTATTTAGACTAACACTCAAACAAACCAAGAAAGCAAGCATTAACAAATTCACATCCCAAGTCTTACCGGACACCCAACCCAAAACGATCTGGAACAACATCCGAAACTTCTGCGGCATGAACCCTCAAAAACAAATACACTGTATATTCAACGCATCCACAAAACTAAATACTACTAACGAATTTGAAATTAGTCAGCTCTTCTGCCAAAACTTCTCTAAAATTCCTCCGACAGCTATTTTTCATGCACCTTTAATAATCACAAACAAACGTCACTCAGTAATACTATTCATCTTTCATATATTCCTACCAAAAGACCAACCGAAATAAAAAAACCTATAACAGCAATAGAATTCTCAGAAGCATTAACCACATTCAACGGAAACACACCAGGACTTGACAGAAAAAATTACACAATGATAAAAAAAGGGATAAAACAACAAAAAACAGAATTATTAACCTTCAAAACGCCATACTAACAACTACATTCCATATACAAAAATATTTTAATAATACCAATCCTAAAACCAAACACAGAAAAAACTTTGCTAAACTCATACCGGCCGATCTGACTAAACTCATGCCTAACAAAACTACTTTACAAAAAATAGCAAAACGGCTCTGGTGGTTTGTAATAAACGACAAACAAATCCATAACAGACAAACTGGCTTCAGAAAAGTGAAATCGGCTATAGACAGTCTACTCATAGACCATCTTTTAGCACGAGCTCTCAAGAAGAAACCACGCATCTATCATATCCCTAGACTTCGCAAAGTCTTTCGACAGACCAATTTGTTGTACTTGACCAACTTGTAATCTGGAAAACTGGCCCAACAATTACAAACTATGTGCGAAACTATATGACAAATTGAAAAATACTCGTGCGCATTGACTCTGACATCTCCTCCTTTCAACCAATGCAAAACGGCATTCCTCAAGGCTCCCCACTCTCCCTGGTCCTTTTTGTGATTGCATATAACTCACTAATAGAAAAGCTCACACTTCACCCGAACATCAGCCTAAGCGCATGCGCAGATGACTTCAACATCATCCTAAAACTAAAAAAAAACAACAAAAAACCTTAATAAAAACCTTATTGTAAACTAAATTAATATGTTAAGTAACATTACATTATTATAAATATTATAATAATTTCTCTCCCTGGGATTCGAATTTAGTGCTTTTGTATACTGGACCGACATGCAAGCCTCTAACCAATCAAGGAATCTAGAACAAGCGGCCGGAAATTTGTACTGAAATTTTTGAAAATGTTCTCTCGTCCCGAAATTAAAAATTAGTCAGTTATATGACAGCTACAGGATATAGGTGGCCGATCCTTTTGAATTTTAAATAAGGCGATATGTAACATGTGTGGAATGTTCCAACTCTCTAAATTAATTAATAAACGCCAAAGTTGTGGCATTTCCGATCAATCAGTTATATGGCAGCTATAGGATATAGTCGACCGATCCCGGCCGTTCCGACTTATTTACTACCTGCAAGAAAAAGAAGGATGTGTGCAAAGTTTCAACTCGATAGCTTTAAAACTGAGAGACTAGTTTGCGACAGACAGACGGACATGCTCATATCGACTGAGGAGGTTATCCTGATCAAGAATATATATACTTATATATACTCTGCAAGGGTATAAAAATCCCTAGGAAGTTCTTCAACATGTTAAGAAACATTTTACAAATATCATAAACAAATTACATTTTACTTATTTTACTTACTCCCGACTGGAATGTGATTGGAACCTTTTGTTAAATGGACCAATACGCAAGCCTCTATCGCGCGTAGATTGCGTCTGACAATAATATAACTACAAACTTGCATGTATAAATCAATAAAAATTATTATCAAATGCCCATTTTAAAAAAATTATGAATATAACATTTACATTGAGTGTTGAGCTAAGCAGCCACAAGATAAGCCGATTAGACATTTATTCTTCTCTATTCTTCTCCCAGTTTCGCATGCACTTTGTTATTTGAAGCGCATGCGCTTTTGGGAGCTTTGGAAGAGCTTCTGCGCCCAAGCTCTTATTACTTTCTTGTCTTGTTGGCATTGATTTGATAGGCTGCGGTGATAGGCTGCATAAAATATTGAAAATTGAACTGAACCTTGTGGACATTATTGAAAACTATTCGTAACACTTCGTAACACCCCCCCCCCCCCTGGAGGCCCCTAAACACATCCCAAAGTCGACTGACGAAGCGGTGGCTAGCTTGGCTGCACCGGCAGATCCTGCGACAAGCCAAAAGAATGCTTAGCAATCCTCAGCGTTCATTAGCAGCTCGAAGATACTGCGATCACCCATCTTGCAGGACCTCCGCGCGAAGCGAGTCAAATGCCGAGAAAGAAACCCCCAAGAGGTCGAGGAATCCCTCAAGCCCCCCGGAACCCCAGAGAGCAACCCCGGCGAAGAAAACTCAAGCGTCAAGCGAGCTTCCGTGCTATGGCATGCTATCCGAGCTGGAGGCGATTCTAAAGGGCATCATCCTACAAACCCAAGAGAAGCAGGAGAGGAGCATAAACCTTAAAATGAAGAGGATGTTCTGCAGGATGAAGGAGCTGCAGGAAGGACTCAGTGGGGCCCTCGCAAGCCAAAGCGACGCACGCCAACCGTGGTAGACATCCGAGGCTATCTGCTTGAGATGTGGCTAGCAAGACGTCACGAAGGCGGACAAGCAGGTCTGTGTAGACAACTATATATCAGATCGTATATAGTTGTCCGATCCTTATGAAAAAATCAAT
This sequence comes from Drosophila ananassae, assembly GCF_017639315.1. Taxonomy (NCBI): domain Eukaryota; kingdom Metazoa; phylum Arthropoda; class Insecta; order Diptera; family Drosophilidae; genus Drosophila; species Drosophila ananassae. The sequence continues at coordinate 7,223,613 of NW_025319037.1, read as the reverse complement.
TTTCTATTAAAAATGTTGGAAACATTTCGATCGTTTAGTTATATGTCAACTATAGGATATGGTAAGCCGAAAGTCTCATCTGGTTTAAGGCTGGAATGACAGTCTGTAATGAGGGAAGCTGTAACAGCTGTTCGTCCGTAGAGCGTTATGCGGCCACTACGTCGAACTTGACCTTGCAGGCGTAACGGTAGGTCCCTGAGTCGTAGTCAAAGAACGAAAAAAAATTCGGACTAAATTTGCCTGGGTTCTTCAAGGGTCTGGCGCTGGTATTGAACAGGCGCTTGCTGTGATCAGGCATGAGGATCCGCTTATGAGGATGAACATACCTGGATACCTCCAAAGGATGGTGGATAGCGACCTGAGCAATAGATCTCTTCTAATTGTCACGAACGAGGGACGCAAAGATCGCGAGGTCACCGCTGGAGTGCCCCAAGGCTCAGTGCTCGGGCCACTGCTCTGGAACGCGATGTACGATGGTGTTCTTCGGATTCCAATGGCCGAGGGAACGTCTGTAATTGGATTCGCCGATGACGTTGCAGTGGTGGTCGTGGCGAAGACACTCGGGGAGGTGGAAGCTACGGCGAACCGTGCGATCGAAAAAGTGGAGGCTTGGCTGTCCACCGCCGGACTACAATTGGCACCGCACAAGACGGAAGCAGTGCTAATCTCGAGCCGGAAACAAGTGGAAAAGGCGACGGTCCGAGTAGGAGGAGTAGCCATTACCATAAAGAGAGCCATCAAATACCTCGGAGTGATGCTGGACACGCGGCTCTCATTCCGGGAGCACTTGGAGTATGCTCACAAGAGGGCAAGTGAGACGATAAGGGCACTCTCACGCATGGTGCTCAATATTAGAGGCCCGAGGCAAGAAAAGGCGTAAGCTCATCACCAGCGTGGTAAGCTCGCAGATTCTTTATGCTACCCCGGTGTGGGCCGAGGCAATGACCGTGCGGTCTTATGTGAGGCGTATCGAGGCTGATTATCGGCTTTGTGCGTTACGCACGTCATGCGCCTTCAGAACGGTGTTGGACCGGCGGCACTTGTGATCGCCGGTCTCATTTCGCTAGGGGAACTGGTCCGGGAGAGGTCAGAGCTGGCCGAGACGGCACAGGACGAAACCGCGTCGGCGTCGGCTAGGAAGGCAGCGGCAAGACCTAGAAGCCTGGCCAACTGGCAGAGCTTATGGGAAAACTCTACAAAGAGTGGTTGGACGCACAGGCTCATGAAGGACGCCTACCATGTCCTCTTCGAATGTCGGCGCTTCGACGAGGAACGCACCAACCTTAAGGAGAGCCTGGAGGAGACCTTCTCACCGGAGAGCATGGTGGCACTTATGCTGGAGTCGGGCCGTCAAACACAGCAGCATCAAGTTTGTCTATCCCCAATAATAAATTAAATTAAAAGTAATGTAAATAATTTACTGGTAGGATATATTTAACATAAGAGCAAATAAAATACGAATATAAAAAAAAAAAAGCTGTGTATAACCATATGTTTATATTCGTGACCGTGACATGTTTTTGCAGCTTTTGTGCAGGCAAAATGAGCAAGCGAACAATTTGGAGGGAGTTGTGAATTTCTTGAAAAAATACGAATGGGCTCATCCCAGATTATGTTCGTCTGTTGATAACAATTCTAAATCCATCCTGTTCAAATGAGAGAAGTTTTTCGGTCCTTCGCCGACTGAAAACATATTTAAGGTCGACAATGTCACAAAATCTGCTGAACAACGTCGCTCTTCGGGCTACCCACTCGGGCCCATTTCGGACTACCCACTCGGGCCGAACATGTCCTGCCGATACCTATTGGCAGGTCCTATTAGTGGTCTTTTTCACGGAGCAACACTCGAAGTAGGTTGGTTAAGGAGGGTTCTACTTGTAACACTCGAAGTAGGTTGGTTTTAAGTGCCGTAACTTAACCCTGAGTAAAGAACCGATTTACTCTGTGTCGCGGATCGATTACACAGTGTTACAAAAATGACAAAAGTGAATGAACTTTTGAAGTGACATAGTAGGAATTGTTCATTGGGTCGAGTATATCACAAAACAATTTTTGAAATATTTCTAACACCCTCAAAATCTTGATTTATGGTTAAAAACCCGTTTTTCGGGACTTGTTTGCGCTTAAAAATTCCTGAACGCGTTTTTTTCAACCGATTTCAAAATGTTTGGTGTTTTTTAATAGTGAAATGTTGTAGCTTTTGAAAAAAAAATATATCTTCGATTTTGTTAAACAAAAAGAACAAAAATTTTACATCTGAAACTGAAGTTTTCGACTTTTGTTCGTGTTTTTCGGATTTTGATGCCAGTTTTTCGGTACAACTTACAAAAATTCTGTCATTTTTGATACATATCAATGTTGTCTCATTAATTCTGAATAAAATGAGACAAATTTCATCAAAAAATAATGAAAATTGGTAAAGTTATAACGCTATTCCCAAAAAAAGTCAATTCAACCTAGCGGACGCTCCGGAGTAACAATGTGTATAAGAATAAGAGTATATTGCTTTCTTCTGACAAAAATTCTGTCATTTATGCCACATATTAATATTGTCTCATTAATACTGAATAAAACGAGACAAATTTCATTAAAAAATAATACAAATTGTTGAAGTTATAACGCTTTTCCCAAAAAAAGTCAATAAAACCATGGGAGCACTATAAGAAGAAGAGCATATTCCTGTCTTATACACACAGGTACTCCGGAGCGCACGCAAGGTTGAATTGACTCTTTTTGGGAAAAGCGTTATAACTTTACCAATTTTCATTATTTTTTGATGAAATTTGTCTCATTTTATTCAGAATTAATGAGACAACATTGATATGTATCAAAAATGACAGAATTTTTGTAAGTTGTACCGAAAAACTGGCATCAAAATCCGAAAAACACGAACAAAAGTCGAAAACTTCAGTTTCAGATGTAAAATTTTTGTTCTTTTTGTTTAACAAAATCGAAGATATATTTTTTTTCAAAAGCTACAACATTTCACTATTAAAAAACACCAAAAATTTTGAAATCGGTTGAAAAAAACGCGTACAGGAATTCTTAAGCGCAAACAAGTCCCGAAAAACGGTTTTTTAACCATAAATCAAGATTTTGAGGGTGTTAGAAATATTTCAAAAATGGTTTTGTGATATACTCGACCCAATGAACAATTCCTACTATGTCACTTCAAAAGTTCAGAATCACTGTTACACTGTGTTATCGATAGTTAGTATTTAAGTAGAATTTTGTTATCGTGCACTCGTGAAGAGATTGGGCACACTAGAATAGGAATATTGGCGCGTGTGGTGAATTTGTCGTTGTTGTGATAGGCTGTGATAGGCACACATTGGCTTGTGTTTTTGGAAGCGGGTTGCCCCATCGCCGCCGTACATTTGTTTAAGGCATCTCCCACACGAGAGACGACAGAAGCTTTTATTCGCAGTCAGGCGACTGGCGACATTGTTTGGAACAACACCCTAGTGAAAGGATCGATCTAGCCTGGACGGCATGATGCAGCATTCGCCCAGAAGGAGTCCCCGATTAAACGAAGGACAGGATGGACGTCCCGTAACGCAAGTAGATGGCAGCGCTTTGGCCCCGCCAAGTGTAGCGGCGTCGCAAGCCGGCGGCCGAGGCAGTGAAGCCCCGGCGTCATCAGCGCAGCCGGCAGCATCTGGAGCCACCAGGAAACCGAAGGTGGCCGACCTCATGGAGAGGATTGCCGAGCTGGAGAAGGAATTGGAACGCGCTCGCAGCGCTAATATGGATCGCACTGACCCCGGTATGTCGAGTGAGGTTGGGGTAGGTCAGCCGCCATTTGCAATCGGCCTGACCGTACCCAACGCAACAAGTGTTTATCCGCCATCCTGGAGCGGACCTCAAACGGTACCGTGTTCGCAGAACTGTACCACGAGGATTAATCACGCATCGCCATTTTGCGCTACCGGCACTACTGTTCCAGCGCATGGTTTCGGGCTGCAAAATGAAGTGGCCGGCGGAACGTCGGTACGTGCGCCTTCCCCTGGAGACGCTGCTTGGGCGACGAGCATTGGAGGAACTGCACGCTGGGCGCCACGAAAGCTTCCTGAACTGCCTACGTTCGGAGGGAAGCCAGAGGACTGGCCCATTTTCTACTGCGCGTTTACGGAGACGACGCAAGCGTATGGTTGTACGGACTTGGAGAACAACCAAAGGCTACTGATGGCTTTAAAGGATGACGCGCGTGAGACGGTGAACCGTTGTTGATTCACCCCAGCAATGCGAATGCAGTGATGGAGCAGCTGTGTTTCAGATATGGCCGGCCGGAGCAACTAATACGCAGCCAGCTCAACAGCATTCGAGATGTGCCCGCAATTACGGAACACAATCTAGGAAAGCTCGTCGCTGCCGCCACACATGTGAGTAACCTCAAGGCCTTCTTGCAGTCAGCGAAGGCAGAGCAGCATCTGGGTAACCCTACCCTGATGGAAGACCTTGTGGCCAAGCTTCCGATAACTAAACGAATGGAGTGGTCAAGGCACGCTGCAACTATTCAGCCCTTTCCGACTATTGTGGACTTTAGTTCGTGGTTGACGGAACTAGCGAATGTGGTCTGCGTGGTGGCGGACATTGATGGAAAGGAGCCAAGGCGTCGATTGCTTCATGCCAGCATCGACCATGAGCTGGACGAGCAACAGGAGAGCTGCCTCAGGAATTGTCCAATATGTGGAGGTGTTGGACAACATGCAGTTCGGGACTGCCAACGATTTATTGGAGTCACACCTACAGAGGTGGAGGATCGCAAGAAGACATCGCTTATGCTTTATGTGCTTGCAAAGCGGGCATATGACTGGATCATGCGCTGCGTCAGGAGAGTGCCCCTGACGCGTGCCCCTGATGCGTCAGAGTGCCCCGGATGCGTTTTCGGAAAGGAATTTGAGCTGTGTCGACGAAGACCGAGAACGACTATTGTTCCGTGTATTACCGGTAACGCTATACGGGGGTGGAAAGCAGGTGGATACGTACGCTCTCCTGGATGAAGATTCTTCGGTGACGATGGTCGACAACGAGCTGGTTGCAGAGCTAGGCGTACAAGGAGTACGTCGCCAGCTGAATATTCAATTGTACGGAGGCAGGGCCACAAGAGAGCCTACTAACGTGGTACGTCTGCAGATTAGTGGAACAGGCAAGTCCACCCGACATGTGCTGAGAAACGTGTATGCCATTTCGAATTTGAGTTTGCCGATGCAGAGCCTGCACAGAAGAGATGTTAGGAGCGTGAACAAGGAAGCCCGATTACCAATGAAGCCCTACGAAAATGCAGAGCCGAAGCTGTCTTGGAGGACACTACGGTGTGAGTTGGCCGCCGATACCTGACGGGATTATTGTGGAAAACGGATAACATTGTGCTGCCACGTAGTTAGTAGTAAGAAAATAAAGCGAGACGGGCAGTTCGGGATACGCTCGGCGTCTGGAACGACATCCGACCCGATGATAGATGTGCGCAACGATTTATGTGGAGAGATGAGGATGACCAACGGGTCCCCGACGTTTATGAGATGTGCGTGATGACGTTTGCAGCGCATGCTCACCGAGTGCGGCGCATCATGTGAAGACAGTGAATTCCAAGCGATTCCTGGATTCGGATCCCAGAGCAGTCAAGGCCATCGTGGATTACCACTACGTGGATGACTATGGGGACAGCTTGTATCCACTAGAGTGAAGGAGATACATGCAGAAGGCGGTTTTGAGCTTTGCAAGTTTTCGTCTAGTTCGCTTACAGTAGAGAGGATGCTCGAACCCAGTGATCACGCCCAGAGTATTGGATGGGGTGAGGCCGAGCAAAAGATTTTGGGAATGCGGACTTCAGGCTTCGAGTTAAGTACCACAAAGTTGCCCCCATCGTATCCGATGGGAAGAGAATTGCCACAAAAAGGGAATTCTTAAGTATGGTCTTGTCAACGTTTGACCCCTTTGGGATTTCTGTGTTGCCTGATGATAACAGCGAAGTTATTGTTGCGAGAGGTCTGGAGAAGGAGGATCCCATGGGATGAGCCTCTACCGGCTGAGATGTACAACGCCTTTATGGATTGGCGTAAGGAAATGGATAAAATGGAACATTTTCGGAGCCCACGTCACTATTTTGGATTTGGGCTGGTGGAGCCTATCGAGATGCACGTGTTTGTAGATGCGAGTCAGTCGGCATTCACGGCAGTGGCCTACTGGAGGATCACGTATGATAACGGCGACGTGCAAGTGAGGGTCGTGTGCGCAAAGACGAAGTGTGCACCGCTGCAGGCAGCAGTTCTAGGAACGAGATTAATGGCAATAGTCAGGCCATAGAGTGCCCATTGCAGAGATTGTGCTACGGACGGACTCGAAGACAGTGCTGCGTTGGATAGGCAGCACGCGCAGGCGCTACAAGCAGTTCGTAGGGATCAGAGTAGCCGAGATTCTGGAGTCAACGAAGGTGGCCCAATGGAGATGGCTACCGTCCGCCGACAACGTGGCGGGTGATGTGACTCGGGCGCATCGCAGCGTAGACCTTTGTGCTCGTTGGCACGAGTGACACGTTTATATCGCTACAGAGATTCTCCAAGCGTCCTAAGGTTCACACGTCGATGCTGTGGACAACGAGTTGAGCTTGAGAACTACGAAACAGCTGAGGACTTGTTGGTCCGTATAGCACAACGTGAGGCGTTCCACGACGAGATGCAGGCCGCAGAGAATGGCCTGGCGCTATACCTAGATGGCAATGAAGTCCTGCGAGCGTATGGCAGGATCGATGCGGCGCTATGTATTCCATACAGCGCCAGGAGGCCAGTGATCCTCTCCCACTGGCATGGTCTCACGGAGATGATTGTGCGCGACGCCCACGTGAGGATGAAGCATCAAAACGTGGATGCTACTATGGCGGAGATCCGGACCAGGTTCTGGATTACGAGACTGCGGAGAGTGCTTCGTAGTGTGATCTCGGGATGCAGCGAGTGTAAGCTGCACAGAGCACGGCCGATGCCGCCGATTATGGGACCCCTGCCAGATGATCGTTTGGACGCCTATGGCTGGCCGTTTAAGAGCACAGGCCTCGACTACTTTGGGCCGCTGCTAGTGACCGTTGCTCGGCACCAGGAGAAACGGTGGGTTGCCTTGTTTACGTGCCTGACGACCAGGGCGATTCATCTGGAACTGGCACATGACCTGTCGACTGATTCCTGCATACTTGCAATCAGGAATTTCATCTGCCGTCGAGGGCCTGTACATAGACTGCGCAGCGACAATGGCAGGAACTTCGTTGGAGCAGACAGAGAGGCCAAGAGATTTGCGGAGATCTTCGAACCCGAGAGGATCCAGTCGGAGCTGTCAAGCAAGGGAATTGAATGGATCTTCAACTGCCCAGCGAACCCATCAGAGGGTGGAGTCTGGGAGCGAATGGTGCAGTGCGTGAAGAGGGTGCTACGCCACACAGTGAAGGAAGTGGCGCCGAAGGAGCACGTCCTGGAGAGTTTCCTAATAGAGGCGGAGAACGTCGTTAATTCTCGTCCGCTCACCCATTTGCCAGTGAGTGCGGACCAGGAAGCCCCTCTCACGCCCAACGATCTCCTCAAGGGAGCAGCTTGCCCACCGGATACCCCCGGCCTGGATGGAGGCCTCGTCAAGGAAGAAGCTACGCGGAAGCAGTGGCGCGTGGCAAGGATGTTGAGGGACCGATTCTGGAGGAGGTGGGTCTTGGAGTACCTACCCACGCTGACACGGAGAGAGAAGTGGTGCCGCAGAGAGAAGCCGATTCAACGAGGAGACATCGTCTTCGTTTGCGATCCAGCTATTCCGCGTCGAGACTGGCGGAAAGGCGTCGTGGAGGAGACCTTTACTGGAACGGATGGTGAGGTCAGACGAGCCCGCGTTAGGATCATGGATGGAGATCGGACCCGCTGGATAATGCGCCCCGCTTCAAAGTTGGCGGCTTTGGATTTAAGTGAAGAAGTTCTTCACGGAGGTGGGGATGTCGCGGATCGATTATCGATAGTTAGTATTTAAGTAGAATTTTGTTATCGTGCACTCGTGAAGAGATTGGGCACACTAGAATAGGAATATTGGCGCGTGTGGTGAATTTGTCGTTGTTGTGATAGAGTGTGGGAGGTTAAACTGCGGTAAGATTTTGTAATTTATAATTATTTTCTTACTCTAACTTGTAATCCCATAGAATAAAACATAAGTTGTACGCACACATTGGCTTGTGTTTTTGGAAGCGGGTTGCCCCATCGCCGCCGTACATTTGTTTAAGGCATCTCCCACACGAGAGACGACACTCTGTATTCGCAACTATCTTTATTTTGGATCAGGTGATCTTTTATAAGATCAGATAATTACATAAGTTGTGGTTTAACTGTGGTTAGCTGGTAAGGTCAATGTTAAAGAACGTACGTGCTATGTACTAGTTCTGAGTCTGTCGACTCATATACCATGGTATTGGGTTTCTTCTGAGCTTGCTGTCAGTCAGTCGGCTCTTCTTACCGCTTATATTGCTGATTTCGGTTTCTGCCCCGATTCCGGTGATATCCTGGCGCCGTTTATTAGAGGTTTGTTATTGTTATTAGGTCTTGGCACTAGGTGCGAACAACAGCCTCTAAATGCATTAGTAGAGGCTCCATCAGTTAAAGAGACTTTGGAGCGGCGAAGCTGAATAGCAACTACTTTGCTGGGGCCCGGACAGGTGAAGTTTGGGAATTCATAGCATCAGGAAACCTTCGGCCAGAAGATGTCGACCATTTCACATTGAGCAACGGGGTGAGCTGAGCATTATCGTTCGAAATAGCCATTGATCCGGCGCAAAAAAGAGAGTCAGCCGTCGCACTTCTACGTAATATTTCTCAATTGACAAGAGAATAAACCTTAGACAAGCATGGAGGCGTGCGCCCCATAGCGCATAAGGCGCGTATTAAGAAGCATGCACTGTGGTCGATTGTTATATTATCTTTATAGATGGGGCGATATAGCTGGTGGATGCGCAGCCAAAACAAAGTCTATGCTTTTGAGGAAGACTATCCTCCTTACTACCAACGAAAGAATCGTCCCATTTGGCCTTTGATGGTTGATCCATTTATCTCAACAGTTATTCCGGAACTCATTAGGGCCCGCAAATGACAAAGAATTCCCGAAAACTATTGTCGGGACCTGGCTCATTGATGTGAGCATTGTGAACGTTGATTGCCCGACATCTGGCCAGTCTCGGTCTCTAAGACCGGAGTGAATTTTTGTATTCTTAGTAAGTATAGAAAATTGTATTGGAATCATTACTTTTTTCGAGTTATTATTTGACAGAAATTTTTAAATAAACTTTAATGTATATAGATAATATGATATATATTTAATTTTGTAAGAAATCTTTGTTCTATTTATATGTCCTAAAGCTAAACTAATTTAATAAGCCGATAAAATAAAATTTTATAAGAATCGGCTGATTATACCCTATAAAATTCTATAATATAGGATACAATAGGATTCTATCCTTATTTGTTCGCCTTCTTTGGGGAATGGGAATAAATATTATATAAGTTGAGATTTTTGAGCGACGAGTAACTGAGTGTTACTGTTGAGAGGCAGAACTTGAAGCGACAAAATCAGAACACCGTGTGTATGCTTCGAAACTTTATTTGTGACTAAAGACAAATTGATATACATATTTTCTTATTCTTTATTTCTTAGAGCGAGACAATTATAACTCACCAAGATCTCTTTCTCCTTCCTATAACTATAAAAGCGTGCATTGTAACATACTAAAATATACGGGGTACCTTATTTTCTTCACCCTTCCTCTTAATGCAAGCTTGTTTAAAAAAAATAAATATTAAAACAAATTAAACATTTTTGTAAGCTCTTCGTGTTTCGTTTTAGGAAGATTTTTTGTCAAAATATCTGCTATCATTTCAGTTGTACATTTGTATTTCAACGAAACTTGCCCTTCCTTAACAACGTCTCTAACAAAATCATAACGTTGTAACGAACTGTTTAGGCTATGTTTTGCTCGCAACAAACGCCGCGGCTAGCTCACAGAGTTTGAGGGTACGTTCCACCGAATTTATAGTTCGACGTGATTGCCCGAGCCCAGAAATAACACGTTAAAGCTTCTTTATAAACAAATCCCCTTTATTGTAAATAGTTTACAAAGCAATAAAAGGAATCTCACCGGCTGTCTGGCTCAGCCGACCGACCGCTCGTCCTCCCGTCGATCCCCGATCCCCGCTCCGGGTTGGTGCCAATACGCACGCCCTCCCAAAGCTTGCGCCCGGCAGGTCGTGCGGTCTTGGTGCCTGGCGCCGAAACGGCTCTCGGTTCCCTTCGTTCGGACTCACGGACTCTGGTTGCGGGGCCTGTGTTGTTGATGTCTTCTGCTGCCGCTACCTGTCCGTCGCTGCTGCTCCCTCGTCGTCGCTGCGCTACGGTTGCCGCTGCTCCCTCGTCGTCGCTGCTATGCTGCTACCGCTGCTCCCTCGTCGCCGCTGCTATGCTGCTGCCGCTGCTCCCTCGTCGTCTCTGCTCTACTGCTGCTGTTCCTCCGTTTGGGGATGCCGTGGACCTCGGAACCCTTGGCTTGCCTGGATTCGCCCTTTCGCCGTGGCCGGCACCTAATCCGTGTTAACAGACCGAGTGGCTCACCTCCCAGGCATACGCCGGGCAGGATACGCTCCTCGCTGCTTAGCGGCCGGATCAGGGCACGAAGGGCCTTCCTACCCTACAGGACACGCCCCCGGTCGCGTTCGCCACTCGCCTCCAAACACCTGCGTGCATACGCCCCGCAGGATCTGTGGTAGGCCAGAGGTTTGGGCGTCGCGTCTCCTTTGACTCCAGGTGGTTTGCTGTGCATACGCTCCAGCGCCTGGATCAGGATTCTTTTGACTTCCCGGGGTGTCCCTGCCTGGTTTCACAAATGGGCTTGAGTTCCCGGGTTGGCTATCCCTCGCGTTACAGGATCACACCTGGATCGAACGGTCAGGAGCAGACAAGGCGTACGCCAGGCTGATCCGTTGTTGCCGCCACTACACCAGGATACCTGTCGTGTCCGGGAATAACTCCACCCGACTCTTTTACCCTGGGCCTCAGCTTTGCCGCGGATCCTTGATCCTTTCCCCCTGACTCCTTGCTCGATTTGATGCGCGTACCGCCGCCGGACTTACCCACAGGGGGTCCTTAAGCTATTCTCGTATATCCTCGCTCACTTGCTTTAATAGCCCGCACTAAGGACTGTCGGACTTACCCACGGGGGGTCCTTCAGCCTATACTCCTAACTTTCCAACTTGAATTCCAGACTTACCCACGGGGGGTCTTTCACTCACTCTCCCAGCTTCCCTAGAAGACTCGGCCTCGATTCGCTCCATGGGCCCTCCTTATATAGTGCCAGAGGCGCCCGTTAATCCTTGCGAATCTACTTCCTGCCGTTAATCCTCCGCTCCTTCACTTTCTCCGTTAGCTTTCTCTAATCCCGCCGTCTTTCTATCGGCGGGCTTTCTTTATTGTCCCTCCCCCGATTGCCCCGCTTGGGCCTCCGATCTGCATTATTTTTGTGCCGGTCATCGGACTTCGTCCCGATGCCCCGCGATGGACATCCCAAATGCATTTCTGTGTCTTGTGCATTTTCTAAACACAGCTGCGCACTCGCCGGCCGCTTCTTTCCCCGCCGACCCCGCTGCTTCCTATGACCTTCGAGCGCGGCCGCGGAGGCCCGGCCGGGACTGTTACTTTCCACGGTGACTCCTCTTTTCGCCCTCTTCCGTGCGCGACGCCGTGCTGGTTCCTCTTGCCCCCGCTGCTGCCCCCGCATGCCGTCTGTGTCTGCTGCCCCCGCATGCCGTCTGTGCTCGACGCATTTCTCCCTTGATACCTTTCTCTCCTTCCGTATCTCTAAACACCGCAGCGCTGGCCCGTCCGACGCTGCAGTGCTGACTTGCATGTCCACCCCCCCGCTGTTGCCCCTCTTGCCACCTGTCCTGGTGTGTGGGAGATCTAATCTCCTCACACTTCCCCCCTTCTTCGGGAACGACAGAAGCTTCGTGGTTCCAGCTTCATGTTTGTTGTTGTTTCGCAAAATTTCTGTTTTTTTTGATTTTTTTTTTTTTTTTGCGTGTGGATATTTGTGTGTGGATACCCTTATCCACTTCCCCCCTTCTTCGGGTGACTTTAGGGTCGTTCCCCTTCCATATCCCTATTTTGTTGCGAGTACCGCTTTTTTTCTTTTTTTTTGTATATATAGTTATATATATGTACTCTTATATATTTCCCTTTTTTTTTATATTTTTTTTTTAAATATTTTTTCCATCTTTTATTTAAATATTTTTCTTATATATTTTTTCTTTGCTTTTTTTTTTTTAAATATTTTTCTTATATATTTTTTCTTTGCTTTTTTTTTTAAATATTTTTCTCTGCTTTTTTTTTTAAATATTTTTCTTATATATTTTTTCTTTGATTTTTTTTTTTCTTGAAAATTTTTTTTTCCCCTTTTCATTTTTTTTTCCTTTTTTTTTTTTTTATGTATATTCTTTTTTTTTTTTATGTATGTACTTTTTTGTGTCCTTTAGACTTCCCCTTACCCCCTTTTTTCCCTTGAGTGTTTCGTTTTGTGATATATATTTTATTTTCTGTTTTCTTTTTTTTTTTTTTTTATTTTATAGCTTCCGGGTGACGCGTATCCCGTTCTGGCCGCCGCGCACCCGGAAACTTTCTGGCCCAATCTGCCAGACTGTGCTCCACCTGCCCGGCTTTTCTTTCCTCCTTCGGGCCTCTTCCTCCACCTTCCTCTTTAGCTCCGGCGGCCAGTCCTGCTCGGGCACCGCTCCTCCATCTCCTGTCGACTCGGCCCTTTGGAGCACCGGCCTCGGCGGCCTCTTCTCCGGGCAGGAGACTTGCCTCTCCAGCCCCGGCCTCACCTTCGGGGCTGGCCACACCCATGGACCTCTCGTCCACGGCTCCTCCTCTGTCTCCTCCTCCTTCCGCTCCTGCGGGTGCGGGGTGGGTGGCCTCGCCGGCTGCCACTTCCGGCTTGGCCATTCCCGTGGCCCCGTCATCCTCCTTATCCGCGCGTCCTGCGCCTCCTTCCTGGCCCAACGGCCCCGCCGGGTGGCCCTGTTCTGCCGGCACCTTTGGCGCGCCGCTCCTTGGAGCATTGCGGCACGCCCTGCCGCTGCTTCCGTTCTCCACCGGTGGGTCGCCTCTCGGGCCATCTCCTCCGCCAACCTAGTCCTGGCCCTTGCCAGCGCCAGGGTAGCGCCCGCCTTCCGCTGGTCCTGGCTCCTCCTCCGTCTCCTTCTCATCGCCTGTAGGTTCAGGCTCGGCCGGTGGTCCTCCTCCTCCGTCCTGGCCTTTCCCACCGGGATCGCCGTGACTCCATTGGCCCCCCGGGCCATCACCCGGAGGACCCTCCTCATCGATTGGAGCCGCCGGACGTCCCAACCTGGCAAGTCGAGGATTTCCAGGTCGCTCTCATCTGACGAGACGACTGGCGAGGCGTGGGATGACGGCTGGGATGACTTCTTAGCTTCCATGTTATACTTGTATAAAAAGGCCGGCCCGTGTCCGCTGCTGCCTTTTATAGGCCCGCCGCCTGGTACAGATCCGTTCTTGCGGTTCTTTTGTCACTCATCAACTATGATTTAGCGGTGCATTTATGGACCGTCCAAGATCCGTGGTTGTATATGTGCTTTGCGTTTTTTTTCTATTGGTGATCGTACCCTCTCCTTTTACTTCTATCCTACGCCTTCGGTGCCGATTCCTCCGCCTGGGCTTTTAGCTCGCTTATGTGGGCTCTCCTCTCCTTCTTTGTGATCCCGTGACGTAGCACGGCGATCACCGGCGAAATGAAATTTGTTACTGCGTATGGCCCGTCGTATCTCGGCGCTAGCTTCGCCGCAAAACCTTCGGCCGCTTTAGATAGATGGTGTTCTTTCGCCCACACTATGTCGCCGATCTTCGGGCTCCACTCCCGCCTCCTCAGATTGTAGTGCTGAGCTTGCTCCTGCGCCGCGCGCTCCATGTTTCTCCGCACCAGCTCGAACACTTCTTTTAATTTTTCCGCATTTTCTGAGGGAGTGGCTTGGGCTTCTCCTGTCCCCAATGCCCCCTGGTCGAAAATTGCTTTCGGCATTCTTGGCTCTCTGCCTTGGGTGATGAAACACGGAGAGTATCCCGTGGAGTCCGACACGCTCGAGTTCACCGCCAGCATCAATTCTGGCCAGTGCTCGTCCCACGTCCTTTGGTCTTTTCCTGCAAACTGGGCGATCATCGTCTTCACCGTCCGGTTTGCCCTTTCCGTCGGGTTTTCCTGAGGCGTGTATGGTGCAGTGAACTGGTGGCGAACTCCGAGCTCCTCGAGGAATTTTTTGAAGCTCCGGCTGGTGAATTGAACACCATTGTCCGTCACCATTACCTTTGGCACCCCGTACCTGGCGATGATCCTTTCACGAACTGCCTTCTGCAGCGTCTCTGTTGTGGCTTTCCGCATTGGGACCATTTCTGTCCATTTTGAGAACCGATCGATCATCACTAGTAGCATGGTGTTCCCATGCTTGGACCTCGGCAACGGTCCCACGAAGTCTGCACACACCGTCGCCCATGGCTCCTCTGGGACCTGTGTTAACATCTTCCCCGCGGTCTGCATCTGGCTCGGTTTATAGCGCAGGCATGTCTCGCATTTCCTGACGTATTTCCTCACGTCCCTCTGCATCCCTGGCCAGAAGTACCTTGCTGCTACCTTCGCAATTGTTTTTCTTCCGCCTAAATGTCCTGCTGTTGGTGCGTCGTGGTTCTCCTTCAGCACCTGTTGCCTCATGTACATTGGCACACATAATTTCCACGATGCCACTTCCTCGCTTCCGGCTCTGTGTGGAACATGCCGGTAAATCAGGCCAGCCTCCTCGACGTATTCCGGATACTTCTGTGGGTTTTCTTTTAGTTTCTTCTTCAGCGAGCCAACCCAAACGCATTCCGCGTCTTCCGTTGCTGTGGCACTCCTCAGCTTCTCCACGATCGGCTGGCGGGAAAGTGCATCCGCGACTACGTTCAGCTTGCCTTTCCTATAGCTGATTACGTAGTCGTATTGCTGCAGCTCGAAAACCCATCTCGCGATCCTTCCAAGTGGGCTCTCTATGTTGTTTAACCACTTCAGCGCCATGTGATCCGTTATCACGTCGAACTGGTATCCCTCCAGGTATGGCCTCATTTGCCGAATTGCCCAGATTATTGCGAGACACTCTTTCTCTGTTGCCGAGTAGTTCTTCTCCGCGCCTATTAGCGTTCGGCTGGCGTAAGCGACCACTCGCTCGCCCTCATCCGTGTCCTGCGTCAGCACTGCGCCTACGCCGTAATCGCTGGCGTCCGTTTGCAGTACAAACTTCTTCGTGAAGTCGGGGCATGCCAGCACCGGGTCCTCTGCTAACCGCGACTTTAACTTTTCGAACGCTTCTTGCTGTCTCGACGTCCACTCCCACTTTGTTCCCTTTCGCAGGAGATCGTTCAAGGGTTTTGCGACCCCCGCGAAATCGGGAACGAACCGTCGATACCACGACGCCATTCCTATGAACTGCCGTACCCCTTTCACGTTCGTTGGTGGTTCCAATTCCGTGATCGCTGCGACTTTTCCCGGATCCATACCAATTCCGTGACTCGTTATCCGGTGGCCTAGGTACAAAAGCTCTTCCCTGAAGAAATGGCACTTCTCTGTGTTTATCCTTAGGTTCGCCGCCTTCAGTCTTCGGAAAACTTCCCTTAAATTTGCCATGTGCTCCTCCCTCGTGCGCCCGATCACTATTATATCGTCCTGGTACGCGAATGCGTGGGGAGCCATGTCCGGGCCTATGACCTGGTCTAGAGCCCTTTGAAAAGTTGCCGAAGCCGAGTGTAGTCCGAACGGCATCACCTTCCACTGGTACAGACCTTTCCCTGGTACCGTAAAGGCCGTGTATTTCCGGCTCTCTTCCTCAAGTGGGATTTGCCAATAGCCGTCCTTCAGGTCGAGGCTGCTGAAAAATTTTGCCTCCCTCAATTGCTCCAAAATGAAATTTATCCTTGGCATCGGGTACGCATCCTTCACTGACTTTGCGTTTATCTGCCGAAAGTCTACGCACATCCTCCACTGACCCGTCTTTTTCTTCACCATGACAATGGGTGAGCTGTAGGCGCTGTTTGAAGGTTCGATGCATCCCTTCTCCAGCAGTTCTTCCACCTTTTCATTGATTTCCCCCTGTATTTTGGGGTTCTTTGGGTAGTATCTTTGTTTAATTGGGATGTCGTCCTTCATCGTGATTTTATGCTGGGTTATGTTTGAACAACCCTTCTGATTCCTGAACGCCGCCAGCTCTTCTTCGATGAACCTTTTGTCCCGCTCGCGCTCCCATTCCTCCGAGGGTCCCGCTATGGCTATGGACAGCCTATCCTCCAGGCATCCGCTCCATCTCTCTCTTCTCGGGATCGTGACTTGGTGGCCTGCGCAGTTGATTGTTGTGCCGAATTCTGCGAGGAAATCCCATCCAAGCACCGCGCTGTCTCCCATGCCTGGCAACACTATCATATTCAAGTCCTTTTTCTTGTTGCCAAAGCTTACAGTTGTTAGGAGTACCATTTGAGTTTCTATGTGGCTCCCGTTGGCCAACTTCACTAATCTTCTTGTCGCTTTCCGTTCTCCGGCGATTCCCGGGTCCTCTGCTAGCTTTTCTGAAATGAAGCTAGCCGTTGCCCCGGTGTCCACCATGGCCCTCACTTCTGCTCCTCCGACCTTGATGACCGCCGCCAATTGCTGATCGTCTCCGGTTAATCCTCCAACTATCTCTGAGAGGCAGCACCTCGCGATCTCCGCCTTCCTCTCTATGGCTGGGATCGCTGCACGTTTCCCGCTCTTTGGCAGCATTCCGTGCTTCTTACCCCCACTGCGCCGCACATCCTGCAGAACAACATTCTGGGGTTCCTGCACCCGCTGGCCCAATGGCCCATGCCTCCGCATCTGTTGCACGCCTGTGCTGGGTTTTCTACGTGTCCAGGCGTCGCTGCCCGCTGTATGTTCGGCTGCCTTTGGATTGGGTTTGCTGCCCATTGTTGGTTCGGCGGTTGTTGCCTTGGGCCTGCCCATTGCTGGCTCGGCTGCTGTTGCTGTGGCATTTGGCGATGCTCCTCGGGCTGCCATCTCTGCCCCCACCCTTGTCCTGGATGGTTCTGTTGCTCCGGTGGTTTATGGTGCAACTCCTCCTTTTGCCATCTTCTGTCTACCGCTGGGGACTGTCTATTGAAGACCTCCTCTTCCAAAGCCAGCTCCTCGAATTCTTCGGCTAGACCCATGACCTCCTCGAGTGATGCACATGCGTAGGGTCGCATGAACATTTTCATGCGTGGCATGCAGTTCTCCACGAGCCTATCGATGACCTCCTTTGTTGACTTTCCCAACGGCTTCATAAGCGCCTGAAGGTCTACCATATACTCTTTGAAAGGCTCTCCTCGCTGTTGCTTCCGCTGCTTTACCTGGTCTGCCAGTTTTTCGAAGTATCCTTTTGGCAGGAAAAAGGCCTCGAAGCTCCTTCTGAACTCTTTCCATGTGGGCCACTCCTCGTCGTTCATCAGGAACCATTTTTGTGCTCTGCCCTGGAGTAGCTCGGGCATCGCTCGCGGGATAGTGTTTATATCCATCCCGTACGTTTTGGCAGACCATGCTACTCGGTCCACGAATTCGAGAGGATCCCCTTTTCCATCGAAACGGAACGACCACTCTCGGACTTGCCTCGCCACCTTCGCATAGTCCACCTGTACCGGGACTGGCTTCCGCGCTTGTGGCTCCATGCTCCTCATGCTCTTCATTTCCGGCCCTGCCAGACTTTGGATGAGCTTTTCCGATTCGCTCACCGCTCTCTGCCTCGGCGTGGTCCTCTGCGCGAACTTCTCCTCGAATCCCCGCGCGACCACCATTACTTCCTCGTCCTTCGTCTCATCGACCCATCTTGCCACCAGTGCCCTCATGACCTCCACGGTTCCATCCGCTGCGAGACCGAGCTCTCTGCACACTTCGCACAACTCCTCTTTGCGAAGCGCGTATATCCAATTTTTCCTCCCCATTTTGAAGCTGTGTTACTCCTAGACTCTTAAGCAATCACGTAGTTTGGGCGCCAGGTGTAACGAACTGTTTAGGCTATGTTTTGCTCGCAACAAACGCCGCGGCTAGCTCACAGAGTTTGAGGGTACGTTCCACCGAATTTATAGTTCGACGTGATTGCCCGAGCCCAGAAATAACACGTTAAAGCTTCTTTATAAACAAATCCCCTTTATTGTAAATAGTTTACAAAGCAATAAAAGGAATCTCACCGGCTGTCTGGCTCAGCCGACCGACCGCTCGTCCTCCCGTCGATCCCCGATCCCCGCTCCGGGTTGGTGCCAATACGCACGCCCTCCCAAAGCTTGCGCCCGGCAGGTCGTGCGGTCTTGGTGCCTGGCGCCGAAACGGCTCTCGGTTCCCTTCGTTCGGACTCACGGACTCTGGTTGCGGGGCCTGTGTTGTTGATGTCTTCTGCTGCCGCTACCTGTCCGTCGCTGCTGCTCCCTCGTCGTCGCTGCGCTACGGTTGCCGCTGCTCCCTCGTCGTCGCTGCTATGCTGCTACCGCTGCTCCCTCGTCGCCGCTGCTATGCTGCTGCCGCTGCTCCCTCGTCGTCTCTGCTCTACTGCTGCTGTTCCTCCGTTTGGGGATGCCGTGGACCTCGGAACCCTTGGCTTGCCTGGATTCGCCCTTTCGCCGTGGCCGGCACCTAATCCGTGTTAACAGACCGAGTGGCTCACCTCCCAGGCATACGCCGGGCAGGATACGCTCCTCGCTGCTTAGCGGCCGGATCAGGGCACGAAGGGCCTTCCTACCCTACAGGACACGCCCCCGGTCGCGTTCGCCACTCGCCTCCAAACACCTGCGTGCATACGCCCCGCAGGATCTATGGTAGGCCAGAGGTTTGGGCGTCGCGTCTCCTTTGACTCCAGGTGGTTTGCTGTGCATACGCTCCAGCGCCTGGATCAGGATTCTTTTGACTTCCCGGGGTGTCCCTGCCTGATTTCACAAATGGGCTTGAGTTCCCGGGTTGGCTATCCCTCGCGTTACAGGATCACACCTGGATCGAACGGTCAGGAGCAGACAAGGCGTACGCCAGGCTGATCCGTTGTTGCCGCCACTACACCAGGATACCTGTCGTGTCCGGGAATAACTCCACCCGACTCTTTTACCCTGGGCCTCAGCTTTGCCGCGGATCCTTGATCCTTTCCCCCTGACTCCTTGCTCGATTTGATGCGCGTACCGCCGCCGGACTTACCCACAGGGGGTCCTTAAGCTATTCTCGTATATCCTCGCTCACTCGCTTTAATAGCCCGCACTAAGGACTGTCGGACTTACCCACGGGGGGTCCTTCAGCCTATACTCCTAACTTTCCAACTTGAATTCCAGACTTACCCACGGGGGGTCTTTCACTCACTCTCCCAGCTTCCCTAGAAGACTCGGCCTCGATTCGCTCCATGGGCCCTCCTTATATAGTGCCAGAGGCGCCCGTTAATCCTTGCGAATCTACTTCCTGCCGTTAATCCTCCGCTCCTTCACTTTCTCCGTTAGCTTTCTCTAATCCCGCCGTCTTTCTATCGGCGGGCTTTCTTTATTGTCCCTCCCCCGATTGCCCCGCTTGGGCCTCCGATCTGCATTATTTTTGTGCCGGTCATCGGACTTCGTCCCGATGCCCCGCGATGGACATCCCAAATGCATTTCTGTGTCTTGTGCATTTTCTAAACACAGCTGCGCACTCGCCGGCCGCTTCTTTCCCCGCCGACCCCGCTGCTTCCTATGACCTTCGAGCGCGGCCGCGGAGGCCCGGCCGGGACTGTTACTTTCCACGGTGACTCCTCTTTTCGCCCTCTTCCGTGCGCGACGCCGTGCTGGTTCCTCTTGCCCCCGCTGCTGCCCCCGCATGCCGTCTGTGCTCGACGCATTTCTCCCTTGATACCTTTCTCTCCTTCCGTATCTCTAAACACCGCAGCGCTGGCCCGTCCGACGCTGCAGTGCTGACTTGCATGTCCACCCCCCCGCTGTTGCCCCTCTTGCCACCTGTCCTGGTGTGTGGGAGATCTAATCTCCTCACAACGTATATCAATGTGTATTGTTCTGGAATGATGATCGGGATTCTTAGTTAGCGCCTGCGCACTCAGATTATCCCCATAAACGACGATCGGGGTGTCGTTGTCTCCGCAACCAATCTCGATAATCAGCCTTCGCATGACTATCGCCTCCTTAAATGCCGCCGATAGAGCTATGTACTCCGCTTCGGTACTGCTCAACAGTCTGCTTCGGTGCTTTTGCGAACGCCAAGAAATCGGACCACCTGCTAACAGGTAGATGTAACCAGTATAGGACTTCCTGTCAAGCCTATCACCTGCCCAATCCGCGTCCACGTATCCACAGAACGATTGACCACATTGTCGGTAGTGTAGTTTCATGTCAATCATAGATGAGAGATATCTAAAGACGTGCTTTATGCCTGCCATGTGTTCAGCATGCGGGTTTTGATACCGTTGTGCCAATTTTGACACCGAATGCAATATGTCTGGCCTTGTTGTAAGAGCGATTGGCTGGCTATAAGTATATCGTCAAAATATACAAAGATTAGTACAAAATTATCTTCTCCATAATGTTAGTACAAGCATGGCTCGTTATCACAGGAAAGGTATCCCATATTAACCAATACGCCATTTAGCTTCTCGTTCTCTCGTGCTTCAAGCCATATATTGCTTTTATCAGAAGCAATACCTTGTCAGGATTTGTTTCATCTGAGTACCCTTCCGGATGCTTCATGTAGACCATCTCACTCAGATCGCTGTTGAGATACGGGGTGCATACATCCATTTGATGAAGATGTAGCTTGAGCTCCGCCGCCAGTGCTATAATAAAGCGCACACTTTTCAATCGGCATACCGGCGAAAATGTTTATAGGTATTTTCGCCAAACTGCTGGGAGCATCCTTTTGCTACCAGTCGAGCCTTGAAACGTTCTATTTAACCATCTTTATCAAGCATCACGTTGAACATCCACTTGCATCCAATTGCTCGCTGATTTTTGGGTAAATCAGTGAATTGCCAAGTCTGGTTGGCAACTAGAGAATCATATTCTCTTTCCATGGCTTCACGCCACTCCTTTGAATTTGTACTCTCCAGCGCCTCTTTGCAAGTTAATGGAATCGGAACATTTTCCGAAACAAGGGCGCCTAGAATATTGTACTGCTTCTTTGGGCGTCCAGGTTTTCCACTACGAATGATCATAGGACGACGGGGGCCCCTGCGTGCCTCCTTTTTCTTCGGCACTCTCGTACTGATCTGTGCTCTCATCGGAGCTGCCGGCGTCGATGGATAAGTCAAAAACGATTTCTGCATCTCCGACCACGCTTCCATAGGAGTCATACTCTCTAATGCGCTGGTAGGGGAGCGGTTTCGCGGATAAACCGAAGTGTTGACAGCTTCTGCACAAAACTGATCTCCCAGTCCCGCCTGGACCAGAAGGCATCTTGATATCCCCACTAGCGTACGATTTGCCATTCCGCAACTTTATTTTGCTGGGGAGTATACGCTATTGTTAGCTGTCTGTCGATTCCATGCTGCCTCAGACATTCGTCAAACTGTTTATTGACAATTTCTCCGCCATTATCACTCCGCAGGCATTTGAGTCTCCTTCCTGCCTGCCGTTCCACCAGGTTCTTTAAATCGATGAATTTGGGTAGCACCTCATTCTTCCCACTCATCCTCCTGGACTTATCGTCAATGAACGTCAAAAAATACTTGGAACCTCCGAGGGACAATGTTGGGAAAGGTCCACAAACATCTGTATGTACCAGATCCAAAAGCTCCTTAGCCCGATTACTTGTTGCTGATGGAAAGGGTTGAACATGGATTTTGCTAACCATGTTTTGCAACTAATATTCTCTTGCAACCGAATATTACCTATCCCTCGAACTATCCCCTTTGGATACCATCGCTTTCAAGCTAGAGAAATTAATATGTCCGTATCTCTTGTGTAGCAAAATCCCATCTACAGCTGACATGGCAAAACATTTGCAGCAACCACCCACAAACAAATACAAGTTGCCAATATTTTTGGCTTTCACTATGCATTCTCCATCTTGCATCACCTTGGCATTCTCTAAGTCAAACGTCACCTTGCACCTGTTCTGGACAGCACTGCTCACGGAATAGAAATTTCCGGTCATCTTCGGAACGTAAAGAACATTTTTTAGTGTCAACATGCACTGGCCTGCCTGTATTTTGATGTCACCTATACCTTCTGCTTGAAGGAAACCAGCATTGGCCAGTCCGATCTGTTCAATGTGTTTCTCAAACTTTGTGAATAGCCCTCTTGCGCAACACATATGGCTTGTTGACGCCACTATCCAAACACCATGTTGAATTGTTAATGTTGGTGACGTCCAGCAGGATGCTTTGGCGATTCACCACATTTCTTGATGCCATGTGGTGATCTCCCTCACCCTCATTTTGACACTGGGACTTAATGTGCCCTTGTTCACCACACTTGAAACAAACGATATTCTTTCTTTTCTTCTGCCCATAGGTTTTCATATGTGAGTTATGCTTCTGCGTTGCAGCGAATGCCTTAGTGTCGACTCCTTCATCTGCTCTCCTCCTCCTTTAACTTTATGGTGAGAACTTCGAACGAAGGCAAGTTATCTCGTGTCTCCATAGCGACCACGAAATGTTCAAATTGCTCTGGAAGGCTTGACAGCAAAACGATAGTCCGAAGTTCGTCGTTTAGCTCTATTCCAACTCCATCCAGACCATCCAGAATTTCCACAAATTCACTTATGTAGGTCGTCATGCTCTGCCCTTGCTCCATCCATTTATTAAGCAGTTTCTTGTATAACTGTACCTTTCCTACAGGTCCGCTTGGTTGATGTACCTCCTTCAACTTGGTCCATGCCTCCACAGCCGTCAAGCAATTCTTGCTGTAGGCCAATTGAGATGCCTTTACACTCAATGTTATTTTTGCCAACGCCGTACTGTCCATGGCTGCAAACTGTTGTCCTTCTGGAATATTCGTTTCAATTAGCTCACCAGACGTAACACTCATAGTTCGTCTCCTCTATCTTATCAATTTGGTAAAGAGCACTCATTGTTCTTAATATCGAGTCACACACCGAATAAACTTTAATTCTCCAGTGACTGGGCCCATAACCTCTTGAGCGGCAGAATTCCAAGCGACACAATCTGAACACCGTGTGTATGCTTCGGAACTTTATTTGTGGCTAAAGAAAAATGTATATACATATTTTTTTATTCTCTATTTCTTAGAGCGAGACAATTATAACTACTCCAAGATCTCTTTCTCCTTCCTATAACTATAAAAGCGTGCATTGTAACATACTAAAATATATTGGGTACCTTATTTTCTTCAATTACATGATCTTGAAACTTTTTCGTGATAAACAGAAGACTTTATCTTAAGTTGCGTTTTAAGTAAAAAAAAAAATAAACAATTATTTCATGAATTATTTTTGTATACATCAAATAATTGTTATGTATTGATAAAAAAAAAATGCGATTCCTTAAAAAAAATGCTTAATGCTGAATTCTCGCTATTTTATGGATACATATGTAGCGCTTCCAGCTTTTTGATAACGGCCGAATAAATTTAATTATTGAGATAATTTATTGAGAGCTCATTCCGCGCAATGTCACAAAATAGCGGCCCGTCAATAAAAACGCCAAAATATGCAAGAAGAAGAACAGAATATGCAAGAAGAAGTTTCAATTTATATTTGAGCTTCATACAATAAAGAAGTTTTTTATTAATACTCCGGCACAGCCGTAAAAGTCAATTCATTTGTCAAATTGGTTACTTAGCCTCAAGGGCAGTAGCAATGGAGTTAGTAACTCCCACCATAACTTCCAGCAAGAAGGAAGAACCCCCTAGGCAACCGACAGGGACAACCACATTACCCGCATCTGAAGACATCGTCAACAGCAAAGGACCAACAACTACTACTACAACCTAACTTAATTTAGCTGGGGCCCAAAGTAAAAGTCAAGTAAGTGAGCACTTCCACCCATAAATCCTTTACTTCTGTATTAGTTAAAAAAAAATAAAATAAAATAAAATAAAAAAAAAAAAATAGACATGAGCAGTGCAATTTTTATCCTTACATTGACAGCTAAAAAACTGCAGCCCCTTTAACTTTTTTGCATTGATTAATTTCCATTTATTGGCTGACGGCTTAGCATTAACACATTGTATTTTTATATAATTTTTTTATAAACCTTTTTTGGAATATTTACTTCCCAATATTGTCCCTTTATTTTCTGTATGAATAAATAAATAAACATTTTTATAAAACAACACAAAAGTTGCAGAATAGAAAATTCTTAGCCAAGACAAAAAAATCACTAACTCAAAATTTAATTTCCAATCAAAAATAATTCATATAATTGTGTGTATTTAATTCAGCTTTTATATGCCTCGTATTGTATTAGCTGCGCAGTCTTGGTTATTTATTTTATTTTCCGTTTTGTTTCCCCACTCCATTTTCGAGAATACGATATGGCCGCGCATGCAGTGTGTGGCACTTTGATATTTTTATTTTTCTTTGTTTGTCATAGCGGAGGGTCAGTCCCCGCGTCAAGGAATGTATGAATCTGACTAATTTATCTGGATTCTGCAAGGGTCTCATCGGGTTGACCAGGTGCTTGCTGTGATCAGGCTGGCGTGGATGTGGGGTACTTGAAGTCCTAGGCTGGTTTTCCTCAAGTACAGATGGTATGGTTGTTCGGCTGATTCCGTATCGGCTGGTCCTAGTTGTGGTGCGTTTCACGGGAGCAACACTCGAAGTAGGTTGGGTAACGCGGGGTCTACTTGTGGGCCGTTTTACGGGAGCAACACTCGAAGTAGACTGGTATGCCGCGGGTTCTCCTTGTGGTTCGTTTCACGGGAGCAACACTCGAAGTAGGTTGGGTAACGCGGAGTATACCTGTGGTCCGTTTCACAGGAGCAACACTCGAAGTATACTGCGGGTTCTACTGGTGGTCCGTTTACACAGGAGCCACTCGAAGTAGGTTCGATGATGAAAGTTCTACTGGTGGTCCGTTTACACTGGAGCCACGCGAAATAGATAGCTTTCAGAGAGTCCTACATGTGAACCGTTTTACACAAGATCACTCGAAGAAGGTTGATTTTAACCCTCTAAGACGTAAGCCTGCCTGAAGGCACGTATTACGTTTTTGGCCCTAACAAATAAACTAAAGGCTTTTTATTCGTTTAAATAATTTTTGGCGGTTGATAAAAAGCATATTCAATTATAAGTGTCAGCTGTAAAGATCTCCGAAGCTCTTAACGGGACTTATGTTTAGGAATTCAATTATAAGTGTCAGCTGTAAAGATCTCCGAAGCTCTTAACGGGACTTATGTTTAGGAATACACAAAGCATATGTTTTTTCGCGCGTAAAATTTTGTCTGCGGTATGTTGTGTGTTGCTGTTTAAATAGTAGTAAATATATAAAACCTATCTAGCTCATAATTTTTTTCTTGAGAGGTAAGTTTATTTACTTTTAAAATTAAGTTAAAGATTTGCAAATATATAAAAAGCATGCGTTGTGACAGCGATCGAGCGATACGTGCCTTGAGGCCCGTTTGAAAATGGCAAAAAATGGCAAACCGGGTTCGGTATAAGCTGTCCGACTTGACAGATGAGCAGTTGCTCAAGATATTTGACTCAGTTCCGTCGGATGAAGAAGTGTCAAGTTCAAGTGACGACGAGGAGGAAATTGATGTAATGGATGCTCTTAATACTGCGTTAGAGGATGCTGAAACTATATTATTTATTGAGAGTAATGTTGAAAATGTCCAAAACAATGCACAGAAAGCTGAAAAAGACCGCGATCACCATTACCAATCAGTGAAGATTCGGCGTGCGCATCTCCGTCAAATTCTGGTGGGTTCAATGGAGCTGGTAAACCAAATTTAATTGCTATGTGTTATTTTACTGAATAATTAGTTTTATTTACACAGGTATTGAATCAATAACAAAAGATTCGAGTAAGATTATGTGGCGAGAGAAATGTATGCAGTTATATGTTAACAATGTAGCATTTCGAGGCGACTTTTCGCTTCCAGCAGACATAAAGGAGCTCGAAACTCCTCTAGAGTTCTTTTGCTATTTTTTTAATGCAGAAATCATTAATATGATCGTCGACGAAACCATGTGCGCAGCTTTAAATAATGATTTAAACAATAAGTTCAAAATTAACACTGATGAGATGCATCATTACATAGGTATTTTGATGTTCATGTCCTTTTATCGCTACCGAAATCTGAAGAGCTACTGGGGACAAAATGCGCTCAGACCTATACAAACCTGCATGACCCGAAGCCGATTCGAGACAATCAAAAAGTACTTTTCGCTACGGGATGAGAGCGAACGGATCAAAAAGGGTGAACCATCCTTTGTTCCGTACGCGAAAGTTTGTAGACTGTCTCAACAAACGGTTTGACTCGGTGCTTAAGTATGCTCGCCTTTGTGTTGACGAGCAAATGTGCAGCAAAAAAATGAAGCACCACTTGCGTCAGTACATGCCAAATAAGCCGCACAAGTGGGGCATTAAACTATTTGTATTGTGCGATTCATTTGGATACGCATACCGCTTTCAGATCTACAGCGGTGCAGGTGATAATGTGGTCTTACCTGGTCACCCAGATTTTGGTGCTTCAGCCAACATTTTAGTGCGCTTAACACAAACCGTAGAAAGATTTAAGAATGACATCATTTACTTCGATAATTTTTATACATCTCTGCTTTTGATGGTTTATCTAAGAGCCATAGGTATTTATAGCCTTGGCACGGTGCGAGGAAACCGTATCCCCAATTGCAAGCTATCCAACGATATTGCCATCAACGAATTGCCAATGGGGTTTTTCCACTGAGTACGTTGGGTCCTCATATGGTGTCGATAAAACCAATGTACTCTGGAAAGACAGCAAACCTGTTCGCTTTTTGTCCACCTATGTGGGCGTAAAGCCATTCGATAAGACAAACCCTCGTGAAGGAACTGCAAAGGCTTCTCGCTTTGACAGAAAGGCTTAGCGACACATTTCAATTGATCGTCCCCAAATTGTGCATGAGTACGAGGTGTGTTCAAAAAGTGAGGTGACTTTTCAAATTTCGCGGGCAACATATTTTCCATTATTGATTTTTTTGTTTTGTTATGTTGGTAGCTATGTTGGTTGGCTCTTCCCTAACATCTGTACCAAGTTTCAGCAAAGGACCAACAACTACTACTACAACCTAACTTAATTTAGCTGGGGCCCAACGTAAAAGTCAAGTAAGTGAGCACTTCCACCCATAAATCCTTTACTTCTGTATTAGTTAAAAAAAAATAAAATAAAATAAAATAAAAAAAAAAATAGACAAAAGCAGTGCAATTTTGTTCCTTACATTGGCAGCTAAAAAACTGCAGCCCCTTTAAGTTTTTTGCATTGATTAGTTTCCATTTATTGGCTGACGGCTTAGCATTAACACATTGTATTTTTATATAATTTTTTTATAAACCTTTTTTGGAATATTTACTTCCCAATATTGTCCAATATTGTCCCTTTATTTTCTGTATGAATAAATAAATAAACATTTTTATACAACAACACAAAAGTTGCAGAATAGAAAATTCTTAGCCAAGACCTCTCTTTATCTTAAAGCGGACGGACGTGTTTTTTTTGTGCGCACTACGTTTTTGTAAAATTTGCAATAAGCTTTCTATAAAAAATCTGTGTTTATTTCTTTACTGATATAAAAACAAATTGCAATTTTTTAGATCCGTATCGCTTCGCGTGTGCAGTGATATATTTGGAGGTAAAATAATTATTTATTTAATTTACTTTCCAAACATAGCCCTGCTCTGCTTCTTCATCTCCTACGGTGTTGTTGCTATTCTTTTGCTTCTACTCTCGCTCAATAGAGATTCTTATCTCTATTTCTTTAAATCTTACTAACTTGCACTAACTGCTCTCTTTAATCTCCCCTTCTCGTTTCCTTGGTACAGTGGTTCAAGGTTCCTCATTAATAAAATCAAATAATATTTTTAAATTAATTATTAATTTTTTAAAATAATTTTTAATAAATTAATTATTTAATTTTTAATAATTTTTAATAAATTAATTATTTAATTTTAAATAATTTTTAATTAATTAATCATTTAAATTTTTAATAATTATGGATTTTAAATTGGTCTGTGCATTAAAGACTTGCAATAAGACAATCTCGTCTTCCCAGCCTACCATCCATTGCTGGCTCTGTGAAAACGTTTTACACGCTAAGTGTGCCGGGTTCACGGCCTCAGTTTCGGATGCAATCTCGCGTAGGTCTGGTCTCCACTTTTGCTGTGATGGTTGTCGTGCTGTTCAGGACGAAATGAGATCGTTCATGAGGCTGACTAAAAGCGGTTTCAAGGAGTTGATTAGTGGTTTTCGAAAAATCAATGACCAACTCTGTGCGCTTGAAACACAGTTTAGTAGCCTTCAACTACTAAATGAGTCTCCAAAGCGTAAGAAATCCGCTTTTAGTGATGTGCTCGGGTCGAATAATTGAAACTCCTGTAACAGTCACCAAACAGGGTAATAAACCGTCCGGACCCCCGGTACCCACTGATGCCGCAGTATTAGTTACGGCGGCACCAAAACCCTTGCAGGTGATCCCACCATCGAAACACATTTTTGTTTCCCGGCTTGCCCCTGATACTTCGGAGATTGATATCTCGGCTTACATCAAAGCCAAAGCAAAAGCCGACATAAAGGTGGTGGATATTACAAAATTCAAATATTCTTACACCAGGCACACGTCATCTTTCAAAATACGTGTGCCCTTGCAGATGTTCAAGACGATCTGTTCCGCCAGCTTTTGGCCAGAGAACATTTTCGTCCAAGAACATCAACCAAGTACGGTGAAAAAAAAGATAACCAAACCTGTGGGTGTAAAACTCCCACATGTTAAGGCCACTGATCAACCTTCCACCTCATCTTCCTCAATCTCAAAAAACTAATGTCTTCATTAACACTTACCTATCAGAATACAAGAGGGTTACGTAGTAAACTTCCCAAACTGTATTCTAATAGTTCTTTTTTTGCATCCCACATTATAGTATTTACAGAAACTTGGTTAAAGCCGGAGATCTTAAGCTCCGAAGTCTTTCCTAGTAGGTACACCACTTTTAGATGTGATAGAACTTTGCGAAGGGGAGTAGGAGTGCTAATTTCTGTAGACTCCAAATTCGCTTCTGAAGAGGTAAAATCACAAGAGTTTGGTAACATTGAATTTCTTTGCATCAAAATCACTTTGTCCGATCAATCTTTGTATGTTACCTGTTCGTACATACCACCTTCGTCCGAACCGCCAACATACTGGCAACATTTGTCCGCTATTCGTTTGGTTTTCGATCGTCTGTCTGATGGTGACCAGCTGATAGCTCTGGGTGACTTTAATATCCCAGAACTTATGTGGTCAAATGTTGATAATTCACCGTCTTTACAGCTTAACTCCCACCATGACTTCCCTGAGGGCATGTTCGACATGTCACTCGGGCAAATTAACCACGTTAGAAATTCTTTAGGTCGGCTGTTGGACTTATGTTTCGTTTCTGATCCTGATGGAATTACTCTTTCCAGAACTTTGCCCCTTTCTAACCCTGAGGATCCATATCATCCCACTCTTGAGGTTTCAATCGAAAATAATTACTTTTTTGACCTTAAGCCTACAGTTAAATCTCAGAAAGTTCGTTTCTTTCGTAAGGCTGACTTTACGAAATTAAATAATTTAATTTTTGAATTTGATTGGTCTGATTTACTGGCATGCGAGGATATAAACATCGCATTACAAAAGTTTTATTACACTTTGAACATATTTTTCGACGCTTGCGTGCCGTGGAAATATCCGTCCGCTTCAACAAATCCGCCTTGGTATACAAGGTACCTTATAAATTTAAAGAATAATATGAGTAGACTTTTAAACAAACATAGATTATCTGGCTGTACAGTTAGTTATTCAAGATACTTAGTAGCTCGGTCCAATTTCACCGTGCATAACGCAGAATGTTATAGGAGTTATATTCGCCGCTGCAGGATTCAGTTTACTCAGGATCCGAAGCAGTTTTATAACTTTATAAACACTAAGCGTAAACATGTATCTTTTCCCCCCCTGCTTACGTTTGAGAACTCTTATGCGAACACCGATCAGGCAATGGCCGATCTCTTTGCACAGTTTTTTCAAACTACCTATACACCTAGCAGCAGTTTAGCTCAGCCTTACACTTATAATATCCAATCAGCCAACCTTATATTTTGCACATCTTTCGATCAAAGTGGTGTGTTATTTGATCTTCTTAAGGTTAAGCCCGTGTATTCGCCAGGCCCTGATGGAGTACCAGGCTGTGTTCTGAAGTACTGCGCCGAGGCACTGTGCAAACCGCTTGTTAAACTCTTTAATCTATCGCTGGAAACTTCGATCTTTCCCCTTATGTGGAAGGAATCCTTCATTATTCCGCTGCATAAAAAAGGGAAAAAATCCGACGCTGCTAATTATAGAGGCATCTCTAAATTGTCAGCAATTCCAAAGCTTTTTGAAAAACTTATCACTCCACATTTGCAACACCTATGTAGTTCAATAATAACTCCGTGCCAGCATGGCTTCATGAAGCGCCGCTCCACCACTACCAACTTATTGGAGCTAACATCTTTTATCACGGATGGCTTCCGGAATGGCTTACAAACAGACGTCATATACACTGACTTCAGTAAAGCATTTGACTCTGTTAACCATTCGCTTCTTATAAGTAAACTCAGTCTTTTGGGATTCCCAACTGATCTTCTTATGTGGATTTCGAGCTACTTATCAGAGAGAACCCAACGTGTTTTCTTTAAAGATGTTACCTCGCGTTTAGTCCGCGCCACATCGGGGGTGCCCCAAGGAAGCCATCTTGGACCCCTAATTTTTACTCTGTTTATTAACGACTTGCCCCTTGCCTTAACTAATTCACTTGTACTTATGTACGCTGATGACGTTAAGCTATGCCTTCAGTATAAATTCACTAGCGCCCAGTCTAGATTTCAATCCGATTTGGATAAACTTCAAAATTGGTGCTTAGCAAATAACCTAAAGCTTAATGGATCGAAATGTAAGCTTATGTCTTTTTACCGATCTAGTCCTCACCAGGCTATGTACTTTCTCTATGGGAACGCCTTAGAAAGATTAACTCAGGTTAACGATCTAGGTGTCCTATTAGATTTGAAACTTAAATTTACCGACCATGTATCTACCATTGTTAATAAAGCTATGGGTGTGCTTGGTTTTATTAAAAGATGGTCAAAAGAATTTAATGACCCGTACATAACTAAAACGTTATATACATCACTGGTCCGTCCGATTCTTGAGTATGGATCGTGTGTCTGGAGTCCTCAATATGGAGTACACCCAGATCACATTGAATCTGTACAAAAAAACTTCCTTACTTTTGCGCTTAGGGGACTTCATTGGGATGCAAATCTTTACCTCCCCTCTTATCATAGTAGACTTTTACTAATCAACTTACCATCATTAACAAATCGTAGAACGATGCTGGGTGTCATGTTTTTATATAATCTTATTTATGGAAATATAGACAGCCAGCATTTACTAACACGCTTAAATTTTAACATTCCTAGTAGATGGACCAGAAACTTTCGTCCTCTGCTCCTCAGCCATTGTAGTTCGACATATGCCCAACACGATCCGTTCAGGGTATTATGTTCGGATTACAATGGTCTCTACCACATCTTGTCACTTTGCCCTACTAACAATCTTAAATCGCTTATATTAACCGCCTTATCTGTGCAACACTCTTCCTCGTAATATCTTTCTCCAAATCCTCGCTTATCTATCTCGGATCTATTCCCGCGATTAGAGCCGTACGTTACGCGGCAGCGTCCCTCGGTCGGTTGGACGGGAGGTGGGGTGTACGTATGCAGTGGGAACCGCGCAAAAAAAAAAAAAACAAAAAGACAAAAAAACCACTAACTCAAAATTTAATTTCCAATCAAAAATAATTCATATAATTGTGTGTATTTAATTCAGCTTTTATATGCCTCGTATGGTATTAGCTGCGCAGTCTTGGTTATTTATTTTTATTTTCCGTTTTGTTTCCCCACTCCATTTTCGAGAATACGATACGGCCGCGCATGCAGTGTGTGGCACTTTGTTATTTTTATTTTTCTTTGTTTGTCATAGCGGAGGGTCAGTCCCCGCGTCAAGGAATGTATGAATCTGACTAATTTACCTGGATTCTGCAAGGGTCTCATCGGGTTGACCAGGTGCTTGCTGTGGTCAGGCTGGCGTGGATGTGGGGTACTTGAAGTCCTGCGCTGGTTTTCCTCAAGTACAGATGGTATGGTTGTTCGGCTGATTCCGTATCGGCTGGTCCTAGTTGTGGTGCGTTTCACGGGAGCAACACTCGAAGTAGGTTGGGTAACGCGGGGTCTACTTGTGGGCCGTTTTACGGGAGCAACACTCGAAGTAGACTGGTATGCCGCGGGTTCTCCTTGTGGTTCGTTTCACGGGAGCAACACTCGAAGTAGGTTGGGTAACGCGGAGTATACCTGTGGTCCGTTTCACAGGAGCAACACTCAAAGTATACTGCGGGTTCTACTGGTGGTCCGTTTACACAGGAGCCACTCGAAGTAGGTTCGATGATGAAAGTTCTACTGGTGGTCCGTTTACACTGGAGCCACGCGAAATAGATAGCTTTCAGAGAGTCCTACATGTGAACCGTTTTACACAAGATCATTCGAAGAAGGTTGATTTTAACCCTCTAAGACGTAAGCCTGCCTGAAGGCACGTATTACGTTTTTGGCCCTAACAAATAAACTAAAGGCTTTTTATTCGTTTAAATAATTTTTGGCGGTTGATAAAAAGCATATTCAATTATAAGTGTCAGCTGTAAAGATCTCCGAAGCTCTTAACGGGACTTATGTTTAGGAATACACAAAGCATATGTTTTTTCGCGCGTAAAATTTTGTCTGCGGTATGTTGTGTGTTGCTGTTTAAATAGTAGTAAATATATAAAACCTATCCAGCTCATAATTTTTTTCTTGAGAGGTAAGTTTATTTACTTTTAAAATTAAGTTAAAGATTTGCAAATATATAAAAAGCATGCGTTGTGATAGCGATCGAGCGATACGTGCCTTGAGGCCCGTTTGGGGATCCAAGACAACTTTTGTTGCCAGCTGATAACTTCACAAATGATTGCAATTTATGTGTTTGTTTCTGTTGATGGAGTGATTTTACTTAATAGAATTATAAATATTATAGAAAATGGCAAACCGGGTTCGGTATAAGCTGTCCGACTTGACAGATGAGCAGTTGCTCAAGATATTTGACTCAGTTCCGTCGGATGAAGAAGTGTCAAGTTCAAGTGACGACGAGGAGGAAATTGATGTAATGGATGCTCTTAATACAGCGTTAGAGGATGCTGAAACTATATTATTTATTGAGAGTAATGTTGAAAATGTCCAAAACAATGCACAGAAAGCTGAAAAAGACCGCGATCACCATTACCAATCAGTGAAGATTCGGCGTGCGCATCTCCGCCAAATTCTGGTGGGTTCAATGGAGCTGGTAAACCAAATTTAATTGCTATGTGTTATTTTACTGAATAATTAGTTTTATTTACACAGGTATTGAATCAATAACAAAAGATTCGAGTAAGATTATGTGGCGAGAGAAATGTATGCAGTTATATGTTAACAATGTAGCATTTCGAGGCGACTTTTCGCTTCCAGACATAAAGGAGCTCGAAACTCCTCTAGAGTTCTTTTGCTATTTTTTTAATGCAGAAATCATTAATATGATCGTCGACGAAACCATGTGCGCAGCTTTAAATAATGATTTAAACAATAAGTTCAAAATTAACACTGATGAGATGCATCATTACATAGGTATTTTGATGTTCATGTCCTTTTATCGCTACCGAAATCTGAAGAGCTACTGGGGACAAAATGCGCTCAGACCTATACAAACCTGCATGACCCGAAGCCGATTCGAGACAATCAAAAAGTACTTTTCGCTACGGGATGAGAGCGAACGGATCAAAAAGGGTGAACCATCCTTTGTTCCGTACGCGAAAGTTTGTAGACTGTCTCAACAAACGGTTTGACTCGGTGCTTAAGTATGCTCGCCTTTGTGTTGACGAGCAAATGTGCAGCAAAAAAATGAAGCACCACTTGCGTCAGTACATGCCAAATAAGCCGCACAAGTGGGGCATTAAACTATTTGTATTGTGCGATTCATTTGGATACGCATACCGCTTTCAGATCTACAGCGGTGCAGGTGATAATGTGGTCTTACCTGGTCACCCAGATTTTGGTGCTTCAGCCAACATTTTAGTGCGCTTAACACAAACCGTAGAAAGATTTAAGAATGACATCATTTACTTCGATAATTTTTATACATCTCTGCTTTTGATGGTTTATCTAAGAGCCATAGGTATTTATAGCCTTGGCACGGTGCGAGGAAACCGTATCCCCAATTGCAAGCTATCCAACGATATTGCCATCAACGAATTGCCAATGGGGTTTTTCCACTGAGTACGTTGGGTCCTCATATGGTGTCGATAAAACCAATGTACTCTGGAAAGACAGCAAACCTGTTTGCTTTTTGTCCACCTATGTGGGCGTAAAGCCATTCGATAAGACAAACCCTCGTGAAGGAACTGCAAAGGCTTCTCGCTTTTACAGAAAGGCTTAGCGACACATTTCAATTGATCGTCCCCAAATTGTGCATGAGTACGAGGTGTGTTCAAAAAGTGAGGTGACTTTTCAAATTTCGCGGGCAACATATTTTCGATTATTGATTTTTTTGTTTTGTTATGTTGGTACACTCTTCCCTAACATCTGTACCAAGTTTCAGCAAAGGACCAACAACTACTACTACAATCTAACTTAATTTAGCTGGGGCCCAACGTAAAAGTCAAGTAAGTGAGCACTTCCACCCATAAATCCTTTACTTCTGTATTAGTTAAAAAAAAATAAAATAAAATAAAATAAAAAAAAAATAGACAAAAGCAGTGCAATTTTGTTCCTTACATTGGCAGCTAAAAAACTGCAGCCCCTTTAAGTTTTTTGCATTGATTAGTTTCCATTTATTGGCTGACGGCTTAGCATTAACACATTGTATTTTTATATAATTTTTTTATAAACCTTTTTTGGAATATTTACTTCCCAATATTGTCCAATATTGTCCCTTTATTTTCTGTATGAATAAATAAATAAACATTTTTATACAACAACACAAAAGTTGCAGAATAGAAAATTCTTAGCCAAGACCTCTCTTTATCTTAAAGCGGACGGACGTGTTTTTTTTGTGCGCACTACGTTTTTGTAAAATTTGCAATAAGCTTTCTATAAAAAATCTGTGTTTATTTCTTTACTGATATAAAAACAAATTGCAATTTTTTAGATCCGTATCGCTTCGCGTGTGCAGTGATATATTTGGAGGTAAAATAATTATTTATTTAATTTACTTTCCAAACATAGCCCTGCTCTGCTTCTTCATCTCCTACGGTGTTGTTGCTATTCTTTTGCTTCTACTCTCGCTCAATAGAGATTCTTATCTCTATTTCTTTAAATCTTACTAACTTGCACTAACTGCTCTCTTTAATCTCCCCGTGTGCCGGGTTCACGGCCTCAGTTTCGGATGCAATCTCGCGTAGGTCTGGTCTCCACTTTTGCTGTGATGGTTGTCGTGCTATTCAGGACGAAATGAGATCGTTCATGAGGCAGACTAAAAGCGGTTTCAAGGAGTTGATTAGTGGTTTTCGAAAAATCAATGACCAACTCTGTGCGCTTGAAACACAGTTTAGTAGCCTCCAACTACTAAATGAGTCTTCAACGCGTAAGAAATCCGCTTTTAGTGATGTGCTCGGGTCGAATAATCTTCAGCCTGCTCAGCCGACAACTATGCAGCCGCTTATATCTCTGGCCACCCAAAGGGCCGGACCTGAGAAAAATTCGGCTTCCGAATGTCTCGGAATCAATGAGCAATTGTCCGATATGTCCTCTGTGGCATCGCTTCAAGTGATCCCAGACCCAATAATTGAAACTCCTGTAACAGTCACCAAACAGGGTAATAAACCGTCCGGACCCCCGGTACGCACTGATGCCGCAGTTTTAGTTACGGCGGCACCAAAACCCTTGCAGGTGATCCCACCATCGAAACACATTTTTGTTTCCCGGCTTGCCCCTGATACTTCGGAGATTGATATCTCGGCTTACATCAAAGCCAAAGCAAAAGCCGACATAAAGGTGGTGGATATTACAAAATTCAAATATTCTTACACCAGGCACACGTCATCTTTTAAAATACGTGTGCCCTTGCAGATGTTCAAGATGATCTGTTCCGCCAGCTTTTGGCCAGAGAACATTTTCGTCCAAGAACATCAACCAAGTACGGTGAAAAAAAAGATAACCAAACCTGTGGGTGTAAAACTCCCACATGTTAAGGCCACTGATCAACCTTCCACCTCATCTTCCTCAATCTCAAAAAACTAATGTCTTCATTAACACTTACCTATCAGAATACAAGAGGGTTACGTAGTAAACTTCCCAAACTGTATTCTGATAGTTCTTTTTTTGCATCCCACATTATAGTATTTACAGAAACTTGGTTAAAGCCGGAGATCTTAAGCTCCGAAGTCTTTCCTAGTAGGTACACCACTTTTAGATGTGATAGAACTTTGCGAAGGGGAGGAGAAGTGCTAATTTCTGTCGACTCCCAATTCGCTTCTGAAGAGGTAAAATCACAAGAGTTTGGTAACATTGAATTTCTTTGCATCAAAATCACTTTGTCCGATCAATCTTTGTATGTTACCTGTTCGTACATACCACCTTCGTCCGAACCGCCAACATACTGGCAACATTTTTCCGCTATTCGTTTGGTTTTCGATCGTCTGTCTGATGGTGACCAGCTGATAGCTCTGGGTGACTTTAATATCCCAGAACTTATGTGGTCAAATGTTGATAATTCACCGTCTTTACAGCTTAACTCCCACCATGACTTCCCTGAGGGCATGTTCGACATGTCACTCGGGCAAATTAACCACGTTAGAAATTCTTTAGGTCGGCTGTTGGACTTATGTTTCGTTTCTGATCCTGATGGAGTTACTCTTTCCAGAACTTTGCCCCTTTCTAACCCTGAGGATCCATATCATCCCACTCATGAGGTTTCAATCGAAAATAATTACTTTTTTGACCGTAAGCCTACAGTTAAATCTCAGAAAGTTCGTTTCTTTCGTAAGGCTGACTTTACGAAATTAAATAAGTTAATTTTGGAATTTGATTGGTCTGATTTACTGGCATGCGAGGATATAAACATCGCATATTTTTCGACGCTTGCGTGCCGTGGAAATATCCGTCCGCTTCAACAAATCCGCCTTGGTATACAAGGTACCTTATAAATTTAAAGAATAATATGAGTAGACTTTTAAACAAACATAGATTATCTGGCTGTACAGTTAGTTATTCAAGATACTTAGTAGCTCGGTCCAATTTCACCGTGCATAACGCAGAATGTTATAGGAGTTATATTCGCCGCTGCAGGATTCAGTTTACTCAGGATCCGAAGCAGTTTTATAACTTTATAAACACTAAGCGTAAACATGTATCTTTTCCCCCACTGCTTACGTTTGAGAACTCTTATGCGAACACCGATCAGGCAATGGCCGATCTCTTTGCACAGTTTTTTCAAACTACCTATTCACCTAGCAGCAGTTTAGCTCAGCCTTACACTTATAATATCCAATCAGCCAACCTTATATTTTACCCATCTTTCGATCAAAGTGGTGTGTTATTTGATCTTCTTAAGGTTAAGCCCGTGTATTCGCCAGGCCCTGATGGAGTACCAGGCTGTGTTCTGAAGTACTGCGCCGAGGCACTGTGCAAACCGCTTGTTAAACTCTTTAATCTATCGCTGGAAACTTCGATCTTTCCCCTTATGTGGAAGGAATCCTTCATTATTCCGCTGCATAAAAAAGGGAAAAAATCCGACGCTGCTAATTATAGAGGCATCTCTAAATTGTCAGCAATTCCAAAGCTTTTTGAAAAACTTATCACTCCACATTTGCAACACCTATGTAGTTCAATAATAACTCCGTGCCAGCATAGCTTCATGAAGCGCCGCTCCACCACTACCAACTTATTGGAGCTAACATCTTTTATCACGGATGGCTTCCGGAATGGCTTACAAACAGACGTCATATACACTGACTTCAGTAAAGCATTTGACTCTGTTAACCATTCGCTTCTTATAAGTAAACTCAGTCTTTTGGGATTCCCAACTGATCTTCTTATGTGGATTTCGAGCTACTTATCAGAGAGAACCCAACGTGTTTTCTTTAAAGATGTTACCTCGCGTTTAGTCCGCGCCACATCGGGGGTGCCCCAAGGAAGCCATCTTGGACCCCTACTTTTTACTCTGTTTATTAACGACTTGCCCCTTGCCTTAACTAATTCACTTGTACTTATGTACGCTGATGACGTTAAGCTATGCCTTCAGTATAAATTCAATAGCGCCCAGTCTAGATTTCAATCCGATTTGGATAAACTTCAAAATTGGTGCTTAGCAAATAACCTAAAGCTTAATGGATCGAAATGTAAACTTATGTCTTTTTACCGATCTAGTCCTCACCAGGCTATGTACTTTCTCTATGGGAACGCCTTAGAACGATTAACTCAGGTTAACGATCTAGGTGTCCTATTAGATTTGAAACTTAAATTTACCGACCATGTATCTACCATTGTTAATAAAGCTATGGGTGTGCTTGGTTTTATTAAAAGATGGTCAAAAGAATTTAATGACCCGTACATAACTAAAACGTTATATACATCACTGGTCCGTCCGATTCTTGAGTATGGATCGTGTGTCTGGAGTCCTCAATATGGAGTACACCAAGATCACATTGAATCTGTACAAAAAAACTTCCTTACTTTTGCTCCTACGGGACTTAATTGGGATGCAAATCTTTACCTCCCCTCTTATCATAGTAGACTTTTACTAATCAACTTACCATCATTAACAAATCGTAGAACGATGCTGGGTGTCATGTTTTTATATAATCTTATTTATGGAAATATAGACAGCCAGCATTTACTAACACGCTTAAATTTTAACATTCCTAGTAGAAGGACCAGAAACTTTCGTCCTCTGCTCCTCAGCCATTGTAGTTCGACATATGCCCAACACGATCCGTTCAGGGTATTATGTTCGGACTACAATGGTCTCTACCACATCTTGTCACTTTGCCCTACTAACAATCTTAAATCGCTTATATTAACCGCCTTATCTGTGCAACACTCTTCCTCGTAATATCTTTCTCCAAATCCTCGCTTATCTATCTCGGATCTATTCCCGCGATTAGAGCCGTACGTTACGCGGCAGCGTCCCTCGGTCGGTTGGACGGGAGGTGGGGTGTACGTATGCAGTGGGAACCGCGCAAAAAAAAAAAAAACAAAAAGACAAAAAAACCACTAACTCAAAATTTAATTTCCAATCAAAACTAATTCATATAATTGTGTGTATTTAATTCAGCTTTTATATGCCTCGTATGGTATTAGCTGCGCAGTATTGGTTATTTATTTTTATTTTCCGTTTTGTTTCCCCACTCCATTTTCGAGAATACGATACGGCCGCGCATGCAGTGTGTGGCACTTTGTTATTTTTATTTTTCTTTGTTTGTCATAGCGGAGGGTCAGTCCCCGCGTCAAGGAATGTATGAATCTGACTAATTTACCTGGATTCTGCAAGGGTTTCATCGGTGCTTGCCGGTGATCAGGCTGGCGTGGATGTGGGGTACTTGAAGTCCTGGGCTGGTT
The DNA here is from genome assembly GCF_017639315.1 of Drosophila ananassae. NCBI lineage: Eukaryota > Metazoa > Arthropoda > Insecta > Diptera > Drosophilidae > Drosophila > Drosophila ananassae. The sequence continues at coordinate 7,183,731 of NW_025319037.1, read as the reverse complement.
TTCCTCAAGTACAGATGGTATGGTTGTTCGGCTGATTCCGTATCGGCTGGTCCTAGTTGTGGTGCGTTTCACGGGAGCAACACTCGAAGTAGGTTGGGTAACGCGGGGTCTACTTGTGGGCCGTTTCACGGGAGCAACACTCGAAGTAGACTGGTATGCCGCGGGTTCTCCTTGTGGTTCGTTTCACGGGAGCAACACTCGAAGTAGGTTGAGTAACGCGGAGTATACCTGTGGTCCGTTTCACAGGAGCAACACTCGAAGTATACTGCGGGTTCTACTGGTGGTCCGTTTACACAGGAGCCACTCGAAGTAGGTTCGATGATGAAAGTTCTACTGGTGGTCCGTTTACACTGGAGCCACGCGAAATAGATAGCTTTCAGAGAGTTCTACTTGTGAACCGTTTTACACAAGATCACTCGAAGAAGGTTGATTTTAACCCTCTAAGACGTAAGCCTGCCTGAAGGCACGTATTACGTTTTTGGCACTAACAAATAAACTAAAGGCTTTTTATTCGTTTAAATAATTTTTGGCGGTTGATAAAAAGCATATTCAATTATAAGTGTCAGCTGTAAAGATCTCCGAAGCTCTTAACGGGACTTATGTTTAGGAATACACAAAGCATATGTTTTTTCGCGCGTAAAATTTTGTCTGCGGTATGTTGTGTGTTGCTGTTTAAATAGTAGTAAATATAGAAAACCTATCCAGCTCATAATTTTTTTCTTGAGAGGTAAGTTTATTTACTTTTAAAATTAAGTTAAAGATTTGCAAATATATAAAAAGCATGCGTTGTGACAGCGATCGAGCGATACGTGCCTTGAGGCCCGTTTGGGGATCCAAGACAACTTTTGTTGCCAGCTGATAACTTCACAAATGATTGCAATTTATGTGTTTGTTTCTGTTGATGGAGTGATTTTACTTAATAGAATTATAAATATTATAGAAAATGGCAAACCGGGTTCGGTATAAGCTGTCCGACTTGACAGATGAGCAGTTGCTCAAGATATTTGACTCAGTTCCGTCGGATGAAGAAGTGTCAAGTTCAAGTGACGACGAGGAGGAAATTGATGTAATGGATGCTCTTAATACAGCGTTAGAGGATGCTGAAACTATATTATTTATTGAGAGTAATGTTGAAAATGTCCAAAACAATGCACAGAAAGCTGAAAAAGACCGCGATCACCATTACCAATCAGTGAAGATTCGGCGTGCGCATCTCCGCCAAATTCTGGTGGGTTCAATGGAGCTGGTAAACCAAATTTAATTGCTATGTGTTATTTTACTGAATAATTAGTTTTATTTACACAGGTATTGAATCAATAACAAAAGATTCGAGTAAGATTATGTGGCGAGAGAAATGTATGCAGTTATATGTTAACAATGTAGCATTTCGAGGCGACTTTTCGCTTCCAGACATAAAGGAGCTCGAAACTCCTCTAGAGTTCTTTTGCTATTTTTTTAATGCAGAAATCATTAATATGATCGTCGACGAAACCATGTGCGCAGCTTTAAATAATGATTTAAACAATAAGTTCAAAATTAACACTGATGAGATGCATCATTACATAGGTATTTTGATGTTCATGTCCTTTTATCGCTACCGAAATCTGAAGAGCTACTGGGGACAAAATGCGCTCAGACCTATACAAACCTGCATGACCCGAAGCCGATTCGAGACAATCAAAAAGTACTTTTCGCTACGGGATGAGAGCGAACGGATCAAAAAGGGTGAACCATCCTTTGTTCCGTACGCGAAAGTTTGTAGACTGTCTCAACAAACGGTTTGACTCGGTGCTTAAGTATGCTCGCCTTTGTGTTGACGAGCAAATGTGCAGCAAAAAAATGAAGCACCACTTGCGTCAGTACATGCCAAATAAGCCGCACAAGTGGGGCATTAAACTATTTGTATTGTGCGATTCATTTGGATACGCATTTGGATACCGCTTTCAGATCTACAGCGGTGCAGGTGATAATGTGGTCTTACCTGGTCACCCAGATTTTGGTGCTTCAGCCTACATTTTAGTGCGCTTAACACAAACCGTAGAAAGATTTAAGAATCCCATCATTTACTTCGATAATTTTTATAAATCTCTGCTTTTGATGGTTTATCTAAGAGCGATAGGTATTTATAGCCTTGGCACGGTGCGAGGAAACCGTATTCCCAATTGCAAGCTATCCAACGATATTGCCATCAACGAATTGCCAATGGGGTTTTTCCACTGAGTACGTTGGGTCCTCATATGGTGTCGATAAAACCAATGTACTCTGGAAAGACAGCAAACCTGTTTGCTTTTTGTCCACCTATGTGGGCGTAAAGCCATTCGATAAGACAAACCCTCGTGAAGGAACTGCAAAGGCTTCTCGCTTTTACAGAAAGGCTTAGCGACACATTTCAATTGATCGTCCCCAAATTGTGCATGAGTACGAGGTGTGTTCAAAAAGTGAGGTGACTTTTCAAATTTCGCGGGCAACATATTTTCCATTATTGATTTTTTTGTTTTGTTATGTTGGTAGCTATGTTGGTTGGCTCTTCCCTAACATCTGTACCAAGTTTCAGCAAAGGACCAACAACTACTACTACAACCTAACTTAATTTAGCTGGGGCCCAACGTAAAAGTCAAGTAAGTGAGCACTTCCACCCATAAATCCTTTACTTCTGTATTAGTTAAAAAAAAATAAAATAAAATAAAATAAAAAAAAAAATAGACAAAAGCAGTGCAATTTTGTTCCTTACATTGGCAGCTAAAAAACTGCAGCCCCTTTAAGTTTTTTGCATTGATTAGTTTCCATTTATTGGCTGACGGCTTAGCATTAACACATTGTATTTTTATATATTTTTTTTATAAACCTTTTTTGGAATATTTACTTCCCAATATTGTCCAATATTGTCCCTTTATTTATATGAATAAATAAATAAACATTTTTATACAACAACACAAAAGTTGCAGAATAGAAAATTCTTAGCCAAGACAAAAAAATCACTAACTCAAAATTTAATTTCCAATCAAAAATAATTCATATAATTGTGTGTATTTAATTCAGCTTTTATATGCCTCGTATGGTATTAGCTGCGCAGTCTTGGTTATTTATTTTTATTTTCCGTTTTGTTTCCCCACTCCATTTTCGAGAATACGATACGGCCGCGCATGCAGTGTGTGGCACTTTGTTATTTTTATTTTTCTTTGTTTGTCATAGCGGAGGGTCAGTCCCCGCGTCAAGGAATGTATGAATCTGACTAATTTACCTGGACTCTGCAAGGGACTGATCGGGTTGACCAGGTGCTTGCTGTGATCAGGCTGGCGTGGATGTGGGGTGCTTGAAGTCCTGGGCTGGTTTTCCTCAAGTACAGATGGTATGGTTGTTCGGCTGATTCCGTATCGGCTGGCACGAGTTGTGGTGCGTTTCACGGGAGCAACACTCGAAGTAGGTTGGATAACGCGGGGTCTACTTGTGGGCCGTTTCACGGGAGCAACACTCGAAGTAGACTGGTATGCCGCGGGTTCTCCTTGTGGTTCGTTTCACGGGAGCAACACTCGAAGTAGGTTGGGTAACGCGGAGTATACCTGTGGTCCGTTTCACAGGAGCAACACTCGAAGTATACTGCGGGTTCTACTGGTGGTCCGTTTACACAGGAGCCACTCGAAGTAGGTTCGATGATGAAAGTTCTACTGGTGGTCCGTTTACACTGGAGCCACGCGAAATAGATAGCTTTCAGAGAGTCCTACATGTGAACCGTTTTACACAAGATCACTCGAAGAAGGTTGATTTTAACCCTCTAAGACGTAAGCCTGCCCGTTTTTACGGGCCTGAAGGCACGTATTACGTTTTTGGCACTAACAAATAAACTAAAGGCTTTTTATTCGTTTAAATAATTTTTGGCGGTTGATAAAAAGCATATTCAATTATAAGTGTCAGCTGTAAAGATCTCCGAAGCTCTTAACGGGACTTATGTTTAGGAATTCAATTATAAGTGTCAGCTGTAAAGATCCCCGAAGCTCTTAACGGGACTTATGTTTAGGAATACACAAAGCATATGTTTTTTCGCGCGTAAAATTTTGTCTGCGGTATGTTGTGTGTTGCTGTTCATATAGTAGTAAATATATAAAACCTATCCAGCTCATAATTTTTTTCTGAGAGGTAAGTTTATTTACTTTTAAAATTAAGTTAAAGATTTGCAAATATATAAAAAGCATGCGTTGTGACAGCGATCGAGCGATACGTGCCTTGAGGCCCGTTTGGGGATCCAAGACAACTTTTGTTGCCAGCTGATAACTTCACAAATGATTGCAATTTATGTGTTTGTTTCTGTTGATGGAGTGATTTTACTTAATAGAATTATAAATATTATAGAAAATGGCAAACCGGGTTCGGTATAAGCTGTCCGACTTGACAGATGAGCAGTTGCTCAAGATATTTGACTCAGTTCCGTCGGATGAAGAAGTGTCAAGTTCAAGTGACGACGAGGAGGAAATTGATGTAATGGATGCTCTTAATACAGCGTTAGAGGATTCTGAAACTATATTATTTATTGAGAGTAATGTTGGAAATGTCCAAAACAATGCACAGAAAGCTGAAAAAGACCGCGATCACCATTACCAATCAGTGAAGATTCGGCGTGCGCATCTCCGCCAAATTCTGGTGGGTTCAATGGAGCTGGTAAACCAAATTTAATTGCTATGTGTTATTTTACTGAATAATTAGTTTTATTTACACAGGTATTGAATCAATAACAAAAGATTCGAGTAAGATTATGTGGCGAGAGAAATGTATGCAGTTATATGTTAACAATGTAGCATTTCGAGGCGACTTTTCGCTTCCAGCAGACATAAAGGAGCTCGAAACTCCTCTAGAGTTCTTTTGCTATTTTTTTAATGCAGAAATCATTAATATGATCGTCGACGAAACCATGTGCGCAGCTTTAAATAATGATTTAAACAATAAGTTCAAAATTAACACTGATGAGATGCATCATTACATAGGTATTTTGATGTTCATGTCCTTTTATCGCTACCGAAATCTGAAGAGCTACTGGGGACAAAATGCGCTCAGACCTATACAAACCTGCATGACCCGAAGCCGATTCGAGACAATCAAAAAGTACTTTTCGCTACGGGATGAGAGCGAACGGATCAAAAAGGGTGAACCATCCTTTGTTCCGGACGCGAAAGTTTGTAGACTGTCTCAACAAACGGTTTGACTCGGTGCTTGAAATGTTTGAAATGTGCAGCAAAAAAATGAAGCACCACTGACGTACATGCCAAATAAGCCGCACAAGTGGGGCATTAAACTATTTGTATTGTGCGATTCATTTGGATACGCATACCGCTTTGAGATCTACAGCGGTGCAGGTCATAATGTGGTCTTACTTGGTCACCCAGATTTTGGTGCTTCAGCCAACATTTTAGTGCGCTTAACACAAACCGTAGAAAGATTTAAGAATCACATCATTTACTTCGATAATTTTTATACATCTCTGCTTTTGATGGTTTATCTAAGAGCGATAGGTATTTATAGTCTTGGCACGGTGCGAGGAAACCGTATGCCCAATTGCAAGCTATGCAACGATATTGCCATCAACGATTTGCCAAGGGGTTTTTCCACTGAGTACGTTGGGTCCTCATATGGTGTCGATATAACCAATGTACTCTGGAAAGACAGCAAACCTGTTCGCTTTTTGTCCACCTATGTGGGACAAAAAACACCAAAGTTATGGCATTTCCGATCAATTAGTTATATAGCAGGTATAGGATATAGTCGACCGATCCCGGCCGTCCCGACTTCTATAGATCTGCAAGGAAAAAAAGGATGTGTGCAAAGTTTCAACTTGATAGCTCCAAAACTGAGAGACTAGTTTGCGTAGAAACCGACAGACAGACAGATGGACAGACGGAGATGCTCATATCGACTCAGGAGGTGATCCTAGTCAAGAGTATGTATACTTTATAGGGTCGGAGATTTCTCCTTCACTGCGTTGCACACTTTTGATCATAATTATAATACCCTCTGCAAGGGTATATAAATAAAATAAATATTCATTACTTGAAATATTCATTCATTACTTTTTTTCCCTCAAAGCTCCACGTGTGCCTTCAGGCCCGCTTACCTTTCTTCTCACCTTGCAGGTGAACCGAAGATTCTACGATATTTTTAAGGACATATTTGAGCTTAAAAAAAAATTATTTGCATAGTTTTTTTCAATTATTTTGGAAGGTAGTCTTGGAGGGTTAAGTGCCGTAGTTCAGACACTGAATAATGGGACGATTCACTCTGATTTCGCAACTATCTTTATTTCAGAAGAACAATTCTTATATAAGATGCTAAATTATACAGAATCAAGTCAATGTTATGGACGTGCTAAAACTAATGTTAATGTCAGGGTCACCCACCTCTGAGTCTGCTGACTCAGATTGTTTGTTCATGTACTGCTTGTACATGTATTTCGGCTTAGCTAGCTGGTTTTTGCTTGCTTCGGTCAGTCGGTTATTCTTCCTGCTGATAATGCTGATTTGTGCTTCTGGCGCCGTCTACTAGTGCTGGGTTATTAGGTTGGATATTGTTTTGTGTTTATTGCTAATAGGTTAGTGGGTTTGTATATTGCAACATGCTGATGCATATATCGGATATTGCATCAAATTACTAAGTGTGCATATAGGGTAGTAGGTCTTGGCACAAGGTGCCAACAGCGCAAGTGCACTCTGCCCCACACAGTGGAGGCACCCCCGAACCCATGGACATTGACCCATCACTGTCCAATATGCTTAAGACATCGAAAGCCCCGGCATACCAAAACAGTGAAACTGCAGAGTCCGATCGATCGGGCCCATACAAAAGGCAGAGCGTTAACCACTTCGTACAGGGCGCAGGCGAATCCGGGGTAAAATGTACTGCCGCAGCTTCAGACGCGACTCAAGAAATTGACGACGACGCCATAAAAGAATATGATTCGAACATCATTAATTTTTTAGGGGAAAGTCCCTGCTACCCGTCATCAGACGAAGATTAGCGGGGCTAGAAATGAAGCTTTTAATAGACACGGGCGCGTCGAAAAATTTCATCCGTCCATAGGAAGGGTAAAAGGCGTAGTCCCAGTAGATTCGCCATTTTCGGTACATTATATCCATGGTGTTACCACAATCACGAAAAAATGCTTCGTCTCCCTATTCAACTTGAAGGCTACGTTCTTTATCTTACCAGATTTGTCCTCCTTTGACGCCATCATCGGTCGTGACCTGTCAAAACAGGCAGGGGCATCGCTTTGCCCAGCTTCCGGCAATCTCAAATGGGGCTACGAAGTAGAAAAGCTAGAATTTTAAGCATGCCCCAACGTAAATTTTATTGAAGTGGACTGCTCCAGTGCACCACCTTCAGTCAGAAAGCATTTTCAAATATGCTAAGCGGCAGGAACAATGCCTTCGCGAACCCAAATGAGTCGTTACCTTACAACACGTCAGTGGTAGCCACCATTAGGACAGTTGAAGATGAGCCCATTTATGCCCCTACCCGTACTCGGTAGGGGCAGCCGATTTCGTCAATCCAGAAGTCGAGATCTTCCTACAATAACCCAATATGGGTAGTAGACAAAAAGGGCACCGACGAGTCTAGCAACCGTAAGATGCGGCTGGTATTAGACTTTCGAAAGTTAAACGAGAGGATAGTACCGGATTGCTACCCCATGCCAATTATTTCTATGATACTAGGGAATTTAGGCAAGGCCAAATACTTCACAAAGCTCGATTTGAAGTCTGGGTACCACCAAATTACACTGGCGGAACGTGACCGTAAAAAACTTCCTTTTCCGTAAACGGGGGAAAATACGAGTTTCGGCGACTGCCATTCGGGTTGAGGAATGCTGCCAGCATCTTCCAAAGAACCATCGACGACATACTGCGAGAGCAGATTGGCAAATTTTGCTATGTCTATGTCGATGATGTTATCGTCTTCTCAGAGGACGAAAACGCCCACATTCGGCACGTAGACTGGGTGCTAAAGAGCCTGCACGACGCCAACATGAGAGTGTCGGCGCAGAAATCGGTCTTCTTCAAAAAAAGCGCTAATTTTTTGGGGTTAATAGTCACCAGCGAAGGGACTAGAACAGACCCAGACAAAGTCACGGCCATCATGGAATTCCCGGAGCCTAAAACGTGTTTGAAGTAAGGTTATTCATGGGCTTGGCTAGCTACTATAGATGCTTTATTAAAGATTTTGCATCAATAGCTAATCCCATTTCGAGCATCTTAAAAGGGGAACATGGAAATGTCAGCAGATACAGATTCAGAAACATCCAGGTACAGTTTACCGAGGCACAACGGCTAGCCTTCGAAAAGTTTCGTAACATCCTGGCCTCTGAGGATGTCTTCCTCAGGTACCCCGATTATAAAAAGGCGTTTGATCTAACGACAGATGTCTCAGCATATGGTATTGGCGCAGTGCTTTCCCAAAAGGGACGACCCATTACTATGATCTCTAGAACCTTAAAGGACAGAGGGTTAACTACGCTTCCAACGAAAGGGAGCTGTTAGCCATAGTTTGGTGACTAGAAAAGCTGCGTCATTACCTATATGGGGTCAAATATATAAATGTCTACACTGACCACCAACCGCTGACCTAAGCGATGTCGGATTCTAATCCCAACACAAAAATTGAAAGATGGAAAGAACGCATCGACGAGTTTGGTGCCAAGGTCCATTGGCCTGGCAAAAACAACCTCGTTGCAGATGCCCACTCGAGGCAACAACTCAATGTTGTGAAAGAGGAAGAGGCATTTTCAAGCGCGGCCACAATTCACAGTGATCTCTCGCTAACCCACACCATCCCATCCACGGACAAGCCTCTCAATTGCTTCCAAAACCAGATAACTCTGGAAGAAGCCCGCTTTTCCTCAAAACGCAGCTTTGTTCTCTTTGGAAACAAGAGACGGCATAATATTGACTTCACTTGCGAGGAGTCATTGCTGGAGAAGCTCGCGGACATAATAGTTCCTAAAGGCGTAAACGCCATTCATTGCGATTTGCACACGCTAGCAATGATACAGGACAAATTGGTTCGGCAATTTCCTGCCACCAAATTTTGGCACTGCAGGAACCGAGTAACGGACATGTTTGCAATTGACGAGAGTCGGGAGATTCTCACTGTCGAGCACAACAGAGCTCACAGATCTGCCCAGGAAAACGTGAAGCAGGTACTCTCCGAGTACTACTTCCCAAACATGTCCAAAATGGCGAACGAAATGGTCGATTCTTGCAGGACTTGCGCCAAGGCTAAATACGACAGACATCCAAAGAAACAGGAACTTGCCGAAACGCCAATCCCATCTCATGCAGGAGAAATTCTACACATAGACATCTTCTCCACGGATAAAAAGTATTTCCTTACGTGCATCGAACGATTCTCGAAATTTGCCGTCGTCCAACCGGTTCCCTCTAGAGCCATAGAGGACCTCAAACCAGCGCTACTACAGCTGATGAACATTTTCCCTAAGGCAAAGTTCATATATTGCGACAACGAACCATCGTTGAACTCGCACACCATGGTGGTCATGCTGGAAAACCACTTCAGCGTTGGCATTTCAAATGCACCGTCCTTCCACAGTGTCTCAAACGGACAAGTGGAACGCTTCCACAGCACTCTGGTAAAACTTGCTAGATGCCTTAAAATCGACAAAGGCATTAGCGATACCGTAGAGCTGATCCTACTGGCTACGACCAAATACAACAAATCTATCCATTCGATTATCGACAAGAGGCCGGCCGAGGTGGTTCAGACTCAATCAAATGAGCCACAATACGAAATAGAGGATAAGATAAAAATAGCCCAGGACAAGCTCCGAAACAGGGAAAACGCTTCCCGACAAAATAGAGTGTTCGAGGTTTGGCGAAAAAGTCCTAGTGAAGTCCAACAAACTCTCACCTTTGTGTGAAGAAAAAACCGTTAAAGCGGATATGGGGACCACAGTCCTCATTAAGGGGAGGGTGGTACACAAAGACAACCTTAGGTAGACCGAGCGTAACTATATTATCCCTCACCTGATAATTTTTAAATTTTTTATTATCCATTTTTTGTAGCCACTTGGCATAAGTTTTGCTTCCATTATTTTAATCACGCTTTGGTGGTGGGCACTTCCAAATTACAGGTTCACAACCATATCCCTGATTTTCCTTTTGACCACAACATCGGCACGCGTCACGGACTATTCTAAAGCTAAATACATTCCCATCGTTGATGGCCGAATTCTAGTATGGGATGAATTCGCATTTGTGAAACCTTCAGCGAATCTCTCGGAATATAGGCTCGTCATAGAAGAAACTAACGGGATGTCCAACATGTTCCCTCAGTCCCACATGCAGAAACTCTTGATTATTGATGTCGCCCATCTGCGCGACCTGCTTGACTCATTGAGCATCCATCATAGGGTAGCAAGAAGCTTAGACTTCCTAGGGACCGCGTTGAAAGTAGTGGGGGGAACGCCGGACGCGGAAGACTTCGAGAAAATTACATTTAGAGAATTCGAATTAACAATATTAGGAACAAAGTGCAAATTCAAATTAATAAAATTTCCGCTACCGTCAACCAACTTCTGGGGTCAGCTAAAAAGTCCCAAATTGATACAGGGCACCTATTCGAAATGCTTTCAACTCGAAATAGGATGATAACAATGGAGCTTTAGGGTTTAATTCTGACAGTAGCACTTGCCAAAGTTAATGTTGTTAGCCCTAGCATCTTAGATCATGCAGACCTGGAAGGTGTGTGGATGGAAGAGCCCACCGAGACCTCGATTAGGGATGTTTTGTCCGTATCGTCCGTTAGGATCTTACAATCCAATAACATCATACACTTTATTATTAAGTTTCCAAAAATTAAGTCGGTCTGCAACAAGATCACCGTTTTCCCGGTGTCACATCACGACACCATACTCAGGCTGGAGGACAATGTTATTGCTGAATGCGACGGCAATATCCACACGGAAGAAAACTGCTCTTTGACAGCAGGGGCTACGTTTTGTAGAAGAAGTTCATGCGTAACCTGGAACACATTAAGGAGTTCGGGGAGAAGATCAACCACCATCCATTATATCAGATGGTGTTCATAGCGGGAGCAATATGCTGCGCTTTGATTTGCATCCGCTTGGCCTATCGGCGGGTCACTCAGGCCCGAAGAACCGCGGCCAACTAAAAGAGATGGGGGGAGTATTCCTCATTTTTGAAGGGGGAGTAGTTAACTGAAGTTAACCGCGAAACGGTAGTGTCCGGTTACTTAAGAGCTCGCTCTGGGCAAGCTGCTGACACAGTGTCTGGCCGGATTACTATGCATAGCCGGCGAACACTGCATATTTGCGTGGTCGCTATGAAATATATTTTGTTAGCTTGAAGTTTCAGTTTATATTTGAGCTTCATACAATAAAGAAGTCTTATATCAATACTCCGGCACAGCCGTAAAAGTCAATTCATTTGTCAAATTGGTTACTTAGCCTCAACCCCTTGCGCTAGTTGTAGTAAAAGCAAAGACTATGCAACACTTCTGGGAATTGAAAATGGCTTTGGATGAACTGCCTTTAGAGCTTCAATCAAAATGGCAAAACTAGTTTAATCATATTCACACATATTCGACGAAAAGGTTCTAATCACACAGGAACTACACACGTTTATGGATGCCCCAGCCTATGTCGCAGCAATATACGTGGGAGCAACATATAAAAATAGGCAAAGGTCGGTTAGACTGCTATGTTCCAAGTCCAGAGAGGCACCCACAGCGAAGCAATCCTTACCAAGACTGTCCTAGGCGCAGAACCCTTTTGGGTTGATTCATTCGTCGTGCTAGGGTGGATCAATGCAACGGCTTCCACTTATCCAAAGTTTGTGACAAATTGCCTAGCCAAAATTCAAGAAGTTACAGAACAGTCTCAATGGCGTGACGCATCACCCGCTAATTGCAAGGCGAAACATTTGGTTTTTTTTTCTAGTCCTTCCACTAGGAACTTTAAATTTTAAGTGTGTTGGTAGATGTTGGCTGTCTACCATTGACCATTGATAAGATTATGTAAAAACACGACACCCAGCATCCTTCTACGGTTTGTTAGTGATGGTAAGTTGATTAAAAAGAGTCTACTATGGTTAGAGGAAAGTGAAGATTTGCATCTCAATTAAGTCTCCTAACGGCGAAAATCAGGAAATTTTGTACAGATACTATGTGATCTCGGAGTACTCCGCATTAAGGACTCCAGACACACGAACAATACTCAAGAATCGGACCAATGATGTATAAAAATGTACGGATCATTAAATTCTTTTGACCATTTTTTAATAAAACCAAATTCACCCATTTCTTTATTAACCATGGTGGATATATAATACATAGAGTCGGTAAATTTATGTTTCAAATATAATAGGACACCCAGCTCGTTCTAAGGCGTAGCCATAGTTAAAGTACGTAGTCTGGCAAGGGCTAGATCGATAAAATGTCATGAGTCGATCCATTAAGTTTTCATACGTTAGCAGAGGGTAAACTGCTTCGGATCCTGAGTAAACTGAATCCAGCAGCGGCAAATATAACTCTTTTAACAATCTGCGTTATGCACAGTGAAATTAGACCGAGCAACTTAATGTCTTCAATAACTAACTGTACAGTCAGATAATTAATGTTTATTTTAAAGTCTATTCATGGCGTTCTTTAAATTTAATAGGTGCTTTGTTTACAAAGGCGGATTAGTTGAAGCGTACGGATATATCCACTGCACGCAAGCGTAAAAAAATATATTCAAAGCGTAATAGAATTTACGTAAGGCAATGTTTATATCTTCACATGCCAGTAGATCGGACCAGTCAAAATCCAAAATTAAGTTATGCAGTTTCAAACTTTGTGAGATTGGAGTGGAGTGGAGACCTATTGAAGTGGATACCTAAGGACAATTAAAGTATTGCTTTCGATTAAAACCTCATCAGTGGGATGATATGGATCCTCCGGATTAGAAAGGGGCTAAGTTCTAACCTAACCAACCTAACGATTTCGAACGTGGTTAATTGTCAAACAAGCAATAAATACGGTGAACTATTGTTCTTGGCTGATGTTCTTGGACGCAAATGCTCTCTGATCAAAAACTCACGAAAAGAATCGTATTTCGTACTTTAAGACCAAACGTCTTAACAGTATACAAAAATCATACAATGAAAAAGGATTTTTTTTTTAAGAAAAAAAAATCTCTTTTAAATTTGATCTTGTTTATATTGCACGTGGATATAGCTTTTGAGATGATGCAACTTTTGATATATCGCTTATATCTGGCGAAATTCGTTAACTCAAGATATAGTCCTATAAGTGTAGCTACTAATTTTGTGCAGCCACCTTTGAAGCTTGCCGTTACGAACACATACATATGTATGCACATGTGTATATTTGATGGGGAATATTCCCAGCAGTACTGAATATCCTGGCTCCGACTTTTCCGGCCCGAATGTCAAATTTCGTTCGGAAAATAAATGCAATTCAATAAGGTTTTCCCTTCGAACGTCAAAACAAAGTAGGCGAAGTTATTCTACCGGCCCAGCAGTACTGAAATTCCTGGCTCCGACTTTTCCTGGCTGCTGCTAGAGTTCGAAATTACGCATATTCGATATTAGTTATTAATCACTAATATTTCCTTGTCATTCTAAATATTTTGCGCGGAAAACTTTAACCCCATGGTTCAATGATTAAGGTATCTGTCTGTTAATCGTAAGGTCGTGGGTTCGATTCCAAGCAGAAAAGTCTTTATTTTGAGTTGGTTTTTGTTTACTTTAATTATTTTTAATATCGCTGTCTCAAAATAAATTGTTATATTCAATATTTTTTTTTAAATGGAAATTTTTATACCCTTGCAGAGGGTATTATAATTTTGGTCAAAAGTGTGCAACGCAGTGAAGGAGACATCTCCGACCCTATAAAGTATATATATTCTTGATCAGGATCACCTCCTGAGTCGATATGAGCATGTCCGTCTGTCCGTCTGTCCGTCTGTCCGTCTGTCTGTTTCTACGCAAACTAGTCTCTCAGTTCTAAAGCTATCGAGTTGAAACTTTGCACACACCCTTCTTTCCTTTGCAGGCAGTATATAAGTCGGAACGGCCGGGATCGGTCGACTATATCCTATAGCTGCCATATAACTGATTGATCGGAAATGCCATAACTTTGGTGTTTTTTAAGTCAGAGGGTTGGGAGTTTCTACACATGTTATATTTGACCAGAATATCTTATGTACAACATTTCGTACATTTCGTAAGGATCGGCCGACTATATCCTATAGCTGTCATAGAACGATCGAAATTAGCATAACTTTGGTGTTTTTTAAGTTAGAAAGATGGGATTTGGTAGAGATTCTATTTTGGGAAAAACAATCTGATTTGTCGAATTTCATAAGGATCGGCCAACTATATCCTATAGCTGCCATATAACTGATTGATCGGAAATGCTATAACTTCGTTGTGTTTCAAGTTAGAAGGATGGGACTTTCTGTGCATTCTAATTTGGGCCAACTTATATGACCTGCTAAATGTCATCAGGATCGGCCGTCTATATCCTATAGCTGTCATATAACTGATTGATCGGAAATGCTATAACTTCGTTGTTTTTCAAGTTAGAAGGATGGGAGTTTCAATGGATTCCTCTTTTGGCAAAAAAATTCGATTTTCCAAGTTTCATAAGGATCGGCCAACTATATACGATCCGCTATATATCTAATAATATAAGATGGGTGGCGCCACCTAGCGGACTGCGACTCAACTGCAAGGGTATATAAACTTCGGCTCCGCCCGAAGTTAGCTTTCCTTTCTTGTTAATGATTGAGATTGTTTTAAGCATGCAAATTTGTAGAGGTATATTATAGTCTGTCACAAATTACGCGCGATTCCTTGATAGCTTAGAGGCTTACATGTCGGTCCAGTATACAAAAGCACTAAGGTTCGAATCCCAGGGTGAGTAATTGTTAAGGGGGCAGGATTCAAAAAAAATAGTTTTTCTGAAATTTTTTATATAATCGAACATTATCTTAGGAATATCCTGTGAAAGTTTCATGTCGATCGGACTAAAACTTGCTGAGATACCGATTTTCTAGTTTCTTTCTTTCCATATACTTTCCATTGCTTTTAAAACTTTAGACGCGTTTTTCTCAAAACAACTTTTTCAAGTCGGTGCGTAACGTAACTCAAAAAGTAATGCTCGGATCTAAATAAAATTTTGCACACATCTTTAATACACTAAATACTTGCGGATGAACGAACGCTTTTTTTTTTTAATTTTTTTTTTTACCATTTTTACGGGCAATAATGGGCGGATTTTTATGTAAAAATGGTACCTCCGACTTTACAACCGTGCCAAAAATTCAAAATCGCATATTTTTCAAAATGGTTTCGTTCATCCGCACAAGAAACTAATATTTTAAGTAAATCAATTCAATTTTTTTATAACACTGTACACTGATAACACTGTAAGGCCAGACTTTACGCACCGCAAGAGACCAATTTTTGGAAGCGACTCCGGCCGACTGCCCGTCATGGGATAAATTATAATTATTTCTTAAAAATAAAAATTCCTAGAAACTCTCCAAATATAGCCATTAATCGTGTAAAAAAATTTAATTGATATATTTACTCAGACATAAAAAAAAAATTGCAAAAATCTGCTATTTTTTAGCCTCTGAAACCATCCTGCCCCCTTAAATATAGTTTTCAATAATAATAATGTAATGTTACTTAACATATTAATTTAGTTTACAACATAAATTAACAGCAATTTTTAAGGAATACATTAAAAATAATGATTATCAAATTAGGAGATTGTGAGGGGAAATTTTTTTTTCTCTGATTTTGGGTCATGAATGCGACCTGATTTAGCCACGATTTTCAGCGCGGAATCATGCTTTCTTTTCGGAGCTGATTCCGCTCTGAAATTCAGGTCGGAATCAGGGGTGATTTCGAGACAATTTTTACGCCGGAATCCGGATTCGAAACCCGGGCGGATTCTGGGCTGATTCATGCCTGAAATCGAATTCCGGGCCGAGAGGACATTTTCAAAAATTTCAGTACAAAATTCCGGGCCGCTTGTTCTAGATTTCCGGGCGGATTCAGGGGTGATCCGAGGGGATCCCGGGTGAATCCAGGGTGATTCGTGGGGGATTGGTACTGCTGGGTTTTTTTTACCTTGTTCATGTATGTGTGAAATAAACTTGAAAATATGAAGTAAATTCTTTCAACTTTCACTTTATTTGTCTATCGGTCGACCATATCCTATAGCTGCCATATAATTGATCCTACTGAAATGCCATAACTTTGGTGTTTTTTAAGTTAGAGGGTTGGGACACTCCACACATGTTATATTTGGTCAAAATATCTTATGCACAAAGATCTTATGCGATCGGAATTGGCATAAATTTGGTGATTTTTAAGTAAGATATATGGGACTTAGTACAGATTGCATTTTGGGCATCTTATCCATTTTGCAAAATTTTATTAGCATCGCCCGACTATATCCTACATCTCTCATATAACTGGACAATCGGAATTGGCTTATCTTTGTTGTTTTTGAAGCTTGAATGATGGGACTTTCTACGGATTCTGTTTTGGACAATCTAATCCGATCTTTCATAACGATCGGCCGACTATATCCTATACCTGCCATATAACTGAACAATCGGAAATGGTGCAACCTTGCAATTTTTAAAGATGCTTGGGGCTGTTTCTAATATTTTTATTAGAAAATTTTTTTTATGGTGAAATTCTCATAAGGATCGGACTTGATATATACGACCCGATATAAATAATAATAATATAAGCTGCTGCTTAAATGCAAGGGCTGCTTAAAAGCCGAAGTTGATAGGCTCCGCTCGAAGTTTCCTTTCCTTTCCTTGTTTTTTTTTTTTTTGATAATTTATTAAATTGTGAAACTCTCATAAGGATCGGCCTCTCATCAGTTTATTTGTTTAAACAATATCCTATAGCTGCCATATAACTGAATGATCGGAAATGCCATAACTTTAGTGTTTTTTAAGTTAGAGGGTTGGGACTTTCCACACATGTTATATTTAACTAAAATATCTGCAAAATATGTGCAAAATTTCATGAGGATCGGCCGACTATATGTTATAGCTGTCGTAGAACGATCGGAATTGGCATAACTTTGTTGTTTTTTAAGTTAGAAAGATGGGACTTGGTACAGATTCAATTTTGAACAAAATAATCTGTTCTGCCGAATTTCATAAGGATCGGCCGACTGCCAATACCTGAACGCTCGGAATTGGCATATCTTTGGTGTTTTTTAAGCATTCTACGACTTCCTTTCTAAAATGGGACTTTCTACGGATTCCATCCGCTTTCCTTTCTTGTTAATAGAATATTGATTACACTTTTAATTAGAATTTTAAACTAACCTAATTCCAAAACCTTTTTAAATTAAAAACACGCAGAACTTTAGAGCCACTGAAGCTATCGAAACATTCTTTACATCTTTGGAAAGGTTTTTAATTATTCCACATTCTTTAATGTCAAAATCTAGGGAGTAAAAAAAAGAGTTTTGGTGTTTATCCTTACATTTGAAATGTTCGACTCGTGCAAGAAAAAACAAAATTTGGCACGTGCCGAATAAGAATATTTTTTATATGCAATTTTGAATAACTATATAGCTTATTTTTGTCACTAAAATTGATATCAGATATTTTGGGTTTCGCGCGCAGGTTCCTCACCGGTACTTTATCTCGTCAAGAGGTTTTTTTTATATTATATCATTTTTTTTTGTATATATAGATCTTCAATTATTTAAAAAAGAACACAAATAATATAGAGAATATTAAAGTAACGTAGTAACGTCTGGACAGGCGATTCACACAGTTAACAATACTTTAATTGCAAGGATAAACACCAAAACTCTTTTTTTTAAATCCATACATTTTGACGTAGTTTTGGGAAACCAAATTGTTTAAACAAATTAACAGATGAGAGGCCTATCCTTATGATTAATATCAAAAAAAAAAACAATAAAGGAAAGCTAACATCGAGCGGAGCCGAAGTTGATAAACCCTTGCAGTTAAACAGAATCTTATATTATTATTATATATATCGGATCATATATAGTTGTCCCATCCTTATGGGAGTTTTATCACCAAAAAAAATTTGTAATAAAAATATTGGAAACAGCCCCAAGCATCTTTAAAAATAGCAAGATTGTGCCATTTCCGTTCGATCAGTTATATGGCAGGTATTGGATGTAGTCGGACGATCCTTATGAAACATGGTATTAGATTGCTCAAAACGGAAACCGCAGATAGTACCATTATTCTGTGTGGAAAGTCCCAACCCTCCAACAAGAAAAACACCAAAGTTATGGCATTTTCGATCAATCACTTATATGGCAGCTATTGGATATAGTTGTCCGATAGACAAATAATGTAAAAGGTACAAGAATTTACTATTTTCAAGTTTATTGCACACATACATACATAAAAAAGCTCAAAAAATATATTGTATGTATGTGTACGTAACACCAAGCTTCACAAGTGGCTGCACAAAATTGGTAGCTACACTTATAGGACTATATTTTTAATTAAAGAAATTTTGCTAGATATAAGCGATATGTCTTAAGTTGCGTCATCTCAAAGACTATCTCCACGTGCAATATAAATAAGATCAAATGAGCAAAATAATTTTTTTTCTAAAAAATTTTAAAATTTTCTTAAAAAAAATTTATTTTCAGTGTATTTTTTTTGTGGACTATTAAGACTGTTGAGCTATCAGCGTTTTGATAGCGTCCGAATTAAGGGAGCATGCGCAGTTGGAGGGCCAAAAAATAGACATTTTTTTTGAAATATCGTTTTATTATGTGAAAGTACATTATTATACCCTTGCATAGGGTATTATAATTTTGGTCAAAAGTGTGCAACGCAGTGAAGGAGACATCTCCGACCCTATAAAGTATATATATTCTTGATCAGGATCACCTTCTGAGTCGATATGAGCATGTCCGTCTGTCCGTCTGTCCGTCTGTCTGTTTCTACGCAAACTAGTCTCTCAGTTTTAAAGCTATCGAGTTCAAACTTTGCACACACCCTTCTTTCCTTTGCAGGCAGTATATAAGTCGGAACGGCCGGGATCGGTCGACTATATCCTATAGCTGCCATATAACTGATTGATCGGAAATGCTATAACTTTGGTGTTTTTTAAGTTAGAAAGATGGGATTTGGTACAGATTCCATTTTGGGGAAGATCCAATCTGATCTGCCAATTTTCATAAGGATCGGCCGACTATAATCGATCCGCTATATATCTAATAAAATAAGATGGGTGGCGCCACCTAGCGGACTGCGACTGAACTGCAAGTTCAGTATATCAACTTCGGCTCCGCCCGAAGTTAGCTTTCCTTTCTTGTTTTAACTTAAATTTGAAAAAAAAATGAAAAAAAAAGAAAATATTTAGGGGTTTCAAAGTTATGCCCCGTCGAAGTGAGGTCCGTCCGAAAAAGACGAGTTGCGGTGACCAATACTGTGAAAATTTGGATCGTTTGAAGTCAAATATGAAACGGATTTACATTTATTAAAGTTTATCTAGTACTTAATCGAAGTATATTAAAAAAAAATATATTTGACAAAATGGCGACCTTTCAAAGTTGAAAAATCGTTTTTCGTTAAAAAAAAGCGGTAGTTTTTCAGCTGTAAAAAAAAAGTTTTGCATAAAAAAATCAATCCTTCGATTTAGTACTAGATTATTATGTACTAGATATTAAGTACTAGATAAGAGCATGCTAAATTTCAAGACAATCGGGTCACTAGTTTTCGAGTAAGAGTGGTCACCGACTTCAAAAACGTAGTTTTGGGAAAAACGTGTTTAAAGTTTCAACTCACCATTACACTTACCGGAGGCCCCTCCCTTTCAACATGTGTAGCTCAGTGTATTTTCATCGGATCATTTCTAAATGTATATACTTTAAGAAAATGAAAAAAAAAATTCGATTTTTTGAAAATTACAAGTGCGCATGCCCCCTTAAATAGACAAGGTTCAATTTCTATTTTCAATATTTATTGTAGCCGATCCAAAACAATGCCGAATAACAAGTTCATAAAACTAAGATCTTGCGCAGAAGCTCCACCAAAGCTCCCAAAGTGCATGCGCATGCTCCCAAAGATTTAAAATAAAAATTGAAGATATATATACAAAAAAAAACAACTCGGTAAAATACCGGTGACGAGCCTGCATGCGGATTGAAAAATATCTGATATCAATTTTAGTAACCGAAATATGCTATATAGGTGCACAAAATTGCTTATAAAACATATTCTTGTTCGGCACGTGCAAGAAAACAAAAAAAAAATTTGGCATGTACAGACCAAGAATATTTTTTATAAGCAATTTTAGCAGGATTTTTTTTATATTGCTTACTTAGCTTCAATGTGTCTGCTCCAAGTGAGTTGTCTCTTAAGGGGTATGACAATGTACCTTACTTCGTTTCCTAGATGTAGCACAGTATTGTCTAATATAACGGAGGGCAATCTCGTCTGACTAATCTAAATGTAACGTGTTAACGCCTTTTGCTCATTGACCTTAATTCGCCAGCCGGCCAGCCATTTTTCTGGACTTTTTTTGACGTGTGGACTTTTTGGTCGACTATGGGTTGTAGTGCCGACTATGCTCACGACTATGGTCGTTTGCTATGCCAGCTATGGTCTGGCAATGGCCTAACTCGATTACCCATGGCTTCAGCTGCGGGTATTTTAAATTTGTTTGGACTTTTTAATTTCAACTCCGCATTTACATTGAAAGAAATGGGACTCATCTAATAACATTTGAGTGCCTAGCCTTTGTAAATGGTACCAAATACTTGAACCAGAGTGAAAGCATAAGAAAAATTGCTGGCGTGGCAGCCTCCCCCTGCTGAAAATTACCGGGCATAGCCACGCGTTAAGTTTGCCAATGCATCAGAGAATGAACAACCAAAACCTGAAAAATAACCCAAACCCTCAAGAATGAAGTAAAGTCGGCTGGATCAACGCACACCTGGATCGCTGTCGGCTTGGGAGTAACCCTTCTAATCAACAGTTTCATCCTGCAAGTGCTCTTTATTTAAGTATATGTAAAACAGAACTGAGGGAATTAACTGTACGAAAATGCTTGCTTGGTCGGTCGACCGGCCGCGTGGTTATAAAATGACCATAACACGGCCCCCAAAGGCGGGTGTGCTGAGTCGGCATCTAGAAACACTAGGGTGGTCCAATAATAATCCAAGATTTCTACCGACTGTTTGTTACCCTTCAGTAAGGTTAACTATTCCCCCTTAGAAGTAAGATCCTCGCTCAACTTGACTGTTTCGACAACCTGCCATATTTCCCATGACGCTCGGGTCTTCTCCTCCACACGAGATGTCGAAACAGTCAAGTTGAGCGAGGATCTTACTTCTAAGGGGGAATAGTTAACCTTACTGAAGGGTAACAAACAGTCGGTAGAAATCTTGGATTATTATTGGACCACCCTAGTGTTTCTAGATGCCGACTCAGCACACCCGCCTTTGGGGGCCGTGTTATGGTCATTTTATAACCACGCGGCCGGTCGACCGACCAAGCAAGCATTTTCGTACAGTTAATTCCCTCAGTTCTGTTTTACATATACTTAAATAAAGAGCACTTTAAATCTCTATTGACACATCAGCACTCTACCAGTGCCATATCATTGGTGGCCAGTTAGGTTCAGCACTGTTACCAGCCGCCAATTACCAACCAACTACTTGGACAGCAGCTACACAGCGGCTGCCACAATACCCAGCAAGCACCCTACCATTACCACGTCGTCATCGGCTCGTCCAGGAGCAGCACCGACACCGGGCCACCAATGCTAATATAACTTCCACATTCTTATTTCTTAGTTCTTATATCCCCCTGATTAGGTGCAAACAGAAATGTCGTCGAGTGGAAATCCCCATTTGAGTGGATTTCCACACACTGGACATGCGAGTGTTCATGCAAGCAGAATAGAATTCTATAGGTAGCATTTTCGAAGGCTGTTGAATCAGAAAAGGAAATCCCGTGCACGGTAAAGATGCAGGGAACTTGTAGGCAGAAATATAAAAAAGGTAATTAACATCCCTGCCAAGAAGAGAGCATGAGCGGTCAGCATAATAAGAGTGGACAGCTTAGCAAAATAAGATAAGTAAATGAGAAGAAATCCCAAAAACATGAATTTGAACCACATTTGAACCAGAACAGAGCATCAACAAGTTTCCAATAATGCCTGCATCGATTGTTGTTTGCAGTACAGCAAACATATGTAGAAGATATGTGGAATGTTGTGAACAGAAAAGAATAAAGGGTAAAGCGGAGCCACTAACTGAGAGTTTTTTGACGATCTAGGCTGTGATAGAGGGAGACTTCCCGGAAGGTCAATAATCTTTTCAGGTTCTCTATGAAAAAAAAGGGCCAGACTCCGACAAAGTTGCGTAGCTGTAACTTATCAGCAGTAAATGTTGACTTTTTTTCTGTGCATATGTTATTTGTCCACATGGTAGAAGATTGTCGACGTGTCGGTATATTCAGGCAATATAAAACAAAACACGTCAACAAAATTAAAATCGGGCAATAAAGACAACTTTTACGTTGTTCTGCTTCCAAACTAAGTCGAGAAAAAGCTTCAATTGGAACTAAAGAATAACAAAAACACATACCAGCTGAATAGCAGCAAAGGCTTGCAAGTCGCATTAGGGGGTATTGTACCTGACGTTCAGTTTGGTGTGTTAGCGAAGGCACTATGTTAAAAAAATGACCCATAAAAAATATTATTTTGATATTACATAAGGACAAAAACGCGTCCTATCCAAAACGATCTAACAGCCAAAAACGAAGTGCATCCTTTATGAAATATGCAATACCTGTTTCACAGACGCATCATAGTGGAATGGTCCAATTCAATACACTAACTGCCAGAAGTATGGGCACACCATAGGGCTTGTGGAGATGGTCGCAACACCGATAACTGCCTTGCCTTGCAGCCTTACAGCGACAACAGCATATTCTCGAAACACACGAAATGGTTCCATACAATCCGAAGTCACATCGGAAGTATTCTTTGCCTTCCCTGTACTTGTAACGGAGGTGTTGAATAACATATGAACGGCCAATTCAGAACACAAAAATCATTTGATCGAATAGCTTGTTCTGGGAAAGAGAAGCAAGCGTAAGGCTTGGAAAACCAACAGATTATCAGCATCTTAGAAGCTATTCAAGGAAGCTTCATGCAACCTCTCCGAGGTCCTAAAACATACCACTGAAAATGCACAGCGAGAGTAGATAGCTATCACCGACCAGATCCAGAGTTCCTCTTTTGCAAGCCTATCCGAGTTCAAGTAGCGAACTGCGCTGTATAGATTATCTGAAAACTCTTCAAGGAAATCTCCTTGGCTACACGACTTGGCTACTTCCCAGAAAAATAAAAAAAATCGATTAGAAAAATAATCGCTCCTGTTTACTTTGGAACGCTTCCTGTAGAAGCAGAGAATAGAAGCAGAAATATCTTAGCAGTCTTGAACTGAGCTGGGACACTGAAAAATTCTGCTGCAGGAAAGCGTCGACTACATTCCATAGGTTATTGGACCACGTAATAGGCCTTGATATGTCACAACATACCTTCGAGTACCAAGATGATAAAATCGTATGTATAATTAAATGCTTATGGTAGAAACATATGCCATTTTTGGCAAAAAATGGACACCAATGATTACGGTGCGGGTTTGGGCAGGATACGAAGAAGGGCTAGAGAAAAATTACTCAGCCTCCGAAACGGAGTACCTAGTCATGCCTAGGTATGGTCAAATACAAAAATGTGACCCTTCTAGAAGGAATACCAGTTCGACGTGATCATGGATCATATGGCTGTTCATTTTTTACAGCAACATCTGTAACAACATCTAGATCCCAATCAGAGAATAATTAAGGAGCCCTATCGAACTCAAAGACGACGTGTGGATAAGCACGCTTAAAGAGAGAATAAAGAAAAGCCCACAAAAATATCCAGATTACGCAGAAGAAGGCCTGGAAATATCGTCATTTTGGCGACGGCAGGCCATCTAGACGGAAGGAAGAAAATTGAAGCAACACAATGTGTCAGCAAGTTACTTCACGCCAGGGATGCACAGGGACGTCCGGAAGTACGTACGGATGTGTGAAAAGTCTATGCGGTGTAAGTCTAACCCGATGTTGGTTGCGTAAATGTTGAGGCAGGTCGCCGAAGAACCATGGGAGACAACATGACAACATGAAACTACAATGTTTCCGGTAACGGTCGAAAGATTCCTAAAGTGGAGGAGTCGGTACCGTTGAAGAAGGCGACAACTAAGGCGCAGCAAAAGGTTATCTATGAAGAATTGTTGTCCAGTACGGGTGCCTAATTTGATGGTACCCGACGATAATGTCCAGCTTACCGGCAGGAGCGCCAAGAGGTCCTTCTAGGAGAACGGAGTGCGTTATTAGTATAATTCGCAAAAGAATCCGACAGTAATGGAGAACATGACGGTAAAAAGAATGATTGCAAAAATTGCGGGAAAAGACCAAGAACATGGGATGAGCACTGGCCGGAATAAGTTCTGGCAGTAAAAGCGTATTCGCCATGTTTTATGACGCAAGGATTATGAAGCATCTGTCCTACGAAAATGCGTTGGGACTAACAGGGTACGCCATCGAAGAACGCGGAGACATTGCGTTTCAGCTGGTTCGGAGAAACATGCACCACAGGACCAGACTTGGCTTTACAACTTGAGAAGTCGGGAATTAAGTTCGAAAATTACCGAAATGACAGAACCATCTGAAATGAAAAAAACAAATATTTTCCTTTAGTACAGACCTAAAACTAAAAACTGAACGAAGGAAAAAAAAATCAAGTGAAAATTGAATTTTTGGGACACCTTTTTTCAAAATTTTGGTGAAATTTTTTTTTGTTAAACAGTTGTAAACAACGAAAAATAAAATCCTGTGCAAAATTTTAAGTTCGATTCAAGATCGCTTGAGCAGTTTCCGAGAAATCTTGACAACCGACTTCGAAAACACAGTTTTGAGAAAAACGCGCTCAAAGTTTGCGCTCTGCCTACTCGAGCGTCCACCTTTTCAGGGCTGTATCTCCGAAAGTTTTATTCGAATCGACTTGGAAATTTGGGAGAATATTCTTAAGATTCTGTAGAATTTTATGAAAAAAAATAAAAAAAAAGATTTTTTTTTACCGCCAAACCCCACTAACCCCTTAATTTATTTTATAAAATTAATTAATTAATAAATACAGTAGATGCATAATTTCAGTAGTTTATGATTAATTGCTTTCGAAAGGGCTTTTATACAGATATTATTTTGACCTACTTTAGTAAAGCAATCAGTTAATCACTTAATCCTATTGAGTGAACTAAATCTTTTGAGATTTCATTTAAACCTGTTACGTGGAAGTACAGCTTCTTAAACGAGTTCTTTTTAAAACATACATTCCCGCCTAGTTCCTAAATCAATAAATTCCCGTTCTACACCTGGAGACCGTTATGTTAGGCTTTATCTACAGTATAAATCCTCTTTAGCCCAATGTAAAATTCAGTCCGGCTTAGATGATATTCAAATGGTGTTCAGCAAACGATTTTAATCTTAAATGCAAACTTATGAAATTTTATCGATAAAGCCCCTGTTGGGCCAAGCAGCCACCAAAAAGTGCATTTAAAATAATCATAAAATGCTTAGCTGCAGCTGTTGTTGTCAGCGTGTATTCTTCTCTGTTTTGTCTCCCAGTTTCGCATGCGCTTTATTGGTATTTGTAGCGCATGCACTTTGGGAGCTTTGGTGGAACTTTTGCGCAAGCTCTTAGGTTTTATGCACTTGTAATTCGGCATTGTTTTGGTTCGGCCGCGGAATTTGTTTTGGGGTTAAATTGAGCCACAATAAATTGAATTATAAAATTGAACCTTGTCTATTAATTCGGCCGCTATCAAAACGCTGATAGCTCAACATTTGGTGACCCCGACGTGATTTCATCCCGGTTTATTATTGTGATCATCATTAAAAGTGCCAAGAAAGTGCCCTTGTTGTTGTTGGTACAAGTTGCATTTTAATTGAAGAATGGAGTCTGGAGCTGAGACTATTGGAACTGCTGCCGCAACCCGGGAAAGGATGCTGCGGAGAAGAGCAGAGGTGGCCTGCCAGGAAATGGAGGCGCTGCATCATAAGGCGAAGGCTGCGGCGCGGACTGAGGATACTGAGAAGCGTTTGCGTGAGCGGTTCACCGCGCTTCAAGAAGAGTTGGAGGAGCCTAATTTTAGCGAGATCGGGAGCGATCTGTATTGGAGATTCTCGCAGCTGGCGACTGATGTGGAAGTGGAAATTCAGGTGGAGGTTGCCAAGCGCTCCATGAGAATCGCTGCCCACTCCACACTTCTCGACGGTGCCAGTGTATCGCCAATGCAATACAAGCCAGCCCCCTCCTTGCCACCGTGGCCGATGCCAACATTCAGCGGCGGCTATGCCGAGTGGCCGGATTTCTGCGCCCCTTTTAAGACCACGATTGACAGCCATCCCCACCTAACGAAAACGGAAAAGCTCCGGCTCATTTCATGCCTGCGCGAGTCAGCCTTGGATACGGTGAGAGCTCTGGAAATTACTGACGCGAACTACGATGTGGCCCTTGACCTATTGCGCAATCGTTTTAGTAATCGGCGTTTAATATTTCAGTCTCACATTAATGAGATCCTGCAGCTTCGTGTGGTCGAGCCAGGGTCTGTTGCTACTTTGCGGGAGCTATCGGATCGGTTCAATGGGCATATGCGTGCTCTTATGAGTTCCGGATCAGCTGCCGAGATCCAAGGATGTTTGCTTATCCAGATTATCCTGCAAAAGTTGGATCCTGCCACAAAGCCCAAGTGGGAAGACACTCTCGCCGGAAGCAACGACAGCCTTCCATCTTGGGAGTCCATGGCACGATTCTTGGAGCAAAGGGGCCGGACTCTTGAATGCGTCGACTTCTCTTTGGCTGCGTATCCACCAGCTAACCAAGTGGGCCGAGGTAGATCTTTGAATAACCGATCTTCGTGCATGGTTATTAACGCCCGTCCTGTTCTCTGCGCCCTGTGTGGTATTTCGGTGCACGAGCTTCCTTCTTGTTCAAAGTTCGAGCTTCCTTCTTGTAGTGCTTTGACAATTGAGGAACGGTACGACAAAGTGCGGCGTCTGGCTCGGTGTTTTGTTTGTCTGGAGGATGGCCATCTCGCTCGCGGATGCTCAGCTTCCCGCTGCTCGACGTGGAATCACCGGCATCATATTTTGTTGCACCCTCGCGGGCAAATTTCACCCGCACGAGTCTCGCGTCCCATCGGTGCCGTTTCTGTTGCGCACTCATCCCGCTCAATCAACCCTGTTATGAACCAGGATCGCAATGCTGAGCTAGTGCTCCTGCCAACAGCCAATGTGCTCGTTCGTGGTCGATCTGGAGCCTTCTTGCCTTGCCGAGTTTTATTGGATTCCGGTTCACAAGTGCACCTCATCTCGTCTCGGCTGGCGAATGAACTTCAGCTTGGCCGTTCCAAATGCTCCACAACGGTGGCCGGTTTCGGCGGCGCTGGGTTTGAAACAGATGGAGCATCCGTTAATGTGTGCTTGAAGTCCCGCCTTAGCACGTATTCAGTGGAAATTGAGGCTGTTGTAGCTTCACATATAACGGACTATCAACCTAGCCAGGACATAGATGCTTCGCGCTGGAAGATTCCTGGCAATATGGATCTAGCTGACCCCAACTTCCACAAAACGCAGTGAGTGGACCTGTTGATTGGAGCCAGCTTATTCTTCGACCTATTGATGGCTGGTCAAATCCAATTAAGTCACGGGCTCCCCATGGCCCAGAATACTCGATTTGGCTGGGTTATTTCTGGACGCGGTGAACTATCACGGGATGTGTCGTCGATCTATACTAGGAAAGACAACCCACGGAATAACCACTGAAATGATGTGACTGCTGCCCCTTCCAACAGTGTTATTGAAGGCCCACCCTTCAATGGGGGGAGGATGTTGGGCCAAGCAGCCACCAAAAAGTGCATTTAAAATAATCATAAAATGCTTAGCTGCAGCTGTTGTTGTCAGCGTGTATTCTTCTCTGTTTTGTCTCCCAGTTTCGCATGCGCTTTATTGGTATTTGTAGCGCATGCACTTTGGGAGCTTTGGTGGAGCTTTTGTGCAACCTCTTAGGTTTTATGCACTTGTAATTCGGCATTGTTTTGGTTCGGCCGCGGAATTTGTTTTGGGGTTAAATTGAGCCACAATAAATTGAATTATAAAATTGAACCTTGTCTATTAATTCGGCCGCTATCAAAACGCTGATAGCTCAACAGCCCCTTCTTAACATGTCTTCTTAATGGTTATTAAAGCTAAGGGTGTTCTTGGCTTTATTAAAATATTATTCAATAACACTCTAATATGCACATAGCTAATACACACTGTACCACATGGAGAATTTATACAACATGTAAATACATTGTATTATTGTATAAACTATAGCAGAAAGTCAGATGTAAAACTCAAATTGAAATGTATTCACTTGGGAATGCCTCAGATTATATATATGAAGTGCATTTCCCCACTGCTTATTCATATACTCCATCTTTCGCGCTACTACTTACCACATACATACATAAGTAATAAAGTTTCTTCGCTGCCGGCTTTACTGGCAGCGCAGCTACGAGACTTTAATGAAATAAAGAATAAGAGATCAATATGAGAAAAAACTTTGAATGAATAAAGACCATAAAGTTCTATTTTTGTATCTTGTATATATTTGTATAAATTACTGCAATAAAAACCTGCAAGGATACACCACACCACATGGCGACCGAGACAGGACACCGTGGAAGATTATTAGTCCTTAGCAAAGACTAAAGCATCAAGAATAGCTATCGTTGGGAAGCGGAAACAAAAGGAAAAATATGAGTGAGAAGAGTGATATGATGGGAAAGCGCGGCAAAAAGTTAAAAAAAGAATAGCGCATCTGGGATGGCTACTCTATATGAAAACTCCGGCATCGGCATTGTCGACAGCTCAAAAGTTACAAAACGAGCTTGACTTTTTATTTGAAAAAAAACGAAAAAGTCCAAACACAACTACTCATTCAAACATCAAATATTAAACCGCCAACCCAAAAGAAGCTTCGGCAACAAAAAAAGATATGCCCCAACGACTGCAGAGGTCCCCTGGAATCACCCTTCTGTGATCACACATGTGCCAGCACCGGTGCCCCAACAAGATAATGAAATGATAAAAGATATCTCATCAGGCTAAGCCCGGAACATTGAGCCGACAGCGCTACTAAGAGCGCCTACCGAATAAAATATTTTTACCGAATAAACAAATTAATTAGCCTTAATGTAAATATTGTAAAATTGAGCGGTAACCTTTCTGCATGATTAGAGTGCGGCCTGTAAAGCGACACAAATACCAGGCAGGAAATTATGTAATATTAATTTTTACAACATTTAATTGAACAATTTGAATATATATTTTTAAAATGTATTTTTAAATGTAGAAAGATTCACTGTGGAAATGGACAATTTGCGAAAGCTCCTAGAAGCGGCATATGTTGACGAAGGCTTACCATTCGAAAATGCTGATAAGTTTAGTACTAAGGAAGTTATAATCACAATAGTTAAAAATTGTGAGCACGGAAACCTAAAAACTATCTTAGAAGCAGGCAATTTCAGTAAAATAAATGATGCCGTAAGTAAATATATACATTGTAGCACAGAAATTACTGGAAGCATTTTCAATATCAGTGTATTTTATCACAATAAAAGTCAACCCTATCGAGGTAATAACTTTAGTTGAAAATTCAGAGGTAGAGGAAACGGTTGTGGATATTACCATAATGTTAAATATAATAATACCAACAATGGCGGCAACGTCTATAGAGGAAATTACCGCGGGCAAATCGCTTATAGAGGAAACTCTAATAATACCAACGTTAGAATGACCCAAGGTAATTCGGAAAACTCGTAGGATCCTTAAATGATCAGAACTAGACAACACTAAGGTGTACAACATCAATCTCATTCAAATAACACAGTGCAACAGTGATTCTGAACTTTTGAAGTGACATAGTAGCAATTGTTTATTGGGTCGAGTATATCACAAAACCATGTATGAAATATTTGTAACACCCTCAAAATCTTGATTTATGGTTAAAAAACCGTTTTTTGGGACTTTTTGCGCTTAAAAATTCCTGAACGCGTTTTTTTAAACCGATTTTAAAATTGCCGGTGTTTTTCAATAGTTTGAGGTTGTAGCTTCTGAAAAAATATATTTTAGATATTGTTAAACAAAACGGACAAAATTTTTACACCTGAAACCGAAATTTTCGCCTTTTATTCGTCTTTTTCGGACCTATTATATTTTTAAAAGTGAATTTTTTTTTTAATAATAAGGTATATATTATCTAAATACATTTTAATTAATAGATATTGAACTTGCATAAACGCTTATAACGGTAAAAAATATTTTCCGGTAAACGGTAAAAAAATATTATATATTTTTAATAATAGTGATTATAAGGCTGTGAAATAGGCAAGAACGCTCGTTTTTTATCATAACAAGAAAGGAAAGCTAACTTCGGGCGGAGCCGAAGTTGATATACCCTTGCAGTTAAGGTTGTTCCATTTCCGATCGTTCAGTTATATGGCGGCTATTGGATATAGTTGGCCGATCCCTATGAAATTTGGCAAATCAGATTATTTTGCCCAAAATGGAATCTGTACCAAGTCCCATATTTCTAACATTAAAAACACCAAAGTTATGCCCATTCCGATCGTTCTATGACAGCTATAGGATATAGTCGGCCGATCCTTATGAAATTTGGTACATAAGATATTTTGGTCAAACATAACATGTGTGGAAAGTCCCAACCCTCTAAGTTAAAAAACACCAAAGTTATGGCATTTCCGATCAATCAGTTATATGGCAGCTATAGGATATAGTCGACCGATCCCGGCCGTTCCGACTTATATACTGCCTGCAAAGGAAAGAAGGATGTGTGCAAAGTTTCAACTCGATAGCTTTAAAACTGAGAGACTAGTTTGCGTAGAAACAGACAGACGGACAGACGGACATGCTCATATCGACTCAGGAGGTGATCCTGATCAAGAATATATATACTTTATAGGGTCGGAGATGTCTCCTTCACTGCGTTGCACACTTTTGACCAAAATTATAATACCCTCTGCAAGGGTATAAAAGTAACTTAAACAAAGATTTTGTTAAATTTTGTCGTACAGTGTAATGTAGTTCGAACAAATCAAGAGTCCAAAAGATAATGGTCTTGTCTCAATTTTACAAAAATTTGCACCGCAATTCTAAACTCAACTGAAAAGTCTATGTGGCCAGTAAACGGAAATATTTATACTTGAAACCGAGTCAAAATTCACAAATAATTTCCATAAACAAAAACTGAGATTAAGAGATAAAACACCAGTTTACATAAAAAATTATAATAGAAACGCTCATAGTCAAGTAGAAGAAATTCAAGCCTAAGTGCAAAAATTATTTTACGGACGGAATAATAGAGCAGTCAGTCTCAGAATATAATAGTCCCCATCTTTTAGTACCCAAAAAAGCACTTCCAAACAGCGAAAAAATTATTATCCGACAAAATTCAATTCCAAAAATTGATGAATGGATAGAGCTTACCGAAAATTTAAGAAATATAACGTCCTTTTCAACAATCAATGGTGCCTACCGCTTCACGCGGTTTGGTCTAAAAATTGCTCCCAAACTCTCTCCAGAGAATGATGGTGCTATGGAGCATTCTCAGAACTGGAGGCCTCACAAGCATTTCTTTATATGGATGATTTAATATTAATATATAATATATGCTTAAAAAATTAACCGATGTTTTTAACAAAAGCTGGAAATATAATCTTAAACTACATCCAGAAAAATGTTCATTTTTTATGCATAAAGTCACATTTTTGGGACACAAATGCTCAGATAAAGGAATCTTACCTGATGACAAAACATATAAAGTAATTGAAAATTATCCAGTTCCACACGAGCCAGATGATTTGTTGCATTCTGTAATTATTATAGAAGATTTATCGAAAACTTCGCCGACTATTCGCGGCTCATAACTAGATGGTGGAAAAGGTTATGGAATGTGCCTTTGGAGTGGACTGATGAGTATAAAAAAACTTTCTTACACTTAAAATCCCAGCTCTTGAAGCCGACCTTATTACAATACCCTGATTTTAAAAAAGAATTTTGTATAACCACAGATGCAAGTAAACTGGCGTGTGGTGCCGTTTTAACTCAAAATCATAATGGCCACCAACTAACAGTTGCATAGCATCTAGATCATTTACAAAGGGTGAAAGTAATTGATGGATTGTGTATTTGATGGGGAATACTTTTTGAGATTGTGTTAAATACACATACATATATTATATAAGTAATAAAGTCTCTCCGCTGCCCGCTTTACTGGCAGCGCAGCTACGAGACTATAATGAAATATAAAATAAGAGCTCATTATGAAAAAGGCTTTGAATGAATAAAGACCATAAAGTTCTATACTTGTATCGTGTATCTTGTATATACTTGTATCTTGAAAGAACAAAAATTATTCTTCGTTAGCTTTTTAAGCATTTTATCCATTTATTAAGTCGAATCTATCCCCGCGATTTGAGCCGTACGTGATACCGTAATGTTCCTCAGCCGATTTGTTGGGAGGTGGCCTGTTCGTAGCATCGGATCCCGCGTAAATAAAATGTCCCATCCTTCTATATATAGTCGACCGATCTTTATAAAATTGGGTTGATATTATAAGTTGGTTTAAAAGGAATACATAGAAAGTCCCATCCTTCTTCACGTAAATCTTCCTACTCACTGAGTTAGTAAGATCACTCCCGTGATCTTTGTGAAACTTGGTCAATTAATTGAGCTGACCCAAAATATAATCTGTAGAAACTTCACTCGATTTCACTCTTTCTCTATATACCGAACGGTCGTAGATTTTTTATGCGCTTGCGTTTAAAAGAATTTAAGTTATTAAACTACATTCTGCATTTATAATTATAAGATTATTTTGCCGTATTGCTACTCGTTGTGCAGTGTCATATTTTGATGAACATTATACGGAAATGGTAATATAGAAATGCTTTCGAGTCTGTATCTTTTTTTACCTTAAGTTACCTTAAGTTCTTTCATTACACATTAGTAATTAATTTTCTGAATTTATTTATTTGCACTTATTTGTTAACGCTCACCCAAAATATAATCTGTAGAAACTTCACTCGATTTCACTCTTTCTCTATATACCGAACGGTCGTAGATTTTTTATGCGCTTGCGTTTAAAAGAATTTAAGTTATTAAACTACATTCTGCATTTATAATTATAAGATTATTTTGCCGTATTGCTACTCGTTGTGCAGTGTCATATTTTGATGAACATTATACGGAAATGGTAATATAGAAATGCTTTCGAGTCTGTATCTTTTTTTACCTTAAGTTACCTTAAGTTCTTTCATTACACATTAGTAATTAATTTTCTGAATTTATTTATTTGCACTTATTTGTTAACGCTCTCTTCAACGCAGAGAACTGCTAAATACCGCTCCCTACATTGTAGGTTAATTCAAAGGTTAAAGGTTTGTATTGTTATTGGTGTTTGTATACAAAGGTTTGTATTTCAAATGATTTATTAAAATGGATTATCATATTTTCGGCTAGTTAAAATGTATGCAACAAGCCCATTTCATAATCCCACCATCTTTTGTTGGCTGTTTGAAACTGTTGCATACGCCGAATGGTTTGGCCTCACTGCATCTGTGTCTGATGCCTTTTTCCATCGGGAGGATGGACAGGGGTATGATGGAGACGTGGAAAGTTGAAAAAATCGTTTGGCAGAGGTTAGTGATAAAGTAATGAAAGAATGGACCCATCAAGAGGAATGGTATCCAAAGGGGATGCCAAGCTTACCGAGAGGGCGGCACTAGAGCACACATCTCCAAAAACGAAGAGAGCCACAAACCAAACTGGCTACCATGCACCAGGCGGACTCATTACTTTGGCGCGGGCATGGGGAGTGGAGATCTTGGCGACTGGTAAATGACGGAAGGATAGGCGACGACGGTGGTGACGAGCAGAATAGCGAAGAGCCGGCGGAGGCACCGTGACGTGGAAGAGGCATCTGAATTGTAAAAGATGTTAAGCCAAGAAGCTAAAATTTGCTATGTAAAATAATTTATTTTCTAAACCTGAGAAGCAGCGGCGGGCTTATCAGCAGTTCTGTTTTTGTTTATTTCTCCCCCGTTCGCATGCGCTTTGCTGGTATTTGTAGCGCATGCGCTTTGGGGAGTTTTTTTGTAGAGCTGCTGCACACTAGCACATCTTGCATTTGTGCGCGTTCTCCCGCCTCGCCTCTTGCCAGCGAAATGATAAACAAATGCATTTTTCTGAGTTTCTATCGCTAAGCATTGATTTTCTTGTATTTTTGGCATTATCTGCGGCTTCGAGTTTGGTAAGATTGAACCCTCGAATAAAAACATTGAACTTTGATTGAAATTGAATTGTGGAATCGTTTATTTATTTGGCCGCTCATAAAAAATATGAATAGCTCAACATTTTGGTGACCCCGACGTGATTTCATCCCGATTAATTATCGTGATCAGCATTTAATACCGTTGTTTTTGTTGTCACAAAGTTGCATTTTAATTTAATTGCACAATGGAATCGGGAGCTGAAGCTTCTGCATCTGCTGCATCAAGCTGTGAAAAGATGCTGCAGAGACGCGCAGAGATAACATGCCAGGAAATGGAGGTACTGCATCGGAAGGTCAAGGCTGCGATGCAGACCGACGATTTTACTATTTTGACCCTCAAGTCTATGGAGAAGCGTCAGCGCGATCGCTTCACCATTCTGCAGGAGTAATTGGAGGAGCTAAATTACAGCGAGATCGGGAGCGATTTATATTGGCGATTCTCTCAGCTGCCTACGGACGTGCACGTTAACATCCAGGTGGAGGTGGCCACGGGTTCCATGAGAGTTGCTGCTCACTCTACGCTTTTGGATGCTACCTGTGGTGCTGGGATTTCAGCCACTCCATACAGGCCTGCTCCCTCATTGCCCCCGTTGCCAATGCCAACATTTAGCGGCGGCTATGCCGAGTGGCCGGATTTCTGCGCCCTATTTAGGACAACCATTGACAGTCCAGGCTCAAGGCTCAAGTCTGAGCACTTAGCCCGCAGATGCTCATCCTTCCGCTGCCCAATTTGCAATCGCTGACATCATGCGCTATTGCATCCTTGCGAGCATTTATCTAGCGCCACTTCCGTTCCCGCTTCCGGTTTGGATCCGGCCAATGAAGGTATGGTTGCGACCTCTCAGGCTCCTCCTGCTAATACTCTTGTTGCCCAGGATCGCTGCGCTGAAGTAGTGTTCTTGCTAGGCTAGATCACGAGCGTTTCTTCCTTGTCGAGCGCTACTTGACTCTGGCTCACAAGTTCATCTTATCACATCACGGCTGGCCAGCCAACTTTAGCTTCATCGGTCCAAATGTTCTCTAGCACTGACTGGCCTTGGAGACGCTGAATTCACTACGGATTCTGTGTACATTGAGGCAGTTGTGGCACAGAGCATCATAGAGCGTCAACCTGGCCTGAACATAGATGTGTCCAACTGGAAGGTTCCAGCCAATGTAGCTCTAGTTGATCCGAACTTCCACACGTTTTGGATGGGTAGTTTCTAGAGGAGGTGGCACCCCAGGAAAACTTTATATGGCCGCCTCATATAAGATGATTCCTGCTGACCCTTTAGACGATCGCCTCGATTATCTTCTCCACCAATTCTGGGAATTGGATGCTTGCACTGCGCCTATGATTCAGGCTACTAAGGAGGAGCTTGATTGCGAGGCCCATTTCGTCATGCACCACGTCCGTCTTGAATCAGGTGCCTTCAGTTCGTCTTTCAATCAATCTCAGTGCGGAGCTGTTAGGGGAATCCTATGCACAGGCTTTGTGGCGGTTCCATTCACTTGAGCGCGAATTTAAGGACCCATACGTCTTATAAGTCTCTCATCAAGGAATACTTGGATCTGGGTTACATGTCTATGGTGCCGCAGGAATTGCGAGGTAAGTGCCAGTATTTCCTTCCCCATCACTGCGTCCTGAAGGAAGACAGTTTTACTACTAAGCTGAGAGTTGTGTTCGATAGTTCGGCTGCTACATCCTCTGGTTATTCCCTCAATGATGTCCCGATGTCCGGCCCCGTTATTCAACCGAAGCTTTTTCATACCTTGCTTCGGTTTCGGTCTCACCTTGTAGCTTTGACAGGAGATATTTGTAAGATGTACCGCTGTGTAAGGGTCTTTCCGGATGATAGTTTTCTGCAGTGCATACTCTGGTGAGATTCTATCCATGATGACGTGAAGATTTTTAAGCTCGACACCGTGACGTATGGCAGGACAGGACCTATCGTCACCAGGGCAAAGATCCTATGGCAGAGGCTGTGCCGAGAAAATTTGACATGGGATGAAAGCCTTCCTCAATTCCTTCTCTCCGAGTGGTTGCAATTCTGTTCCAGTTTTGACCAAACTCAGCGAATTAAGTTTCCTCGTTTAGTCATTTCCTGCCAAGAAAGGCTGGTGGTCCACGGATTTTGCGACGCTAGCTTGGGTGCGTTTGGAGCTTGCGTATATGTATTTTCAGGGTCTGATTGTCGAGTGGCACCCATTAAAACTAAGACAGAACCGAAGCTAGAACAATCTGGAGCTGAGTTACTAGAAAGACTGATGGCTGAAGTTGCTGATCTTGGAACTGAAGTAGTGGAGATA
This sequence comes from Drosophila ananassae, assembly GCF_017639315.1. Classification (NCBI taxonomy): domain Eukaryota; kingdom Metazoa; phylum Arthropoda; class Insecta; order Diptera; family Drosophilidae; genus Drosophila; species Drosophila ananassae. The sequence goes on along the minus strand of NW_025319037.1, from coordinate 7,146,925 downwards.
AAGGAGATTATTATTGTTGGTGTGACTCCTCGGTTGCCATATCCTGGATTCAAGATGAACCTGCTCGATTTGACGTGTTTGTTTTTAATCGCGTCTCTTCCATACAGGAGCTCACCAAGGCGTTATGTTCCTACTGCTTTTAACCCAGCCGATCTACTGTCAAGAGGTTCTCTTCCCACTGAGCTATTAAACTCCCAGCTTTGGTCCCAAGGCCCTCCATTTTTTCGTGGTTTCAAAGATGATTGGCCCATCGCTATTGTGGCCGAAAAAACAACTATCGGACTTCGCGCCACGACTTTATTGGCTACGGCTCTACCCAGGGATATCGCCGCATTGTCAAAGTTTGCCAACTCGTTTCCCTCCCTACAGAGAGTGTTCGCCTACACTTACAAATTTTTCCGCCGCATCCGTCAAGACGGGATTTCTGTCCATGATCTCCAAGGAGGAACCCATCTGCTGTTGCGCGTCGTCCAGCTTACCAAGTTTAAGGAAGAGATAAGCTTACTGAAATCACGCAGATTGGTTCCGCCCTCAAGCCTGCTTGCCTCGCTTGCTCGCTATGTGGATGATGCTGGTTTGCTTAGTGTTGACGGGCGATTGCGGAACTCTACGCTGGATTTTGATGGACGTCATCCGATCATTCTTCCCAGAGGCCATCCCGTCACTTCGGCTATGGTGACTCACTTTCGCGAGAAGAACCTGCTTTCTGGCCCTCGAGCGCTAATTGCGAAAATCCGTTCTCAATACTGGCCCATTGGGGGGAGGAAGACCGTTTCAAGGGTTTTGAACAAATGAATACGCTGTTTTTGCGCAAAGCCTCGTCAAGTGGAGCATGTCATGGCTGATTTTTGCGGAACGTTTTTCTACAAGGCAGAGACTCGGAGTAAGGGTTTAAATGTTATGTGAGCGTATTCATCTGCTTCAGTACGAAGGCAATCCATTCGGAGTTAGTCAAGGACCTTTCCATCGCTTCATTTCTGAGCGCCCTCCAACGGTTTATTTGTACGCGACGTACAAGACAGATATACCCAGACAGATATGGTCGGATCATGCCACCAATTTTGTGGATGCCAAGAATGAGCTTATGGAGTTCAAGCGAAGATTCCTCAGCCAGGATCACCATTATATCGAGTGGCGGTTTATTCCTCCATTGTATCATGTTCCATCGAACGTTCCAATGATTTTAATGTAATAAACAGCCGAAGTTTGGTTTAATCTTCTTTATTTTATTTAGGTCAGGAGCAGCTGTTGTTGCCGCTCCGAGCTCATAGGAGTTTCTGAATTTACAAATTTACTTAGGAGTTAAAGGAGGTCTAAGTCTCGTAACTGCGCTGCCCAAAGCGGCAGCGGAGAGACGGTTATGTATTCTTAAGTATATAGTTATGTTATGTATATATGTTCGCTTAGGAGGAGGTATGTGGACATGCATAAGGTCCACTCGTGTTACGTATATGCGGACATATGCACTTTTCGGCGTACAGCAAAGGCACAGCGGGCGATTCATATTTCGGTGCACTTAGGTTTATGAACGAGACCTTGAATAACATAAACACTGCGACAAAGTGTTACAATGTGTACCCTTTAAGTACTCTTGGTACAGTGGGTGGTCGATATATATATAAGATATTAATTGTGCATATATGTGCATATTACATCTCCCTCCTTTTTAAAAATAACGTAATTTAATGAAGTTATTTTCTAACATAGATTGTACAAAATTTAATAAATTTTTCTTTTTTTGTGGGGTTATTTTCGGTATGCTTATTTTTCTCTTTTTTTTCATTATTTGGTCATTTTTATTTCTTTTTTTTGTTTTGTTTTTATGTATGGTTATTTTTCTCTTTTTTTTGTGTTTTTATGTATGGCCATACGTGGTATATTTATAAAATTTTGATTTTTTTGATTTTGATAAATTTTTTTTAAAAAATTTTGATAAAAAGTTTTAATCTATCTTTATGTACTATCCGTAATGAACGTCTTCATTGGACCGTACTTTAGAATAAAATCTTCAAATATAGCTTTTGCTTCTGTATTTGCATTTTTGTTTGGTATTGGTATCGCTACCAGGTATTTGGTTAAATCCCATATGAGTGTTACTGCGTACACGTTTCCATTGTTTGATTTTGGTAGTGGACCAACCGTATCTACAATTATGTGTTTAGTTGTTTTAGACTTTTGGCATTTAGGACATTTCTTTATGTACTCTTTTATGTCTTTGGACATATTTTTTCAGTAATAGTGTCTCTGGACTTAGTCTGCCTCATGAACGATCTCATTTCGTCCTGAACAGCACGACAACCGTCACAGCAAAAGTGGAGACCAGATCTACGCGAGATTGCATCCGAAACTGAGGCCGTGAACCCGGCACACTTAGCGTGTAAAACGTTTTTCTATTTTATTCATTTTCTATTTTACACGCGCAGCGAGTCGCAACGATATTCTTTCTTATGACCGTTCACTTTGGATGGCTGTTCTTGATTGCTCAGCAGGGCTTTACTCTCTTTCCCTACCGCGCTCTTATTCTAATAAGCTTCTCTCTCTTCATTTTCAATGCTCATTTATTTCCTTTTGGACCATATACTTAACTTATAATTAATCAGGAAATATTATTTGAATTAAATCTATCTTATCTCCGACACGGCCTTCCTGACTATAACACGTCCTCGTGTTGCTTTGCATAGAACAAGATTTATCAGATTTTTTTTAACACATCATTGTCAATATTTTATATTACTTATCATATCCCTATGATTACAAAGCTTACTTAAACTTCAAAACAAATTCAATTGCACTTCTTGTGCCTTCAAGCGTTAGTTTGACGGGATAACACTTCTCAAACTCTCTAGAGTACAAGCTCTCTTCCGTACAAACCCAACCACTTGGATATCCATCAGAGATTAGCTTAGCAGGATAACGCTCTCTTCCGCTCAAGCTCAATCATCTGGTTACCATTTCACTCATCATCAAATCATAATTTTAGCAGGCTTCTCTCATACAAATCAGAGTACTACGCTCTCTTCTGCATAAAATGTTTCCCTCGCACCCCTCTTGGTTCACAGATCTCTTGCTTGCACGCACTACTTTTTGCCGTCGTCAAGCTCTTCTTCAAGTTCTAAGGTCTCTCGATCTTTAGGCACACTACGCACACTACCATGCGGGTATTTATACACTCTTCTAGTTGTCAATGATTTTAACAAATATCGGTCACCATCTAGCAATTGTACAATTTCGAATGGTCCCTTAAACTTTGGATCCAACTTCGTTTGGTGCCACTCTTCGCTTTTCAGCAATACATGATCGCCAATATTATGCCTTACTACCTGAGCATGCTTTTTATTTACTCTTGCCTTATCATACTGAGCATTCTTACTTATGCCTTCCTTAGCTTCCTTCCTAGCCTTATTTAGATCTACACGCTCTTCCTCATTTACAGTGAGCATTCCCAAGGGTCTCGCTTCTTTGCCAATCATCAGCTCTAATGGACTATGGTTAGTTACCCGGTTCATGGTACAGTTTATTGCCAATTGTACTTCGCCCAATGCTTCTTACCATGTTCGCTCACTTGTCTCTACAGCCGTTAGCATGCCCTTTAGCACACTCATAACGCGCTCCACCTGGCCATTTGCCCTACTGGCACCCGTTGCTACTACATGAAGGTCAATTTTGTTATTGGAACAGAATTTTCGAAATTCGCTACTCGTGATGCATCTACCTTGGTCCGCTATAATTCTGTTAGGAACACCAAATACTGATATCGCAGACTTTACTGACTGTATGCAGTTCACCGTGTCCAAGTTTCACGTGTGGTACAGGTAAACAAATTTGGTGAAGGCATCAAATTAATTATTTCCGCTTAATTTCCCACTTATATCAATGTGCACCGTATGCCATGGTATCTCTACTTTGGGAATGGGATGTAACTCCGATTGTATTTTACCTGACACCGATTTTGACAATTTACATGTCTCACAATTTTCTACAAATCTTCGCACGTATTTTGACATTCCATCAAACCAATATTGCTCGTAAATCTTATCTAGGTTTTTTTGCCACCCCAAGTGCATTACAGCTTCGTGAACATGATTAACCACCGACCACCTAAATGCCCTGGGTACGACTGGCAAGCATCGTGTCTTCCCATTTCTTTGAATTTTACGATGCAGCAAACTATTCCTGATTTCATAAGAATTAGCTATTTCTTTCTGCATTTCACCACTATTTCTTCTGTTCGGAAGAAAGCCAGTTGTGGGTTATAGTTGCCAAGTCAACTCGTACCTCCACTACTTTACTCAAACTTTCCTGCTCTACTATGGTGACGGGATTCCTAGACAAGCAGTCAACGTGAGCCATTTGGCTCCCTTTTTTATATTCCACCTGGAATTCGTATGACTGCAGAAATGACCACCAACGATGAACCCGCGGCGTCAATGCCGCTTTCTTTTGACTTGCACTAACAGAATTACAGTCCGTATATACTGTGAAATATCTGCCGCTTAAATAATGTCGGAAATTTCTAATCGCATTGTACACCGCCAATGTCTCGAGTTCATACGAATGATATTTTGACTCGGATATTGTGGTGCATTTACTGTAATAATCAACTACACGGCGATGACCATCAACCATGTGCAATAGCATAGCGCCATACCCATCGGCGCTAGCATCCGTATGCAGCTTTATTGGTAAATTTGGATCGAATATGATCAAAACGGGATCACTAGTTAGCACCTTAATAATTTTGTTTCGAATTTCCTCATGCTTTTCGCTCCACTCAAATTCGTTTATTTCTGATGTTAGCAGATAAAGAGGCTTCATTACTTCTGAGAAATGTGGGACAAAATTTCCTAAAATAAGATGCTAAACCTATGAACTGTCTAGTTTGTGTGACTGATTCTGGTTTGGGCAGTTGGGTTAGTGCTTGTATTTTTCGAGGATTGGGTTTTAGCTCGCCATCTCTTATAAGAAAACCTAAGTACTCTATCTCTGTTTGCAGAAAGTTGCATTTTTTAATGTTAAAGGAAACGCCTGACTTTGATAATACGCTTAGAACTGTTTCCAATCTGTCAAATGCTTCCTCTATAGTACTAGAAACAATTAATACGTCATCGATATAGACTACTGCATATTTATTAACCAAATCCCCTAAAGCTCGAACTATGGCACGTTGAAAGACTGACGAAGCGTTTTTGAGGCCAAAGGGCATAGCTAAAAATTCATATTGACCCTCTGGTGTCACGAATGCAGTTCGCTCAACCGAATCGGGGTGAATTGGCACCTGATAGAAGCCACTGGCCATGTCTAGGCTAGAGAAATATTTACCGCCTTGCAGGCGATCTATTTGGTCTGATATTAATGGCAAGGGGTATCTATCTGACACAGTATTTGCGTTGAGTTCTCGATAATCTATGCACAGTCTGTCACTGCCGTCCTTCTTTTTTACAAGTAACATTGGACTAGAGAAAGGGGAGCTACTTGGTCTAATTACGTTGCATTCTAGCATTTGCTGAATCTTTTCTCTTACTATTCCTTTCTTACTCTCGCTAAGACGATATGGTCGTCTCTGTACTGTTTTGTTTACATCCACTAAACGGATTTCTAAAGAACCTGTAGTAACACGTCTAATTGGAATGCCATCAATGAAAAATTTGGAATATTTGGCCAGTATGTCGTTTAATTTTAACTTATCACTATTGATTAGCTCCAAATTAACATTACTTTTAGGATCTATCTCGTTTACATTTTTATCATTGTTTAAAGACAATACGGTTTGAGTTTTGTAGATATCGAATCTATCTCTTTCTAAAGTTACTCCAAAACCAAGCTCAAAAATGTCTTGTCCAATTATCATATCATATTTGAGGCACTTATTATCTACTACGTGAAATGACAATTCAAAATTAAATTCAGAAACTTGTATGGTGGACAGAATTTGCATATTGCTCTTGACAACATTGTCGCCTATGCCTCTCAAAACAACCATGTTTCTTTACTACCTACTGTTTCTTTAACCAAAGAGCATTCTGATCCAGAATCAAAGAAAAATGGAAACTTCTCACGAAATTGAATTGCAGTCCCATTTGGCTGATGTACTGCGCACATGTCTACTCTCCTTTCGTTGCTGCTTCGGCTCGCTGTTGCTATTCCTCTCGTTCACACTGAAGCGATATATCCAACGCCGCCACACTTAAAGCAAGTTATTGTTGATCTTTCGCCTTGGCTAGTCTCGTTTCGTTCTTCTGTTCTCCTCTTGCGACACTCCATTGCCTTATGTCCAAGTTTTCCGCAATTATGGCATCTAATCGGCGTCTGCATTTTGAATCTCTTTCTCTCGGGTCCCTCTGATCCAGAAAATTCTAAATTTCTGCTGAACGTGTGCGCCTTGAGTTGTTGTTGCAGTTTAGCGCGTGTTTTTTATGTTTGTGGTGAACGCTACACGCTGCAGTCATGGGTCGATTTGGGATGCATGAGCCAAGACTAGGGATATAGCGATCTCCTCATGGGTCATTGATTTCCACTTGGTCAATAACGATGTAATTAGTCGGCTGGAATACACCGAGAGGCATTCATTTGCATTGGGACGTCCCTTGAGCATGTTGAGCAACACTGCTGCCGGCGTCTCGTTGCCTTCGTAGCGTTCCATGAACAATTCTCGGAATTGCGACCAGCTCATTCCGGGAAAAAAAATTTGCGAAAGCCACTGCGATGCACTACCGAGTAGCGATTTGCTGAGCGTCATCACCAAGGATGCACCTTCTCGTGGATGTTCACTTAAAATCATATCCGCCGTTTTGCACCATGCTGCCGCGTCGGCTTCTGCAGCTTCGGGGTTGAATATCGGTAACATCGCGGATGCGGCGCGCGTGTCAGGTTGCGGCGTTGCTTTTAATAGTTCGGTTATCACTCTATTTTGCGATTCTAATAGTCTGCGCCAGCTATCTTCCGAGTTATCTTGTAGGGGCGGTGATCCCACTTCTGATGTCGGGAAATGTTGGTCGTTTTTTTCAGTCATTTTCTATTTTACACGCGCAGCGAGTCGCAACGATATTCTTTCTTATGACCGTTCACTTCGGAGGGCTGTTCTTGATTGCCTTCCCTTTCCTCTTCCTTCTTTCCATCATTGCGCCACGCTCAGCAGGGCTTTACTATCTTTCCCTACCGCGCTCTTATTCTAATAAGCTTCTCTCTCTTCATTTTCAATGCTCATTTATTTCCTTTTGGACCATACACTTAACTTATAATTAATCAGTAAATATTATTTGAATTAAATCTATCTATCTCCGACAAACACATATTGTTATTTACCTGCAAGGTCACTACTTTACGTACTTCATCATTATTAATGACTTCATATACGTTTGGCTTTGAAGCATTTTCTATGGATTGCTTATGCAATTCTGTTTTTTCATTTCCTGCGCAGGATTTTTGTCTACTTTGGTTTCTGGTAGTGACTTTCAGAATTTTATTGTTTAAATGTATGTTTTTCAAGACGGTGATTTTTATTCTAGACAGCGCATCGGCTACAAAATTATATTCGGCTGTAAAATTATATTCCTCTAATTCAAGTCTTATTCGTGTAAGTTTGGATCTGGGATTTATCATTGAAAATAAATAGGTAAGTGCTCTGTGGTCTGTTTTGACAGTGAAGTGCCTACCATAAATATATGGTCTGAAGTATGTTATTGCCCAATGAATAGCTGCTAATTCTTGTTCTGTAGTGCTATTGTTGCTTTCACCTTTCGTAAAGGATCTGATGCGTATTTGCTAGCATCTGTAATTATGCACAATTCTTTGCTAAAATCTGGGTATTGCAACAGAGTGGGGTTTATTAATGCTGATTTTAGATGTTCGAAAGCGTTTTGGCATTCTGTTGTCTATTCGAATTTTACATTTTTCCTACATAATCTTGTTATGAGACGGGAGTATTCTGCAAAGTTCTTTATAAAACTTCTGTAATAATTGCAAAATGCAACGAATCTTTTAGCGCTGTCCACATCATGTGGGACTGGGTAATTTTTAATGACGTTGTATTTTTTGCCGTCAGGCAAGATTCCTTTATTTGTGCATTTATGTCCTAGGAAGGTGACTTCATGCATAAAAAATGATCATTTTTCGGGATGTAACTTTAGGTTGTGTTTCCTACATTTCTCGAAAACATCAGTTAGGTTGTTGAGCATGTGGTTTTCGAAGCAACCTATGACTATTATAGTCATCCATGTAAAGAAATGCTTGTGAAGGTTCCAATCCAGAGAAACCTATAGTCATCATTCTCTGAAAGGAGTTTGGAGCTATTTTTAAACCGAATGGTAATCGCGTGAAACGATATGAATGTTTGTTAAAAAGGATGTTATATCTCGTAAATTTTTTTCGAGTTCAATTTGGTAAAAACCGGACATTAAGTCGAGACATGAGAAATACTTTGCTCTACCTAGTTGATCTAAAATGTCATCGATTCTAGGGAGTGGAAATTTATCAGATAAAAGTTTTTTATTAATTTGACGATAATCAATTACTAATCGCCATTTTTTATTTTCTGAATTTGGGAGTGACTTTTTTGGTACTAGCAAAAGTGGGCTGTTATAAGGTGATACAGAGGGTTCTACTATTTTATCATTAATGAGTTTTCGGACTTGTCTATACGGGTTCATCATCACTTAACCTCAGTTTTTGTTTATAGAAATTATTTGTAGTGATCGCTTCGGTTTCTAGTCCGAATACATCACTATACTGGGTGCATGATTTTGTAGGTGGATCATTGAATTGAGGTGGGAAGTTTTTTGTAAGTTGGGATAATACAGTTTTTTTACGGTTTTCTGGGTCTGTTTTTACTACATCGTAGTTTGAAAGTGGTTCATGTTGAATATTTTTAATATTAACTACCTGATCTATATTTGTGGTATTTAGTAGTCTTACATATGCATTCTGGACTGTTGCTATGGTATTTGCTATATAGATACCTTTATGAATCTCTTGATTCGGAATCAGTACACTATTTTCTTCGGAGTTTATCTTAACTTCGGATGACTTGGGATCTTGCTGGCAGAATTAGGGAGTTGTTGCCAGAACTGTATGTTATCGGAACATAAATTGGATATTTGAGATTATTTGGTCTAATTACAAGCCAGTCTTCAGAAGGCTTGAAGTCTAATTGACAACTGTACCTTTTGATAAAATCTATTCCCAGTATCCCATCACAAGGAATAGCGAATTGCACATTTACTATGTGGAAATCATGTGGGATGATGTACTTAGAAGTTTGAATTTCGATAGAAGTTATGCCTTTTGATTTGGTAACCTCTTGGCTTATACCCTGTATGTTTATGATATGATTATCTTGAATGTTTTGAAAATTATCAGAATTATCAGAATTAATAGAAAAACTAATTCTTTTCCTGTTGCTGCGTTTATGAAACTAACGAATGTACTTTTACTGAGATTTATAGTGTGAATCTTGTTGTTTTTTACTGACGCGTATCTAAAGATGTTTAGGAGTTTTCCGAATACGTTTGGGCTATCCTAATATTGTTATTTTGGTTATTATTATTATTACCGTTATTATTGTTGTTTCCCATCACGGCTTTTTCCGCCGCGGTTGTTTCCACCACGGTTATTTCCGCCGCGGTTGTTGTTTGTGTAATAACTGTTATTCTGGTTATTGTTATTTCTGTAGTAACCAGATTTTTGATTATAACCGTTACTTTGGTAATATCTGGTATTATTATAATTACCTCGATTATTACCTCTACCGCAATAATTGTTTCTGAAATTATTACCACGATAATTATTTCCTCGTTGGGTGTATAATATTGAATTGGCATTACCTATCATTTCAGTACTGCATTGTATGTACTTTGTGACGGCTTCATTCATAGTTACGAAAGTGACTGCTTCCAATATTGTTTTGAGGCGGCCATGCTCACAGTTTTTAACCATTGTGGTTATGGCCGCCTTGGTACTGAATTTGTAAGCGTGTTCGGCCGATAGACCTTCGTCAATGTACGAAGCTTCTAGGAGCTTTCTTAACCCTCTAGTGCCCAAGACCGCCTCTAGACGGGTAATGTTAAAAATACCGTTATTTTATTCTTTTCAATCCTTTTGACTCGGTTTTGCATTGTTTCTAATTTGGGAAAGTCCAAAAATTAAGTTGGTTGCTTTTGGAATACATACTAGAGCTTGCGCAAGCTGCTGTATTCATTTGAAGAAGAAAATTTGTGAAACTCGAATGAATTAATTATTTTGTAAAAAGTGCAAAATGTAAATATTTTTTTTAAATATTATAAATAGTTTGCCGGTGGAATAAAAAATTGTACCGTGTTGTTGATAGTCTCAAGGACGCAAAATACGAAACTCACACTAAAAATAAGCTTTCGTTAGCTTTTTATTGCATTTATAAAATATCCCGTCTAGAGGCGGTCTTGGGACAATTCGGGAAAAAAAATTTATAAAGTAATTTAGAAAGGGAAGCAACTTATGACATATTTAAGTACGAATAACTGCTTGAATAATGAATTAATTGAATAATGTAAATAAGTTATCAGCTCTTTCCGACGTGGAGATTGAAAAATTATTAAATTCTATTGATTTTGGCATTGATACCATGACATTGATCTATGTTGGGTAGAGAGATTTGTGTAACTTCAAGCGGAAGTCCTACTCCTTTTGCAAAATGGTTGTCACCCTCAAGTTCGATTGCGTCCAATTCACCTCAAGCATAGAAACGCAAACGTAAAGCGCCTGCTGATCATAATACTGCTCATGTTAAAGAAAGCACAATAGCTGAATGTGGATCTGTTTGGACTATGGATCCAAAAGCACCGCTTTTAAAAAAGATGTTGTGGTACCAAATGAACCTATTCATGGATATATCTGCAATATCCTTTAATGAGCCTGACCTCGGAGAACTTCAAAATCTGGATACGCCATTCAAGTGTTTTCAATTTTTATACCCTTGCAGAGGGTATTATAATTTTGGTCAAAAGTGTGCAACGCAGTGAAGGAGACATTTCCGACCCTATAAAGTATATATATTCTTGATCAGGATCACCTCCTGAGTCGATATGAGCATGTCCGTCTGTCCGTCTGTCTGTCTGTCTGTCTGTCTGTCTGTCTGTCTGTCTGTCTGTCTGTCGGTTTCTACGCAAACTAGTCTCTCAGTTTTGGAGCTATCGAGTTGAAACTTTGCACACACCCTTCTTTCCTTTGCAGGTAGTATATAAGTCGGAACGGCCGGGATCGGTCGACTATATCCTATAGCTGCCATATAACTGATTGATCGGAAATGCCATAACTTTGGTGTTTTTTAAGTTAGACGGTTGGGACTTGGTACAGATTACTGTTTGGGCAACATAATTCAATATGCCAAATTTCATAAGGATCGGCCGACTATATACGATCCGCTATACATCTAATAATTTAAAATGCGTGGCGCCACCTAGCGGACTGCGACTGAACTGCAAGGGTATATCAACTTCGGCTCCGCCCGAAGTTAGCTTTCCTTTCTTGTTTTTTATTATACTATTATTGAACATATCACATAGGTATCAGAATTGATTACCTAATTTTTTGTTGGCTTATCATCCCAAAGCCGCCTCTAGGCGGTCCAAGGATATAGTCATATAAAACTCGATCCGAGCAAAAATAAATGTTTTTTTAAAACAAACATTTAATTTTGATACATACTGAATCCAAAAATAATTTTTTTCTTGGAAAAGAAAATTTGGGCACTAGAGGGTTAAGTTGTCTATTTCCTCACTTTTCTTAAAGCGAAAGACTTTTCACTTCCTCACTTTTTCTTAAAGCGAACGGACGTGTTTTTTTTGTGCGCACTGCGTTTTGAAAAATCTTTATTTATTATAATAATTATAAACAATCCGGTGTTTATTTTTATTTATTTACATAAACCCGATTCTTTTCATCCCAAACATCCGATTCGCTTCGCGTGTGCAGTGATATATTTGGAGGTAAAATAATAAATTTATTAATATTCTTCCAAACATAGCACTGCTCTGCTTCTTCATCCTTTACGGTGTTGCTTCTTTTGTCTCACACTAGATTCTTATCTATATTCTTTGCTCTTATACTAACTCTCACTAATCGCCCTCTTTATTCTCCCTTTTTCGACTCTTTGGCACAGTGGTTCACGGTACGTCAATAATAAAAATAATATATTCATAATGGAATTTAAACTTGTCTGTGGTTTGAAGTCTTGTAATAAGACAATCTCTTCATCCCAGCCTACCATCCACTGCTGGCTATGTGAAAACGTTTTACACGCTAAGTGTGCCGGGTTCACGGCCTCAGTTTCGGATGCCATCTCACGTAGGTCTGGTCTCCACTTTTGCTGTGGCGGTTGTCGTGCTGTTCAGGACGAAATGAGATCGTTCATGAGACAGACTAAAAGTGGATTTAAAGAGCTGGTTAGCGGTTTTCGTAAAATCAACGACCAACTCTGTGCGCTAGATAAACAGTTTAGTAGTCTTCAACTACTAAATGAGTCTCCAAAGCGTAAGAAATCTGCTTTTAGTGATGTGCCCGTGGCGAAAAGTCTTCAGCCTATTCAGCCGACAACTATGCAGCCGCTCATATCTCTGGCCACCCCAAGGGCCGGACCTGGGAAAAATTCGGTTTCCGAATATCTCAGCATAAACGAGCAATTTTCCGATATGTCCTCTGTGGCATCGCTTCAAGTGATACCACCAGACCCAATAATTGAAACCCCCTTAAAAGTCACCGAACAGGGCAATCAAGCTTCCGGACCCCCGGTACGAACTGATGCTGCCATACTCGTTACGGCGGCACCAAAACCCTTGCAGGTGATCCCACCATCGAAACACATATTTGTTTCCCGGCTTGCCCCTGATACTTCTGAGATTGATCTCTCGGCTTACATCAAAGCCAAATCAAAAGCCGACATAAAGGTGGCAGATATAACTAAATTTAAATATAACTATACCAGGCATACGTCATCTTTCAAAATACGTGTGCCCGCGCAGATGTTCAAGACGATTTGTTCCGCCAGTTTCTGGCCAGAGAACATTTTCGTCCAAGATCATCAGCCAAGTACGGTGAAGAAAAAAATGACCAAACCTGTGGGAGTGAAACTCCCACATGTTAGAGCCACTGACCAACCTTCCACGTCAGCTTCAAAAAACTAATGCCTTCACTAACACTTACCTATCAGAATACTAGAGGGTTACGAAGTAAGCTTCCCAAACTGTATTCTGATAGTTCTTTCTTTGCATCTCACATTATAGTCTTTACAGAAACTTGGTTAAAGCCGGAGATCTTAAGCTCCGAAGTTTTTCCAAGTAAGTACACCACTTTTAGACGTGATAGAACTCTGCGAAGGGGAGGAGGAGTGTTAATTTCTGTAGACTCCAATTTCGCTTCTGAAGAGATTAAATCACAAGAGTTTGGTGACATAGAATTTCTTTGCATTAAAATCATATTGTCCGATAAATCATTATACGTTACGTGCTCCTACGTACCCCCTTCGTCCGAACCGCCCACATACTGGCAACATTTAGACGCTATTAGGTTTGTTTTTGATCGTCTGTCTGATGGTGACCAGCTAGTAGCTCTGGGTGACTTCAATATCCCAGAACTCAGGTGGTCCAATGTTAAAAATTCACCGTCTTTATTGCTGAATTCGCACCATGACTTCCCGGCGGGCATGTTCGACATGTCACTCGGGCAAATTAACCACGTTAGAAATTCTTTAGGTCGGCTGCTGGACTTGTGTTTCGTTTCTGATCCTGATGGAATTACTCTTTCCAGAACTTTACCACTTTCCAACCCAGAGGATCCATATCATCCCACTCTTGAGGTTTTAATAGAAAACAATAACGTAATTGGCCTTAAGCCTACACTTAAATCTCATAAAGTTCGTTTCTTTCGTAAGGCTGACTTTATGAAATTAAATAAGTTAATTTTGGAATTTGATTGGTCCAATCTACTGGCATGTGAAGATGTAAACATTGCCTTAATTAAATTTTATTATACTTTGAATAAATTTTTCGACGTTTGCGTGCCATGGAAATATCCGTCCGTTTCAATTAATCCGCCTTGGTATACAAGGCACCTAGGAAATTTAAAGATCGTTATGAATAGACTTTTAAATAAACATAAAATATCTGGCTGTACAGTTAGTTATTCAAGATACTTAGTAGCTCGGTCCAATTTCACCGTGCATAACGCTGAATGTTATAGGAGTTATATACGCCGCTGCCGGATTCAGTTTACTCAGGATCCGAAGCAGTTTTATAACTTTGTAAACACTAAGCGCAAACATGTATCTTCTCCTCCTATGCTTATGTTTGAGAACTCATATGCGAACACTGATCAGGCAATGGCCGATCTCTTTGCACAGTTTTTTCAAACAACATACTCACCTAGCACTAGTACAGGTCAGCCTTACACTTATAATATCCAATCAGCCAACCTTATATTTTGCCCTTCTTTTGATCAAAGTGGTGTGTTATTGGGTCTTCTTAAAGTCAAGCCCGTGTATTCGCCAGGCCCCGATGCACTATGGTCCAGACGACCCCTTTTGTTGGCATAAATTAATAACTCACGAATGGAACAAGATATTTCGATCTAGTTTTTTTTATTGGGTTAATATAATCCATAGGCAGTAGAAATTTAAAAAAAAATGGGTGTGGCACCGCCTCTTTTTATATATATTTTTTTTATTTTATTAAATGTTTTAAAATATGGTTGTATTGGATCAAAAACATAATATTAATATACAGTTTTAATAAAAATCAATGAAATTAAGGGTTCCACATAAAGGAAACAGCTTCAGGGATCTGAAATAGATAACGTTTAAGTTTGTATTATGCTTTTTAAATTTGATTAATTAACAGGCCCAAATGTTGTAAAAGCTCTTGATTTTCATTCTCTAGTTCAAAATTTAGTTCGTATTTAAGACTGTCATCGAATTCCTCTTCATATTCGAAGTCTTCACTTGGGCCCCCTTCGCATAAGAGCATTTCCAAGACTTCAGGTGGGAGCTTCATTTTTTTAAACGGTAGCATATTTTCTTACTGGCATCCTCAAAAGCTTGCATTTTTTTCTCAAATATTTCGCCACTAGTTTTAGATTTAAAAAAATCAAGAATTGCTTTGTACTTTTGTTCTTGGGTCTTCACAGACTTCCATATTTCAAACAATTCTGAGTTGTCGAATTTTAGGTTATGAGCTAAAAACGCAAATTCCAAAGAAAGTGGTTAAAAGTGGCAATTCTGACTATATACAATCGAAAGATAATTAATTACTCTACGACGTACAAAAGGTTTCAAGGTTGGACTAGGCTGGACTCACTTTCTACAGCTTTTTAAAAACGAGATTTCTACACAATTTTCACAGTTCAGACGATTCACTTTAACATATAACTACGAAGACACCACAACAATATATAACATTTCATTATACACAACACGTAGTACAAACCCCACTGAATCTTATTCATGTCTAAAGATTGGTAAAATTGTTGTATTTTTTGCGCAATGTGATGTTGAAAAAGACTCTTTTTTTTCACTTTTACACTTCAAACTTTTTTCAGTATGACCAGCTGAGTTTAAGTTCCGATTTCGTGAATGTGGCGCCATCTATAAAAATTTTTAGTATGCAGCATTGATAGTCGGTCTTCTCCGAATAAAATGCGATTAAAATGACTTCGATATTTTAACTTTTAAAATTTGAATTTTGGCCAACAAAAGGGGTCGTCTGGACCATAGTGCGATGGAGTACCAGGCTGTGTTCTGAAGAACTGCGCCGAGGCTCTGTGCAAACCGCTCCTTAAACTCTTTAATCTTTCGCTGGAGACTTCGATCTTTCCCCTTATGTGGAAGGAATCTTACATTATTCCTCTTCATAAAAAAGGGAAAAAATCCGACGCTGCCAATTATAGGGGCATTTCTAAATTGTCAGCAATTCCGAAGCTTTTTGAAAAACTTATCACTCCACATTTGCAACACCTATGTAGTTCAATAATATCTCCATGCCAGCATGGCTTCATGAAGCGCCGCTCCACCACTACCAACTTACTGGAGCTAACATCTTTTATCACGGATGGGTTCCGGAATGGCTTACAAACAGATGTCATTTACACTGACTTCAGTAAAGCATTTGACTCTGTCGACCATTCGCTTCTTATAAGTAAACTCAGTCTTTTGGGATTCCCAACTAACCTCCTTATCTGGATTTCGAGCTACTTATCTGGAAGAACCCAACGTGTCTTCTTTAAAGATGTTACCTCGCGTGTAGTCCGCGTCACATCTGGGGTGCCTCAAGGAAGCCATCTTGGACCCTTACTTTTTACACTTTTTATTAATGACTTGCCCCTTGCCTTAACTGATTCACTCGTACTTATGTACGCTGATGACGTTAAGCTTTGTCTTCAGTATAAATTCACTAGTGCCCAATCTAGACTTCAATCCGATTTGGATAAATTTCAAAATTGGTGTTTTGCAAATAACCTAAAGCTTAATGGATCGAAATGTAAACTCATGTCCTTTTATCGAACTAGTCCTCACCAGGCTATGTACTTTCTCTATGGGAACGCTTTAGAACGATTAACTCAGGTTAACGATCTGGGAGTCCTTTTAGATTTGAAACTTAAATTTACCGACCATATATCTACCATGGTTAATAAAGCTATGGGTGTGCTTGGCTTTATTAAAAGATGGTCAAAAGAATTTAATGACCCGTACATAACAAAAACGTTATATACATCATTGGTTCGTCCGATTCTTGAGTATGGATCGTGTGACTGGAGTCCTCAATATGGAGTACACCGAGATCACATTGAATCTGTACAAAAAAACTTCCTGATTTTCGCCCTTAGGGGACTTAATTGGGATGCAAATCTTCACCTTCCCACTTATCATAGTAGACTTTTATTAATCAACTTACCATCATTAACAAATCGTAGAACTATGCTGGGTGTTATGTTTCTATATAATCTTATATATGGTAATGTAGACAGTCAGCATTTACTAACACGCTTAAATTTTAACGTTCCTAGTAGAAGGACTAGAAACTTCCGTCCTCTACTCCTTAGCCATTGTAATTCGACATATGCCCAACACGATCCGTTCAGGGTATTATGTTCGGACTACAATGGTCTCTACCACACCTTGCCACTTTGCTCCACTAACAATCTTAAATCCTTTATACTAAACGCCTTATCTATGCAACACTCTTCCTCGTAATATCTTACCCCTACTCTTCTCCTAAACGTTCTCGGATCTATCCCCGCGATTCGAGCCGTACGTTATGCGGCAGCGTCCCTCGGTCGGTTGGACGGGAGGTGGGCTGTACGTATGCAGTGGGAACCGCGCGATTTCCGTCGTGAATTTTTCCGCAGTTTTGCCTTTCTGGGTTGTTTTCGCCATTTTGGCTTTAATTATGTCAGAGGTTTCTCCGACTATAGTGTCTTGTAGTTTTCTGATTATTGCTTCTATTGTTCTTTCATTTTGGACTCTGTATAAAGTTGATCCAATTATTTTGGATTTAATTACATCTACAGCCAAATTCTCGAATGTGCCTTTCGTTAGGTTAACTAACCTCAAAGCTGTTATAAATCTTTGAAGGTGTAACCTTTGCCCGTTAAATTCCGGGATGGCTTTCGATATTTCTTTAATGAATGCCCTTTGGGCAATGCTCTCATCAGCCATTGTGGTTGGTTTTAATTCTACAATGCTGTCGTTAAATTCAGAGTCGGTCAAGTCTTGGTCTGATAATTCAGATTGAATAAGGACTGCCGGTATCGTAAGGTTGTTAATATCTCTTTCTTCTATTTCTTGTTGGTCAATAACTTCTTTTGATTCAGGTTCGTCACCAGCTTCAATTGTTATTGAAGTATTGAGAATAGTAGGTATTGAAATATCAAGCTTGAACCTTTCTTTAACAGATGTTAAATTAGATCTTAGACTGATCAAAAACTTTGATACTCGAGACCAGTGATCTGGATTTAACTTTTCTCTGTGTTCATATATTAATATTCGAGCTTCATTAAAGCATTTAACTAAAATTTCTACGTGTTTATTGACCGTTGTTTTTGTATCGGTCTATTCTGTGTTAGTGACTTATGCGATAGTTCTTTCGATAATTCATTCCATTCCATTATATTATGGGTATGGATTATCTTTTAGAAACCATCATAACAATCGTTCTACCTAAAATTGGATGCTCGTCTAATCTTGATTTCACTAGCACACCCGGAATTGTTGTTAATACTATTCCTTTTTGGGTTGCGGTGCAGTGAAACAATGGTGAAACATGGCAGTTAAATGTTTCTATATAAAGAATTTCTAACTCATACACACTGGGGTTGTTGTTACTAAATGCTGAATTCTTTCATTTAAATATGGGTCCTTTTCATATGTTTTTTTCATGGCTCTTTGTGTATTCATACTGGGATTATTTCTTTTCAATTTTCTTTATTTTATTTATTTTTATTTCATTTTATTTTCATCGTACGAAAAGATAAGATTATTTAAGAACATATGAAATCGTATTTACTATATCATAATTTGGCATTGAGCGTTGTTTTGTTTTTTTTTAGTTATATATATATATACTTTTTTTTTTTTTTTTTTTGATATATATTTTGTCCAGATCGATAGCCTGGTTTTTATTAATCGCTCTTTTTGCTATGCATTTATTATGAAAAATGTATGGTTTCTACAAAATGAAAGCGATTAAAATGAATTTGATCAAAATGAATACAATAATTGATAATAGAATGTTTGTCAATTCTGTGTTCATTGTTTTGGACTCAATTTTATTTATTACATTTGCTGTGGAGTCCACTTGTTTTACATCTACTAAACCCATTTTGGGTATTTTTTCAAAAATTGGTATATAATTTTTTGCGTAAATCGTATGATTAAATTTATTATTTAATTACCTTTCAGTTTGGCTCTTTTAAAAACTTTCCTTATTTGGCTATATATCATAGCTTGCAAATAACTGTTAACCGGTTCGAGCGGTAATAAGTGTTTGTCACTGAGACTTTGACAAAAAGTCTGAGAGCAACCGATTGAGTTGCTCGTATACAAATTTTGCCCGCGCTCAGTCGAAAAACACTTTTTTCTGTTTTCGTTTGGTCTGTTCATTCTCGGACCGTTTGCTTGAGTTCGACGAAGTTGTGTGAAGTTTAGTGGGCTCAACTTGTCAATTTGCTTTGTAAATCTCTCGTGTAAACAGTGATTCATCAAATTTATTGAAAATGGGACGAGAACTTAATAAAAAAGTGCATCATTTTTTTATATTTAACAAAATGGACAACAAAGTTGTCCAAAGTTTAGTTGTTAAGCTTAACTCAAAATAAATGAATTTAAAAGGAAACTATTCATTTTTTAATTAAAATAATCAATATATTAGTTTGAAATTGGAAAATTCACGTTTAAAATTTTAATAAGTTTTTTCGTCAAATTTCATGTACCATGTGCCACTGTGCAGCGAAACGAAAACAAATTATTGAAAAGATTTTTTGCGCTGACTTTTTCAGTCAATCGGTCTTTTACTGAGTCTCTCTGTGCGAGTGTCACTCAAATCTCTCATTGAGCGATGTTCGGTAGATGAGAGTTTCATGATTTTCTCATCGTAATTCGTTCAACAGAAAACCGAAACAAAACAAAACAAGAAAGGAAAGCTAACTTCGGGCGGAGCCGAAGTTGATATACCCTTGCAGTTGAGTCGCAGTCCGCTAGGTGGCGCCACGCATCTTATATTATTAGACATATAGCGGATCGTATATAGTCGGCCGATCCCTCTTTGGCATATTGAAATATTTTGCCCAAAGAGTAATCTGTACCAAGTCCCATCTTTCTAACTTAAAAAACACAAAAGTTATGCCAATTTCGATCGATCTATGACAGCTATAGGATATAGTCGGCCAATCCTTATGAAATTTTGTACACAAGATATTTTGGTCAAATATAACATGTGTGGAAAGTCTCAACCCTCTAACATAAAAAAACACCAAAGTTATGGCATTTCCGATCAATCAGTTATATGGCAGCTATAGGATATAGTCGACCGATTTCGGCCGTTCCGACTTATATACTACCTGCAAGGAAAAAAAGGATGTGTGCAAAGTTTCAACTCGATAGCTCCAACACTGAGAGACTAGTTTGCGTAGAAACCGACAGACAGACAGACAGACAGACAGACTGACAGACAGACGGACAGACAGACAGACAGACAGACGGACAGACGGACATGCTCATATCGACTCAGGAGGTGATCCTAATCAAGAATATATATACTTTATAGGGTCGGAGATGTCTCCTTCACTGCGTTGCACACTTTTGACCAAAATTATAATACCCTC
Source organism: Drosophila ananassae (assembly GCF_017639315.1). Taxonomy (NCBI): domain Eukaryota; kingdom Metazoa; phylum Arthropoda; class Insecta; order Diptera; family Drosophilidae; genus Drosophila; species Drosophila ananassae. The sequence continues at coordinate 7,126,588 of NW_025319037.1, read as the reverse complement.
TGCAAGGGTATAAAAAATAGCCATGTTTTTATGTAAAACAAAAAAAAAAAAATAAGAACAAAAAAAAACAATATATATATAGCATAGCTTGCAAATAACTGTTAACCGTTTTTTTACTTACGCTCTGTTTGCGAGAGCAACCGAAACGAAGCATGCCGTTTCGGTTCCTCTCTGAGCAGCAGGCTTTGTTATGCCCTTGCAGAGGGTATAATAATTTTGGTCAAAAGTGTGCAACGCAGTGAAGGAGACATCTCCGACCCTATAAAGTATATATATTCTTGATCAGGATCACTTCCTGAGTCGATATGAGCAAGTCCGTTTGTCCGGAAAGCTCACTTCGGGCAGAGCCGAAGTTGATATACCCTTGCAGTTGTGCCATTTCTGATCGTTCAGTTATATGGCGGCTATTGGATATAGTTGGCCGATCCCTATGAAATTTGTCAAATAAGATTATTTTGCCGAAAATTGAATCTGTCCAAGTCCCATCTTTCTAAGATAAATAACAGCAAAGTTATGCCAATTCCGATCGTTCAGTTATATGGCAGCTATATGATATATTCGGCCGATCTATATGAAATTTGGCAAGTCAAATTATTTTGTCCAAAATAGAATCCGTACCAAGTCCCATCTTTCTTACTTAAAAAACATCAAAGTTAGGCCAATTCCGATCGATCTATGACAGCTATAGGATATAGTCGGCCGATCATTATGAAATTTTGTAGACAAGATATTTTGGCCGAATATAACATGTGTGGAAAGTCTCAACCCTCCAACTTAAAAAACACCAATGTTATGGCATTTCCGATCAATCAGGTATATGGCAGCTATAGGATATAGTCGACCGATCCCGGCCGTTCCGTTTTATATACTACCTGCAAGGAAAGAAAGGATGTGTGCAAAGTTTCAACTCGATAGCTTCAAAACTGAGAGACTAGTTTGCGTAGAAACCGACAGACAGACAGACAGACAGACAGTCAGATGGACAGACGGACAGACAGACAGACGAACAGTCAACAGACGAACAGTAAGGCGAATCGCCTTACGGTCCATATTGATAAGGATGGTATGAGCAGCGCTTGGACCGCTGGCCACATAACGATACTTTTCATCCGGGAACCGATGGAAACTGTATAGGTTCGGACGCACTTTTGTGACGTTTTGCGTCCAGCCACCAACAACTGTTCCGGAGTCTTCTCCAGAGAAGCCAAAAGATCCTCGGGCAGCTTGCTGGGTGGATCTAGGTATCTATTTAAATAACTATTTTATGGGTGGTGTTGTTTTGGGAAAGTAGGGATTGTAGGTGTTTCGTGTGGTGTGTGGGTGTGTTTGTGTATGTTTTAACAGAGTTTGGTTTCAGTAGGTTCAAACAACAACAATTAGTTAACAATTAAAAAAAGGCACAAGTTGCAAATTCCGCAAAAGGCTAAAAACTGGCGCTTCACACAGTTTCACATAATTGGCACATGCAACTCGTGTGTGTGTTTCAGTTTGTGTGTGTTTCTGTTTGTTGATGTTATTTGTTTGCTGCCCTTGGATGGCAATGACAAATACCTTAATTTGTCATCTTTGGAAAGTCTGTTAAAGGCTACCTCACTGCTTCTGGTGAGTCTAGTTGGTAGTGGTGGTGTTGTGGTGGTGTTCTGGTCTGGTCTGGTACTCATCGGCAATATATTTTTTTTTTTTGCCTCAACTTGAACGTCACGTCTACTTTTCTCTCTGCTTCTCTTCTGTCACTCGTTTTTTTTTTAAACAACACATTTATTTTGTACACACGCTTCGTCAGTTTTATGTTTAAATGCTACTCAACTAATAATTGGTAATTAAATGTTTCGTTTAAATAAATTCTCGTTTAAAAATCGACGCTTTAAAATTTTTGTCCATTTATGTTTGATCACATAAAAATAAAAACACATACTTTTTACTTCTTATTTTAGCTGATCACCGCCTGACATGATAACAATTAGAGCATTCTCAGCATTTTATTGTTAAAGGCGGTGGAAAATATTTTCCACATGTAACTTAATCAGATTTAGCGTGCTTAATCTTAGGACTCGTGTCCTCTCATTCGCTTTTGCAAGTTTTGGTTGTCTCTTTCGCAATCGTGTAGGACTCTTTAACTTATTTTCGGTTTTGTGCCTACATTTCAGATGCGCCCGTAGCGGTGAAATATTCAAAACTTTTTGGGATATTTTTTTCGGAGTGCCATAGCAGACAGTGGCAAAGTGGCATCCACGTTTGAAAAAAAAAAGACTAAAAGTCATTCAGGAGTGGCAAAGCGCCATCTACAAGTGAAAAAAGTACCAACAAATTTGTTGGGAGTGTCAAAGCGCCATCCACAAGTGAAAAGAAAAACTAAAAATTGTTTAGGAGAGCGGTCGCGGACAGTGGCCAGTTCTTAACAAAAACATTTTAGTTAAATTAATTAAATTAAAAATTTAAAATATGTATGTATGTATAAAATATGTTTTCTTTTATTGTTTGGTTTTTTATTTTCGTAATCTAAAAAAGCCAATATATGTATTTATACATATTCGTCAACCGTATATGTCTCTGTAATGCTACAAATATGCACCTTAGCTTCACAGCCAGTACCATGGGTTGCTCTACTTATCGAACTATAACTTGAGCAAGCGACTTTTCGCAGATATGAACAATATTTCAAAAGTTGCGTTCTCAAAGGCTATCTCAACATTTAATAGAAATATGATCGTTAGAGCCAATTTTGAAAAAAAAAATTTTTTACTGTTTGTTTTTTGTTTCAGTGTATTTCTTTTTCCTTAAGATTTAGATATTTGATCTTAAAGAAAGTGAAAAAACGTATTTAAAAAACATTTCTAACGAAATATAACATGTAAAGTTATGAGGGTCGTTCAATAAGAAAATTACAGATATTTTTTTTTTATTTTTCAACATAGTGCCCTTTTAGCTCTACAAACTTTGCCAATCGTTTTTCCAACATTTTTATCCCGTCCAAAAAATAGGATTTCGGAAGCTCTTCAAAATACTCATTTGTTTGAGCAATGATGATGCAACAATTCCATTTTCAATTCCTCGATTTTGGCCATGGAAACAGCGCAGGTGTGCACACGCGCATTATTCTAATGCAAGAGGACTTTTTTCTTGTTCAGATGAGGTCGTTTCTTTTTGATTTCCTCGCTCAACCAATGAAATAACGACGCGTAATACGCTCCTGTTATTGTTTTCCCTTTTTCCAAGTAGTCTGTAAAAATGATGCCCTGCGAATCCCGAAAGACCGTGGCCATCACCTTGCCGGCCGATGGCACAGTTTTTGCCTTCTTCGGAGCCCGTTCACCCTTGAGAATCCACTGTCTCTTTGTTTCTGGAGTGTAGTAATGTATCCAGGTTTCGTCTATAGTGACATATCGTCGAAGAAGTTCGGCCTGATTGTGATGAAAGACCATCAACATAACCTTAGAGTCCACTACACGATTGCGCTTATTCTCATCTGTGAGTATATGCGGCACCCATCTTGCCGAAATTTTTTTCACATTCAATTTTTCATTCAAAATTGAAGCGACTGTCCCTTGTGATATGCCTGTGGCCTCAACTAATTCGCGCACTTTGATTCGCCGATCACCCAAAATCAGATGATTTCAGGAGTAGCTACCTCAACTGGACGTCCTGAACGATGTTCATCTTTTGTGGATGAACGGCCACGTTTAAATTCGTTCACCGAGTTGTAAACCGTCGCAAACACAGGTGTAGATGTGCCATGAACTGCATCCAATTCGGCTTTGATATCCTTCGGACTTAAGCCTTTCAAATGGGGATGTTTGATAACAGCCCTGAACTCGCTTTTGTCCATTGTTACAAACACGTGTATTTTACAAACTTTGATCGACGATAAAAATTGACCTAAATTATCGATCAAGCTGAAATTTGGGCAGCTCCAATCGATAGTGGAACTTACACAAAAAAAAATCATTCATTTTGGATCGGGATGGTTAAGTTACCAATCGTATTTTGGTATGAATGGTATATCACTCATTCAGATTGAACGCACACAGAAAATTTTTAATTCTTCGGCTATATATAGTACGCGCCTGCTACAAGCAGGGCATGCGTGTCACCACCTAGCGTACTGTCGCCGATTTAATATCCTCTTACTTAACTGCTCTTAGTGTAAGTTTAGAACGTTTAATCGCAGAGTGCTTCTCATCGTCTCGTATTCGCTTGGGAATCACGTCGTAGATCGTGTTTTCTTAATAAATTATCTTGGAGTTCTTTTTTTTTTTATTATAATATCCTCTTAGTTAACTGCTCTAAGTGTAAGCTTGTAACGATTAATGTGATACTAGTGTTAAATGGTAAACTATTTAAAAGTTAATTTCCTCTGACCTCTGATATATATCCGACCAGACTTGTTATTTAACCTTTGCTCTCTAACTTTATTTTTGCTTATTGGCTATGGCTCTCTTAATGAGCTTTATGAGTTTCCACTTCAAGGAGGTTGTTCAGTTACCGAGCGTTTTCGGGAGCTTTATTTATTGTTTCAAATAAATAAAGTGACGACGGTGTCTGTAAGACTTCTCCTACTCGCTGAGCACTTTGCGGGACTCAGCCTTCACCGACTCCGTCTGAGGCTGGACGAGCAACTCTGACTGATCAGCTGCCAAGAGGACCTTACCATTGTCGACAAACAACCCAACCGAGCCAAGTTTTTTGGATGGAGGCAAACCAGGAGACAGATGAATTTGCCCCACACAAAGCAGCTCGTAAAAAATCCAGGTCCAATTAACAAATCAACTGCCTGAGGATGGTGAAAATCAGGAAATGCTAGCTTCACATTGTCGGGACAAGCCTAAAAACCTTGGGCATAAGTTTAATACGTGAGAATGGCCATCACAAATCATGCATGCGGAAGAGTTGGTTATCACAAACGCAGAGTTACCTGGATAAAAAGATCTACGCCATCCTACCGCAAGGTTTGGTGCATATGTTGTCGTCGGCAAACCCATGCACTCCAAACTCCAGCATCTCTGCTCAAGGAAACTGGCTATAGACTTCCCACGTTAGAATGGAATCCAAGGAATCCGAGTCAGCTTGCATTTTCTTTCACTTAGACTGCGTGGCACCATCAACTTTCTGCAACAGAGCTTGGATTATGATGCAGCTAGCAATCTGTTTCGTTGTGCCCATCCTTGCCAGGGCTCGCATATGCGAATTAAATTTATCCGAAATCTTGCGAAGCCTCGTCGCCGATGCAGATTCTACGGTCCTCAGATGCATTATCTCATTACCATGAGCTTAAAAAATAATCCTGCGATTACTAAACCTTTTGTTGAGCAGCTCCAATGCGACGTCATAATTTTTGTCCGTAAGCTCAAATGATCGAACAGTCTTCAAGGCAGATTCACGAAGGCAGGACCGCAACCGCTGAAGCTTCTCGACCCGACTTATAAATAGCATTGTGTCCACCATGGTCGAGAACAGTGACCGAAAGTCAAGCCACTCCGCATAACCTCCACTAAAAGTGGCGGCAAAGCTTGAAAAGTTCAAAATTGGTGGCAAAAGTAGCGTTGATCAGTGTCGAACTCGGCGGCAACAAACTGGAGCGCCTCATAATCTCCTGGTTCAGGATAAATCGTTCTTTCCTCGCCGCATCGTTGAAGTTGACGCTCAGTCCGCCCCTGAGTTCTGCAACATCCAGCTCGGACAGCTCCTTGTGTGTGCTCTTGAAATACGCGACGATGCCTTCCAATCACTAAGCCGCACATTTATCATCACCTCCGGAAATGCCTTCACTGCTTTTAAGGAGGGCAGCAATCCTTGAAGGTCCTCAAAAAGGACAACTGCACTTTGGCTCAGGAATTCTTTCCTTCCAGGAGTGGCACAATCGAAAAACGGATTCATTTTTATGTTATTTATTGTCAGCTCACGACCCACTGTGCAACTTCTTTATGACGGGGTAACGGGTGTGTATGAGCGATTGTAGCACTCTGCAAGCAGCGTATTTATCAACAGTCAACAGATGTTAATATTGCGCGCACAAATCACAAACTGAATAATGTTTTTTAATGTTTTAATTTGTTTATGTTTATATATTTTAAGCCGCGCAGCTCAAATTTCCAATGGAAAATAATTTAACTGTTCGCCCGCAGAGCGTTATGCGGCCACTACGTCGATCTTAAACTCGCAGGAATAACGGTAGGTCCCGGAGTCGTAGTTAAAGAATGTATAAAATCTGACTAATTTACCTAGATTCTGCAAGGGACTGCTCGGTTAACCAGGTGCTTGCTGTGATCAGGCTGGAGTTGATGTGGGGTACTTGAAGTCCTGGGATAGTTCTCCTCAAGTACAGATGGTAAGGTGGTTCGGCTGATTCCTTATCGGCCGGTCCTACTTGTGGTCCGTTTCACGGGAGCAATACTCGAAGTAGGTTGGGTAACGCGGGGTCTACTTGTGGTTCGTTTCACGGGAGCAACACTCGAAGTAGACTGGTATGCCGTGTGTTCTACTTGTTGTCCGTTTCACGGAAGCAGCACTCGAAGTAGAGTAGATAATGAAGCCTTTCTTGTGGTCCGTTTACACAGGAGCCACTCGAAGTAGGTTCGATGATGGAAGTTCTACTGGTCTGTTTATACTGGAGCCACGCGAAGTAGATAGCTTTTTTAGAGACTCCTAACTTGTGAACCGTTTTACACAGGATCACTCGAAGTAGGTTAGTTTTAAGTGCCGTAGTTCAAACACTGAGTAACGAGACGATTCACTCTGATTTTGCAACTATCTTTATTTCAGAAGAAAAATTCTTATATAAGATGCGAAATTATACATAATTTAATCTAAAAAAGGTCAATGTTATGGACGAGCTAAAACTAATTTTAATGCCAGGGTCACCCACCTCTGAGTCTGCTGACTCAGACTGCTTGTTCATGCATTGCTTGTTTTTTGCTTGCTTTGGTCCGTCGGTCATTCTTCCCGCTGATAATGCTTCTGGCGCCGTCTACTAGTGCTGGGTTAATAGGTTTGATATAGTTATTACTAATTTACTTATGCTTACCAATACCAATAACCGAAACCGTAAATCCCGGAGTCGTAGTCAAGAAATGTATGAAATCTGACTAATTTACCTGGATTCTGCAAGGGGCTGATCGGGTTGACCAGGCGCTTGCTGTGATAAGGCTAGAGTGGATGTGGGGTACTTGAAGTCTTGGGCTGGGTTTCCTCAAGTACAGATGGTATGGTGGTTCGGCTGATTTCTTATAGGCCGGTCCTACTTGTGGTCCGTTTTACGGGAGCAACACTCGAAATAGGTTGGGTAACGCGGGGTCTATCTGTGGTCTGTTCCACGGGAGCAACACTCGAAGTACACTGGCATCTACACAGGAGCCACTCGAAGTAAGTTCGATGATGAAAGTTCTACTGGTGGTCCGTTTGCACTGAAGTAGATAGCTTTCAGAGAGTCCTACTTGTGAACCGTTTTGCACAGGATCACAGGTTGATTTTAAGTGCCGTAGTTCAGACACTGAGTAACGAGACGATTCACTCTGATTTTGCAACTATCTTTATTTCAGAAGAAAAATTCTTATATAAGATGCTAAATTATACATAATTAAATCTAAAAAAGGTCAATGTTATGGACGAGCTAAAACTAATTTTAATGCCAGGGTCACCCACCTCTGAGTCTGCTGACTCAGACTGCTTGTTCATGCATTGCTTGTTTTTTGCTTGCTTTGGTCCGTCGGTCATTCTTCCCGCTGATAATGCTTCTGGCGCCGTCTACTAGTGCTGGGTTAATAGGTTTGATATAGTTATTACTAATTTACTTATGCTTACCAATACCAATAACCGAAACCGTAAATCCCGGAGTCGTAGTCAAGAAATGTATGAAATCTGACTAATTTACCTGGATTCTGCAAGGGGCTGATCGGGTTGACCAGGCGCTTGCTGTGATAAGGCTAGAGTGGATGTGGGGTACTTGAAGTCTTGGGCTGGGTTTCCTCAAGTACAGATGGTATGGTGGTTCGGCTGATTCCTTATAGGCCGGTCCTACTTGTGGTCCGTTTTACGGGAGCAACACTCGAAGTAGTCTGGTATGCCGCGGGTTCTCCTTGTGGTCCGTTTCACGGGAGCAACACTCGAAGTAGGTTGGGTAACGCGGGGTCTACTTGTGGTCCGTTTCACGGGAGCAACACTCGAAGTAGTCTGGTATGCCGCGGGTTCTCCTTGTGGTCCGTTTCACGGGAGCAACACTCGAAGTAGGTTGGGTAACGCGGGGTCTACCTGTGGTCTATTCCACGGGAGCAACACTCGAAGTACACTGGCATCTACACAGAAGCCACTCGAAGTAGGTTCGATGATGAAAGTTCTACTGGTGGTCCGTTTGCACTGAAGTAGATAGCTTTCAGAGAGTCCTACTTGTGAACCGTTTTACACAGGATCACAGGTTGATTTTAAGTGCCGTAGTTCAGACACTGAGTAACGAGACGATTCACTCTGATTTCGCAACTGTCTTTATTTCAGAAGAACAATTATTTTATAAGATACTTAATTATACAGAATTAAATCTAAGGAAGGTCAATGTTATGGACGTGCTATAACTAATGTTAATGCCAGAGTCACCCATTTCTGAGTCTGCTGACATTTCGGCTTAGCTAGCTGGTTTTAGCTTGCTTCGGTCAGGTGAGATCTCCAACATTCAGAAGATACCAACGATAATTCTATCCAGCCTGTTGTCTCCTTGGGCATCCCATGTAGTACTAGTCCTCTTTCTGGTTGGTCAGTGCGCATACAGGACTCATGGTCCTCTCTTGACCTGGCTTCTTGATCCCTTTTGGAGATGCATGCCGTATTACCGACGACTTGTTCTGCCTTGATATTCCTGATTCCGGTCGCACTGGCCCTATCACAATCCATCCAAGCGCGGTATTTTTTAGTAGTGGCTGTCTTTCTCCCAAATACGCTGCGAGATGATTTCGGCGCCCAACAAAAGATCAACATTCTGGGGCTGCGTAAATTCAGGATCGGCTAAGCGCAACTGAGGTGAGATATTTGGCGCTTGAATAGGGTGGGATAGTTAATTGGGAATTATTTCCGGTAGTACAACGACGTTGATTTGATCTTTAAAATCAGTGGTTAATGATGATAGGGTCACCACAGCCTTTTTTCGTGAACTTTTAGTTGTTCCTCCCAGTGCATCGATGTTCAGGGTTGATGGCTCCAATTGTAGTTCAAGTGTGTCAGCCATCCTTATGGTGATTATGTTAATCTATGATCCAGAATCTAGGAGTGTGCGACATTGCTGAGGGGTTCCTGCTGGTCCATGTATTGCCACTTGGGCGGTTGGTAACAGAACGGTGGGCTCATCTGTAATCGAAGTGGAGCGGTCGACGTAGTTTTTTGCATTGTTACTTGACTGGTTGCCTGACGCTCAAGGTTTTCTAACATCTGCTTCAGATCTATTTTTTGCTTCACCTGTTACATGATTCTCCAAATAACGGAATTTTACTGCATCGCTGTAGTCTTGATTGTGGATTCCGTAAAAATTTCGTAGAATCGATGCCAATGTCGGTAGTCTCTGTCAAACTTTGGAATTTCTACTAGTGGTATTACAAACGGAGGTGCGATCGCGGGATTTTGTGTCGATGCTGAAGTCGATTGCGATTCTTTGCTCAGAAACGAAAAGTATTCTGTTCGTACCACCTGAAATCTGTCATCGGTGTATCCATCATTTTTATACCCTTGCAGAGGGTATTATAATTTTGGTCAAAAGTGTGCAACGCAGTGAAGGAGACATCTCCGACCCTATAAAGTATATATATTCATGATCAGGATCACCTCCTGAGTCGATATGAGCATGTCGATATGAGAAACGGACAGACGGACAGACGGCGTCTGTCCGTTTCTACGCAAACTAGTCTCTCAGTTTTAAAGCTATCGAGTTGAAACTTTGCACACATCCTTCTTTCCTTTGCAGGCAGTATATAAGTCGGAACGGCCGGGATCGGTCGACTATATCCTATAGCTGTCATATAACTGATTGATTGGAAATGGTATAACTTTGTTGTTTTTCAAGTTAGAAGGATGGGAGTTTCAATGGGTTCCTCTTTTGGCAAAATAATTCGATATGCCAAATTTCATAAGGATCGGCCAACTATATACGATCCGCTACATATCTAATAATATAAGATGTGTGGCGCCACCTAGCGGACTGCGACTCAACTGCAAGGGTATATAAACTTCGGCTCCGCCCGAAGTTAGCTTTTCTTTCTTGTTTATGGCTGGTTCCAGGTCGATGAGATCATGGGATCCCGTGACGATTTCCTTAAATAGCTCCTTCATGTGTTGTCTGGCGTGTGTGGACACTTCCCGTCCTTCGGTGCGGTTGCACAGAAAGTCTTTCATATCGTCTAATCGTCCTTCATGTCTTGGTTTTAATGGTGCAAATCGAAGGTCTTCTCCTTCGTTTCCTCGTGATGGTTGTGTCTTTCGCTCGAGATTTTCGCCTGTTTTCCGGGGCCTTTGTGACGGACCTGACACAGATGGGATTCCATCCGAAAATGTAGCTTCATACTCTTTCATAAGCTGTTCTAGTGCTTTGGCCTTTGTGAAATACTCATTCTCAGGACTTAGTGCTAGCTCATGGAGCTAGGGTCTGGGTCCATGAGTGGGTGAGCTGTTGGAGTCTCTCCTCGAAGTATCCCTCCTTGAGTTTTCGCTCTGTCCTTAGTGAAGTTTCTTATTAGTCTTTGGATGGCTATGTTGTTTTCAATTTGCTCATCAATGAGCATTTGGATTACGAGGTCTGATTCTGATCCCATGGTTTCGATGTATCCCTTTTTTTTTGATGAGTTAAATTGCGTTCACGTCGGGGTCACCAAATGTTCGTCCGTAGAGCGTTATGCGGCCACTACGTCGAATTCGAACTCACGGGCAAAACCGTAGATCCCGGATTCGTAGTCAAGAAATGAATGAAATCTGACTATTTTACCTGGATTCTGCAAGGGACTGATCGGGTTGATAAGGCGCTTGCTGTGATAAGGCTAGAGTGGATGTGGGGTACTTGAAGTCTTGGGCTGGGTTTCCTCAAGTACAGATGGTATGGTGGTTCGGCTGATTCCTTATAGGCCGGTCCTACTTGTGGTCCGTTTTACGGGAGCAACACTCGAAGTAGTCTGGTATGCCGCGGGTTCTCCTTGTGGTCCGTTTCACGGGAGCAACACTCGAAGTAGTCTGGTATGCCGCGGGTTCTCCTTGTGGTCCGTTTCACGGGAGCAACACTCGAAGTAGGTTGGGTAACGCGGGGTCTACTTGTGGTCCGTTTCACGGGAGCAACACTCGAAGTAGTCTGGTATGCCGCGGGTTCTCCTTGTGGTCCGTTTCACGGGAGCAACACTCGAAGTAGGTTGGGTAACGCGGGGTCTACCTGTGGTCTATTCCACGGGAGCAACACTCGCAGTACACTGGCATCTACACAGAAGCCACTCGAAGTAGGTTCGATGATGAAAGTTCTACTGGTGGTCCGTTTGCACTGAAGTAGATAGCTTTCAGAGAGTCCTACTTGTGAACCGTTTTACACAGGATCACAGGTTGATTTTAAGTGGCGTAGTTCAGACACTGAGTAACGAGACGATTGACTCTGATTTCGCAACTATCTTTATTTCAGAAGAACAATTCTTATAAAAGATTCTAAATTATACAGAATTAAATCTAAGGAAGGTCAATGTTATGGACGTGCTATAACTAATGTTAATGCCAGAGTCAGCCACCTCTGAGTATGCTGACTCAGATTGTTTGTTCGTGTACTGGTTGTACATGCATTTCGGCTTAGCTAGCTGTTTTTTGCTTGCTTCGGTCAGTCGGTCATTCTTCCCGCTGATAATGCTTCTGGCGCCGTCTACTAGTGCTGGGTTAATAGGTTGGATATAGTTTTATGCTTATTACTAATTATTAATAGGTGTGCCAATAGGTTAGTGGGTTTGAATATTGCGACATGCTGATGCATATTGATTGGATGAAATTACTAAGTGTGTATATAGGGTAGTAGGTCATGGCACTAGGTGACAACATCAACAAATGGTTTTCCTAAGCACAATCACATCGGGGTTCACCAATGTTCAGGTACCGAGCGTTTTCGGGAGCTTTATTTTATGTTCCAAATCTAGGCTTTAATAAAAAACACGGACCTTTAGATTTCTATGTATGATTACAATTTATTTAAATGATTTGTTTTATATATAGAAAATATGACATATGAATGTGACTGCGTAGGGTTGATGACTGAATTAGAATAAAAAACGCGGGAGCGGAAGTCTGGTACTCTCCATGAGAAATAGGGTGTAGTTGTTAAATATTTTTGTGAGTGCTGTCTAACGATGCTGGCGACTGGTGGTTGTTTGAGGAGTCTGTGTAATATATGTTGTAAAGGGTAATTTTTTAAGAGTACTAATTATTTAAGAGTAAGTAAGAGTAATTACTTACTTTAAGAGTAAGTAATTATTTTTTTAGTCTATGGGGAAAAGCCGAATACGATTAAAGCTTACAGTATAACATAACACGTGATGCAACATGTGACACAAAAAGTGACGTTAAATTGGACCTTCCGAATGAACCACTTGAAACGGAGCCGCAAACAACATTTACGTGAAGGTATTTTAAAATAAATGGCAAAGGCCAGTTTATAGATTCCAATAAAAATGTTCATTCAATGATGAAAATTTGTGTGTTTTATTCGATTTTGAAAAACTACGCTTAAAAAATCAGCCGTTTTATATAGGTGATTGTAAGGAATACATTGTATGTCATTCTATATTATTTTATTTTATTTTTTTATTATTTAATAGAACATTTTTTTTTTTAACAACTTAGCCTAGAGGAGGTTACTCTATACTATACTACTCTAAGCTGCGGGAAAGCACAAGTATTAACAATTGAGCGCAAAGGTAATTGCAGAATTAACTGCAATTTGTATATTAGCCAAAAAGACAAATAAAGAAAAAGAAATAGAGCTATATTTGAATTGAAACTTTTTAAATTGGTGAAATGCTTACCCAAATATGACACTCCCCAAACGCGTAGCGATACGGGTATAACTTTAAGTCACATTCTTAGTGTGAAAGAATGAACTTCAAGATTAGTATTTAAGAAGTCAAGTTTAAGTTTTAGTCAAGAATATAAATTTATCACAAGCGCATTTAGTTTTTGCTTTGTACAACTATTATCTTTTGGGAGTCACGGGCGCGAGCACCAGTGCTTTTGTTTTGCGTTGTTGTCTCTAGCTACTAGAAATCGGTCCCCGAGAAAGTTGAAGAAGTCCATAAATTGCAGTTTCTTTATTTTTTAGTACTTGGATTAGATATGTCTAATATATCTAATATAATAAAAATATTGGGTGCTGTCGTACCGGAACGACAGGTTCAATAGGTATTGAATACCAGTTGCAATCCTTTAATGCTGTCGGGTCAGGCATCAGCCACAAAATAGATAAGATCACTAATATTTAAGAATTGGTCTCAAACCGTCTCTTATCGGCCGCACCGCTTCAACGGGCTTTATCTATAAATAAATAAATATCCATAAATTGAAGCTTTTGTCTCATTTCATTTCATATGCGCCCATAAATATACCTTTTAAAAATAATTAATTTCGTGTTATTATTTTCATTAAAGGTTATTGAAAAATCTCAATGACCAAACATTGGTGACCCCGCCGTGATTTAAGTAATAAAATTATATGTAATATAATATTAGGTATAATTTAATATAAATTTATATTTGCTACTGTTGGAATTATAAATTTATACATGAGTGTACAACGCACTATGTGGTTGGTTATGTACTTAACTGTAAACTAATTGTCGCTTACTTATGTTTCTAAGTTCGTCTGCCTGCGTGCAGTCTATCATATTTTATTGAAGTCAGTCGCTAATGAAGCTCAGAAACGAATAAATCTAATAGGTTATGGGCCCAGAGTGCGTATAAACTGCGTGTAACCTAAAATTTCTGAACATTCCGAAAAGTGACTCGAATTTGCAAAAATGAGTGTATCGTGGCAAATTGAAAAATTAAATGAAAGTAACTATGATGTATGGTGCATGACCATGGAGAGTTTCCTGATAGCGTCAGACCTCTGGGATGTGGTCAGTGGTGATCTGGTTAAACCAGAAGACGGTGCCGATTTAGTCAAATGGATTAAAACTGATAAAAAGGCTCGAGCATACATAGTAATGAACATGACGGGGGCGCAAATGACACAAGTGAAAAAGTGTATGACCTCCCGCGAAATGTGGACTAAACTAAACAGGCTGGACTCAATGAAAGTTTCTGGGCAGAAGCTATCAAGACTGCATCCTACTTGAGAAATCGCGCAGAGACGTCAACTTTACATGGTATGACCCCTTTTGAAGTATGGACTGGCAGAAAACCTTGCGTAGGGCACTTGCGAGTTTTCGGTGCGAAGACCATTGTTCTTAACAAGATGCGAAAGAGGAAATTTTCTCCAAAGGGTGAAGAGCATATTTTGGTAGGATATGCAGAATTGTCAAAGGCATACCGCTTATATAATTTTGAGAAAAGAAGAGTCATCACAGCCCGTGACGTAATTTTTATTGAAGACGATTTTACCAAAAAGGATTTGGCTAAGGTGTCTGAATATCAGATCGTTGAACTCCAATGTGAAACTCCAGTTGATGAGTGTTTGCAAGTAGAACCTGAGGTGAGTTCTAGCATTTTATCGTCTACGGAACAGCAACCTCAAGATGTTGAGGCTAGAAGAGGACCAGGACGACCAAAGATGATACTCACTGGGCTACCTGGACGCCCGAAGAAGCAATATACCATGCTAAATATCCTGACAACTGAGGATGTCTCAGTACCGAGTAGTTACAGCATGGCACTAAGCTCAGAGCATGGAGACAAATGGAAGGCATCGATTCAGAAGGAGATGAATAGTTTGAAAGCCAATGGTACGTGGTCATTAGTTGACTTACCCGAAGGCCAGAAGACCATTGGATGCAAATGGGTATTTGCAGTTAAACGAGACAAGTTTGGCAACGTCGAGACGTTTAAATCAAGACTGGTTGCTAAAGGGTGCGCACAGCGCCTAGGTATTAATTATTTCGAAACTTTTTCTCCAGTTGCTAGATATTCAACAATTAGACTTGTCATCGCCCTGGCCGTGGAATATAAAATGTTTCTGCATCAGATGGACGTTTCGTCAGCATACCTCAACAGTTACTTGCAAGACGAGGTATATATGCGGCAGCCTGAAGGCTTTGTTGACAAACAGTTTCCAAAACGGGTCCTGAAGCTTCACAAATCGTTGTACGGCCTTAAGCAGAGTGGGCGAGAATGGAATGAGCAGCTCAATGCCGTTCTATTGAAGATTGGTTTTACTCCGTGTCCGAGTGAGCCATGTTTGTACATACGCAATACCCAAGGCATCATGGGAATTGTAGTTGTGTACGTTGACGACTTGATCATATCCAGTTCGAGCAAAGATGACCTGAATGAGATCAAGGTGCTAATCTCACAGTCGTTTGATGTGGTCGACAATGGCACATTGAAACATTTCCTGGGTATGGAAATTGAGCGAGAGGGTGACACTGGTGGAGTAAGGATTGGTCACAAACAATATATTGAGACACTTCTTAGTGAGTATAAAATGCAAGACTGTAAGCCTAATAGTATACCCCTAGAAGTTGGTCATCAAATCAAAACCAATCCCTTATTGGATCGCTTATGTATCTGGCAATGACTACCCGGCCAGATATCCTACACTCTACAGTAAAACTTGCTCAGCGAAATGCAAGTCCGCATGGGGAGCACGAGGCAGCTGCTAAGCGTATACTGAGATACCTTAGAGGCACATCGGAGCTACAACTTTGTTTCAAACGCACAGGTCGAGATATCCATTGTTACGTGGATGCTGATTGGCGTTCTTTGCTGCAGGCGCTGCTTTCAGTTGGGAATCGAAGAAGCAGAGCGTAGTGGCACTAAGCAGCACCGAAGCAGAATATATTGCGTTGTCTGGCGCTGCTAAAGAGGCAATGTACATCAAGAAGCTGATTACCGAAATGGGGTTTGGTGGCATTAAAACGTTACAGGTCTTTAGCGACAACCAAAGTGTTTAGCCACAATGTTTAGCCAAAAATCCAAAGTTCCATGCGGGAAGCAAACACATTGATATTAAGTATCATCATGTCAGGGATATGTTTAAAAGTAAAATTATAAATATTGAATATGTATCTACTGAGAATATGATTGCTGATGTATTAACAAAGAATTTGAATAGAGTAAAACATGAGAAATGTATTAGTCTACTAGGACTTTTGTAATGAAGACATAATGCGTTGAGAAGGAGTGTTGGAATTATAAATTTATACATGAGTGTACAACGCACTATGTGGATGGTTATGTACTTAACTGTAAACTAATTGTCGCTTACTTATGTTTCTAAGTTCGTCTGCCTGCGTGCAGTCTATCATATTTTATTGAAGTCAGTCGCTAATGAAGCTCAGAAACGAATAAATCTAATAGCTACTATCATATGAGCAACATTGGTTGTACAACTTTTTGAAACACCTTAAGCTTACGTTAAAAAATTAACAAAAATTTTTTAATTAAAAAATTCATAACTTTATAATCAAGAAAGATATTAAAACGCTCTTTACACCGTTGGAAAGGTTTCTTAAATATCTATTTCAGTTTATTTAAGACCAAACGACTTAATAGTAGACAAAAAAATGCACTGAAAACACATTTTTTTTAAAGAAAAATATGTTAAAAACAAGAAAGGAAAGCTAAGTTGATATACCCTTGCAGTTGTGCCATTTCCTGCTGATCCTTATGAAATTTGGCAAATCAGATTATTTTCTCCAAAATAGAATCTGTATTAAGTCTCATCTTTCTAACTTAAAAAAAAACAAAGTTTTGCCAATTCCGATTGTTCAGTTATATGGCAGCTATAGGATATAGTCGGCTGATCCTTATAAAATTTGGCAATTCAGATTATTTTCTCCAAAATAGAATCTGTATCAAGTCCAATCTTTCTAACTTAAGGGGGCAGGATGGTTTCAGAGGCTGAAAAATAGCAGATTTTTGCGATTATGTTTTTCATTTCTGAGTGATTACAATTATTCAATTTTTTTACACGATACACGGCTATATTTGGAGAGTATCTAGGAATTTTTTTGTTAAGAAATAATTATTATTTATCCCGTGACGGGCAGTCGGCCGGAGTCGCTTCTGGCCTTACAGTGTTATCGGAAATGAAAAAATTGAATTGATTTACTGAAAATATTAGTTTCTTGTGCGGATGAACGAAACCATTTTGAAAAATATGCGATTTTGAATTTTTGGCGCGGTTCTAAAGTCGGAGGTACCATTTTTTCATAAAAATCAGCCTAATATTTCCCGTAAAAATGGTAAAAAAAAAATTTAAAAAAAAAAAACGCTCGTTCATCCGCAAGTATTTATTGTATTAAAGATGTGTGCAAAATTTTATTTAGATCCGAGCATTACTTTTTGAGTTACGTTACGCACCGACTTGAAAAAGTTGTTTTGAGAAAAACACGTTTAAAGTTTTATAAGCAATGGAAAGTATATGGAGAGAAAGAAACTAGAAAATCGGTATCTCAGCGAGCTTTAGTCCGATCGATATGAAACTTCACATGATATTCCTGAGATAATGTTCTATTATATATACAATTTTTGAAAAAAAAATTTTTTTGAAGTCTCAAACCATTCTGCCCCCTTAAAAAACAGCAAAGTTTTGCCAATTCCGATTGTTCAGTTATATGGCAGCTATATGTTATAGTCGGCCGATCCTTATGAAATTCGGCAGAACAGATTATTTTGTTCAAAATTTTAAAACACAAAATAGTTTTTGTAGAAACAGACAGACGCGTCTAGACGGTCAGACGGACAGACGGACATGCTCATATCGACTCAGGAGGTGATCATGATCAAGAATATATATATTTTATAGGGTCGGAGAGGTCTCCTTCACTGCGTTGCACACTTTTGACCAAAATTATAATACTCTGCAAGGGTATAAAAATTTGTATAGTCCTATAAGTGCAGCTACTAATTTTGTGCAGCCACCTGTGAAGCTTGGTGTTACGTACACATATGTACATACAGGGTTGGGACTTTCCACACATGTTATATTTGATCGAAATATCTTATGTACAAAATTCATCAGGATCGGCCGACTTTAAGTTAGATAGATGGGACTTAGTACAGATTGCATTTTGGGCAATCTTATCTGATTTGCAAAATTTTATTAGGATCGGCTGACTATATCCTATAGCTCTCATATAACTGAACAATCGGAATTAAGCCATTAACTTTGTTTTTGAACGGTTGTTTTTACGGTTTCCGTTTTGGGCAATCTAGTCCTATTTTTCATAAGGATCGGCCGACTATATCCTATACCTGCCATATAACTGATCGATCGGAAATGGCACAACCTTGCTATTTTAAAAGATGCTTAGGGCTGTTTCCAATATTTTTATAAGAAAATTTATTTAATGGTGAAATTCTCATAAGGATCGGACAACTATATTCGATCCGATATATATAATAATAATAAAGGCTGCTGCTAAACTGCAAGGGTATATCAACTTCCTTTTTTGATAATTTATTATATACTGAAACTCTCATAAGGATCGACCTCTCATCTGTTTATTTGTTTAAGCAATTTTTTTCCCGCACTACGAAACAATTTTGGATTTTTAATAGAATTCGGGCTAATTTTCAATCAAAGTTTTTAAACTAACCAAATTCCAAATTTTTTTTCTTCGTCGTGCCGAACAAGAATATTTTTGTATGCATATTTTTAATATTTTTGAATATTTTTGTACGCCTATATAGCATATTTTCGTCACCAAAGCATGCAGGTTCGTCACCGGTTCTTTACTTCGCCAAGTGGTTTTTTATATCATTTTAATTAGGCGCAGTTTATATATAGAAGCGATGAATTCCAGCGGCGTCGTCACAGGAGAACCCACTCCAGCTCAGAGTGTCATTTTAAAATGCAAGGCAAAGGGTATCCCCCAGGATTTGAAGAGGATCCAAGGAGCCTCCAGCCAGTACCCAAGGTGGAAGATGCCATGCTCCATGCCAATTGGTCGCCAAGTAGGAAGACTTCAACGCCATCCACGGGGAGCTTGAAGAATTGGATATTTCGAAGATCAGTAGCCACTTGCGATGGACCGTGTCTGAGCTTGTAGCGTCGTTGCATGCCGAAATCGAGCACGAGACGTCATTGCGTTGTGCTCGAAATGCTGCCTTAGTTTTCAAACCTTGACTCCTCTTGCTCTGCCTACTTTTAGCGGAGGATATTCGGAGCGGGCTGATTCTTACTCAGCTTTCTCAACAATTGTGGGCTGCAATCCTCACATAAGTGAGGTGAAAAAGCTGCAGAGATTGCGATCTTGCCTTCGGGACTCAGCCGTAGATGCAGTTCGTTCCTTTTAAATCTTCGAGAAGAATTATGATGTCGCGTTGCATCTCTTGGAAAAACGAATAAAAACCGTCGGTTAATATTTCAGCCTATTGAAAGAAGGTTCAGTGGCATCGCTTCGAGGGCTTTTAGATAAACTCAATGCCCACATGCGAGCCTTGAAAAATTATTCTTCAAGTGCTCCTTGAAGGGTTGGACCCAGCTACCCAGGCCAAGTGGGAGGAATGCAGCGATGCAGTACTCTGGAGGCTATGTATGTGGTCATGGCCGCGTACGCGCCGGGCACTCATATGGGAAGACGTAGAGTCGCAAATAATTGTAGATCGTCCTTTATCATCACTAATTCACCTTCCCCTGCCTTTATATTATGTGGTGGGTCCCACGTAGAGTCTGCCTCAGATTTCTGTTAATGCCCCCAAGAGCCGTCTTGACGAGGCAAGGCGACTCTGTCTATGTCGGAAATGACTCCAAACTGGCCATCACCTGCGTGCCTCTCTGCTAATTATCGCAGTTGTGGGAGGAGGCATCACTGCCTGCTGCATTTTTTTGATGTGCAGTTATCCAGCAAACCAGTCTTTGATTGTGCCGTCTACGTCAGCCACAGCCGAGTGCTCCGCGGCTTCATCACCCGCGGTTTCTTGGCAGTGTCTGGAATTGGCGACACTGGCTTTGCGATAGACGGATACTCAGTCAATGTGCTCCTACGGTCCCGTTGCTCCGAATATTCGGTCCTTGACATCGCAGTCATCGCCCCCAAAATCACGGATCTCCAGCCTAGTCTCAGCTTGTATGTCTCCAGTTGAAATACGCCGGCCAACCTCACTTTAGCCGATTCGAAGTTCTTCCGGCACAACGTATCTATTTGCTTACCGGAGCCAGTCTACTTCCTGTGTGTTGTTGCACCGTTGTTGCAGGAAACCCGGCTTGGATGGGTTGTGGGGGTGGGAGCGGTTCACACATGGAGTGGCCGTTGGCGAGAAGTATCGATCTAGTCCCCGGTCGAGATGTAGTTTAGACACTGTGGCGGGTTTTAGAACCGCATCTGAAACTACCAAGCGCGCAGTGGCTAAGCTTTGCCTCTTTGCCCCTTAAGGAAGAAGTTGAAGTACAGGCCTCAACTGGGGGAGGATATCTGGTCAGGTAGCAGCCACGGCATAGATTTCCACCAGAAGCGCACATCTGTTGCTGGAGGTTTTTATGTAGCGATACAATCCCGTCTTTATTTCCTATATATCTTCATATAAATTTATTAACACATCAAGTTTTCTATACTGACTTTACTGCCTTTTTTTAAATGGTGCGATTAAATTTATTGGCAGCTTAAAATTTTCTCATTGTGCTTTACACTTTGCTGCTACAAAGATCTGCAACTTCGCCCGACTCTCTTCGCCGTCTCGCCTACTATTCAACAGTGCAACTACGTACTTAAGACATCGACCTGCTCTTTTCACAATATCTGTTACATCGTTCTTCGAAAACACGAACTCCTTACGCCGTCGTTTCAAGCTTGATTTTGCTTTCCAAAAAATCGTTTGTACTCGTTAAGTTTCGTCACTAACCATACAACATATAGAATTCTCATTTCATACAACGAAAATGGACGCAAAAATTTCTTGCGACAGTCCCCCGGAGGCCCCAGAGAGAATCTTACTCTCATTCTTGCGCTCAAATTCTCTCTGAACGTTTTTGGTTGTTCAGTCACTGAGAGGCGCATCATCAAGAATGTTGCTCCGCGGTTAAACTGATCTTTATATGTATGCGTACTCACGCATTCACATATACGGTTTCATGTGTGTGCGTTCAACTTCGTTTTGAAGCCAGCTAAAAATTTTAATTTTTGTAACTTTTCAGGCATGCTACCCTATGAAAATTGGGGTATACATTATACGGTAATGATGAAAAAATATGTTTTATATTTTAATATTTCAACTTATATTTTATATTTGTTATGGAATACGATTAAGTGGTAGCTTTAAAATGTTTTTCATATATACATATACATATACATATGTCAACGAATGCATTAAAATCTATATATTAAGGTAGAAACAGGATATATTTCAGTCGATTGCTTTTAAGTTGTTGTAGTTCTGCAAGCGGATGGTGTTATATACCCTTCGGATGGATGAGTTTTGTTGAGTGAGAATAAACAAAAACAGCTGATTTTTTGTTTCTGTGGGCATCAGTAGGGTACGCAAGAACCATCCGTTTGAAAATAAGAACAGTGAAATTTCGGTTTTAAGTAAAACCGACTGAAAGATACCCTGTTCCTATCTTAGTACAATGATTTTTAATTGTTCGTAAATATATAAATATATAATTTCGTAAATATATATGTAAAGCATTTTACAGCTTCCATCTAATCGTATTCCTAAATATGTATAAAAAGTATGAAATATTAAAATATATAATATAATATATAATAAAATTTTTTCATAGTTAAATATATTGAATTCTTCCATTTTCTTAGGGTAGCATGCCTGAAAAGTTACAAAAATCAAAAATTTTAGCTGGCTTCAAAACGAAGTTGAACGCACACACATGAAACCGTGTATGTGAATGCGTGAATACGCATACATATAAAGATCAGTTCAATCGCGGAGCAACCTTCTTGATGATGCGCCTCTCAGCGACTGAACAACAAAAAACGTTCAGAGAGAATTTGAGCGTAAGAATGAGAGTAAGATTCTCTCTGGGGCCTCCGGGGGCCTGTCGCAAAAAATGTTTGCGTCCATTTTCGTTGTATGAAAGGAGAAGTCTATATGTTGTATGGTTAGTGGTTTCGTATACAGTGGGATTTTATCTACTATCTACATGATCACAATTTGTACAGCTAAATGAGTTTGAAGGTACTATTACAGATGACTCCTTCCTCGGAAAACACCTCGGAAAGCGTTATTTGTACCATATTGCGGATATGCTCAATTCTATTCAAGAGAATATAAGGTCACATCAAGCTCAATATCTAACATTTTCATCCTAAAGAACTATGGCCTAAGCAGACAATTGTTCAGGAATACCTACCTAGAGACCGTTTACCAGTTCTGGTTTTAGTGTTTCAAAAAACAAAATAATGTGTTCTCCATTTGTTATCATAACTTTTGCAGTAGCTCAATAGCTCAATATCTAACATTTTCATCCTAAAGAACTATGGCCTAAGCAGACAATTGTTCAGGAATACCTACCTAGAGACCGTTTACCAGTTCTGGTTTTAGTGTTTCAAAAAACAAAATAATGTGTTCTCCATTTGTTATCATAACTTTTGCAGTATTCTTGGAAGTAAGGCCAAATTTTAAATAATATTAAAACTTATTAGCGCTTATTGAAACCTGAATCACTGATCACGAAAGTATTATTCCCTAGTACACTGTGTTTCGAATGGATGGATCTTTGCTGTTTATAATGAATATTCAGCTGTGCTTATACCCTTTTCTTTGGTTCTTCGTATATTTACCTGGCCTGTTCCTATGTACCTCATTTGGTAGAAGATCCTTTCACCACCTTGTAGCTTTTAAGTCTGTTTTATTGTTGCTCAACGACTCGGATTTAATCTTAGCTACGGGTGAATTTCATTTTCCCTGGTTTTCTCTGGTATCCAGTTAGCAGTCCAGTGGCCAAATGACTTCATCGATCGCTTAACTGATATTGCACTTTTTTTTCTGTCCCCTTCATAACACTTATGGCAGATTATTTGACCTCATATTGTCTAATGTGACATCCTCTGCGACAGAAATTCAGTCTTAGTCATTATCGCTTTCAGGACTTACATCATCCTAAACATATGGTTTCTGTGAATATCGACGGTCCTTATGGTCATGGTAGCATGGTTACTCTCAATTGGAATTTGTTATTCTGTTCTTGTGTCAAAACTGGATTTATTCTTTTGTCAATACGAACTCATAAAAATATTCCCAAAATCTTGAAAGCTTGGTATTACTACTCACATTGCATAATATGATCCTAACTCTATTTATCCATTTCAACACTAGGCATAACATAACATATGTTTCCCTAAATTTAACCACCATTATGTGTTTAAGGAGCACTCTACAATGGATAATGTTTCTGGTGTCATTCTTAGCCACTGCTCTGATGTCCGATGCTATCCTCTTACTATCCTATTTAATTTATCCTTGGAGCTTGCATGCCTTCTCAAGCGGTGGAATGAATACTTTATGTTTCCCTTCATAAAAGATGTTCCGAAGCCGTTTTTAAAATCTACCGTCTGCAATTCCCAATATGCTGAAGAAACGTGTTACATCACAATAGTAACACTTTTGCAAATTTATCATATCCTTTTTACAGCAACCTTTTAGCAAGCAACCTTCTGGAATTCTCCTTGATTATCCCCCTTGGTTTTCTTTGCCGCATGGAAACTGATGTTGGTTATACTGATTTTAGCAAAGCATTCGATCCTGAAAATCATCTTTTCCTTTTACGAACACTTTATCTTATGAGTTTTCCTCCAAAAATCTTACAGTGGATGACTTCATATTTATCGTATTGTTCGCAGCGAGTACCTACTATAACCATTTCATCTGGTGCCCCTCAAGGTAGGCACTTAAAACCGTTGATGTTTGTCCTTAGAGTCATACGTTAGCTATATAAGCTGATGATGTCAAGAATAGATCCGAGATAGTTTAAGAGAAGAGTAAGAGTAAGATATCACGAGGAAGAGTATTGCACAGATAAGACGTTTAATATAAGAGATTTAAGATTGTTAGTGGAGCAAAGTGACAAAACGTGGTAGAGACCATTGTAGTCCGAACATAATAACCTGAACGGATCGTGTTGGGCATATGTCGAACTACAATGGCTGAGGAGCAGAGGACGAAAGTTTATAGTCCTTCTACTAGGAACGTTAAAGTTCAAGCGCGTTAGTAAATGCTGGCGGTCTACATTTCCATAAATAAGATTATATAGAAACATGACACCCAGCATCGTTCTACGGTTTGTTAATGATGGTAAGTTGATTAGTAAAAGTCTACTACGATAAGAGGGGAGGTGAAGATTTGCATCCGAATTAAGTCCCCTAAAACCTAAAGTCAGGAAGTTTTTTTGTGTACAGATTCTATGTGATCTCGGTGTACTCGGTGATTGAGGACTAAAGACACACGATCCATACAAAAGAATCGGACGGACCAATGATGTATATAACATTTTAGTTATGTACGTCATTTAATTCTTTTCGTTCGTTCCAAGGCGTTTCCATTTAGAAAGTACATAGCCTGGCGAGGACTAGATCGATAAAATTACATAATTTACATTTCGATCCATAAAGCTTTAGGTTATTTGCTAAACACCAATTTTGAAATTTATCCAAATCAAATTGAAGTCTAGACTGGGCGCTAGTGAATTTATACTGAAGACATAGCTTAACGTCATCAGCGTACATAATTACAAGTGAATAAGTTAAGGCTAGAGGCATTAATAATGAGTGTAATTAATAAACAGTGTAAAAAGTAAGGGTCCAAGATGGCTTCCTTGGGGCACCCCAGATGTGGCGCGGACAAAACGCGAGGTAACATCTTTAAAGAAAACACGTTGGGTTCTCCCAGATAAGTTTCTCAAAATACAGATAAGATCAGTTGAGAATCCCAAAAGACTGAGTTTACTTATAAGAAGCGAATGGTTAACAGAGTCAAATGCTTTACTGAAGTCAGTGTAAATGACGTCTGTTTGTAAGCCATTCCGGAACCCATCCGTGATAAAAGACGTTAGCTCCAATAAGTTGGTAGTGGTGGAGCGCGGAGTCATTATTGAACTACATAGGTGTTGCCAATGTGGAGTGATAAGTTTTGCAAAAAGCTTTGGAATTGCTGAAAATTTAGAGATGCCTCTATAATTTGGAGCGTCCCGTTTTTATGCAGCGGAATAATAAAAGATGATGAGACAAAAAATTAATATGACGCGAGGTTAGAGGGGCATTGATGTAAGTCTGGTACTCTAAATGGGTAATAGGGTGTAGTTTTCAAATGTGGTCACAGCAAAAAAGTTAAGAAAAACATTTTAAATTTATTCCAGCAACAAATTGGAAACAATAATTTTACACAGTTTTTACCACTGCATGATTGCAAATGTCCTTTATTACCATATGAAAAACATATTAATAAAATCATATAATTTAACCTAGTTTCTATGTACATTAGATAAAATATGTTAGTATTATTTCAAATTTATTCTAATGATTATGTACATTAAATTTCGTTTACAAAACCTAAGTTTATTATTACAACCAATATAAAAATTATGATGCACACAAATAACAATTAGCCATGGACAATACAGTTTATAGGTTCATAAGAGGGTAATTGAAATACTCGAAGAAATATGTATTCCGTACAAATTTTTATAGAAACAACTTTTTAATTTTTTTAATTTCCTTGACTGAGTTATCAACCTATAGAATTGAAACTAAAATATGATGTTCGAATTAATGTTCCTAAAACAACTAAAATGAAAAAAATTGTTTAAAACTTTGAAAGCTATTGACTAGTGATCAAATATCGTCATCCACATGTACCTTCCAATTGTAAGGGACCAAATTATCCAGAAAAAGTCGAATCTTGATCAAAAATTCTTAAATCGTAAGATGCTGTTAAAAAATACATTTTTAAATATTTAATATGTATCTACCAGTATTGATTATTGTCGCTAGTTCTTTTTCCATTGAAAGTAAGTTTAATTTCTTACTCGATTTATCTAACCAAACGCTTACATCACCCACAATACTCTCCAACGAAGTTGTTCCACCTTTAAATGAACTTGGTAAGGTATTCATTAAATAACTAAATTTCGTAACTTCTTGATTATTTTTAAAATTTTTTGCAGCACTAGTCGTTTGAAAGTATAAATCTGCCTGTCTCTTTTGTAAGGTAGCAGAATGCTCATAAATGCCTTGTACAGTTGATAAAACAGTACTAAATTCACCAGGTCTTCGCCCTGATACGTATAGTGTTACAACGCTTGCATCCTGTGAATTCATTACTAATTCATTATGCCTACTTCGCTTATGACCATGGCTACCTTTTTTTATTTTTTTGCGTGAATTTTTAGATGTTGGCATTGTATTTCTGTTTGATGGCATTTCTAAACTATAGTCGATATCATCGATGGCATCTGACTTTACATTTGAACGAGTTACTTCCAAGTCTTGAAGGTTCTCACTTATTAATAATTCGGGTGATTCCGGTTTTGAAATTATATGTGGTAACGATATAGGCTCCTGTTGTTGTTGTAGCAGCAACTGTTGTAACAACAAGCTGTTTATTGCTGCCGGTCCATTATTTTGAATGTTCTGTACCATTGATGGAGTATTAATGATTGTGTCTACACTGTATTCGGTAGCAGTTATAGTTTGAGCAATTGTGTCGTATACAGTAGTAAAAATTTTTTTACCCTGAAATGTTATTGGTAATATTGTGGACTTTCCATCGAAAATTGTAGTTACATATGTGGATGTATGGGTTCGATATTCAGTTATAGGTTCGACAGATGATGTAACTGGTACTGGTGATATATAATTTTGTTGCTGACCATTTATAGGATGAGCAGGTAAATTTAAATTTCCTAAAAGTAACTGCGAAAGTAATATATTTGCAAGTGGTGCATTAGCAGAAATTTGGGGCTGTATTGTAGATACAAGATATTCTACAGAGTAAGCTGTTGATGGTAAAATGTGTGAAAATGATGTCTTTCGACCACGTATTGTAGTGGGTGTAAACGTTACAGTACTTGTGATAGATTCATGCAAAAGATATTTGGTATATTCAGTCAACCCAGCTTCATTTATCTTAGACTCCTCCCTTTTAAGATATGTAGAAGTCAATCCATTTTTACCGACAATATTGGTATATTGATTCGACCCCACCAGCTCCGTACTGCTTTTAGCGGTTATAATATTTTTATAATCTGTTTTATGGCCATTTACAAAAGGTACAGTGACTTCAGATGGTATAAAATGTGTAACTGTGATTATTTTCTCTTCCTGCTCAACAATTTTTAAGTCGGAGGCATACTCGCTTCTATTTCGGCTGCGCACAGAACCCCTTCCTCTTTTAGACGTATTTGTGTTAATATTTCTGGAACGTGATATATGCGATAATCGTCCGTGTTCTCCATTATTTTTGTTATTATAATTATTATGGCTCTTTATTCTTTGGCTGGTAGAACTACTACTTGGGTTGGAACCAATTGCGCGTCTTGTCGAAGTATTACCTAATTGTCGACGGAAATTGCTTTGGGATCCTGAACGTGTATTGCTTTTGAAAGTATTTTCATTTTCTCGTAGGGTAAACTGACGGCGCTTTGAAGATGGTCGAGTTGGTCTAATTGTTTTATTCGTTGTTGCAATTGTAGAGTTAAAAATATTACCTTGTGTTGGCATCTGATTACTCCGTGAAGAATAAAATCTCGACCCAAAACGCGAATTTGATTTAGCTGAAGAATGGGTTGTTTCTTCTAGCTCTTCAAAGTTGACTTGCATAATCTCTTTACTTGGGGTAGATATCGTTGAGTTTTGACGACGAAACCTAAATCGATTCATAACTTTTGCTTCCGATTGACGACGTCTTCTTGTATGAATTTTATGGCAACAAAATATTCGGCTTGACCGCTTGTTTCGATGCTTTTTACCATTACTATTTTCTGCTTCATCGTTTTCATATTCATTTTCGGAGCTATTTTCGGAACTGTTTGTATTCGTTATATCTGTGGGTTCATCTTTCTGCTGGGGTTGGAATAGACCACGAGGAGGGAATAGATTACTTTGTGACCTCGACCTGGCTTGAAGACCAATAGGACGGGGAAAGCTTCGAGGTGAAGGTTTAACTGTTGTAGTTGTTGTACTGGTTGTAGTTAACAATTTGGAACGGGATAGCAATGGATTCCGTCTAAAAGAAGCTACTGGCGAATTTCCTAAATTTTTTTTTGGTGAAATAAATCCACTTGGTCTATTTACTGGTCGACGAAGGCGTAATAATTGATTTTGATTGTGTTGCGAAGATTCTACTTCTTCACTTACTTCTGTTGAGTTCTCTTCTTCGATGCTACTATCTGAGGAAAGGTGGTCATGGGCGATGGTTTGTGTTTGAGAGCCCCCATAACTAAGGGATAAGGTGTTTGGCTTAATACGAATATTTGATGTTATTGATGAGCCGCGAAATACAGCTTTTGTTTTTTGACGAAGTAAAATATTATTATTTTGTCGCTTAGAACTCAGATTTTGAGCTACTTGTACCGATGGAGAGAGTCTGTTTCTTGAAGCGAAATATACAGTGTTGGATTCGAAGATTCCATGCAGTTCAGTTGTTAGTTTGGATGGGCGGCTAAAAAGTCGTCTGGACGTATGCGTCTGATAAAAACTAGATTCGTTAAGGCCTTTTACTCCATTTGAAAAGACACCACGGCGGGAAGAGCTGTATTTACCATTTATTTTTAAAGCAGGTGTTGCCGTTATAGTCGGAGTTATGTCGGATCTAGTAATAATAGTCGCGCTAAGAGAATTTTGACTTTTTTGTTTTGGGGCAAATGTTGGTCTATTTCGTGAAGCAAAGGGTCGTATTACTGGAGCAAAAGTCCGTTTTGATGTATTAAGCGGATCCGTGGATTCATCGTTTTGAGAACCCACATTTTCTATTATAATTTCTGGTTTAGTTTTCATGTCCGCATTATTAATAGTTTCAGAATAATATTCAGACTTTTGAGATAATGGTTTTATTACATTAGTTGAAAAAGAATAATTTATTGCAATTGTTGCCTTAGTTGGTATAATGAAATTTTCTGAAAAAGTGTTTTCATACAAAAAACTAGATGTACTTTCAATGACTTGCGCATATCGATTGTCAATAACCGTGCCGATAACTTTTGATTGGTACAAAGTAGTGGTATTATTTTGGATTCGTTTGCCTTCGATGAGTCTAACCAAGCCCGTCCTATGCAACTTTGATATTGATGAGCTTTTATCAAACTCAGTTTGTAATAAAGTTGTTGCTAAAATTTTTTTTTTCGATTCGTCAATTTTTAGTCTGGAGGTACTGCTAGTTATCTCAACACTATATCCCTCGTCATTTACTTTTGACAGAATTTCTGTTGTAAAATACAAAGTACTAACTTCATCAGCATCAATTATTTTCTTAAAATCAAACAAAACTAATTGGTTATCAGAAGTACTTAATATATACGCATTTTCGGTTGTGGGATGAATATATTGTGGGACTGCGGAATTAGCTACTGGTGTTGAAAAAGACATTTTATTGCTTGTAACAACATTAGTTACAGTCTCAAAACGGGAATCGGTAATAGTTTCATTTCCTTTATATGAAGTGGTATAATACGTATATGTTGTGTAGTAAGTTATAACATCAGAGGAAAGGTGTAGGCTTTTTAGGATATCAGTGGTGTTTGTGGTGATATCATAGTCCCGGGTTTGATTAACACTGTATATTTTAGATGAAGATGTGTTTACGGTTTCTTGTAAGATATATGTAGGTGATACTATATTAGATAAAGTTTCCTCTCTGCTTACTGTTGTAATTTCACCATCTTTAGCTAATTTTGTCCAATATGTAAACGTTGTAAAATATGTAATAGGGAAGATACTTTCTTCTTTTAATGTTTTTGATGGTTGCAATATGCCAGTCGCTATATTTGTCAATGTCTCAAGGCGACTGATAATATTTGTGTCATTGCCGACGTACATTGTTGTATAGAATGTAAATGTGGTAAAACTGGTTTGTAGAAGCAACGTTGCAGATGGAATTATCTCCTCAGTATTGCTTTCCGAACTAACTTGATCATCATGATCCAAGAAATCGTTTTTCACTTTGTACACAGAAGTCACAGACTTATGATTGTCAATTTTATTTACAGATGCTTTAAGCTCAAGTTTTTCTGCTACGGATAAATTTTTACTATAGTTTGGTTGTGTAAAAATTAAAGTGTGATTGCTTAAAAATTTCGAAGTTAGATAACTAGTTATCACATTTGTCCGCGACATGATCTCGGTATTGTTATCAGAAAAAATTGACGTATAGTAAGTATAGGTTGTATAAAAAGTTTTTGTGTATTTCAAATCATCAAAACTTGCCGTTGCTTGTGTGAAGCTTTCAATTTCAGAAATATTTTTTGTGTTATGGGGTAGAAGTTTATTTGCAAGCTCTGTTGGTATGGTATATTTAGAAACTGTATGTATAATATTAGGATTTGATTGGTTGTTTTTGTTTTCAATAATTTGATTTGCTTTAACTGTGCTTAAAACTTGTGAAATAGATTCTTCTTCAGTTCTATATTTCGAAGAAAGTAGGCTAGTTATAATCTCTGTATGGCTAGAAACAGTGGTTTTGGAGCCTTCAAAAAATGTTGTCAAATAGGTATAAGTGGTAAAAAAAGTTTTGTAAATAAAATCAAAGTCATCAGTAACATTGACATATTCATCATCCTCATCCTCTCCCTCATACTCATTTTCGTTGGTGAGGTCGTAGTATTCATATTGTGGAGAAATGGTTTCTTTTACCTCTTTTGCTGTTAATTTACGTTGAGGCTCAATTAGAAGAATAGTTTTATTATTCATATCAATCAGATCCGTAGTTTGCTGAACCTGGGAAGCCTGTATACAGTAATATTTAGTAGTCTTTATAATATCATAATTGGCAATCGGATTATCTTTTATAACATCATCCACAGCTAGAGATGACGTATCAAAGAGAACCTTTGGCATTTGTGTAAAAAATACCTGCGATGTTGTGTGATCGCATGTATAATTTTCTTTTACGTTGTTTGATGTTGTGTCTATTGTTACTAAAGTTTTGTTTATCTTGGCATTAATATAATTTTCTTCAATATTTTTATTAATATTATTTTCTCTTTGAACCGAGTTTTTCTCTGGCTGAACATTATTTGTATAATGAATCAATTTAGTTTTTGCAATATAATTGGTAAAAGGATCATCATCTAAGAAAATAGTGGTGGCACCTCCAAGCACTTCTTCACTTGACTGATTTTGATGATAAAAGCTCATTTTATCCATTTGAAAGTAATCCTTCGTTTCGTTTATGGTAAAATTGTACTGTTCATTTATTGATGTATTTAGTTCAATTCGAACCGAGGGTATATAATTTGAGCTTAGTGTAATCTGAGTATAATTTTTTGTATTTATTGGATTCTTTAAAAGAATTGATTCATCAATAATTTTATTTGAGCTTTTTGAGACACGATTTGAAACATCTTCAAGATTTTCATTCGAAGCTATATTCTTATCGTACATGTTTTCTAAAACCATGGTTTTCTTCACAGAATTTTTGTTTTCGGGTAGGGAATGAATAGTTTGAGTTAGGAATGATTCGGATCCTAATGTAGGCACTCCTTTTATCGAAGTTACTTGTCCAAAGTGTTTATTATATTGTAATGTACTTGGTAAAAATACAATAACACTGTCACCAACAATAGTAGTAAACTCTGCAAATCCATAATATGTTACAGTAGAAGAGTCTATTTTCGAAGTAGTTTCAGCTTCATGTTCAGAAATATTTCTGTTCACATTTTTTCCAAACCGTTCATGAACGGTATCATCATTTAAATTGTTGATTGGAATAGTAGCTCCACGAAAAACTGTATTACGATTTTTAACCGTAAATGTTTCCAAGTCTTCAACGGGTAAAGACTGATTACTTTTAAGTGTATTTAACTCTTCCTTATTTTCATGAATAGATAGTGTCAGGCTATTTCTTAATTTTTGCGGCAGCAAAATTGACCAATTTGAATCTTCCCCTCTTGGTGTTATAGATTCGGTTTGTTTCGTCCCCTTTACGTTAACGAAGTCTGTATTTCCTACAAAGTCATTCTTTTTAATGTCAAGACTATCGTCAACATACTGCCATTCATGGACATCCAAATTAAATAAGTCGTTGTGATTTTGTAATAGTTTGGAGTTCTTTTGGAAAGGATTTTCCCCTACCCAGCTTGTTTTAACAGCAGGAGAAGTATTATCGTTTCTGTAAAGAACTCTAGATCGTTTTTTAAGATATTGTGCGTACAGTCTTCCGTTATTAAGAGTGGTTCCTACAATCTTGGTAGCAAACTCGGTTGTTATTCCATTTTGAATAAATGTTCGTGCTGTTGATGTTAAAAGTCCAACTTCAGGCCGTAGCTTTAAAAATCTTCCATGGGTATCGCCCACGCGACCTGACGCATTATTAAGCAAAATTACAGTTGTTATATCTAGGTAACCATTCAAAGTTGTTAATAACAATTTAGGATTAGTACAAAATATAATAGTTTACATAATCCAAAATTTTCAATTCGAAATAATTTTCCAGAATATCCAATAGGTGTGAAACAATTTATGTACATAGAAAGAAAAAAAGAAAACGTAAAGGAATTAAATAAAAAAATTTGATTTTTCCTCTATTAACTAGCTAAAACTTTTCAAAAATCTTGTCTTTATATAATATTTGATCAAGTATCATCATTTCCAAGTATAATTTACAAAGCTTTATATTTTCTTACCGTCAGCAGCAAGATTTGATATTATGGGTGTTGGGTTGATTGGATAAGGCTGATCTGTAAGCATTGGAAATTAATCATAAAATAATTTATAGATAAGGAACACTAGCATCGGGTGAAGCCGAAGCTTATTACTGTGGGCGGCAGTTCTCGAGGTGGCGAACCGCAGACCTTAGCATGCGCGAGAAGGCACTATAAATAGCCAATGAATTAACAATATTATATGTGATCTTAATGAATGATATACCAATACATAGTTATTGTTTTAATGAGACAATTTCTATCTGAACATTTGTCAAAAGTTGTGAGGTTTGGGCGAAATTTTTAAAACAGAGAAATTTTAAAATACCTTATTTTACTTTAAATTACGTTAAATGATAAAAAATAAAAATAAAATGTGTTTATTAACAAAGGCATAACTTCCTGCAGCCAAGCAGCTACCAAAAAATGCATGTAAAATAATCATAATATGCTTAGCTGCAGCTGTTGTTATCAGCATGTATTCGTCTCTGTTTTGTTTCCCAGTTTCGCATGCGCTTTGTTGCTCTTTTGTAGCGCATGCACTTTGGGAGCTTTGGTGGAGCTTCTGCGCAAGGTCTTAGGTTTTATGCACTTGTTAGTCGGCATTGGTTTGGATCGGCCGCGGAATTTGTTTTGGGGTTAAATTGACCCATAATAATAGAATTATAAATCGAACCTCGTCTTGTTAATTCGGCCGCTATCAAAACGCTGATAGCTCAATATTTTGTGACCCCGACGTGATTTTATCCCGGTTGACTGTTGTAATCAGCATTAAAAGTGCCAAGAAAACGCCGTTGTTGTTGTTGCTACAAGTTGCATTTTTATTGCATAATGGAGTCTGGAGATGAGACTATTGGAGCTGCTGCCGCAACCCCGGAAAGGACGCTGCGGAGAAGAGCAGAGGTGACCTGCCAGGAGAGGGAGACGCTGCATCATAAGGTGAAGGCTGCGGCGCGGAATAAGGATTGCACCATTATGGCGCTGGAGTCAGTGGAGAAGCGTTTGCGTGAGCGGTTCACTGCGCTTCAAGAAGAGTTGGAGGAGCTTAATTTTAGCGAGATCGGGAGTGATCTGTATCGGAGATTCTCGCAGCTGGCGACTGATGTGCAAGTGGACATTCAGGTGGAGGTTGCCAAGCGCTCCATGAGAATCGCTGTCCACTCCACACTTCTCGATGGTGCCAGTGTATTGCCAATGCCATACAAGCCAGCCCCCTCCTTGGCTGGCCGGATTTCACGCCCTTTTTAAGACAACGATCAACAGCCATCCTCACCTAACGAGATGGAAAAGCTCCGGTGGCTCATTTCATGCCTGCGCGAGTCAGCCTTAAATACGGTGAGAGCTCTGGAAATTACTGACGCGAACTACGATGTAGCCCTTGACCTATTGCGCAATCGTTTTAGTAATCGGCGTTTAATATTTCAGTCTCACATTAATGAGATCCTGCAGCTTCGTGTGGTCGAGCCAGGGTCTGTTGCTACTTTGCGGGAGCTATCAGATCGGTTCAATGGGCATATGCGGGCTCTTATGAGTTCCGGATCAGCTGCCGAGATCCAAGGATGCTTACTTATCCAGATTATCCTACAGAAGTTGGATCCTGCCACAAAGGACAAGTAGGAGGACACTCTCGCCGGAATCAACGACAGCCATTCATCTTGGGAGTCCATGGCACGATTCTTAAAGCAAAGGTGCCGGACTCTCGAAAGCGTTGACTTTTCTTTGGCAGCGCATTCACCAGCTGACCAAGTAGGCCGAGGCAGATCGTCCAATAACCGATCTTCGTGCATGGTTATTAACTGTCCTGTTCTCTGCGCCCTGTGTGGTGTTTCGGCGCTCGAGCTTCCTTCTTATCAAAAGTTTAGTGCTTTGCCAATTGAGGAACGGTACGATGAAGTGCGGCGTCTGACTCGCTGTTTTGTTTGTCTAGCGGATGGCCATCTCGCTCGCAGATGCCCAGCTTCCCGCTGCTCGACGTATAATCACCGTCAGCATATTCTGTTGCACCCTCGCGGGCAGGTTTCACCCGCACGAGTCTCACGTCCTATCGGTGCAGTTGCTGTTGCGAACCCATCCCGCTCAATTAACGCTATTGTGATCCAGGATCGCAATGCTGAGCTAGTGCTCCTGCCAAACAGCCAATGTACTCGTTCGTGGTCGATCTGGAGCCTTCCTGCCTTGCCGTGTTTTAAAGGATTCCGGTTAACAAGTGCATCTCATCTCGTCGCGGCTGGCGAGTGAACTTCATCTTTGCCGCTCCAAATGCTCTACAATGGTGGCCGGTTTCGGCGGGCTGGGTTTGAAACGGAGCGTGAAGTCCCGCCTTAGCTCTTATTCAGTGGAAATTGAGGCTGTTGTAGCTTCACATATTACAGACTAACAGCCTAGCCATGACTTAGATGCTTCGTTCTGGAAGATTTCCGGCAATATGGATTTAGCTGACCCCAACTTCCACAAAGCGCAGCGAGTGGACCTGCTGATTGGAGCCGGCTTATAATATGACCTGTTGTCGGCTGGCCAAATCCAGTTAGGTCACGGGCTCCACATTGCTCAGAACACTCGATTTGTCTGGGTGTTTTCTGGACGCGGTGAACTATCACGGGATGTGTCTGCGCGCTGTGCTGGGGAGGACAACCCACGGAATAACCACTGCAATAATGTGACTGCTGCCCCTTCCCACATTGTTATTAAAGGCCCACCCTTCAATGGCGGGAGGATGTTGGGCCAAGCAGCCACCAAAAAATGCATGTAAAATAATTATAATATGCTTAGCAGCTGTTGTTATCAGCATGTATTCGTCTCTGTTTTGTCTCCCAGTTTCGCATGCGCTTTGTTGCTCTTTTGTAGCGCATGCACTTTGGGAGCTTTGGAGGAGCTTCAGCGCAAGCTCTAAGGTTTTATGCACTTGTTAGTCGGCATTGGTTTGGATCGGCCGCGGAATTTGTTTTGGGGTTAAATTGACCCATAACACAGCGTTACAAAAAAAACAAAAGTGAATGATCTTTTTAAGTGACATAGTAGGAATTGTTTATTGGGTTGAGTATATCACAAAACCATGTTTGAAATATTTGTAACACCCTCAAAATCTTGATTTATGGTTAAAAACCGTTTCGGGACTTCTTTGCGCTTAAAAATTCCTGAACGCGTTTTTTCAACCGATATCAAAATTTTCGGTGTTTTTCAATAGTTAAATGTTGTAGCTTTTGAAAAAAAATATATAGCGTGTATAACTGTAGCCTATAGTATAGCCTGTATAGGTGTAGCCTGTAGCCTGTATACGTGTAGCCTTTAGCCTAAAGCCTGTAGCCTGTATACGTGTAGCCTTTAGCCTAAAGCCTGTAGCCTGTATACGTGTATACCTGTAGCTTGCAACCTGTAGCCTGTAGCCTGTAGCCTGTATACGTGTAACCTGTAGTCTGTAGCCTATAGCCTGTGTACCTGTAGCTTGTAGTCTGTAGCTTGTCGCCTCAAGCCCAGGTACAGACTACAAGCTGTCGTCTCTAGCCTGTAGCCTATATATATATATTCTTAACCAGGATCACCTTCTATGGCGTTCGCAACGATAATATCTCTCAAGGCAGCAATTCAACCGAAAGACGAAGAGGTCGAGCAATTTCTTGCAAAACATACTAGTGACAAAAGAGCAAGTTCATTGTGGAGCTTCCGTTTAAGACTTTAAATTCTGAGCTCTTCAAAATATCAAAATAACAACGTTACGAAAATTAACAAGATATTCTTGTGGGATATATGCAAGAAATCTCAACGAGTGAAATTCCTAGGAAAAGAATTTCAACTTTCCACATCATCCTGTATTGAACTTGGAATTCAACGAACCACATTGAACTTAGAATTCAGCGGACTCTTTTTGTGTTACGTCTTTTCAGCGGACATAGTGAAATGTAACGTCAGATGGAGTGAAATACATAGAGACTTTCAGAGAACCATATTAGAGCCACCATTCTTAGAAGTCTTAGATCTGAAGCAACTTAATTATTACTGACCACCAGCAGGAGTCTTCGAATGCAGCAAAAATCATGTTGAAAGACTTCTGTGTTGACGATGTTCACTCTACATAGTAAGAGCTACTGCCCGATTAGGCATACTAAATTTAAATAAATTAAAATTTATCGTAAAGTCCTAGCTGCACCAAGAGGGTTAGGACCAAGCACCAAGGGCTGCCAGATGCCTCGCGAATATTCGATCTCTCGGTATATTGACACTAAACTTAGTTCAATTGAAAATACTCTCTTAATAACTCTGGCTATTGAATTTAAATTGGGACGACCAACTACGGAACTATCCGCCATAGCTCCAGAGATTTTCAGGTTCAGAGCGTCACAGAGAAAATCGAATGGCAAGGCTGCATGCACCAATTTTTAACTCAGCTGTGGTGTATAAATAACTGGTTAACGACGATGGAACCATTTGGCAATCAATGCTTGCAGCCAAAACAAGGATGGTACCTTTAAAGATGAGTGAGAAGCATCAAAACAACTGTTCTTCACTTTTGTCAAACGCATATAAAGCTTAAGGGGGCATGCGCACTTGTAATTTTCAAAAAATCGATTTTTTATTTTGCATTTTCTTATAGTGTGTATATTTAGAAATGTGTTTACAAAATTTTGAAATGATCCGGTGAAAATTCATTGAGATATACATGTTTAAAGGTAGGGGCGTCCGGTTTATGTAATAGTGAGTTGAAACTTTAAACACGTTTTTGTCAAAACTACGTTTTTGAAGTCGGTGACCACTCTTACTCGAAAACTAGTGACCCGATTGTCTTGAAATCGGAAAACTACCGCTTTTTTTAACGAAAAACGATTGTTCATTAAACTTAGATAGGTCGCCATTTTGATTTCAAACGATTCAGATTTTCACAGTCTTGGTCACCGCGACCCGTGGTTTTCAGAATCAATATTTTCTACTTTTTTTTTTTTTAATTTAAGTTAAAACAAGAAAGGAAAGCTAACTTCGGGCGGAGCTTAAGTTTATATACCCTTGCAGTTGAGTCGCAGTCCGCTAGGTGGCGCAACGCACCTTATATTATTAGATATAATGCGGATCGTATATAGTTGGCCGATCCTTATGAAATTTGGCAAATCGAATTATTTTGCCAAAAGAGAAATCCATTGAAACTCCCATCTTGAAAAACAACGAAGTTATAGCATTTCCGATCAATCAGTTATATGGCAGCTATAAGATATAGTCAGCCGATCCTTATGAAATTCGACAAATCAGATTGTTTTTCCCAAAATCGAATCTGTACCAAATCCCATATTTCTAATTTAAAAAACACCAAAGTTATGCCAATTTCGATCGTTGTATGACAGCTATAGGATATAGTCGGCCGATCCTTATGAAATTTTGTACATTAGATATTTTACATAAGATAGTCGACCGATCTCGGCCGTTCCGACTTATATACTGCCTGCAAAGGAAAGAAGGATGTGTGCAAAGTTTCAACTCGATAGCTTTAAGACTAAGAGACTAGTTTGCGTAGAAACAGACGGACGGACAGACGTGAGGTGATCCTGATCAAGAATATATATACTTTATAGGGTCGGAGATGTCTCCTTCACTGCGTTGCAGTGAACATTATAATACCCTCTGAAAGGGTATAATGATGTACTTTCACATAATAAAGCGATATTTCAAAAAAATTCAATAGTTTACGAGAAAAAAATTCGGGAAAAATTCCTATTTTTTGGCGCTCCAACTGCGCATGCCCCCTTAATTAAACATAAACTGCCTAACTACATAAGTGGTAGTTACGACGGACAACCCTTTGGATAAATTTCTCAATCATCGCAACTTATTATGGTTGAAGTTTATGTATCTTTCTTCTTACTGATTACATGCTTATATTTTCGACCACCATCGAAAAGAGCATTAATTTACATTCGATAAGATCAAGGCGATAAGGATTCGATGGCTGCAACACGCTCAAGCTGGCTTTCAATAGGATTTCCAGTTACTACTCGTAATCAATCCTATGAAGAACCAATCTTAATTGATAAAGTTTTCACCAATAAGACTAGTTTACACGAAAAATGAATTTCCATAAATGAATTTCCAAAAAATTTACCATTTTCAAAAATTTTTCTTAATGCCATGACTTTTTGAAAATATGAGATTAAAAACTCCAATTTAATTGAAGAAAATATTGGTTAACCACCTATAATAAATTCAATAAAATTATTTCGAGTTATCCCTTAAATCCAAAATTAAAACATGATATGATCTACTGATTTCAATAAGAAAATAAAAATCTTCCATAGGAAAATGATTGGAGAAAAATCATAGAAGACCAAAAATTAATGTAGAAAATGTGAGATTTCAACTTTGGATGAGTATTCCAAAGATATGGTAACTGCTAGATACTATTTTTTAATTTTAGTTGGTACACGTACATTTCAAAAATGATATGTACTAGAAACAATGATGGTCATCGGCCTACATAATTCAATATATGGTAAAATTTGATCAATTTATTCTCTTAGGTGTACCGCGGAAACTGTAGGTGATAGAACCTATGTTTGTTCTGGACTTTGGTTCAGGAGAGCTTAAAGGTTATGGAGCAGGTGAAATTATGCGTGGAGATTTTTTGCTGTTGGCGTGTGTAATTTGTGAGATTTTCAGAAAAAAATATATTAAACAGTCAGCCATTGAGACGTAATTTCCCATGACCCCTGGAAAAAGGGTGCTTGGATCGGTTGAGTAGTTTCCAAGAAATCTTGACAACTTCGAAAACACAGTTTTGAGAAAAACGCTTTTAAAGTGTGCGCTCTGCCTTTACCTGCCTATACCTGGACCTCGAGCGTCCACGTTTTCAGGACTGTGTATTCGAAAGTTTTATTCGAATCGACTTGAAAATTTGGGAGAATATTCTCAAGATTCTGTAAAATCTGTAAATTCTGTAAAGATTCTTTAAAAAAAAACAATATTTTTCCAAAGGTTTCAATATTCAAGGTAAACGATTTATTCACTAACAATTTAAGCCCAAGATCATCGAAATCGAGTGAAAAGTTTGAAAGTTATAGAGTCCTGAGTGAATATTGACATTTTGACATTTTCGCACCTTTTGACTCGTTAGTTCGAAAAAAAAATGTTTCACTCAAATTTTTTCGTTTGTGTTAAAACATTGATTGAGTCAACTAGAAAACAAATTGTATCTGAAATCCAAGACGACTGTTCTTCTTTTACTGTTTACAGTTTATTTGTAAAATGATGGGTCGGAAGTTCTCTCACTCAATATGGGGACAGATCTTGCTGATTGGACCATCTTGTTGTTATTCAATCATGACATTTTCAAAGTGAGACAGAATAACTTTTGAGTAAAAGATTCAGAAAAAGTAAAGTGAGTGAAAGAAATAAAAAATGTTGTATTTTTTAATATACTGATGAACTTACCGATTCGTTCGTATTAGGCTCATGAGCCAGTGTATAGATAGTTCAAAAGAAGAAAGGATAGTTCGAAAGAAGAAGTATTTGCCCTTTGGAAAACCTTTGTAGTGGAGAAATCCGATTGACCATGTGACTGATTGTTACTTCTGTTTGGCGAAAATCCAGGGAAACATTTTAAAGTTATTTTTCCCGTCGTACAATCAGTTACAAATACCGCACCACACTCTCCTCTGTAATCTAAACGAGAGCCTATAGCACCCCTAACAATAGTAAGTGATACTCTGAAAGAATTGTGCTTGTGTAGCGATCTTGAAAACAAAGATGATGAACCAAAGTTAATGAATCAGAATGAACTTCATGATTTATGCCGTTATCTTAACCTGTCCAAGAATAAATCTGAACTTCTTACACCCGCTTACAAGAGAGAAAATACTTACACACAGAGTCACGTACTATCATAAAATTTCATGAAATCTTTCAAACTTTCCGACGTTGTTGAAGGTTTCTTGGGAAACAAAAAGAGTCCCAATGCTTGTGATTTGATACATTGAAATCAACATGAATGAAGTGAGTACAACGTATATATCATGCATATATAAATATATAATTAGAAAATTTTTATTCTGAAACAATTGTTCCTTTTAAGTTGTCACTGAAAATGCATTTTCTTGATAATCATTTTGATTCATTTCCTGCAAATTTAGGAGCTGAATGCGACGAACAAGGCGAAAGATTTCATCAGGAGTTTTCAGCTATTGAAATGCGATATGAGGGTTTTTGGGACAAGGGTATGAAGGGTGATTACTGCTGGATGCAAGTGCGTGACAAGAAAATTTTACACAAACAGAAAAATTTGAGTGAAAAATTTCAATATTCACTCAGGACTCTATAACTTTGAAACATCCACTGGATTTCGATGATCTTGAACTTAAATTGTTCGTGAATAGTAAATTATTCGCCTTGAATTTTGAAACCTTTGGAAAAAAATTTTTTTTTGGAAAGATCAATTTGAAAAATTGAAATTTTGAGAAATTGAAAATTCCTCCGAAATGACACTATTTTTGAACTTTGGTCGCTTGTTAATTCCAGAATTTTGATTCCATATCCACGTAAACATAATTTCAATACCTTTTGATAAACAATCGATCTGTTTGTAAACAGTTTTTTTCATGAGATATTACCAAAAAACTGAAAACGAAAGATTTAAAAAAAAATCTTTGAAGATCTTTGAAAAGATCTTTGAAACGGTTCTAAAGAAAAACA
The DNA here is from genome assembly GCF_017639315.1 of Drosophila ananassae. Classification (NCBI taxonomy): domain Eukaryota; kingdom Metazoa; phylum Arthropoda; class Insecta; order Diptera; family Drosophilidae; genus Drosophila; species Drosophila ananassae. The sequence continues at coordinate 7,084,978 of NW_025319037.1, read as the reverse complement.
AGAAAAGAAAGCTAACTTTGGGCGGAGCCGAAGTTGATATACCCTTGCAGTTGAGTCGCAGTCCGCTAGGTGGCGGTACGCATCTTATATTATTAGATATATAGCGAATAGTATATAGTCGGCCGATCCTTACGAAATTTGGCATATTGAATTATTTTGCCCAAAGAGTAATCTGTACCAAGTCCCATCTTTCTAACTTAAAAAACACCAAAGTTATGCCAATTCCGATCGTTCTATGACATCTATAGGATATAGTCGGCCGATCCTTATGAAATTTTGTACATAAGATATTACAAATATAAGATGTGTAACAAGTCCCAACCCTCTAACTTAAAAAACACCTTAACAAAAAAGTTATGGCATTTCCGATCAATCAGTTATATGGCAGCTATAGGACCGATCCCGGCCGTTCCGACTTATATACTTCCTGCAAGGAAAAAAAAGATGTGTGCAAATTGTCATCGATAGCTCTAAAACTGAGAGACTAGTTTGCGTAGAAACCGACAGACAGACAGACGGACATGCTCATATCGACTCTGGAGGTGATCAAGAATATATATACTTTATAGGGTCGGATATGTCTCCTTCACTGCGTTGCACACTTTTGACTAAAATTATAATACCCTCTGCAAGGGTATAATAAACGGACGCCATTTTCGTGTTCTCCGACCCCACAACAAAAACATATATATATATATATACATATAAAACAATCATCCATTTCAAAGTTCACTCGTTTACCTTTCAATTTGTAAACTAGTGTGATCGACAAGGAAAACCTGCTCACAGAGGGACGGGGAATCTATCACTCCCTCAGCATTGTCAATTCCAAGGGCCTAGGTCCTTTCGAATCTGATAGTTACCGATTTGCAAACCCAACCACGCTTAACTTAAACCTTTAAGCCTTTTGTGTAAGAATAACAACCCTCTTACCTCTTAAATAAAAATCTATTGAATTTCTGTTGGCATAATTAGTATAATTTTTCATTAAAATTGGCAAAAATTGATTAAAATACTATGTTATTATTCATAAATAACATAGTAATAAGTAATAAAACACACATTAAATTAGAACCTCGAAGATTAATCAACAAGATACCAACAACCGAACCGAAGATACCAAAGACTTACTTGCAACAAAACCAACGGCGGGCGACTAGTGGAATAAACGAGAGAACAGACATGCCACAAAATCAATGAAAAGCTAAAAGAGTGACTTGAAGCAGCGAGCGACTCATACCCTCGTTCAACAGAAGCGGCGCAGATTCACACTTACGCAAGAGAGAAGACTCACCGTTTTGCGACAGAGAAAAAATCAATAATGTTATGAAGAATTGAGACAACATAATTTTGATTATGTAACATATATGACAGTTAAACAAATTTTAGCAGAGGATAAACTTGGCGAGTTTTTGGAAGACAAGCCGTGGATGAAAAGTCAGTAAAAGTAAGAAATGACTACCAAAAAGGAACGGCTTCTACCAAGTAGGAGAAGGATAAGAAGGACGATAATAACATTATGTAATATTATTTATAATTATGTCGATAAGTGGTGTTGGTACCTAGTGCCAAGACCTACAACCCTATATTCACACTTAGTAATCTGATCTAATCAATGGCCATCAGCATGTCGCAATACACAATAATAAGACCCTATTAGCACACCTAGTAATAATTAGTAATATGCATGAAACCCAGCCCTAGTAGATGGCGCCAGGAGTGGAAATCAGCAGTATCAGCGGGAAGAATGACCAATTGACCGAAGCAAGCAAAGCTAGCTAGCTAAGCCGAAATGCATGAACAAGCAATCTGAGTCAGCAGACTGAGGTGGGTGACACTGGAATTAACTATTAATTTCCTAGACTTAGTTATGTATAATTTAGCATCTTATATAAGAATTGTTCTTCTGAAATAAAGATAGTTGCGAATACAGAGTAGATCGGTTCGTTACTCAATGTAAAGGTACGGCACTTAAAACCAACCCACTTCGAGTGACCCTGTGTAAAACGGACCACGAGTAGAAACCACGTTATCCAACCTACTTCGAGTGTTGCTCCCGTGAAAAGGACCACAAGTAAGATCGGCCGATTTGGAATCAGCCGAAACCCCGTACCATCTGTACTTGAGGAGAACCAACCCAGGACTTCAAGTATCTCACATCAACTCCACCCTGATCACAGCAAGCCCCTGATTAACCCGATCAGTTCCGTGCAGAATCCAGGTACATTTAATCAGAACTTTCCAGGTACATTTAAAGAACGTATACTTTGACTTCAATTCCGGGACCTACCGTTACGCCCGAGAATTCAAATTCGACGTAGTGGCCGCACAACAATCTACGGACGAACAAGTGGAATATGGGTGAGCTAGCCAAGAGCAATAAAGCTTTTGGTAGTATTGCAGTAGAGCACACCCCACACATGTGAAACTAGTATCACTACCGGGAGTGCGACTGTGCGTGGCTGCTGCGTTTTCCACAGCCCGTGCAAGTAACGAACTTTTACGAATCCTTTTTACGAATCCAAAGGGGAAAATACGCATGTCTCGTCCCTTGATCCAGGCCTCCCGGGCGTATGCACGGCATTATTATGCCCCGACACGGTGTAAAGGAGGCACAACGCCCAGTCTCAGGCCAGTCACAAACCCGGCTGAGAATATGCCTCCCGGCGTGGGGCGACCTAGACGACAGCCTGGCCCGTGTTCTGTCAGTTCGTTACAGTAACTTTTACTTATATTTATGGTATTTTTATGATTATTATTAATTTTTTAATTATTAATTATCCATTATTATCAAATGGATGAATTTTTGCCAATAAAGGTATAATGCCTTACAATATAGGCATTATCGATATGTGTTGCGCCCGAAGTGCATGCGCAACAAAAGAACAACAAAGCGCATGCAAATCTGGGAGAATTAAAGAATATGGAACTGCTGATAACGGGCAATTAGTGGACCGCTGCGGCTAGGTTCACTGAGAGAATTAATTAGTTATAATAATGATATTTGATGCTGGCACAAGTCCCAGCCCGATGAGGGATTAAGAACAGCAGTTTCCGAAAATCCATCGCAGACAACTGCCACACGCGACGTGGAAATAGCGACCACGGGGCGAGCGGTGGATAGCAGGGGCATTGATGAGAGGCAATTGACCACGTCCTGGCTACCGTGATCGTTGTTCAGGTTGCGTTCTAATTTCAACTCACGAGAACCCGATTGGATATCGCGGTCCAGCGGGGAATCCTGACCGCATGAGCGACGATTTTCCAACAGACCACCATGCACCTTCATAGCCGCTATGGTTGGTTCCGTCATTGACGGAGCAGTGGGACCATTGGTGCCGTCGAGACAAGTGGAGTGTGCAGGTACCCTCATGAAGTTCTTTGCCATTCCCACCTGAATGTCAACGCGCACATCAGCGGCAAGCTGGGAGAACTTCCAGAATAATTCACTCCCAACTTCAACAGAGCTCAATCGCTCTAACTCATCCTGGAGTGTGGTAAATGGCTTGCGCAACAAAATTTCCAACGGCTCCAGTACCATGATGCCCAAATCGTCCTTCTGCACTGCAGCCTTGACTTTATGATGCAAGGCTTCCATCTCCTGGTAGGTCACCTCTGCTCTTCGTCGCAAAAGCCTTTCCCTGCTTGCAGGAACCGAGCCACTATTTACGTCTCCAGACTCCATTATGTAAGTTTTTTGTGCAAGGTACTATGCAATGGAAACAACAGCAATACATTTTTCTTTACAAGGTTTCCTTTAAGCACTTTAATGATCACAAAATCAAACCGGGCGCGTTCACTTCGGGGTCACCAAAGGTTACATTTGGTGACAAACATTTGACTTTCAACAATTCTTAAATTGACAGTTCGGCAGGATAACTTTCAATAAACAGTAATTTGTTCTCTTCTGCGCGAACCCGAACATTTGCTGTCAACATTGGTGTATCTTTCATATGTCCGACAAGATGGGATCGGAAGCACTTAAGAGTCGAATGTCATTCGGATGCACTTTTTCCCACCTTAGCCAATTTGACTTAGCCAATTTGCAAGTATTTCAATTTTCGATAAACTTTCGAACGAACTTTGACTTATTTTCGCACCAATAAGTCCATATACTTAATCCTTTTTCTTTCGCACCCCAGTTCTTCTTGTATGTGCGTACTTTTGCATTTTCCTGTATAAAATTCCCCGTCTCAATTCATATGTCTTCTCGACACCTCTTGGTTATGTTAAACCAACTATCTCAAGATCGCGTTTTTTCTCAGAGTTTTTGCTCGGATACCTCAGTCAAATGAACTCGTTTTTCAATTTTCTTTTTCACTTTTCTTAATTTTTTTATTAGTTTACTAGCAGTACCCTGCCACGTTTCGCTGTGGCATATTGTTGTTGCACGCATAAAAAATAAGTCAAACAAAAAAGAATAATTTTCAAATTAATTAAATTCTGTAATACTTGTGGGTATACAATATTCTTTGTTTCTCCTCCTTAATCATTCATTATTATTTCTGTATTTTAGTACATAGGTTGCTCTTCACTTAAGCACCTTGTGATACACGACATTTTTTGTTTTATTATCAGGCGCAAAAACAAACAACGCAGATGGTCTTCCGACCCGTGAACATGCCACGTATAATTGACCATGGGAAAAACATGAATGTTCTAGATTTAAACCACAAACTTTTAAGGATTGGCCTTGTGATTTGTTGATTGTCATGGCAAATGCAAGACGTATCGGAAATTGAAGTCTTTTAAATTCAAACGGCATATCGGTTGGGATCATCGGGATCCTCGGAATGAGAACTTCCTCACCTTTGAATTTTCCTATCATTATCGTAGCGTAAATTACATTGTTCATCAATTTACTAACCACCAAACGCGTACCGTTGCACAGTTTTGGTTGGTTTATGTTTCGAAGCATGATTACTACGGAGCCAACCTTTAGGCGTAAATTGTGCGGTGGTAAGCCAGGCACGTCCAAAGAGTTTAAAAATTCAATTGGATAGTTGGTGGCTTCATCTTCATTTGTGACGCAGTCAATAGATTTGAATGAATGCATTGTTCCAATGATCTTATTTTGAATTATGTAGTTCAGGTCATCTACATCTTTATTCTTAGCCGCTAAAATTGCTCGCTCACTCAACCATTCATTATTTTTGTAGTTAGAAATAATATTTGGAAATACGTCCTTGTATCTACAAAATAAAAACCAGATTCTTTAACTACATTCTATGTAAGTACAAAAATAAATACCTTAAATGTCGGATTAAAACCTCCTTCTTCGATAATGTCTGCCCCAAATGACGTCATTTGGAAACAACTATTGTATTTTCGAGTATTTGCAAGAAAGTGGCGTGATTCTTGTGTTTCGCCGCAAAGCAATGAATACAATGGCTCTTGTGGCGGAGTCAACACTGGCAATTTCTCTTTACCATTAACGCAGCATAATCCAGGCGTTTCTCCGGAAAACTTTAATGCACCACAATACTCGCAAACAACGTCCATTTGCCCAATGCAAACGCTAGGATGCAAGCTGTAATCATTGCTGCAATCGTATCGAAACGCAGCTCGATTCAAATCAGCTAAATATCTGCGTCGCAAATTGAAATCTATTTGAGAAGCACGAAGTCGAGCCATACTATTGCGGCGCTGTTCACGTGCAATTTCTCGTTCTTCTTCAGTCCTTTCATATGCAATATTTTGTATTGTTCTTGCATTACGGCTTTGTCGGGAAAGATTCGACCGTCTTGGTCGCGGCATTATTAATTAAACTTCACTTCACTTCAATCCACTTGTTAATTATTTATTAAATAGAAATAGTTTTAATATTGATTTCAGCGCAACACAATCTTTTTGGTTCGTTGTTAAATTTGAGAGCCTGACTATGAATTTGACTTCGTTTGTAACTGACATTTTGACATTTGACATTTTCTTCTTAGCTGTCTGCCTAAATAAAAAAGTATGGGCCAGGGAGGAACGCTGTCGAACGGGACAAAAAGTATCCTATGTCCTTCTCCTGGCTCTAAGCTACCTCCCTACCAATTTTCACTCAAATCTGTTCTTCCGTTCTTGATTTATAAGTTGTGTAACATAAAACACGATGTTCTTTTATATATATAGATTGCGTGTTTAGAAAACGACGTGTGACATTCTTTCTCACTTTGTCGAAACAAATGACCGTAGGTTAAATTTACTTTCGACTGGCTTTTAGCGAATTACACAGTTTGAATTGTGCTATCATGCAGTTCGAACATGTTTCAAAAGCTTTCAAGATTTTCTTCGGTTTTGCCTGTTTTACTGTGACAATTCCTTATAATCGGCTGATTGGCTGATTGCTCGCGAATCAATCCTTGTGATAATTGGTGGCGCACCAACAGCTTCTTTTGTACGGATAGTCGCTGATTTTCTTGGAATATATGGTTTTATGTGTCAAAACAATCAGTGGTTTCTACTTATCTTACTAAGTAAATTCTGTGGGCTGGGCAACGCGATTATGCGATTACTCATTGCGGTTTCCGCACGGATAAACACCATTGCCCATTACTGGAATAAGCCCACTACTAGTTCTTCGACTACAATTACGTTAAGAAATATTTTGCCGTTGACCCCCACCTCCTTATATTATAGCAACTGCATCGGTTCGCGGTGCTGCCCAACTCAATGAGCCTTCTCAATTAACAGTAATGGGAAAAAAGGGGAAGCCAGCTCCCAAAAAAAGGCTCATGTTAATAGGTTCGCCCTACTAGCAACAGAACAAGACGATTATGCTCAAATATTATGCACTGTATATATACAATGGAATATTTAGGTCTCACTTTATGTTTTCGTTTAAAATCCAGTGATTTTCCCCTAGATTGTTTTCAGAACGTTTGACTAAGCTCTTGGACTTTGTCAATATTGCTGTTGCTAGCATTTCCCCAAGCTATACGGCAGATCTTCGCAGTCAAGACAAAGGCGTTACAAGACGTCGCAGTCAAGACAAAGCGTTAATAAGCCAATGGAGTTTATTGGCGTTTAGTTTCAGCTGCGTTTCTTTGGCTGCACCATATTTCCTATCGAGATGTTCTCCCAAGTACGTTACTTTGTTTGTTCCCAACTATTTTGAGTTGGAATACCTTGTTGACAAAAAATCTTTGAGCTTTCGCTGACTTAAGAATTCAAAATTAAGCTCTCCCCCAATGATTCAGAATATCATCGTACCTAGGCCCTAAACGAGGGTGACTTATACTCAATTTTTGCCGTTTATGAGGATAATGATAAAAAATTATAATTTGGGTATACAAAATTTGGCTGCCATTTCGCTAAAAGATCTTATCTCTAGTGAGTTAAATAAAAAGGCCCACCTAGTGATGAACATTTATTAGCCATTAGGACAGAAAGCCAGTCGCAGCTTTATGAAGAGCAATCTACAGAAGCCCCCAGGTAAAGTATGTGGTTGGTGGACCTTAGTAAAATAAAGGCATATTCAAAACTGTGAGCCAAGAAGATTTAAATAGCGTTGTTTACCAAAACTATTACGTAAAAGATCAAGGGATTCCATAATAAGAATCTCCAGCGCTGTCACGGTCTCCAAAGCAGATTCCTGTATACAAGAAATGAGGCACCTGAGCTGTTCCATTAGGGTTAGGTGGAGATGGTTGTGGAGATGGCTGTCAATGGTGATTTTGCAGAAACCGATGTTCTTACTCTAGATTCCATCATGTAATTCCGCAACGATACAAGGCGATGAGAACAACATTATAACAATATAAACCATCGCGATACCAAAGCACGATATGACGCCGTTCCCAAAAGCTTGGAGACAGACAGACAAGAATATATGCTGATAACAATCCGTTGTAGCTAAACAAATAAAGAATATTTAGAATATTTTAATCGGGTTTGAAACTATTATTATTTTCTGAGCCAAAAAATTAAAAACAAAAACATTCATTATTCTCTGAGCGAAAAAATAAAAATAATCTGATAATCTGAGATTCTCACAGCTGGTGAATGAAGTGCAGGTGGACATTCAGGTGGAGGTTGCCCAGCGCTCAATGAGAATCGCTGCCCACTCCACACATCTCGATGGTGCCGGTGTCTCACTCATGCCATACAATCCAGCTCCCTCCTTGCCACCGTTGCCGATGCCAACATTCAGCGGCGGCTATGCCGATTGGCCGGATTTTTACGCCCTTTTTAAGACCACGATTGACTACCTAACAAAACTGGAAAAGCTAAGGTGGCTTATTTCATGCCTGCGGGAGTCAGCCTTGGAGACGGTGAGAGCACTGGAAATTACTGACCCGAACTACGATGTGGTTCTTGACCTATTGCGCAATGGTTTTAGTAATCGGCGTTTAATTTTCCAGTTTCACACAACGAGATCCTGCAGCTTTGTGTGGTAGAGCCAGGGTCTGTTGCTACCTTACGGGAGCTATCGGATCGGTTCAATGGACATATGCGGGCTTTCATGAGTTCCGGATCAGCTGCCGAGATACAAGGAAGCTTGCTCATCCGTCTTGGGAGTCCGTGGCACGTTTCTTGGAGCAAAGGTGCCGGACTCTTGAATGCGTCGACTTTTCTTTGGCTGCGTATCCACCAGCTAACCAAGTGGCCCGAGGGAGATCTTTGAATAACCGATCTTCGTGCATGATTATCAACGCCCGTCCAGCTCTATGCGCCCTGTGTGGTGTTTTGGCTCACGCGCTTCCTACATGTCCAAGCTTCATTGCCTTGCCAATTAGTCAACGGTACGACGAAGTGCGACGGCTGACCCGACATCATGTCTTGTTGGACCAATGCGGGCAACTATCCAGCCCAAACAATTCCCCACTAGTACGCGGCTAGGTTTCCACCGCTGGTGTTGCCGTTGCTGCCCCACCTTCCCAGTCAATCAACACCGTCTTGACTTAGGATCGCCATACTGAAGTGCTTCTGCCAACCGCCGATATCCTTATCCGTGGTCGATCAGGTGCCTTCCTGCCTTGCAGAGTGTTATTGGTCTCTGGTTCACAAGTTCACCTTATCTCATCGCGGCTGATCCCAACTTCCACAGACCGGAGGGTGTAGACTTGCTAATTGAAGCCAGCCTGTTCTTTAACCATTTGTCAGTTTGATAAATCCATTTAGGTCATTTCCTCCCAATTGCCCAATATACGCTATTTGGCTGGGTGGTTTCTGGGAGCAATGGACTACCGCGGGAGGCTGGGTTGCCCTATACAGAAGGAGATGCAGAAAAGAATAAACGTTCCGGACCCCTGAACTCGTTACAAGAACTCTATTCCCACATTGGTCTATTGGGGGGATCAATGCATGGTCAAAGGTTTGGAAGAAGTTGGTGTGCCTTGTTCACCCTGCACGATTCCTAAATCGTCTTTGTTGGCACCTAATGCCAGGACCTACTACCCTATATGCACACTTAGTAATTTGATCCAATCAATATGTATCAGCATGTTGCAATATACAAACCCACTAACCTATTGGCACACCTATTAATAATTAGTAATTAGCATAAAACTATATCCAACCTATTAACCCAGCACTAGTAGACGGCGCCAGAAGCATTATCAGCGGGAAAAATGACCGACTGACCGAAGCAAGCAAAAACCAGCTAGCTAAGCCGAAATGCATGTACAATCAGTACACGAACAAACAATCTGAGTCAGCATACTCAGAGGTGGCTGACTCTGTCATTAACATTAGTTATAGCACGTCCATAACATTGACCTTCCTTAGATTTAATTCTGTATAATTTAGCATCTTATATAAGAATTGTTCTTCTGAAATAAAGATAGTTGCGAAATCAGAGTGAATCGTCTCGTTACTCAGTGTCTGAACTACGGCACTTAAAATCAACCTGTGATCCTGTGTAAAACGGTTCACAAGTAGGACTCTCTGAAAGCTATCTACTTCAGTGCAAACGGACCACCAGTATAACTTTCATCATCGAACCTACTTCGAGTGGCTCCTGTGTAGATGCCAGTGTACTGCGAGTGTTGCTCCCGTGGAATAGACCACAAGGAAACTTCACTAAGGGCAGAGCGAAAACTCAAGGAAGGATACTTCGAGGAGAGACTCCAACAGCTCACCCACTCATGGACCCAGACCTTAGCTTCATGAGCTAGAATGAGTATTTCACAAAGGCCAAAGCACTAGAACAGCTTGTGAAAGAGTATGAAGCTACATTTTCGGATGGAATCCCATCTCTGTCAGGCCCGTCACAAAGGCCCCGGAAAACAGGCGAAAATCTCGAGCGAAAGGTGGAAATGACAGATTTCATGTGGTACGAACAGAATACTTTTCGTTTCTGAGCAAAGAATCGCAAACGACTTCAGCATCGACACAAAAACCCGCGATCGCACCTCCGTTTGTAATACCACTAGTAGAAATTCCAAAGTTTGACAGAGACTACCGACATTGGCATCGATTCTACGAAATTTTTACGGAATCCACAATCAAGACTGCAGCGGTGCAGTAAAATTCCGTCATTTGGAGAATCAGGTAACAGGTGAAGCAAAAAAAGATCTGAAGCAGATGTTAGAAAACCTTGAGCGTCAGGCAACCAGTCAAGTAACAATGCAAAAAACTACGTCGACCGCTCCACTTCGATCCAGTTCACGAGTGCACTCGAGTGGTGTGTTTAGCCGCAGCCCTGCTTACAGATGAGCCCACCGTTCTGTTACCAACCGCCCAAGTGGCAATACCAGCAGGAACCCCTCAGCAATGTCGCACACTCCTAGATTCTGGATCATAGATTAACATAATCACCAGAAGGATGGCTGACACACTTGAACTACAATTGGAGCCATCAACCCTGAACATCGATGCACTGGGAGGAACAACTAAAAGTTCACGAAAAAAGGCTGTGGTGACCCTATCATCATTAACCACTGATTTTAAAGATCAAATCAACGTCGTTGTACTACCGGAAATAATTCCCAATTAACTATCCCACCCTATTCAAGCGCCAAATATCTCACCTCAGTTGCGCTTAGCCGATCCTGAATTTACGCAGCCCCAGAATGTTGATCTTTTGTTGGGCGCCGAAATCATCTCGCAGCGTATTTGGGAGAAAGACAGCCACTACTAAAAAATACCGCGCTTGGATGGATTGTGATAGGGCCAGTGCGACCGGAATCAGGAATATCAAGGCAGAACAAGTCGTCGGTAATACGGCATGCATCTCCAAAAGGGATCAAGAAGCCAGGTCAAGAGAGGACCATGAGTCCTGTATGCGCACTGACCAACCAGAAAGAGGACTAGTACTACATGGGATGCCCAAGGAGACAACAGGCTGGATAGAATTATCGTTGGTATCTTCTGAATGTTGGAGATCTCACCTGACCGAAGCAAGCTAAAACCAGCTAGCTAAGCCGAAATGTCAGCAGACTCAGAAATGGGTGACTCTGGCATTAACATTAGTTATAGCACGTCCATAACATTGACCTTCCTTAGATTTAATTCTGTATAATTAAGTATCTTATAAAATAATTGTTCTTCTGAAATAAAGACAGTTGCGAAATCAGAGTGAATCGTCTCGTTACTCAGTGTCTGAACTACGGCACTTAAAATCAACCTGTGATCCTGTGTAAAACGGTTCACAAGTAGGACTCTCTGAAAGCTATCTACTTCAGTGCAAACGGACCACCAGTAGAACTTTCATCATCGAACCTACTTCGAGTGGCTCCTGTGTAGATGCCAGTGTACTTCGAGTGTTGCTCCCGTGGAACAGACCACAGGTAGACCCCGCGTTACCCAACCTACTTCGAGTGTTGCTCCCGTGAAACGGACCACAAAGAGAACCCGCGGCATACCAGACTACTTCGAGTGTTGCTCCCGTGAAACGGACCACAAGTAGACCCCGCGTTACCCAACCTATTTCGAGTGTTGCTCCCGTAAAACGGACCACAAGTAGGACCGGCCTATAAGGAATCAGCCGAACCACCATACCATCTGTACTTGAGGAAACCCAGCCCAGGACTTCAAGTACCCCACATCCACTCTAGCCTTATCACAGCAAGCGCCTGGTCAACCCGATCAGTCCCTTGCAGAATCCAGGTAAATTAGTCAGATTTCATACATTTCTTGACTACGACTCCGGGATCTACGGTTTTGCCCGTGAGTTCGAATTCGACGTAGTGGCCGCATAACGCTCTACGGACGAACAGTCCTAATGCAACTGTGGAGTAATCTATTACAAGATGTGTCTGCTGCTCTTCCAGGGGAAGAGGGGAGAGGATATTAAGCTAAGCAGCCCCAAGGTAAGCCGATTAGACAATTGATAATTTGTTTAGCTGCAGCGGCATTTTTTCTTTTCTTTTGTATCCCAGGTTTGCATGCACTTTATTGTCATTTGTAGCGCATACGCTTTTGGGAGCTTTGGAAGAGCTTCTGCTCCAAAGCTCTTGCTCTTCTTGCAAATTTTTGATTTGTTATTTGACGGGCCGCTATTTCGTTATATTGCGCGGAATTAGCTCTCAATAAATTATAAACCGGAATCGCAATTGTTTTTATTCGGTCCATAATTGCGCTCCATAATCATTATATGTGATTTTTATTTTTTTCTACGTTTTTCACTACGTCGAACTTGGACTCGCGGCCATAGCGGTAGGTCCCGGAGTCATAGCCAAAGAGCGTATAAAACCTGGATTCTGCAAGGGTTTGATCGGGTTGACCAGGCGCTTGCTGTGATCACAGGAGCAACACTCGAAGTAGGCTGATTTTAAGTGCCGTAACTTGATACCGAGTAACGAACCGATTTACTCTGTATTCGCAAGTGCCTTTATTATGGACCAGGTGTTTTTTTATAAGATCAGAGAATTACTTTTTTTGTGGCTTAACTATGGTTAGCTGATCAATGTTAATGAAAGTGCGTGCACTAAGGTCAATGTTAAAGAAATTACGTGCTATAATGTTCATGTTAAAGAATGTACGTGTTGCGCTATGGGTCTGCTGACTCAGATCGCTTGGTATTGGTTTTCTGCTCAGCACGCTGGTTTTGCTTGCTTAGGTCAGTCGGTCATTCGTATTTCTGATATTTCTGATTTCTGTTTCTGGCGCCGTCTATTAGAGCTGAGTTATTAGGTCTTGGCACCAAGTGCCAACATTCTCCCTTTTGGAGATGCCTGTTACCTATGCCGGTTTATGTGTTCCCCTCGTATTTTTTTCGAATTGTTACTTGACTGACTCCCAAGGTGATCTAACATCTGCTTCAGAGATTGTCGATTGGTTGGATCGGTGATGGCTAGTTCTAGAGATGACAGCATATGTGGGTCCAATCTTTCCTCAATGATGTGTATCAAGTTTGGATCCCAGTTCTCGCACTTTGAGTGCGTTGAGAGTGGCGACCGTTTGGGGCACGGTATCATGTAAGCTGTGCAGCTGGTCCGCTGATCCATTTGCTCTGAGGTGTTCGAAAAGCTCTTGGATCGCGGATTTAATCTACAGACGTTCATTTTGGTATCGATTCTTTAGTCGTTGCCAGGCATCCTGGTAACTGGTCTGTTCGCCAATTGACGTGAGATTAGGTTTTTTGTTTCACCTGTTACATGATTCTCCAAATGACGGAATATTACTGCATCGCTGTAGTCTTAATTGTGGATGCATTCCGTAAAAATTTCATAGAATCGTAGCCAATGTCGGTAGTCTCCGTCAAACTTTGGAATTTCGAACGAACGAACGTCGAGGCGGAAGACGGCCTGTGTGTGGCTCTCTGTCCCTCTTGGTGTTCCTCGCTTAGAAAAGTAAAATATTCCGATTATACGACCTGAAATCGATCGCTATTCGAAATCGAATTATCTATAGTAATTTTAGGACCCAAATCAATAAGGTCTTGATGGCCGTCCACAATCTTTTTCCATAATTCTTTTATATGTTACCTAGTGTAAACCGATACTTTTTTATTTTCTTATTGAAATCTTATTAATATGGTAGGTGCTAGATACCATTTTTATACCCTTGCAGAGGTTATTATAATTTTGGTCAAAAGTGTGCAACGCAGTGAAAGAGACATTTCCATCCCTATAAAGTATATACATATATTCTCTATCAGGATCACCTCCTGAGTAGATATACGCATGTCCGTCTATCTGACTGTCCATCTGTCTGTCGGTTTCTACGCAAACTAGTCTCTCAGTTTTAAAGCTATCGAGTTGAAACTTTGCACACATCCTTCTTCGGGTAGTATATAAGTCGGAACGGTCGCGATCGGTTTACTATATCGGTTTACTCCTATAGCTGCTATATAACAGTTTGATCGGAAATGTCATTACTTTGGAGTTTTTCAAGTTAAAAGGATGGGACTTTCTATGGATTCTAATTAGGGCAAACGTATATGATCTATATGATCTATAGCTGCCATATAACTGATTGATCGGAAATGTCATAACTTTGGTGTTTTTCAAGTTAGAAGGATGGGACTTTCTATGCATTCTAATTTGGGCAAACTAAATATCTTATCTGCCAAATTTCATATGGATCGGCCGTCTATATCCTATAGCTGCCATATAACTGATTGATCGGAAATGCCATAACTTCTTTGTTTTTCAAGTTATAAGGATGGGGGCTTCAATGGATTCCTCTTTGGGCAAAATAACTCGATATGCCAAATTTCATAAGGATCGGCCGACTATATACGATCCGCTATATACCTAATAATATAAGATGCGTGTCGCCACCTAGCGGGTGGCGACTGCAAGGGTATATAAACTTCGGCTCCGCCCGAAGTTTGCTTTCCTTTCTTGTTTATTACATTTCTGCTTTTTTAATACCCTTGCTGAGGGTATTATAATTTTGGTCAAAAATGTGCAACGCAGTGAAGGAGACATCTCCGACCCTATAAAGTATATATATTATTGATCAGGATCACCTCCTGAGTCAATATGAGCATGACCGTCTGTCTGTTTCTAAGCAAGCTAGTCTCTCAGTTTTAAAGCTATCGAGTTGAAACTTTGCACACATCCTTGTTTTGTTTGCAGGCAGTATATAAGTCGGAACGGCCGGGATCGGTCCGGAATAGGACTATTTTCCCCAAAATAGAATTTGTACCCAGTCCCATCTTTTTAACTTCAAAAACACTAAAGTTATGCCAATTCCGATCTTTCTATGGCAGCTATAGGATATAGTCGGCCGATCCTTATGAAATTTTTCAGATAAGATATTTAGGACAAATTGAACAAGTCCAAACAAGTCAAACAAGTCCCAACCCTCTAGCTCGAAAAACACCAAAGTTATGACATTTACGATCAATCAGTTATATGGCAGCTATAGGATATATTCGACCGATCCCGGCCGTTCCGACTTATATACTACTGTACGCGTTCAGGGAATGTAAGCAAAAAAAATTGCAAAACCGTTTTTTTAACAATAAATCAAGATTTATAGGTTGTTAAAAATATTTCATACACGGTTTTGTGTTATATTCGACCAGATAAACAATTCCTATTATTTCACTTTACAAGTTCATTCACTTTTGTTTTTTTTGTAGCACTGTGTAATTAAAAAAAAATAAAGAATACATCTCTGACCCTATAAAGTATATATTTTTGAACCGAATTTCCGTCTGTCCGTCTGTTTTTGAGTTTTGAATCTCTTAAATCCAAGCTTGGAACATATAACCGACGGGATCGGCCAACAGTATTCCAAAGCTACTGCGGTAGGACCTTTCTCTAATTTTTCCTTACCTTTTTTTAAGAAACAGTCGATAATAGTGGATCTGAAGAATGTATGTGGTATACGTCAATCATAGTATTGAAAGTCCTAACTATATAAAATATTTTTATACCCTTGCAGAGGGTATAACTGCCATGTAACTGAATGATTGGAAATGGCACAACCTTGCTTTTTTTAAAGATGCTTGGAGCTTTTTTCAATATTATTATTAGAAAATGTATTTTATGGTGAAGTAAAAATAATATAAGCTGTTACCCAACTTTAATTTTAACAATCAAAAATTGTAAGGGGATTTGTACTAAAGGTTCTCTCAGCTCGCAATGGACGTGCCCCCTCCCTCCATGTCAACGTTGCCGGTGGCAACATGCAGCGGCGGCTATGCCGAGTGGCCGGATATTTGCGCCCTGTTTGGGACGAAGATTGACAGTCATCCTCATTTTACCAAAATGGAGAAGTTCAAGTGGCTTATTTCATATCTGCGGGAGTTAGCCTTGGAGACCGTGAGAGCGTTGGAAATAATTGACGCTAACTTTAATATGGCCCTTGATTTCTTGCGCAACCATTTAAGCAATAGACGATTAATATTCCAGGCTCACATCAATGAGATCCTTCAGCAAAGGGTGGTCGAGCCAGGATCCGTTGTATCTCTTCGAGAGTTATCCAACCGGTTCAACGGTCATATGTGGGCCCTTTTGAGTCGCCGTTTGTGAGTCACCGGCCAAGGATGCCTCCTCATCCAGATCATCTTCCAGAAGCTGGACCCTGCCACAAAAGCCAAGTGGGAAGACTCTCTCGCAGAAAGCAGTGATGACATGGGCAGCCTACCAACCTGGGAATCTATGGGTCGGTTCTTGAAACAAAGGTAACGGACCTTTCTTTGGCTTTAGCTCCGCATCTACCAGCGAATCAGGTGTTCCGAGGTCCGGTAAGATTTTTGGAGGAAGACCCATAAAATAAAGTTTTCTAAAAGGAGACGATGATTGAGAGGATCGAATTCTTTGCTAAAATAAATATAAACAACATCAGTTTGCATGCGTCTTAGAAAACCCCTGATGGATGATCGAGGAGAATTCCAGAAGGTTGGTTGTCGTAGAGCGATGCTTGACAAAAGGATGCTATGATGAGGATATGATACATTTGCAAAAGAGTTGCTGTTATGATGTAACAAGTTTCTTTAGTGGTTTGGAAATTACAGACAACTTAGCAATTCTACAGTAGTTTTTAACAGCTTCTTTGGAAAATTTTTCATGAAGCAAAATAATAATTTATTATATAGCTTGGTAAGGCTTGCATGCTCCAAGTATAAACTAAATAGGATAGTAAGAGGATAGCATCGGACATCAAAACAAGACCGACTAGGAAGAATGCAACTAGGAACATTATCAGGACCAGTAGAAAATGAGACAGCCATTGTTGAGAGCACCTTAAATACATAATAATAGTAAAGTTTAAAGGGACATACATATGTTGCTTATGTATGGTAAAAGAAAAGGAAAAGGTATAGCTCCAAAGAATCGGTAATATTTTTATAAGTCAGAAACGAAGGAAAAAGGTTTTATTTTCGTTTCGAATTGACAAAAGAGTAAATAGTATTTCGTCTAGTATTGACGAAAGAATAGATCAAAAAATGTTAATTGGGGCTGAACATTGATGCTATCAATTAGATCAATTAGATCATTAGGCACGTTGGTATACACAGAAACGAATAGTTCTCCAAATGAACAACACATTATTTTGTTTTGTAGAAACAATAAACCTGAAATGGGTAGCTGTGTGTCTCTTGGTAGAAATCCGTAAATAATTGAGTGCTTAGATCGGAAATTTTCAACATGTTGATTCGACAATCTTTATCGAAGAAATTGAGGCTCCAGAACTCGTTGTTGACCAACTCGTTGTACGTTGACCAATAAACTGTTTATATATTCCTCCTTCATCTGAGGATATTGCTTATCTCACTTCAATATTATCAGTGGTCAATGATCGTGATCCTAGTCCTAGTCGACTTTAACATCCCTCTCATCACTTGGCTCTTTACTTTATGTTTCCAAGCTCATAAAATGATTTTACTGATGCTTCCGAGCGATGGAGCACGTAGCTGCACAAAGCACAATGAGACAACTAAATTAAATTAACAACTAACATTAAACAACTAAATAAATTAGTTTATATGTAGATTCATAAGAAATCGAGCGTGAATTAAATATCACAGTATCATGTTAGATTGAGCGGAAGTAAGTTAAAGAAAATTACGGAACAGGAATATAAAAAACATTCGCCGACATCTTACCTCGAAGCTGCTGACGCTAACGCAGCAGCATTGTGCAATATGGCAAATATGAGTATAAGTGAACATCCGCAACTAGGTGCATCCTTCGAAATGAGGCTCAGCAAATAGTTGCTAGGTAGTGCATCAAAGTTTACAACAAATACAAATTCGGGTTGAGCTGTAACAACAACTCAAAGCGCACACGTTAAACAGAAATGTAGAACTTTCTAGAATGCAGGGCACCGAAAAGAAGAGGTTCAAAATGCAAACGCCGAATGCTTGGAGCACTCAGACCAGGCCAAAGCAACAACAGAATGACGATGTCGTGAGAGAGATGACTTGTTTCAACAGCAAGACAATGTAGCAACGGGAGAAGAGGTGGCTTGTGTCGTTACATCAGCCCAACAGGACTGCAATTCAACTTGGTGAGAAGTTTTAATTTTTTCGATTTGGGATCTTAATGCTCTCTTTTAAAAAAGACAGTCGGAGAGAAGCTAAACAAGAAAAGGAAGCTACCTTCGGGCGGAGCCGAAGTTTATATACCCTTGCAGTTAGGTAGCAGCATATATATATACGATCGTATATAGTTTTCCGATGCATACGAAAGTTTCACTATCATATCCGTTTTCTACTGTTTGAAACAGGTTTGAAACAGCCCCAAGCATCTTTAAAACTAGCAAGGTTGTGCCATTTTCGATCATTCAGTTATATGGCAACTATAGGATATAGTCGGCCGATCCTTATGAAATTTGGCAGATAGCATCTGATCGCCCAAAGTAAAATCCATAGAGAATTTTACCATCAAATCAATTTTCTAATAAAAATGCTTAAAACAACCCCAAGTATGTTTAAAAATAGCAAGGTTGTGCCATTTCCGATCGTTCAGTTATATGGCAGCTATTGGATATAGGATCAGGATATGATATAGGAAATTTGGCAGATCGGATTAAGTTGCCCAAAATGGAATCCGTAGAAAGTCTCATCATTCTTGTTGCGGATCGATTATCGATAGTTTAGTATTTAGTATTTACTATTTAATATTGAAATGAAGGCCTCATGAAGAGATTGGGCACACTAGATATATAATTATGGCGCGCTCGAAAGCCATGGAGTGTGAGAGGTTATACTGCGGTAAGATATCTTTATTAGGATCATCCTTGTACTTGTACTAACTTGTACTCCCACCAGAATAAAACATACACGCATACACACTTTGGCTTGTGTACTAAAGGCGGGTCGCCCCATCGCCGCCTTATGTTAAAGGCAACTCCCACCCGAGTGACGAAGCTTTTATTCGCAGTCAAGCGACTATCGATATTGATTTGGAATTGCACCGTGGTGAGAGGGTCGATCTTGCGTAGACAGCGCAAAGTGCCTGCACGACATGATGCAGCGTTCGCCAGAAGGAGTCCTCACTAAACGAGGGACAGGATATTGTGACGCAAGTAGATGGCAGCGTATTGTTCCCGCAACCGAGAGCAGGGACGTCGCAAAACGGCGGCCGAAGCAGTGAAGCTCCGGTGTCATCTGTTCAGCCGGCAGCATCTGGAGCCGCCAAGAAACCGAGAGTGGCCGATCTCTTGGAGAGGATCGCCGAGCTGGAGAAGGATTTGGAACGCGCTCAGCCGCCATTTGCAATCAGCCTGACCGTACCTAACCCAACAAGTGTTTTTCATGCGGCGTCAGGGAGACTGCCATCTTGGAGCGGATCTCAAACGGTGCTGTGTACAGTTTTGCAGAACTGTACCACAAGGAATAGTCACGCATCGCCATTTTGCGCGGCACTACGGTTCCAGTGCATGGTTTCGGGCTACACAATGAAGTGGCCGGCGGAACATCGGTACGAGCGCCTTCGCCTGGAGACGGTGCTTGGGCGACGAGTATTGGAGGAAATACAAGCTGGGCGCCACGAAAGCTTCCTGAGCTGCCTACGTTCGGAGGGAAGCCAGAGGATTGGCCCATCTACCTTTGCGCGTTTACGGAAACGACGCAAGCGTATGGTTGTACGGGCTTGTAGAACAACCAAAGGCTACTGATGGCTTTAAAGGATGACGCGCGTGAGACGGTGAACCGTTGTTGATTCACCCCAGCAATGCGAATGCAGTGATGGAGCAGCTGTGTTTCACATATGGCCGGCCGGAGCAACTAATACGCAGCCAGCTCAACAGCATTCGAGATGTGCCCGCAATTACGGAACACAATCTAGGAAAGCTCGTCGCTGCCGCCACACATGTGAGTAACCTCAAGGCCTTCTTGCAGTCAGCGAAGGCAGAGCAGCATCTGGGTAACCCTACCCTGATGGAAGACCTTGTGGCCAAGCTTCCGATAACTAAACGAGTGGAGTGGTCAAGGCACGCTGCAACTATTCAGCCCTTTCCGACTATTGTGGACTTTAGTTCGTGGTTGACGGAACTAGCGAATGTGGTCTGCGTGGTGGCGGACATTGATGGAAAGGAGCCAAGGCGTCGATTGCTTCATGCCAGCATCGACCATGAGCTGGACGAGCAACAGGAGAGCTGCCTCAGGAATTGTCCAATATGTGGAGGTGTTGGACAACATGCAGTTCGGGACTGCCAACGATTTATTGGAGTCACACCTACAGAGGTGGAGGATCGCAAGAAGACATCGCTTATGCTTTATGTGCTTGCAAAGCGGGCATATGACTGGATCATGCGCTGCGTCAGGAGAGTGCCCCTGACGCGTGCCCCTGATGCGTCAGAGTGCCCCGGATGCGTTTTCGGAAAGGAATTTGAGCTGTGTCGACGAAGACCGAGAACGACTATTGTTCCGTGTATTACCGGTAACGCTATACGGGGGTGGAAAGCAGGTGGATACGTACGCTCTCCTGGATGAAGATTCTTCGGTGACGATGGTCGACAACGAGCTGGTTGCAGAGCTAGGCGTACAAGGAGTACGTCGCCAGCTGAATATTCAATTGTACGGAGGCAGGGCCACAAGAGAGCCTACTAACGTGGTACGTCTGCAGATTAGTGGAACAGGCAAGTCCACCCGACATGTGCTGAGAAACGTGTATGCCATTTCGAATTTGAGTTTGCCGATGCAGAGCCTGCACAGAAGAGATGTTAGGAGCGTGAACAAGGAAGCCCGATTACCAATGAAGCCCTACGAAAATGCAGAGCCGAAGCTGTCTTGGAGGACACTACGGTGTGAGTTGGCCGCCGATACCTGACGGGATTATTGTGGAAAACGGATAACATTGTGCTGCCACGTAGTTAGTAGTAAGAAAATAAAGCGAGACGGGCAGTTCGGGATACGCTCGGCGTCTGGAACGACATCCGACCCGAAGATAGATGTGCGCAACGATTTCTGTGGAGAGATGAGGATGACCAACGGGTCCCCGACGTTTATGAGATGTGCGTGATGACGTTTGCAGCGCATGCTCACCGAGTGCGGCGCATCATGTGAAGACAGTGAATTCCAAGCGATTCCTGGATTCGGATCCCAGAGCAGTCAAGGCCATCGTGGATTACCACTACGTGGATGACTATGGGGACAGCTTGTATCCACTAGAGTGAAGGAGATACATGCAGAAGGCGGTTTTGAGCTTTGCAAGTTTTCGTCTAGTTCGCTTACAGTAGAGAGGATGCTCGAACCCAGTGATCACGCCCAGAGTATTGGATGGGGTGAGGCCGAGCAAAAGATTTTGGGAATGCGGACTTCAGGTTTCGAGTTAAGTACCACAAAGTTGCCCCCATCGTATCCGATGGGAAGAGAATTGCCACAAAAAGGGAATTCTTAAGTATGGTCTTGTCAACGTTTGACCCCTTTGGGATTTCTGTGTTGCCTGATGATAACAGCGAAGTTATTGTTGCGAGAGGTCTGGAGAAGGAGGATCCCATGGGATGAGCCTCTACCGGCTGAGATGTACAACGCCTTTATGGATTGGCGTAAGGAAATGGATAACGTGGAACATTTTCGGAGCCCACGTCACTATTTTGGATTTGGGCTGGTGGAGCCTATCGAGATGCACGTGTTTGTAGATGCGAGTCAGTCGGCATTCACGGCAGTGGCCTACTGGAGGATCACGTATGATAACGGCGACGTGCAAGTGAGGGTCGTGTGCGCAAAGACGAAGTGTGCACCGCTGCAGGCAGCAGTTCTAGGAACGAGATTAATGGCAATAGTCAGGCCATAGAGTGCCCATTGCAGAGATTGTGCTACGGACGGACTCGAAGACAGTGCTGCGTTGGATAGGCAGCACGCGCAGGCGCTACAAGCAGTTCGTAGGGATCAGAGTAGCCGAGATTCTGGAGTCAACGAAGGTGGCCCAATGGAGATGGCTACCGTCCGCCGACAACGTGGCGGGTGATGTGACTCGGGCGCATCGCAGCGTAGACCTTTGTGCTCGTTGGCACGAGTGACACGTTTATATCGCTACAGAGATTCTCCAAGCGTCCTAAGGTTCACACGTCGATGCCGTGGACAAAGAGTTGAGCTTGAGAACTACGAAACAGCTGAGGACTTGTTGGTCCGTATAGCACAACGTGAGGCGTTCCACGACGAGATGCAGGCCGCAGAGAATGGCCTGGCGCTATACCTAGATGGCAATGAAGTCCTGCGAGCGTATGGCAGGATTGATGCTGCGCTATGTATACCGTACAGCGCCAGGAGGCCAGTGATCATCTCTCACGGAGATGATTGTGCCCGATGCCCATGTGAGGATGAAGCATAAAAACGTGGATGCTACGATGGCGGAAATCCGGATCATGTTCTGGATTACGAGGCATGGGAGGGTGCTTCGCACTATGATCTCGGGATGCAGCGAGTGTAAGCAGCACAGAGCACGGCCAATGCCGCCGATTATGGGACCCCTGCCAGAGGATCGTCTGGAAGCCAATGGCTGGCCGTTTAAGAGCACGGGCCTCGACTTCTTTGGAGCACTGCTAGTGACCGTTGCTCGGCACCAAGAAAAACGGTGGGTGGCCTTGTTCACGTGCCTAACGGCCAGGGCGATTCATTTGGAACTGGAACATGACCTGTCCACGGATTCCTGCGTAATTGTAATCAGGAATTTCATCTGCCGTCGATAGACTGCGCAGCGACAACGGCAAGAACTTCGTTGAAGTGGACAAGAAGGCCAAGAGATTTGCGGAGATCTTCAAAACCGAAAGGATCCAATCGGAGCTGTCAAGTAAGGGCATTGAATGGATCTTTAATTGCCCAGCGAACCCGTCAGAGGGTGGAGTCTGGGAGCGAATGGTGCAGTGCGTGAAGAGTGTGCTGCGTCACACAGTGAAGGAAGTGGCGCCGAAGGAGCCCGTACTGGAGAGTTTCCTGATAGAGGCGGAGAGTATTGTTAATTCTCGTCCGTTCACCCATTTGCCAGTGAGTGAGGACCAGGAAGCCCCTCTTACGCCAAATGATCTACTCAAGGGAGCTGCTTGCTTACCGGATACCCCCGGCATGGATGGAGGCCTTATTAAGGACATAGTAGGAATTGTTTATTGGGTCGAGTATATCACAAAACCATGTTTGAAATATTTGTAACACCCTCAAACATTAATTCTGAATAAAACGAGACAAATTTCATCAAAACATAATGAAAATTGGTGAAGTTATAACGCTTTTCCCAAAAAAAGTCAATTCAACCAATTATGTTTTGATGAAATTTGTCTCGTTTTATATAGAAATAAGAGACAACATTGATATGTGGCAAAAATGACAGAATTTTTTTAAATCGTACCGAAAAACTGGCGTCAAAATCCGAAAAACACGAATAAAAGTCGAAAACTTCAGTTTCAGGTGTAAAAATTTTGTCCTTTTTGTTTAACAAAATCAAAGATATATTTTTTTTTCAAAAGCTACAACATTTAACTATTAAAAAACACCGAAAATTTAAAAATCGGTTGAAAAAAACGCGTTCAGGAATTTTTTAGCGCAAGGAAGCCCCGAGAAACGGTTTTTTAACCATAAATCAAGATTTTGAGGGTGTTACAAATATTTCAAACAATTCCTACTATGTCACTTCAAAAGTTCATTCACTTTTGTTTTTTTTGTAACCCTTTTAATGCGCCCCGCTTCAAAGTTGGCGGCTTTGGATTTGAGTGAAGGGGTTCTTCACGGAGTTGGGGATGTCGAGGATCGATTATCGATAGTTTATTATTTTGTATTTAATATTGTGCCTTCATGAATAGATTGGGCACACTAGATAGATAATTATGGCGCGCTCGTGGTGAGTTTGGCGACTTTGGTGGTTTGTTACCTCCAACAAACTTCTCAACAGCCGTCAAATAGGATTTAAAAGAGGGAAGTCTGAGAAAGACTGTCTACTATACGTAAATGCAATCATCAGCAGGTCCCTCTCAGAAAAAAGGCACGTATCAATCTTGACTTCGAAAAAGAATTCGAGAAAGTAGGACTTCACACCATTAAAAGTCAACTGACCAAATGGGGAAGTGGACCTAGATCAAAAAAGAAATACGTAACCTACGTACCTAAATACGTACGTATTTTATGCAACCGCATTGAGTGTGCAGTGATATATTTGGAGGTAAAATAATAATTTGTTTAATTTTCCTTCCAAACATAGCCCTGCTCTGTTTCATCATCTCATACGGTGTTGCTTCTATTCTATTGCTTCTACTCTCGCTCAATAGAGGTTCTTATCTCTATTTCTTTGAATCTTACTAACTTGCACTAACTGCTCTCTTTAAACTCCCCCTTTTGTTTCCCCTTTCGGTACAGTGGTTCAAGGTTCCTTAATAATAAAATCAAATAATATTAATAAATTAATTATTAATTTTTTTAATAATTCTTAATAAATTAATTATTTAATTTTTAATAATTTTTAATAATTTTTAATAAATTAATTATTTAAATTGTTAATAATTATGGAATTTAAATTGGTCTGTGCATTGAAGTCTTGTAATAAGACAATCTCGTCTTCTTAGCCTACCATCCATTGCTGGCTCTGTGAAAACGTTTTACACGCTAAGTGTGCTGGGTTCACGGCCTCGGTTTCGGATGCAATCTCACGTAGGTCTGGTCTCCACTTTTGCTGTGACGGTTGTCGTGCTGTTCACGACGAAATGAGATCGTTCATGAGGCAGACTAAAAGCGGTTTCAAGGAGTTGATTAGTGGTTTTCGTAAAATCAATGACCAACTCTGTGCGCTCGATACACAGTTTAGTAGTCTTCAACTACTAAATGAGTCTCCAAAGCGTAAGAAATCCGCCTTTAGTGCTGTGCTTGGGTCGAATAATCTTCAGCCTGCTCAACCGACAACTATGCAGCCGCTTATATCTCTGGCCACCCCAAGGGCCGGACCTGAGAAAAATTCGGCTTCCGAATGTCTCGGAATCAATAAGCAATTGTCCGATATGTCCTCTGTGGCATCGCTTCAAGTGATCCCAGACCCAATAATTCAAACCTCTGTAACAGTCACCAAACAGGGTAATCAACTGTCCGGACCACCGGTACGTACTGATGCCGCAGTATTAGTTACGGCGGCACCAAAACCCTTGCAGGTGATCCCACCATCGAAACACATTTTTGTTTCCCGGCTTGCCCCTGATACTTCGAAGATTGATATCTCGGCTTACATCAAAGGCAAAGCAAAAGCCGACATAAGGGTAGTGGATATTACAAAATTCAAATATTCATACACCAGAAACACGTCGTCTTTCAAAATACGTGTACCCTTGCAGATGTTCAAGACGATTTGTTCCGCCAGCTTTTGGCCAGAGAACATTTTCGTCCAAGAACATCAGCCAAGTACGGTGAAAAAAAAGAAAACCAAACCTGTGGGTGTAAAACTCCCACATGTTACGGCCACTGATCAATCTTCCACCTCATCTTCCTCAATTTCAAAAAACTAATGTCTTCATTAACACTTACCTATCAGAATACTAGAGGGTTACGTAGTAAACTTCCCAAACTGTATTCTGATAGTTCCTTCTTTGCATCTCACATTATTGTATTTACAGAAACTTGGTTAAAGCCGGAGATCTTAAGTTCCGAAGTTTTTCCTAGTAGGTACTCTACTTTTAGATGTGATAGAACTTTACGAAGGGGAGAAGGAGTGCTAATTTCTGTAGACTCCAAATTCGCTTCTGAAGAGGTAAAATCACAACAGTTTGGTGACATTGAATTTCTTTGTATCAAAATCACTTTGTCCGATCAATCTTTGTATGTTACCTGTTCTTACATACCACCTTCGTCCGAACCGCCAACATACTGGCAACATTTGTCCGCTATTCGTTTGGTTTTCGATCGTCTGTCTGATGGTGACCAGCTGATAGCTCTGGGTGAGTTTAATATCTCAGAGCTTATATGGTCAAATGTTGAAAATTCACCGTCTTTATAGCTTAACTCCCATCACGACTTCCCTGTGGGCATGTTCGACATGTCACTCGGGCAAATTAACCACGTTAGAAATTCTTTAGGTAGGCTGTTGGACTTATGTTTCGTTTCTGATCCTGATGGAATTACTCTTTCCAGAACATTGCCCCTTTCTGACCCTGAGGATCCATATCATCCCACTCTTGAGGTTTCAATTGAAAACATCTCCTTTATTGACATTAAGTCTACACTTAAATCTCATAAAGTTCGTTTCTTTCGTAAGGCTGACTTAATGAAATTAAATAATTTAATTTCGGAATTTGATTGGTCTTGATTGGTGATTTACTGGCATGCGAGGATATAAACATTCGCCGCTGCAGGATTCAGTTTACTCAGGATCCGAAGCAGTTTTATAACTTTGTAAACACTAAGCTTAAACATGTATCTTTTCCCCCACTGCTTACGTTTGAGAACTCTTATGCGCACACTGATCAGGCAATGGCCGATCTTTTTGCACAGTTTTTTCAAACTACGTATTCACCTAGCAGCAGTTCAGCTCAGCCTTACACTTATAATATCCAATCATCCAACCTTATATTTTGCCCATCTTTCGATCAAAGTGGTGTGTTATCGGATCTTCTTAAGGTCAAGCCCGTGTATTCGCCAGGCCCTGATGGAGTACCAGGCTGTGTTCTGAAGAACTCGTTAAACTCTTTAATCTATCGCTGGAAACATCGATCTTTCCCCTTATGTGGAAGGAATCCTTCATTATTCCGCTGCATAAAAAAGGGAAAAAATCCGACGCTGCAAATTATACAGGCATCTTTTAATTGTCAGCCATTCCAACGCTTTTTGAAAAAAATATCACTCCACATTTGCAACACCTATGTAGTTCAATATTAACTCCTCATGTCTTTTTACCGATCTAGTCCTCACCAGGCTATGTACTTTCTCTAAGGGAACGTTTTAGAACGATTAACTCAGGTGAACGATCTAGGTGTCCTATTAGATTTGAGACTAAAATTTACCGACCATATATCTACCATGGTTAATAAAGCTATGGGTGTGCTTGGTTTTATTAAAAATTTGGTCAAAAGAATTTAATGACCCGTACCTAACTAAAACGTTATATACATCACTGGTCCGTCCGATTCTTGAGTATGGATCGTGTATCTGGAGTCCTCAATATGGAGTACACCAAGATCACATTGAATCTGTACAAAAAAACTTCCTTACTTTTGCGCTTAGGGGACTTAATTGGGATGCAAATCTTTACCTCCCCTCTTATCGTAGTAGACTTTTACTAATCAACTTACCATCATTAACAAACCGTAGAACGATGCTGGGTGTCATGTTTTTATATAATCTTATTTATGGAAATAAAGACAGCCAGCATTTACTAACACGCTTAAATTTTAACGTTCCTAGTAGAAGGACTAGAAACTTTCGCCCTCTGCTCCTCAGCCATTGTAGTTCGACATATGCCCAACACGATCCGGTCAGGGTATTATGTTCAGACTACAATGGTCTCTACCACATCTTGTCACTTTGTTCTACTAACAATCTTAAATCGCTTATATTAACCGCCTTATTTGTGCAACACTCTTCCTCGTGATATCTTTCTTCTCGCTTATCTATCTTGGATCTATTCCCGCGATTCGACCCGTACGTTACGCGGCAGTGTCCCTCGGTCGCTTGGACTGGAGGTGGGCTGTACGTATGCAGTGGGAACCGCGCAAAAAATCAGAGTCCGAGTAAATCACAGGCAATCACTAATCAATCCACTCTAAAATGGGATACCGCAGGGTTCCCCTTTGTCGGTAATTTTGTTCCTTATAGCATTCAATAGCTTATCTAACACCATTAGCATGCATAAAAATTTCAACTTCATTGCATTTGCTGAAGACTAGAACATTATCGTTGATCTGAAAAAAGAAAAGAACCCGCAAATTGATTTAAACCGCTTCTTTGAGGAAATTAACAACTGGTGTGATACATCAGGAGCAGCTTATCTCTTTCGAAATGCAAACATATGCATATTTGGAGAAAACATTCCTGCGCTTGCCGAGTATCCACACAATCACACATCATTGACTCAGTGTGGATTATCATTCGACTCAAAATATAGCTGGAAACAGCATAATAAGAATTTGACAAAAAACTTTTACAAATTCCTTAAATATATTAAAACTCCTAGCAAATGATACAATTTTCAGCCAAAAACCCTAGTCCAAATCGTAAAAAGCTTATCCAATGTTACTCCTCTTGAAACAAGAATACAACACCTTCACGCTAAATTATCAAAAATCATAATCCAATCAACAGATACTCCACTGATACCAATAATTCACAAAATCCTAAAAAACAAAATCACAAAATACAGAAACTCGGCCATACAAAAAAGTATAAACTCTTGTACCAACCTAGCCCTGAGAGCTTTTCTCTCAATTCAGCAAAACTCATACCAAAACAAAACCGCCCTGGCAGAAAAAAAAAATCAGAAACAATAGACACAACCCTAAGCAAATACAGCAAAGATCAAACAAACCTGTCAATATTCAAAATAGAATTTTCAGACATAAAAACAAAAATGAACAACTTCACATTTATTTATACTGACGGATCACTGTACATCAATATACCTGCGTACGCTATAACCACAGAAAACTGTATCCTTAAAATGGCCATACTTCCGCCCTACTCCTCAGTCTATACAGCTGAGATAATTGCTATATTAGATATTATATTAGGCATTGAAATAAGTCGAACAATGAAAGGAAAAATCTGCATTTGCTCCGATTCACTCTCTGCCTTAAAGTCAATAAAAAATATCGACAGTATCCAAACCTGTATCCAAAAATAAAAATCCTATACACTCCAAGCCACGAAGGAATCATAGGGAATGAATTTGCTGACGAAGTCGTTAAACACGCAACTATGGCACCCTTGATCACAACAAAAAATCTCAACCAGACCGATATAAACAGATACATAAAATATAAATTCACAACTCACAAAACCAAATTCAATGCACGTCAAGCTGGTACCAATCTATAAACACAAAAAAAATTTAAAATCTACGATTACTCTAAAAACAAGGAATATCCAGCTTTTCTCCAGTCTATGACACACAATACTCAACCTCCAATACCTGCCAGATTTGCAACCAAGCTTCAATGACGTTAAACCACACACTCAATGAATGTATAGTTTTTAACCCAGACCATATCCACTTCCCAAATGGTAATCTCCACTCTTCCCTTTCAAATCCCACAACTTGTTGGGACTTGTGCCAGCATCAAATAACATAATTATTTCTATTTAATTCTCTCAGTGTAACTAGCCGGTCCACTAATTGCCCGTTATCAGCTGTACCATATTCTTTGTTTCTCCCAGATTGGCATGCGCTTTGTTGTTCTTTTGTAGCGCATGCACTTTGGGAGCTTTGGTGGAGCTTCTGCGCAAGCTCTAAGGTTTTAGGCACTTGTAATTCGGCATTGTTTTGGACCGGCCGCGGAATTTGTTTTGGGGTTAAATTGACCCATAATAAATTGAATTGTAAAATTGAACCTGGTCTTTTAATTCGGCCGCTATCAAAACGCTGATAGCTCAACACACCAAAATCCTCAAAATCCTAAACTTTCATAAAAAAACAAAGATAATAAATCTCCTCTAATAGCACAGGCCAACAGCAAAAAAATATACCTTTATACCATAACCTTTAAGCTCCCCTGAACCAAAGTCCAGACCAAACATACATAGGTTCTATCACCCACAGTTTCCGCGGTACACTTAAGAGAAGAAATTGATCTAATTCTACCATATATTGAATTATGTAGGCCGTGTAATGGCGATGACCATCATTGTTTCTAGAACATATCATTTTTGAAATATATGTGTACCAACAAAAATTAAAAATGGTATCTAGCAGTTACCATATCTTTGGAATACTCATCTAATGTTGAAATCTCCGATTTTCTACATTAAAAACATATGGAAAATTTTTATTTTCTTATTTAAATCTTATTGATATGGTAACTGCTAGATACCATTTTTATACCCTTGCAAAGGGTATTATAATTTTGGTCAAAAGTGTGCAACGCAGACTTTTATTTTCTTATTGAAATCAGTAGATCATACCATGTTTTAATTTTGGATTTAAGGAAAAACTCGAAATAGTTTTATTGAATTTATTATAGGTGGTTAAACAATATTTTCTTCAATTAAATTGGAGTTTTTAATCTCATATTTTCAAAAAGTCATGGCTATCTACAACTTCTGTAAAGCTTTACTAAACAAGCTGAACCTGCAATAGATACGTTTTGAATATAGAAACAGTTTTGAGTATTCCAAAGATATGGTAACTGCTAGATACCATTTTTTAATTTTAGTTGGTACACATACATTTCAAAAATGATATGTACTGGATACAATGATGGTCATCGCCATTACACGGCCTA
Organism: Drosophila ananassae; assembly: GCF_017639315.1. Classification (NCBI taxonomy): domain Eukaryota; kingdom Metazoa; phylum Arthropoda; class Insecta; order Diptera; family Drosophilidae; genus Drosophila; species Drosophila ananassae. The sequence continues at coordinate 7,054,303 of NW_025319037.1, read as the reverse complement.
CATAATTCAATATATGGTAAAATTTGATCAATTTCTTCTCTTAGGTGTACCGCGGAAACGGTGGGTGATAGAACCTATGTTTGTTCTGGACTTTGGTTCAGGGGAGCCTAAAGGTTATGGAGCAGGTAAAATTATGCGTGGAGATTTTTTGCTGTTGGCCTGTGTAATTAATAATTAATTATAATTAAATGTCCAACAACACAATATTAGTAGACATTAAGATCAAGCAAACATAAACAGACTATTGAGTAATTATTTAGTAATTGTGATAAAAACTTGAATTTGACAAAGACTTTCACATTAAGAAATAGTAACTAACAAAAAAAATCAATTACAAAAAAAATAATAAGAAGAAGAAGAAATAACTAGAAAGGAAAGCTAACTTCGGGCGGAGCCGAAGTTGATATACCCTTGCAGTTCAGTCGCAGTCCGCTAGGTGGCGCCACGCATCTTATATTATTAGATATATAGCGGCTCATATATAGTCGGCCGATCCTTATGAAAATTGGCAGATCAGATTGTTTTTCCCAAAATAGAATCTGTACCAAATCCCATCTTTCTAACTTAAAAAACACCAAAGTTATGCCAATTTCGATCGTTCTATGACAGCTATAGGATATAGTCGGCCGATCCTTTTGAAATTTTGTACATAAGATATTTTGGTCAAACATAACATCGATAGCTCTAAAACTGAGAGACTAGTTTGCGTAGAAACAGACAGACAGACAGACAGACAGACGGACAGACGGACAGACGGACATGCTCATATCGACTCAGGAGGTGATCCTGATCAAGAATATATATACTTTATAGGGTCGGAGATGTCTCCTTCACTGCGTTGCACACTTTTGACCAAAATTATAATACCCTCTGCAAGGGTATAAAAAAATTAGGGCCAGCCGAATCCCTTAGTAGCTATGGCTGCGACACCCCCTCTATAGCCTTAAGCAAACAGATTTTTTGTAAAAGAATATTGTGTACAAATTTTTAAGAAAAAACTTAAAAAAAGGAAGATTATAGCAGGAAACTCCTATAACCTAGCTACCCGACTATAAGATGCCTGGTACTCAAATCTCCACCCGAAATTGAAATACCCCTTTCTCAATATACTATATTCAAAATATTCAATAACTCAAAAAAAATAAGTTGAATACTTGTGTTTTGGAATAAACAACTCAAACCATTCACCCTACTGAAAATTAAAAGCAGATAACTTGTCAAAAAATGGTTCAATTTGGCTGAATGTAAATTAGGCATTGGAATAGTTTGGCATTTAAAATTTAAAAAAAAATTTTCGGAGCTGGCGCAAGATTTTATTTTTGGTGGCGAAAGGGAACAGGAAAATCTTTGACAGAAACTGCGTGGGACCAATGAAATGCAACAAAAAAAACTGTTTGCAACTGATGCAAAACACTGTTTGCATCGCTCAAAAATTATTGATTAATTGATTAAAAATTAATTTTTTATTATTTTAATTATTTAAAAAAAAAAATTTTTTATTTAATAAATTTTTTTAAGCATATATAAATTTCACAACAGTTACTAGTCAAATTAGGTTTAAGTTATTCGATTAATTTTTTTTTGTCAAAATTTATGATATTTTCAACTTAAAATTAAAAAACTCTCTAATTTGTTTAGAATTTTGGTCTAAACCTACTCTGACCGTAAAAATTAGTTGCAAAATATTTAAACATATTAAAGCTGTTATTTTTTACACGTAAAAAAAACATCTGCCCACATTATAGTCAGCTAAAATCGAATAAAATAATTTTGTACAAGTAAAACAGGTTTAACTGGCTGGTCTATACTGACAAACCAAACATGTAAAAGAGTCCATCGCGTTCATAACATAACGGGCTCGATTTATAAAAATAAATGTTTATATATACATATACATACTGAAATAACTCGTAAGTACTAAAAAAATAAATAATTAAAAACTTTGTCCATTCAATTTATTAATAAAATGTGATTTCTGCTTTCTATCAAAAAGTAACTTTGTGTTCGTTACTTTTTAACAGTACTTAACAAATTACTTTTTACCAGTATAAAAACAAATTAACTTTACTAATGTTATGAAAAATGATTACCAATTTCCTGAGAAGCATCAATGTATCCCATAAACATTATTGCGAAGATCAAAGCTAGCCATTTTTTATCGAAGAAAATTTTCCAATCCATTAGATAGCTGCTGTAGTATGTGTTATGATTGCATTTGAACTTATTTTTTCCGGTTCTTCTTATTTTGCGAGGTTGTAGCATATTTATTTCCTTCAAATACAATCATAAAATTTCTCACTTAGAACTGGATTTTTTCAGTATACTTTCTCTTTTGTCAGTATAAGTAAATTTATAGGCGTCTTGCTCAGTATTTTTCTGTTTGCTTTTATGTTATTTACATACATATTTTTTCCCGATCATAAAGATCAGAAAAAAACAACTTAAAAACTAAAAATTCTTTTATATGGGCTTACAACTCGGGGACAAACACAACCAGCAGTTAAAACGTAAGCAAGGTAACTAATTTTTGTGCAACAATCAAAAACTCATCTGGTTTATGGCTTAAATGCCGACTACGAAGAGCATGAGAAATAATTTTATCCGAAAGGTGGTTTGTCTGGTTTCGTCTCAAGACCTACTCTCACTTATACCTATAGTGACCTATTTCTTATTTATACTCTCTCTGAGGCATTTCTGCGATAGTATCGTATGTTGTTTTTTACAAAAGTAATATTTGAATTTTGTCACAAACTAGCCACATATTATAACTAATCGCTATAGTGTCACTAAATAAAAATATTCAATTATATTTTTGTCATTACTTTTCTAACTTTAGTCATTAAAATATTTTACTGTAAAGTTCGATTTTTCGACCTACGATAATTTTGATCACGACGACTAGTTGATAAAAATAGCTAGCAAGGGTAATCCGAACTCACTCCCTATGAAATTCTTATCTCAAACATATGGCAGTATAGCGGTAGTTTCCCCAAATAATCGGTGGTTGCCACTGCAAAAGCTAGCTTTGCTATCGTCACGAGCACCATCCCATAACTGGACTTCGAACCAGTGTGTAGTTTCTGCTGCCCAGCAACATAGCACAAAGGCGCGTTAGAGTCGACACATAAACTGTACAATCCGAAATTTAAGGGAATTTGGCAAGAATACGATAAGTGCTGGTTCCAGGTCCAATAAAAGTTTAATGTAATGAAAAAATTTTAATATTATTTAAAATTTTTAAGTGGTAAATTAGGGTAAATTATGGGGTTAAATTATTATGGGGGTAAATTACACGGTGCGACAGTGAAAAAACACTTGTGAAACGAGATAGTGTAGGTTGTTAATCTGGTCGAAGAGAACTCAAAAATATTTTTTTTATATTTTTGGAACCCTCCAATTTTTTTTTATTTAAAAAAAAACCGTTTTTCGGGACTTTTTTGCGCTTAAAAATTCCTGAACGCGTTTTTTTCAACCGATTTTTAAATTTTCGGTGTTTTTCAATAGTTAAATGTTGTAGCTTTTGAAAAAAAATATATCTTCGATTTTGTTGAACAAAAAGGACAAAATTTTTACACCTGAAACTAAAGTTTTCGACTTTTATTCGTGTTTTTCGGATTTTGATGCCAGTTTTTCGATAAAACTTACTAAAATTCTGTCATGTTTGCCACATATCAATGTTGTCTCATTCATTCTGAATAAAACGAGACAAATTTCATCAAAAAATAATGAAAATTGGTGAAGTTATAACGCTTTTCCCAAAAAAAGTCAATTCAACCTTGCGTGCGCTCCGGAGTACCTGTGTGTATAAGTCAGGAATATGCTCTTCTTCTTATAGTGCTCCCATGGTTTTATTGACTTTTTTTTGGGAAAAGCGTTATAACTTCAACAATTTTTATTATTTTTTTATGAAATTTGTCTCGTTTTATTCAGTATTAATGAGACAATATTAATATGTGGCATAAATGACAGAATTTTTGTCAGAAGAAAGCAATATACTCTTATTTTTATACACATTGTTCCTCCGAAGCGCCCGCTAGGTTGAGTTGACTTTTTTTGGGAAAAGCGTTATAACTTCACCAATTTTCATAATTTTTTGATGAAATTTGTCTCGTTTTATTCTGAATGAATGAGACAACATTAATATGTATCAAAAATGGCCGAATTTTTGTAAGTTGTACCGAAAAACTGGCATCAAAATCCGAAAAACACAAATAAAAGTCGAAAACTTTAGTTTCAGGTGTAAAAATTTTGTCCTTTTTGTTCAACAAAATATATTTTTTTTCAAAAGCTACAACATTTAACTATTGAAAAACACCAAAAATTTTGAAATCGGTTGAAAAAAACGCGTTCAGGAATTTTTAAGCGCAAAAAAGTCCCGAAAAACGGTTTTTTTTAAATAAAAAAAAATTGGAGGGTTCCAAAAATATAAAAAAAATATTTTTGAGTTCTCTTCGACCAGATTAACAACCTACACTATCTCGTTTCCCAAGTGTATTTCGTTTTTTTTTTTTGTCGCACAGTGTTATTAGGGTAAATTACAATGCTACAAAAAAAACAAAACTGAATGAACTTTTAAAGTGACATAGTAGGAATTGTTTATCTGGTCGAGTATAACACAAAACCGTGTATGAAATATTTGTAACAACCTCAAAATCTTGATTTATGGTTACAAAACCGTTTTTCGGCACTTTTTTGCGCTTAAAAATTCCTGAACGCGTTTTTTTAAACCGATTTCAAAATCGACGGTGTTTTTCAATAGTTTAAGGTTGTAGCTTTTGAAAAAAAAAAATACATCTTCGATTTTTTTAAACAAAAAGTACAAAATTCGTACACAAGAAACTGAAATTTTCGCCTTTTTTCGTATTTTTCCGATTTTGAAGCCAGTTTTTCGGTACAAAGTACAAAAATTCTGTCATTCATGCCACACAGGCCAACAGCAAAAAATCTCCACGCATAATTTCACCTGCTCCATAACCTTTAAGCTCCCCTAAATCAAAGTCCAGAACAAACATAGGTTCTATCACCCATATATTGAATTATGTAGGCCGTGTAATGGCGATGACCATCATTGTTTCTAGTACATATCATTTTTGAAAATTATGTGTACCAACTAAAATTAAAAAATGGTATCTGGCAGTTACCATATCTTTGGAATACTCATCCAAAGTTGAAATCTCAGATGTTCTACATTAATTTTTGGTCTTCTATGATTTTTCCCCAAACATTTTTCAATGGAAGATTTTTATTTTCTTATTGAAATCAGTAGATCATACCATGTTTTCATTTTGGGTTTAAGGAAAAACTCGAAATAATTTTATTGAATTTATTATAGGAGGTTAAACAATATATAGGAGAATTCCAGAAGGTTGGTTGTCGTAGAGCGATGCTTGACAAAAGGATGCTATGATGAGGATATGATACATTTGCAAAAGAGCTGCTGTTATGATGTAACAAGTTTCTTTAGTGGTTTGGAAATTACAGACAACTTAGCAATTCTACAGTAGTTTTTAACAGCTTCTTTGAAAAATTTTTCATGAAGCAAAATAATAATTTATTATATAGCTTGGTAAGGCTTGCATGCTCCAAGTATAAACTAAATAGGATAGTAAGAGGATAGCATCGGACATCAAAACAAGACCGACTAGGAAGAATGCAACTAGGAACATTATCAGGACCAGTAGAAAATGAGACAGCCATTGTTGAGAGCGCCTTAAATACATAATCATAGTAAAGTTTAAAGGAACATATGTTGCTTATGTATGGTAAAAGAAAAGGGAAAGGTATTGCTCAAAAGAATCGGTAATATTTTTGGGGCTGAACATTGATGCTATCAATTAGATCAATTAGATCATTAGGCACGTTGGTATACACAGAAACGAATAGTTCTCCAAATAAACAACACATTATTTTGTTTTGTAGAAACAATAATCCTGAACTGGGTAGCTGTGTGTCTCTTGGTAGAAATCCGTAAATAATTGAGTGCTTAGACCGGGTGTCCATGTGACGTGATGGCGAACCTAACAAATTTACAGGCAATGAATTGTTGATCGGAAATTTTCAACATGTTGATTCGCTCAACAATCGTTATCGAAGAAATTGAGGCTCCAGAACTCAAAATTGTACGTTGACCAATAAACTGTTTTTATATTCCTCCTTCATCAGGGGATATTGCTTATCTCTCTCATCTTTCTGCCATTTTTTCAATATTATCAGTGGTCAATGATCGTGATCCTAGTCCTAGTCGACTTTAACATCCCTCTCATCACTTGGCTCTTTACTTTATGTTTCCAAGCTCATAAAATGATTTTACTGATTGTTGGGACTTGTGCCAGCATCAAATAACATAATTATTGCAATTTAATTCTCCCAGTGTAACTAGCCGCAGCGGTCCATTAATTGCCCGTTATCAGCTGTATTATATTCTTTGTTTCTCCCACATTCGCATGCGCTTTGTTGTACTTTTGCAGCGCATGCACTTTGGGAGCTTTGGTGGAGCTTCTGCGCAAGCTCTTAGGTTTTAAGACTTGTAATTCGGCATTGTTTTGGTTCGGCCGCGGAATTTGTTTTGGGGTTAAATTGACCCACAATAAATTGAATTATAAAATTGAATCTTGTCTATTAATTCGGCTGCTATCAAAACGCTGATAGCTCAACATTGGTGACCCCGACGTGATCGCGCTCTAATTGATTTGTGATCATTAAAGTGCTTAAAGGAAACCTTGTAAAGGAAAACTTGTTGCTATTGTTTCCATTACATTGCACCTTGTACAAACACAAATTACATAATGGAGTCTGGAGACTTATTTAGTGCCTCGGTTCCTGCAAGCAGGGAAAGGATATTGCGGCGAAGGGCAGAAGTGACCTGCCAGGAGATGGAAGCCCTGCATAATAAGGTCAAGGCTGCAGTGCAGAAGGGAGATTTGACCATCATGGTACTGGAGCCGTTGGAAATTGCGTTGCGAAAGAAATTCACCGCACTCCAGGATGAGTTAGAGCGATTGAGCTCAGTTGAAGTTGGGAGTGAATTATGCTGGAAGTTCTCCCAGCTTGCCGCTGATGTGCGCTTTGACATTCTGGTGGGAATGGCAAAGCACTCCATGAGGGTACCTGCACACTCCACTCGTCTCGACGGCACCAATGGTCCCACTGCTTCGTCCATAGCAGAACCAACCATAGCGGTGGTGAAGGTGCAGGATGGTCCGTTGGAAAATCGTCGCTCATGCAGTCAGGATTACCCGCTGGACAGCGACATCCAATCGGGTTCTCGGGATTTGAAGTTGGAACAAACCTTGAACAACGATCACGATAGCCAGGACGTGGGCCATTTCGTCTCATCAGTGCCCCTGCTATCCACCGCTCCCCCGTGGTCGCTATTTCAACGTCGCATCTGGCAGTTGTCTGCGATGGATTTTCTGAAGCTGCTATACTTAATCCCTCATCTGGCCCGCGATTTGGATTATTGTCACCGTTGCCGATTAAGTCAGCGCCCAGGTCTGACTCCATTCTGGACTCTAGCCTGCACCCTTCCAAATCGCTGCTGCCGCCGTCTGCAGCTGCCAAGGTGGCTGCTGCTCTAGCCGTGAAGGCTCCCGATCCTGCAATCGAAAGGTGCGCCTACGCGCAAGTTCGGAAAGAAGTTTCCTTCCACTTTCGCCACTCTATTGACGCCTGGTTCGAGCGTTCTCTGGATCTGGATGGACACGGCAGCCTGCAACTGAGAATTATGGACCTTGGTCAGCAATATTATGTGATGAAGCTGTCCCATGCCCCTAAGGATTTTTTTTTGAAAGATATCCGTTTTCTACTGTTTGAAACAGGTTTGAAACAGCCCCAAGCATCTTTAAAACTAGCAAGGTTGTGCCATTTTCGAACATTTAGTTATATGGCAACTATAGGATATAGTCGGCCGATCCTTATGAAATTTGGCAGATAGCATCTGATCGCCCAAAGTAGAATCCATAGAGAATTTTACCATCAAATCAATTTTCTAATAAAAATGCTTAAAACAACCCCAAGTATGTTTAAAAATAGCAAGGTTGTGCCATTTCCGATCGTTCAGTTATATGGCAGCTATTGGATATAGGATCAGGATATGATATAGGAAATTTGGCAGATCGGATTAAGTTGCCCAAAATGGAATCCGTAGAAAGTCTCATCATTCTTGTTGCGGATCGATTATCGATAGTTTAGTATTTAGTATTTACTATTTAATATTGAAATGAAGGCCTCATGAAGAGATTGGGCACACTAGATATATAATTATGGCGCGCTCGAAAGCCATGGAGTGTGAGAGGTTATACTGCGGTAAGATATCTTTATTAGGATCATCCTTGTACTTGTACTAACTTGTACTCCCACCAGAATAAAACATACACGCATACACACTTTGGCTTGTGTACTAAAGGCGGGTCGCCCCATCGCCGCCTTATGTTAAAGGCAACTCCCACCCGAGTGACGAAGCTTTTATTCGCAGTCAAGCGACTATCGATATTGATTTGGAATTGCACCGTGGTGAGAGGGTCGATCTTGCGTAGACAGCGCAAAGTGCCTGCACGACATGATGCAGCGTTCGCCAGAAGGAGTCCTCACTAAACGAGGGACAGGATATTGTGACGCAAGTAGATGGCAGCGTATTGTTCCCGCAACCGAGAGCAGGGACGTCGCAAAACGGCGGCCGAAGCAGTGAAGCTCCGGTGTCATCTGTTCAGCCGGCAGCATCTGGAGCCGCCAAGAAACCGAGAGTGGCCGATCTCTTGGAGAGGATCGCCGAGCTGGAGAAGGATTTGGAACGCGCTCAGCCGCCATTTGCAATCAGCCTGACCGTACCTAACCCAACAAGTGTTTTTCATGCGGCGTCAGGGAGACTGCCATCTTGGAGCGGATCTCAAACGGTGCTGTGTACAGTTTCGCAGAACTGTACCACAAGGAATAGTCACGCATCGCCATTTTGCGCGGCACTACGGTTCCAGTGCATGGTTTCGGGCTACACAATGAAGTGGCCGGCGGAACATCGGTACGAGCGCCTTCGCCTGGAGACGGTGCTTGGGCGACGAGTATTGGAGGAAATACAAGCTGGGCGCCACGAAAGCTTCCTGAGCTGCCTACGTTCGGAGGGAAGCCAGAGGATTGGCCCATCTACCTTTGCGCGTTTACGGAAACGACGCAAGCGTATGGTTGTACGGGCTTGTAGAACAACCAAAGGCTACTGATGGCTTTAAAGGATGACGCGCGTGAGACGGTGAACCGTTGTTGATTCACCCCAGCAATGCGAATGCAGTGATGGAGCAGCTGTGTTTCAGATATGGCCGGCCGGAGCAACTAATACGCAGCCAGCTCAACAGCATTCGAGATGTGCCCGCAATTACGGAACACAATCTAGGAAAGCTCGTCGCTGTCGCCACACATGTGAGTAACCTCAAGGCCTTCTTGCAGTCAGCGAAGGCAGAGCAGCATCTGGGTAACCCTACCCTGATGGAAGACCTTGTGGCCAAGCTTCCGATAACTAAACGAGTGGAGTGGTCAAGGCACGCTGCAACTATTCAGCCCTTTCCGACTATTGTGGACTTTAGTTCGTGGTTGACGGAACTAGCGAATGTGGTCTGCGTGGTGGCGGACATTGATGGAAAGGAGCCAAGGCGTCGATTGCTTCATGCCAGCATCGACCATGAGCTGGACGAGCAACAGGAGAGCTGCCTCAGGAATTGTCCAATATGTGGAGGTGTTGGACAACATGCAGTTCGGGACTGCCAACGATTTATTGGAGTCACACCTACAGAGGTGGAGGATCGCAAGAAGACATCGCTTATGCTTTATGTGCTTGCAAAGCGGGCATATGACTGGATCATGCGCTGCGTCAGGAGAGTGCCCCTGACGCGTGCCCCTGATGCGTCAGAGTGCCCCGGATGCGTTTTCGGAAAGGAATTTGAGCTGTGTCGACGAAGACCGAGAACGACTATTGTTCCGTGTATTACCGGTGACGCTATACGGGGGTGGAAAGCAGGTGGATACGTACGCTCTCCTGGATGAAGATTCTTCGGTGACGATGGTCGACAACGAGCTGGTTGCAGAGCTAGGCGTACAAGGAGTACGTCGCCAGCTGAATATTCAATTGTACGGAGGCAGGGCCACAAGAGAGCCTACTAACGTGGTACGTCTGCAGATTAGTGGAACAGGCAAGTCCACCCGACATGTGCTGAGAAACGTGTATGCCATTTCGAATTTGAGTTTGCCGATGCAGAGCCTGCACAGAAGAGATGTTAGGAGCGTGAACAAGGAAGCCCGATTACCAATGAAGCCCTACGAAAATGCAGAGCCGAAGCTCTCTTGGAGGACACTACGGTGTGAGTTGGCCGCCGATACCTGACGGGATTATTGTGGAAAACGGATAACATTGTGCTGCCACGTAGTTAGTAGTAAGAAAATAAAGCGAGACGGGCAGTTCGGGATACGCTCGGCGTCTGGAACGACATCCGACCCGATGATAGATGTGCGCAACGATTTATGTGGAGAGATGAATATGACCAACGGGTCCCCGACGTTTATGAGATGTGCGTGATGACGTTTGCAGCGCATGCTCACCGAGTGCGGCGCATCATGTGAAGACAGTGAATTCCAAGCGATTCCTGGATTCGGATCCCAGAGCAGTCAAGGCCATCGTGGATTACCACTACGTGGATGACTATGGGTACAGCTTGTATCTACTAAAGTGAAGGAGATACATGCAGAAGGCGGTTTTGAGCTTTGCAAGTTTTCGTCTAGTTCGCTTACAGTAGAGAGGATGCTCGGACCCAGTGATCCCGCCCAGAGTATTGGATGGGGTGAGGCCAAGCAAAAGATTTTGGGAATGCGGACTTCAGGTTTCGAGTGAAGTACCACAAAGTTGCCCCCATCGTATCCGATGGGAAGAGAATTGCCACAAAAAGGGAATTCTTAAGTATGGTCTTGTCAACGTTTGACCCCTTTGGGATTTCTGTGTTGCCTGATGATAACAGCGAAGTTATTGTTGCGAGAGGTCTGGAGAAGGAGGATCCCATGGGATGAGCCTCTACCGGCTGAGATGTACAACGCCTTTATGGATTGGCGTAAGGAAATGGATAACGTGGAACATTTTCGGAGCCCACGTCACTATTTTGGATTTGGGCTGGTGGAGCCTATCGAGATGCACGTGTTTGTAGATGCGAGTCAGTCGGCATTCACGGCAGTGGCCTACTGGAGGATCACGTATGATAACGGCGACGTGCAAGTGAGGGTCGTGTGCGCAAAGACGAAGTGTGCACCGCTGCAGGCAGCAGTTCTAGGAACGAGATTAATGGCAATAGTCAGGCCATAGAGTGCCCATTGCAGAGATTGTGCTACGGACGGACTCGAAGACAGTGCTGCGTTGGATAGGCAGCACGCACAGGCGAGCGACATATGTGGACTGGCGCTATACCTAGATGGCAATGAAGTCCTGCGAGCGTATGGCAGGATTGATGCGGCGCTATGTATACCGTACAGTGATCATCTCTCACGGAGATGATTGTGCGCGATGCCCAAGTGAGGATGAAGCATAAAAACGTGGATGCTACGATGGCGGAAATCTGGATCATGTTCTGGATTACGAGGCTGCGGAGGGTGCTTCGCAGTATGATCTCGGGATGCAGCGAGTGTAAGCAGCACAGAGCACGGCCAATGCCGCCGATTATGGGACCCCTGCCAGAGGATCGTCTGGAAGCCAATGGCTGGCCGTTTAAGAGCACGGGCCTCGACTTCTTTGGAGCACTGCTAGTGACCGTTGCTCGGCACCAAGAAAAACGGTGGGTGGCCTTGTTCACGTGCCTAACGGCCAGGGCGATTCATTTGGAACTGGAACATGACCTGTCCACGGATTCCTGCATAATTGTAATCAGGAATTTCATCTGCCGTCGATAGACTGCGCAGCGACAACGGCAAGAACTTCGTTGAAGTGGACAAGAAGGCCAAGAGATTTGCGGAGATCTTCGAAACCGAAAGGATCCAATCGGAGCTGTCAAGTAAGGGCATTGAATGGATCTTTAATTGCCCAGCGAACCCGTCAGAGGGTGGAGTCTGGGAGCGAATGGTGCAGTGCGTGAAGAGAGTGCTGCGTCACACAGTGAAGGAAGTGGCGCCGAAGGAGCCCGTACTGGAGAGTTTCCTGATAGAGGCGGAGAGTATTGTTAATTCTCGTCCGTTCACCCATTTGCCAGTGAGTGCGGACCAGGAAACCCCTCTTACGCCAAATGATCTACTCAGGGGAGCTGCTTGCCCACCGGATACCCCCGGCATGGATGGAGGCCTCATTAAGGAAGGAGCTACGCGGAAGCAGTGGCGCATGGCAAGGATGTTGAGGAACCGTTTCTGGAAAAGGTGGGTCTGAGAGTACCTACCCATTAGGGTGGGTCGAATTCCAACAAGTTGTTAAAATCGAATTCTAATAGTGCGGAAAACTTGCTACGGAATACTACAAGCATTTTGCAAAAAAAATTTTGAAATCGGTCAATATCTTCTGTTCGCGCATCGCACTTAAAGTTTCGAAAAATTTTCGAAAATACCGAATTTTCAAAACTTCTTAAAAGTACGATATAGTCGCAATTTTCCAAAGTTTAACTTATTATTATTATTATTTTGAATCATTTAAAAGGTTTTTTCGTAATTAGGTAAATCAATAGTGGTTTTAAGAATTTAAAATAAATAAGTTTTTAGTACAAATTTCATGCATTACGATTGTTTTTCACGCTCAGCTTTCCCCAGGATCAACGACGAGGACGTAGTGAAAAATCTGATCCCATTTTTTTTATTGCTATTTTTTTATTGGTTTTTAATGATTTTTTTTGTATTTTTTTAATGATTTATATATTTTTTTTTGATTTTTTTTAGATTTTTTAAAATTTTTTTTGTTGGTTTTTTTTAAATTTTCTTTTTGTTTTTCGATTTTGTTTTATTTGTCTGTTGTATACTGGGACTTGTTCTCAAATTTAGGCAAACTGCAACGAGAATATAAAGTTGAGCGTATGTAACCATCCCTATTGTGATAACCACATACCTTCTTCGACGCTTTAGTAACAAGCTTAACAGTTCGCTCTACTGCTTGAGTGTGGCATGGAAAGCTTAGCAAGTTGCTTTGACCGATTGATAGTTGGTTATCAATGGAAGATACCAAAACTGCATTTGACACATTCCTAAGTACTGGAGGAGGTGATACTACTGTAGAAGACCAGTCGATCATTTCATAGTACTTAGTGGCATTAGATTATACATATCGAGTGAAGAGCCCTCCGAAAACTTAGTTCACATAGTTACATTTATAATGAAAGTGTATTTACCTACTTGGTTTCAAATAAAAATGAGTGATTCAATAACAGATGGTGCGAGACATGTCTTCACATGTCTTCACAAAATTCTCGATACTTGCCAAAACGTCTTTTAAAAGTAGTTGATCCTGTAATTCCACCCAATGCTTATTTCGCGCATCCTGAAAATTTGCTTTTGTCTATGCTCACAGATGAAAATCTTAATCCTGGGGAAAGCTGAGCGTGAAAAACAATCGTAAGGCATGAAATTTGTACTAAAAACTTATTTATTTTAAATTCTTAAAACCACTATTGATTTACCTAATTACAAAAAAACCTTTTAAATGATTCAAAATAAATATAATAATAAGTAAAACTTTGGAAAATTGCGACTAAATCGTACATTTAAGAAGTTTTGAAAATTCGGTATTTTCGAAAATTTTTCGAAACTTTAAGTGCGATGCGCGAACAGAAGATATTGACCGATTTCAAATTTTTTTTTTGCAAAATGCTTGTAGTATTCCGTAGCTTGTTGGAATTCGACCCACCCTACTACCCATGCTGACACGGAGAGAGAAGTGGTGCTGCAGAGAGAAGTTGATTCAACGAGGAGACATCGTCTTCGTTTGCGATCCAGCCGTTTCGCGTCGAAACTGGCGGAAAGGCGTCGTGGAGGAGGCCTTTGCTGAAACGAATGGTGAGGTCAGACGAGCCCGCGTTAGAATCATGGATGGAGATCGGACTCGTTGGATAACACAGTGTAACAGTGATTTGGAACTTTTGAAGTGACATAGTAGGAATTGTTTGAAATATTTGTAACACCCTCACAATCTTGATTTATGGTTAAAAACACGCTTTTCGGGACATCTTTGCGCTTAAAAATTCCTGGACGCGTTTTTTTCAACCGATTTTTAAATTTTCGGTGTTTTTCAATAGTTAAATGTTGTAGCTTTTGAAAAAAAATTATATATTTGATTTTGTTAAACAAAAAGGACAAAATTTTTACACCTGAAACTGAAGTTTTCGACTTCAATTCGTGTTTTTCGTATTTTAACGCCAGTTTTTCGGTACAATTTACCAAAATTCTATCAAATACATAAGTACCAAAGTAATATATGTATAGATGCGACTGCGAGACCTAATGACCGAAGACCGAATTAGAAAAAAGACGCGGGAGCGCGGCTCAACGCTAGATGCTGCGGAGCGATTGAGAGAGCCCGGGAGAGAGCGAGACAAACGCTAGTGCATGACGGCAGATGCAGGTGGCCGATCGAATGCACGAGAGCGGGCGACGCGAACATAAATATAAAATAAAGTAACATCACGAACTCAATAAATTATTGCCGGCCAAACTTCTTTCCGGCGGCTGCTTGACCCGACATACTCCCCCCTTTGGAAGATGAGCTTTCAACAGCATCATGAAGGGGCAGCAGACACAATTTGTTGACTGCCCGTCTCGTAGCTCCGGACGCCGCCTTCAGCAGCGCCACCCGACACACTCCGTCATCTCCGACGACCATTTCCGTCACCCTCGCCACTTCATTGGAAGCAATCGTCCTTCACCAGCACGATGTCATTTACTGCTATGCCTTGACCAGGGATGCGCCATTTGGACCGTTGCTGCAACAGGGTTAAATACTCTTCCGCCCATCTGAACCAGAAACACTGCTGAAGATAGACGACGCGTTGCCAAGCATCTAACCGATTTATGTTAAGTTTCGTCAGGTCTGGCTCACTGAAACTTGAAGGAGGCCCTCAGTGCAGAAAACGATTAGGAGTCAGGACATCAAGATCAGCAGGATTTTCAGAGAGAGGGACTAATGTCCTCGAATTAATCACTGCAGCAATATTGTACACCGGCGTCTGCAAATCGTCGGTCTTTAGTACAGCCGAGCCCACGACTCAATAAAAATGATACTTGGCGTTCTTAACAGCAGCTTCCCACAAGCCGCCAAAGTGGGGAGAACCGGGAGGGATAAACTTCCACTCAATGGATTCTGGAAGGCAAAAATCCAAGACAGCTCTCTGGGGCTCGTCGCCAAGAAATAGTCTCTTTAATTCGCTCAACTGATTTTTGGCTCCAACGAAATTGGTGGCGTTGTCGGATCAGATCTGTCGAGGCCACTTCATGATAGAAATAAACCTCCTCAGTGCATGCAGAAAGGCGGCGGTGGACAGATCCCTCACCAGCTCTAAATGGACTACCTTTGTCGTAAAACAAATGAAGAGAATCAAATGTAATATTTTGTTTCGAACCTCCGACTTATAGAAGAAAGGACCGCAAAAATCGATGCCGGTTACATCAAAGACTTGATAACCTTCCACTCTCTCCTTCGGAAGATCGCCCATTACATGCTCCAACAAACGAGGTTTCATCCGAAAGCATCTCACACATTTATTTGACGCCTTGAGCACAGTTTTTCTCCCCCCATTCGGCCAATACGGAGAACGTTTCATCGCCAATAACGATCGAGGTCCAGCGTGCAGGTTGCGCTTATGAAAGCTAAGGATTATGCTTCGCGATACCGGATGGCTCCTGGGCCAAATTACTGGGTGACGACCATCGTAATCCAAGGATGAATTCTAGAGACACCCGTCTACTCGAAGCAATCCAAACTGATCCAAAAAGGGGGATAACGAAGCCAGCGAACTGGAGGAGGCAACCATTCCCTTTGTCTGCAACGTCCTTATTTCATCACCCAAATGAGCGCGCTGAACTGCCCAAAAAAGCATGCGACTCCCCGCCTAGAGATCATGAACGGTAATTCCTTTATGCCGAACCCGTCTGCCAAACTTATAGACGTAAACAAACACTCGCTGAAGAGCTGGAAAGGAGTTAACGTACTTGCATGTCGCCACGATGTCTGTATATGGCGACTTCACCAATAAAACTGAAGAGCGAAGCTCTAACGCTGGCCTCTCGACTACTACCGTTGCAGGCCAGTGCTCCTGTGTCTTTAACAGATAGGGTGGACCCTGACACCATAACCTGGATCCGATCAACTCAGTAAAGGCTCAGGAAGGGCTCCACGAGACAAGATATCTGCTGGATTTTCCAACGTAGGCACATATTGCCACTCCATAGAACTCGTCAGATTTTGGATGGTTGACACGCGGTTAGCGACAAAAACGGTAAACCTGGCAGGCTCATCTCGAATCCACGATCACACTGTTGAAGAGTCGCACCAACAAAAATACTTTCCTCTGTAAGCGCCTACACTATGAACCTCTACCATCATTCTCGCCAACAACTCAGCTCCAGCCAGCTCCAACTTCGGCACAGTTTACGTCTTAAGAGGCGATACTCGAGACTTCGCTCATAGAAAGCGCCTCTCAGCCCCTGAAGACCTGGAAACTATGTAGACACATGCTCCGTAGGCTTTAATGCTGGCGTCACAAAATCCATGAATCTCCACGAGTGCTCCAGACGAAAGCGCCAGCCGAGGAAATTCTGCACGTTGGGTGTGACTGCCACTCGGTGCAAGAAAGATGGCCTCGGCACAGCTTCTGCAAGAATATTTTTGCTTTAGTAACCACTGGACCAACAAGGCCCAGCGGATCGTATAACCACGCTATTGATGACAGGACAGAACGTCGAGACGGCTTCGAAGTGGACAGAAGAGAAGAAAACGAAAGCAGCAGCTGATCTGTGGAAGGATCCCAAGCCCATCCTAACGTTTTCGTGAAGTTGCTGCCTTCATCAAAAGTTAGATAAGACTCCCGATCCCGACGCTAGGGATATTGGAGCACCATTTCCTCAGCTGAAATTCGCCCTTGGACAAAAGCGCTGATATCTGCCCTAAAATGCCAACAACCTCCTCCTTGGAGCTGCCACCAGAAATGAGATCATCAACGTAAAAATCTCGAAGCAAGATTTCGGATCCCACTGGAAAGTCTTCAACCTCGTCCTTAGTCAATTGGTGCATCGCTCGTACGGATAGATAGGACGCAGGCTTTGTTCCATATGTTAAAGTGTCCAATTTAGATGTTTGTAGCTCCTCCAGAGGGGAATCTCGCCACAGAATGCACTGCAAGAAGCTGTCAGACGACGCCATCCTCACACAACGGTACATCTTACAAATGTCGCCAGTCAGCGCTACCGGATGCGAACGAAACCTTAGCAGGATGTGAAAAAGCTTAGGTTGGATGACCGGCCCAGCCATTAATATGTCATTCAAAGAATAACCGGAGGTGGTAACAGCGGAACCGTCGAACACCACTGTAAGTTTCGTCGTGGTGCTGTCCTTCTTTAGCACACAGTGATGTGGCAGAAAATATTTGCAGTCTCGATGCAACTCCGGCGGAACCAGGGACATATGACCTAGGTTAAGATACTCCTTTATGAAGGCCGAATACTGAGTGCGCAGTTCGAGCTGATGAGACAGTTTCCTCTCTAACGACTGGAAGCGACGTAGAGCCCGAGAGTACGAATCACCCAATAAAACGGAGTTGTGTTTAATTGGTAACCTGACTGTATAGGCACCACCTTCTAACCGCACGAAGTTTTTAACAAAGTGACTCTTGCAATCTAGTTCTTCCTTTGACGCCTTCACAATTGGATCGGTGCAGGTTTCCACTTCCCAGAACTGTCGAAGAAGTTGATCGAGCCGCTCATCTAAAGGCCCCTTTGGGCATATCAGTCCCGACCGCTCAGCAGCCATGAGAACCTTGCCATTGTCAGGACCTCCGCCTCCACAAACAACCCAACCGAGCCGAGTTTTTTGGATTGAGGGCAAACCAGGAGACAAATGAATTTTGCCGACACAAAGCAGCTCGTAAAATAATCCAGCTCCGATTAGCAAGTCAACTCGCTGCGGCTGGTGAAAATGAGGATCTGCTAGCTTTACATTGGCAGGAATTTTCCAAGAGCTGACGTCTAATGCAAAATTGGGCTGAAGGTCAGTGATGTTGAAGGCTAGGATCACAGTTACTTGCGCCGAGTAGTCAGAGCATTGGTATTGCAAACAGACTTGCACAGAAAACCCATCAGTGGAAAACCCTGCGTCACCTATGCCGGATACAGAAACCGGAGACGTTATCTTCCGCAGCTGCAGCTGGTTCGCCAGCCTTGAGCTGACTAGATGGACCTGCGAACCAGAATCGAGCAGCGCTCGGCAGGGCAGTAGAACTCCGGAGCGGTTCCTGACCAAAATATTGGCAGTGGCTAGCAGCACCACATCGCCAAAACGATCCTTGCCTACAAGAGAATTGACGGGAGCGAACGCTGACCGAGAAACAGCGTCGCTAGATGCAGAAACCTCGGGAGAGGAGTGTTGGCCTTGAGCTGGCGAATTGCTATGATGCCTGCGTTCACACGCACGGCAGCTTGACCCATTGCAATATCGAGATAGGTGCCCAGCTCCAAGGCACTTCCGGCATAAATCCAATCGCCTAACTTCGCCTAAACGATCCTCAGGCGACAAGCTTAAAAACCTTGGGCAGGAGTTTATTATGTGAGAATGGCCATTGTCGGATCAAGCAGCCGCCGGAAAGAGGATTGGCCGGCAATAATTTCTTGAGTTCGTGACGTCATTTTCTTTTACACCTATGTTCGCGTCGCCCGCTGTCGTGCATTCGATCGGCCACCTGCATCTGCCGTCATGCACTAGCGTTTGTCTCGCTCTCTCCCGGGCTCGCTCGATCGCTTCGCAGCATCAAGCGTTGAGCCGCGCTCCCGCGTTTAATTCTAATTCGTTCTTCACCCCCTCGCAGTCGCATCTAGGCATATATCATTTGTATAAACACAAACATTTCAAATAAATTGTATGAATATCTCTAAGCTGAACTTAAGCCAATATTTATAACGTTGAATATAGCTCCCGAAAACACTCGGTAACTGAACATTTGGTGACCCCGACGTGATTGTGCATAGGAAAAAAAGTTGTTAAATTATTTTCCCTTGAAAATGTGAGCTGCGCGGCTTAAAACATATAAACATAAACAAATTAAAAAACATTATATGGTTTGTGATTTGTGCGAAAAATATTAGCATCTGTTGACATACATACATACGCTGTTTGCAGAGTTCTACAATCGCTCATACATATTTCGTGAGCTGACAATAAATAAACAAAATAAAATAAATTTTTTGTTGAAAAATGAATTCGTTTTTCGATTGTGCCTCTCCGGGAAGGAGAGAATTCCTGAGCCAAAGTTCGGCTGTCCTTTTTGAGGATCTTCAAGGGTTGTTGTCCTCCTTAAAATCAGTGGAGACATTTCCGGAGGCGATGTTAAATGTGCGGCTCAGCGAATTGAAGGGAATCGTTGCGGATTTCAAGAGCACACACAAGGAGCTGTCCGAGATGGATGTTGCAGAACTCAGGAGCGATCTGCGCGTCAACTTCAACGATGCGGCGAGGGAGGCACGCTTCATCCTGGATCAGGAGATTATGAGGCGCTCCAGTTTGTTGCCGGCGAGTTCGACGCTGAATAACGCATCTTCTGCCACCAATTTCGATGCATCGTTTGGCAGAACCTTTCCGGCTTTGCCGCCACTGCCACTTCCCACGTTTAGTGGAGGTTATGCGGAGTGGCTTGAATTTCGGTCACTGTTCTCGACCATGGTGGACACAAACCCATTCATCAGTCGGGTCGAGAAGCTTCAACGGTTGCGGTCCTGCCTTCGTGAATCTGCCTTGGAGAATGTTCGATCGTTGGAGCTCACGGACAAAAATTATGACGTCGCATTGGAGCTGCTAAACAAAAAGTTTAGTAATCGCAGGCTCATTTTCAAGCTCATGTTAATGAGATAATGAATCTGAGGACCGTAGAATCCTCATCGGCGACAAGGCCTCGCGAGCTTTCGGACAAATTTAATTCGCATATGCGAGCCCTGGCAAGCATGAGCACGAGTAAGCAGATCGCCAGCTGCATCATAATCCAAGTGCTGTTGCAGAAGGTTGATGATGCCACGCAGTCTAAGTGGAAGGAAATGCAAGCTGACTCGGATTCCTTGAATTCCATTCCAACGTTGGAGTCCATAGCCAGTTTTCTTGAGCAAAGATGCCGGACTTTGGAGAGCATGGATTTGCCGTCGACATCGTATGTCCACCGAACCGGTAGGCCGGCGTAGGTCCTTTCATCCAGGTAACTCTGCATTTGTGATTACCAACTTGTCCGCATGCATGATTTGTGATGGCCATTCTCACATAATAAACTCCTGCCCAAGGTTTTTAAGCTTGTCGCCTGAGGATCGTTTAGGCGAAGTTAGGCGATTGGATTTATGCCGGAAGTGCCTTGGAGCTGGGCTTCTATCTCGGTATTGCAATGGGTCAAGCTGCCGTGCGTGTGAACACAGGCATCATAATCTGCTGCATTTTGGTGGCAATTCGCCAGCTCACGACCAAAACCCTTCTCCTGCGGTTCCCACATCTAGCGACGCTGTTTCTTGTTCAGCGTCCGCCGCCGTCAATTCTCTCGACGCTAAGGATCGTTTGGTGATGTGGTGTTGCTAGCCATTGCCAATATTCTAGTCAGGAACCGCTCTGGATTTCTACTGCCCCGCTGAGCGCTGCTCGATTCTGGTTTTCAGGTGCATTTAGTCACTTCAAGGCTGGCGAGCCAGCTGCGGCTGCGGAAGATAAGGTCTCCGGTGCCGGTATGCGGTATAGGTGATGCAGGGTTCTCTACATATGGGTTTTCTGGTCCGCCCAAAGGGGCCTTTAGATAAGTCAGGTATATACAGTCAGGTAATAGGTGATTCGCACTCACAGGCTTTACGTCGATTCCAGTCGTGGGAGACTGGATATAAATTGGACACGGTTATACATGGAACAAAGACGGCATCCTATCTATCTGTGCGAGCGATGCACCATTTGGCTAAGGACGAGGTTGAAGACTTTTCAGTGGGATCCGTCCGATTTGTCCAAGGTCGAATTTTTGCTGCGGAAATGGTGCTCCAATATCCCTAGCGTGTTTGACGGCGTGCCTAAAGATGATCGCGAGTCTTATCTAACTTTTGATGAAGGCAGTAACTTCACTAAAACGTTAGGATTGTCTTGGGATCCTTCCACTGATCAGCTGCTGCTTTCGTTTTTTGCTCTTCTGTCCACTTCGAAGCCGTCTCGACGTTCTGTCATCAATAACGCGGTTATACGAACCTCTGGGCCTTGTTGATCCAGTGGTTACTAAAGCAAAAATATTCTTGCAGAAGCTGTGTCGAGACCATCTTTCTTGGGATGAAAGCATACCTCAGGGTACACCGAGTGGCAGGAGATTTGCCGGAGCTTCAGTCACACCCAACGTTCAGAATTTCCTCGGCTGGAGCTTACGTCTGGAGCACTCGTGGAGATTCATGGATTTTGTGACGCCAACATTAAAGCCTACGGAGCATGTGTCTACATAGTTTCCAGGTCTTCAGGGGCTGAGAGGCGCTTTCTTTGAGCGAAGTCTCGAGTATCGCCTCTTAAGACGTAAACTGTGCCGAAGTTAGAGCTGGCTGGAGCTTTCAAAGGGAAGTATTTTTTCAGACGTGTTATCCTGGATTCGAGATGAGCCTGCCAGGATTAACGTTTCCAAATGCAAATACGTTAACTCCTTTCCAGCTCTTCAGCGAGTGTTTGCTTACGTCTATAAGTTTGGCAGACCGGTTCGGCATAAAGGAATTACCGTTCGTGATCTCAAGGCGGGGACTCGCATGCTTTTGTGGGCAGTTCAGCGCGCTCATTTGGGTGATGAAATAAGGACGTTGCAGACAAAGGGAATGGTTGCCTCCTCCAGTTCGCTGGCTTCGTTATTCCCCTGTTTGGATAAGTTTGGATTGCTTCGAGTAGAAAAATCATCTAGCCGATTTATGTTGAGTTTTGTCAGGTCTGGCTCACTGAAACTAGAAGGAGGCCCTCCGTGCAGAAAACGATTAGGAGGCAACGCGTTGTCTTTCTTCAGTTGTGTTTCCGGTCCAGATGGAAGGAAGAGTATTTAACCCTCTTGCAGCAACGGTCCAAATGGCGCATCCCTGGTGAAGGTATAGCAGTAAATGACATCATGCTGGTGAAGGGCGAAAACTTGTCTCCAATTAAATGGTCCATGGCGAGGGTGACAGAAATGGTCGTCGGAGATGACGGAGTGTGTCCGGTGGCGCTGCTGAGGACTGCTGCCTTTTTATGAAGCTGTTGAAAGCCCATCTTCCAAAGGGGGGAGTATGTCGGGTCAAGCAGCCGCCGGAAAGAAGTTTGGCCGGCAATAATTTATTGAATTCGTGACGTCACTTTCTTTTTTATTTATGTTCGCGTCGCCCGTTCTCATGCATTCGATCGGCCACCTGCATCTGCCGTCTAGCGCTAGCGTTTGTCTCGCTCTCTCGCGGGATCTCTCGGTCGCTCCGCAGCATCCAGCGTTGAGCCGCGCTCCTTCGTCTCTATTCGTTTTCGATCTTCCACCCTTCGCAGTCGCATATGTACATATATCATTTGTAGAAACCCCAAAACAATTAAATAAATTATATTAACATCTATAAATCGAACTGTGCTTGTTTTTATTAAAGCAAATATTTAGAACACAAAATATAAAGCTCCCGAAAACGCTTGGTAACTGAACACCCAGATTACACTATAGTCAGACTAAAGTGACTTTGCCGTATCCCGACGTGTTTTTGCGATTGCTCTCATCAGATTGCCTATGTCTTTGATACGAGCTTCCTCTCTTCACGACAAGCTTAATATACTGTATCATTTTCAGAGCATATTTGACCTATGTACTTTATTGAATATTATCTTTAATATTATTTCTGCCGCGCTCTTCGAATATTCATATATATATTCCCTTCCTGAGTTATATTCTCTGATCGTTTAATCCGTTACATCATTGTTACTCTGAAGCGATTATTCATCCCGGCGTATCTCTTTTGTTACGTTTTCTCTTCGACGTGCCTGATCCGAACGTGCATCTCTACCACGGAGTTTCTAATTGAACTCTTCTCGCTCTCACTACAGTGGGTCTAATTTGCACAGAGTCTAATTTGCACTGCTAAAAAATGCGAGTTTGGAGGATCCATCACTGGTGACTCGTATCTGACCTGCTGGTTTTGCAATAACTGCTCACATATTAAATGTGCTGGTGGTGGGCACAATGGATGGATAAGTTATCTTATCACAAAGAATATTGGTCTGACATAGTCTTGTATTGCCTGTAGAGAGATTGAGTCTGAGATGCGGACCTTCATGAAGCAGACGAGAAATGGTTTTCTAGATGTCCGTTAGCAAATTTTCTGCACTTAATGAGCAATTCCTTACACGTCAGACTAAATTTCTTGGTCTCAAGTTATTAAGTGAATCTCCAAGGAGAAAAGTTCCGAACAATATGGAGCAGATGAAATTATGCGTGGAGGAAAAAAAAGTTGGAATTTGTAGGCCTTTGTACTCAGCTGAACTAATCTCTTTCTCGAATCAGTTTGGAATCGAGTTCATCGCTGTAAGAATAGCGAATTCGAATTCAGACCGTGGGAGGTCATCTAAACCTAGCTGCAATATACTGCCCACCACGTTTCTGCATATCTGATATGGAGTTTATGCAATTCTTTGATACACTAGGCGATTGCTTTATAGCAAGTGGCGACTACGATGCCAAGCACCCTCACTGGGGTTCTCACCTAACCAACCCAAAGAGTAGACAACTATACAACGCTTTGATACAGCCAGGAAATAAACCAGACTTTCTATTACCGGGAAAGCCTACATACTGGCCAGCGGACCCACGGACGAAGCCAGATCTAATTGACTTTGCGATCACCAGAAAAAATTCCACGAAGCATCATTCGAGCCGAACCTTTGGATGACCTATCGTCTGACCATTTAATTGTCCTTCCTTATCTATTTCAACATGCCGAATTACAAAATAATCAAATTTATCTCACATCAAAAAGGACAAACTGGCTTAGGTACAAAAAGTACATAAGCTCTCACATAAACATAAAACCGTCAATTAACTGTAGCAAGGACATTCAAGATGCAGTCAACCACCTGGAAGACATGATGCTCTCGACTCCTGCGGCCACAGAAAAACCTCCATACTCCGCCACAAATTCCTATATAGAAAATCTAGTCCGTGAAAAGCGGCAGCTCCGCCGTGAATGGCAGGCACACAGATCCCCTTCTTCAAAGGAAAGGCTAAAAACAGCGACACGAAGGCTCACAAATGTCCTACGGAGCAGAGAAGAACTTGCTCAAAAATCATACATAGAACAGCTTTCCCTAAAAAGGACCAGGTGTCCTCAATGGAAAGCCCATCCTAACTTAAAGCCGCCCATAGAAGCAGATATGCCCCTTCGAAAACCAGATGGATCTTGGGCGCGCAGCGATGAAGAAAAAGCAAGCGTCTTCGCTTGTCACCTTTGTAAAGGGGAGCCTTTCATTCTTCCAGAGCTACCAATTCCAGATCCAATTCCAGCTATAGAATTTCAAACAACTGAAATCACTAAGGTCATCAAAGAGCACCTCAAGCCAAATAAGTCTCCAGGGTATGACCTCATTGCGCCGAAAATGATTATGGAGCTCCCTGCGTGCGCCAACAATTATATAAAAATTCTATTTAACTCTATTACAAAGCTTGGCCACTTCCTCCAACAATGGAAAAAATCCATTATAATAATGATACCGAAACCAGGGAAAGACAAAGCTTTGTCCTCTTCATATAGACCAATAAGTCTACTTTCATGGTTATCAAAGCTTTTTGAGAAACTTCT
Organism: Drosophila ananassae; assembly: GCF_017639315.1. NCBI lineage: Eukaryota > Metazoa > Arthropoda > Insecta > Diptera > Drosophilidae > Drosophila > Drosophila ananassae. The sequence goes on along the minus strand of NW_025319037.1, from coordinate 7,029,337 downwards.
ACTGCTCCGTATCACGCCTCATATGACTTCGAATAATATAATTCCTGAACATCAATTTGGCTTCCGAGAAAAGCATGGCTCCATAGAGCAGGTGAACCGTATCACATCTGAAATTCGAACCGCCTATGAACAGCGAGAATACTGCTATATTTCTGGACATATCCCAGGCATTTGACCGAGTCTGGCTGCAAGGACTTATGTATAAAATAAAACTTTTACTCCCACAAAACTGTCATGAGCTGCTCAAAACATACCTGCTTAATCGAGTGTTCACTGTAAAACAAAAAAACTTTACAACAGAAGAGTTCGAAATTAAGGCGGGCGTACCCCAAGGAAGCGTCCTCGGCCCCACCCTATATCTTCTATATACAACAGATATCCCAACAGACCAGCGTCTAACTATGTCAACATTCGCCGATGATACAGCCATACTAAAAAGATCTAAATGCCCGCTGGAGGCATCCAGAAGCCTCTCCTCTCACCTTGCACTAATAGAAAAGTGGATGGCGGACTGGCGTATAAAGATAAACGGTGAAAAATCTAAACACCTTTACTCTCAACAGACAAAACTGCCCCGCTCCAACTCTAAACAATACCATAGTCCCCTGAGGTCACATATCTCGGCGTCCAGAGGACTGCACTGGCTTGTCAACCCTCGTTCCCCACTTCGATTGGAATATAAAGTACTACTCTACAATTCAGTCATAAAGCCTATCTGGAAGTATGGCTCCGAACTATAGTGCAATGCAAGCAGTAGAACCATCACAGGAGGTCCATGGTATATTCGCAATGAAGATATGCATAGAGACCTAGGTATACCTCTCGTCAAAGTCGAAATTTCTCAACTCCAGGAAAACTACAAAAGGAAACTCTCCACGCACCAAAATCCTCTAGCCAGATCGCTAAACCAAGTTAGTCAGCAATGCCGATTAAGAAGAAATGACCTACCAGACCGTTGACATCGGAAGCCCCATAGTATAGATGTTTACAAAGATAAACTAATTATGTATTAGATTAAGGTTTTTAAAATTGTTGTTAGTCTTTTAATAAGAGAAGATCCAACAAATAAAAGATAAAAGCATGAAAAAAAAAAAAAAGAATAGCTGTTGGTCCGTCTCATATTTTCATGACCTGTTCCTATATACCTATCGGTTGAGGTTAATGTATATTTTTACCACCTTGAGGCTATTAAGTTTGTTTTATCATAGTCAATGACTCTAATTTTTTCCTAATTATAGGTGAATTCAACCTTCCTCAAATTTTCGGGATCCCGTGTGAAGATGACAATTCCCCGCATGCCAGTTGTCACAGCGACTTTATTGAAGAATTAATTAAAATTGCTCTTTTCCAAATTAACCCCTACCTTAACACACTTAGCAGATCTCTAAACCTTATTTTCTTTAATATGATAGCCTCTGTGACTGTAAATTGGTCTTCACCACTATCGCTTCCTGAGGACCTACACCAACCTACACTATTGAATATTCTTGCTAACTATAGGGCTCAGCATCTTACTAAATGTTTCCGAAAAACGTATTACAATACTCTTCGCAATCATTTAGCTGGAATTGACTGGTAATATCTTTCATCTTTTAACTCTATCGATGCTGCTACTGATTCTTTTTATGATGTAATCCACAATGCGTTGGACAAATTCTTTTTCGTCTTAAGATCAGGAAATCTAGAGCTTACAAAATGTTTCTTAAGTCTAGAATTTTGTTTCATCAGACAAACTTTCTTTACATTCGCGACCAGTTTATTATTCTTAATAATCCACTTTATAAGCGTTACATCGCGATTTGTAAGGCAAACTTCCGAAATGATCCGTGCTCCTTCTATTTGTTTGCCAATATGAAACGTAAATCAAGTTTTTTTTCTACTTCCCTATTTTATAGAAATATTTCTGATTCTTCAGAACAAGATATTGCTAATCTTTTTGCTTAAACCTATTCGTCCGATTCAACTGATTTTAATTTTACATACCGTTATTAAATTCCAAATATACACAATATTTTCTTGTCTAAATTTTATCATCTCGACGTTTCTAATGCTCTATCAACCTTGGATATATCATTTTCTGCTGGTCCTGATAATGTCCGGAGCTGTATTCTCAGGTACTGCTACGATATCCTACGCTATCCTCTCACTACCTTATTCATTATATTTAATATCTTTGGACCTTTCATGTCTTCCCAAGAGATGGAATGAATCTTTTTTTATTCAAGTTCATAAGAAAGGTTCTAAAATACTTATAGAAAACTGACACGGAATTGCTAAACTTCCTGCGATTCCCAAGCTGCTGGAGAAACTGGTTACATCGCAACTGCAACATCATTGCAAAAGCATAATTTTCTCTACCAAGCATGGTTTTGTCAAGCATCGCTCTGCAACAACCAATCTGCTGGAATTCACTTCCATCCTCCACAAGGGTTATCTAAAACGAATGAAAACCGATGTAGTTTACACCGATTATAGCATCTGCATCTTATAAATTTGTTATTATTTATAAATTTGTAACTATTAGCAGTCGGCTGCAACATCGGCCTGCTTAATTTTATACAAAGCTTTTGAATTTTGTTATTTTATTATGGAGTTAATCATGCACTTAAATTTCCCTGCGTAAAATTCTTTATTTCGATTATGATTACATCCTTTGGTATCGGAGTAATGATTCTTTATCTTTAGAATGATGGAACCGAGAGACTAATAGTTTTTGCTTCAACACGCAAAACACCAACTAAAATACAGTCAAATAGTATTATTTGTAATATTCAGAGTGCAACGATTTCACCAATATTAATATGAAAGAAAATTTATTTTGACAAGCACCTCCCTTTGATGACATCAATCAGGCTACAACGCGGGACTACATCAGACTACAACGCTACATTTTCGATATAAAATATCGTACCGCAGCAGTGCATGGCAACGCCGATGCTCTATCACATCTTCCAGTAGGTATGCATCCAGATTTTGACATAGAAGAGGAAGCCTGCAACACTAAGCTGAATCTTTTAGGATTCCCTACAGACCTCCTTACGTGGATCTCTAGCTAATGGAAAAACACAAAGAGTCTTATATAAAAACTAGAAAGGAAAGCTATCGCAGTATGAGTCGCAGTCCGCTAGGTGGCGAAACGCATCTTATATTATTAGATATATAGCGGATCGTATATAGTCGGCCGATCCTTATTAAATTTAGCATATCCAATGATTTTGCTCAAAAAGGATTTCCTATTTATGGTTATGGACAGTTAAGTTATGGACAGTCGGATAGGCGGACATGCTTATATCGACTCAGGAGGTGATCCTGATCAAGAATATATATAATTTATAGGGTCGGACATGTCTCCTGCACTGCGTTGCACATTTTTGACCAAAATCATAATACCCTCTGTACATAGGTATAATGAACATTTTCGCTTAGTTCGTAATACATCTGGAGTCCTTCAAGGAAGCCATCTTGGCCCGTTACTGGTTACTCTTTCTATTAATGACTGGCCCCCTGCAAGCTTTGTCTGCAATACAAATCCTTGCCTGCCCAACACAGATTTCAGCCCGATGTCGATAATTTTCAAAAATGGTGTTCAGCTAATGACTTAATACTGAATGGATCAAAATGCAAACTTATGTCTTTTTATCGCTATAGTCCCCACCAAGCTACGTACTATCTCTAGAGATTGCCTTAGAAAAATTAACTCCTAGTGTTCTTTTAGACATAAAACTCAAATTTTCCGATCATATTTCTTTAATGGTTAATAAAGCTAAAGGTGTTCTCGGTTGATGGGCAAAAGAATTCAACGACCCTTATATTAATAAAAACTTATTTATAGCCTGGGTCCGTCCGATACTGGATTACGGTTCATGTGTCTGGTGTCCCCAATGTGGTATTCATTAAGACCGCATAGAATCCGTGCAAAAGAACATCTTATTATTTGCTCTTAGAGGACCTAACTGGGATGCAAGTCTTTACCTCCCTTCGTTTCGCAGTAGACTCTTACTAATAAACTTACCTTACACCTTACTTACCTTGCCTTACTTACCTTACCTACCTACACAACCTTATTAATGGTGATGTAGATAGCCAGCATTTACTAATACGCTTACAGTTTAACGTTCCAAATAAAAGCACTCAAAACTTCAGTCCTCTATTCTTAAGACATTGTAGCTCGACATATGCACAGCATGATTATGGTTTTATGTTAAAAAAAATGGTTTGTATTGCATTATAACTTCATTCCTTTAAGATATGAAAACCCATTTTAAATTACCTAGAAGAGCACATCAATTCTTCTTTGTTATCTTTGCGTCTGGCAGTTGTCTGCGATGGGTTTTCTGTAGCTGCTGTGCCTAATCTTTCATCTGACCCGTGATTTTGTTTATTGTCACCACTGGCGACTAAGTCAGCGCCCTGGACTGACTTTCCCAATCGCTCTTAACCGTACTGACGATGATTATGATGAAGTGCGACTCCGCCCGGCGCGTGATCAAGACATTTCTTGGCTTAAGCGCTCTCTGGGTTTAATTAAGAATTTAAGACCTTGGAATCATGAGCAATATTATGTGATAAAGCTGTCACATGCCCCTAAGGATTTTTATTGAAAGTTTAATTTTGAATGGGGGGAGGATGTTTGGGACTTGTGCCAGCATCAAATATTTTAATAATCGCTAATTAGTTCTCTCAGTGTAACCAGCAGCAGCCAGCAGTCCCATAATTGCCTAATTTGACAGCGTTTATGGGTAAACTAAACTACTATTGCAATTTTATCCCAAATTATTCGCAGTTGGAAGCACCCTTGAACCAACTTCGCAGAAAATATGTAGGATACATTTTTGGGCCGCAACAGCATCACAGACTTTAAGTTTCACATTATAAACAAAACTGAACTAGCTCATTTCGATGAAAAATTACCACTGATACTAGCCACTGATGCTTCCTCCTTTGGTATTGGCGTAGTGCTTTCTCATCTTAAACACGATGAAACCGTAAGACCAACAGTTTTCAAATCAAAAAAATTTAGCTAAGCACCAAGTAAAATACAGTCAAATAGAAAAAAAGGACGTTTCATAATATTCAGAGTAAAACGATTTCACCAATACGTGACGAACACGGTGAAGTAAATACCGATTGGTCACACACTCTGCCTACGGGAACGGCCCAGATCAGGGAAGAGGCAAGGGGTCGGTTACTTCCTAATCAGCATCACCGCCACATAATAAAAATTTGTAGACAGAGTTAGGAAGGAGTTCTTTGGATGGATACGAATTCGAGACAGGAAACCTTGCTATTGAAGAATCAACGCCCTACCTGTAAAGAATCAACAGCGAATTGTTGCTGCCCTTACCCACATATAGTGAAATCGTTCAGCTCAGGTGCCCATAAAACTATAATTTTACTACATTCCAAATACCCAATTTCCTTACAAAAACATGGTTGCTTCTTCTTCTGACTGTATGCTTAACCTAAGCCCTTATTCTAATTGTTCGTAATTCTACTAAATTAATAATACAGCTTGATTAACAAATAACTAATAAATTGGAATGTAATACAAAAATTTGTCTTCAAAAAGGTAGAACAAAGTCTTACCAATCATTGTGATATGAACCAAATATTCATACGCTTTCCTATAGCGGCATTGTTACATGTTCAAATCGAAATATTTACTCACGCAACCATCCCTCGAAGTCCGCAGGCCTGTAGACAAGAGCGCTGGATGTTTTGGTGAATGGGTTAAATTCAAATTAAATTATGGGGTTTTGATGTACATATTGCAAACAATTGATCAATGCTTTACAGGAAAAGAGGATGAAAGTTTGTTCAATCCAATAAAATTTACAAAAAAAAAAAAAGAATTCTACATAAGAATAAGCTAATCCTGTCACAACTTGTCGCGCTTCTCTCCTGGTTGTTGTTGCTGTTGTTTAGTCATCGCTGTGGTTGCCGCAACGATCGTCGAGCATCACATGGTCGAGGTCGGATTATATGAACATGAGGTTCTGCGCCAGAAAACGGGATATGTTGCTTGCCGTAGGCTATGAAAACAATTGTAGGGCACTACCTAGAGATCTTTTATTATTATCCTCATGGGCGACATATGGGCTCATCTGGAGGTTTTTCCGCCACAACCACAAACACATGTGCAGATGCGAACGGCTGTGCACATTCACGGCCAATGTTCCGCTGCTGGAGTTGTCAGATAGTTAACAGCTTTAAAGGGCTGCGACAGCGATCTGTTATCGACTTATTTTATTCGACTATCGTTTATCGACTACTAACAATCGACTAAAGTTTGTTTACATTATTAGAATTTATCTTTGTTTATGTTTCGTAGTGAAGTTTTATTCGTACCCTCACCCAGGTTTTATCGACCTGATAATAGAAGGAGATGAAAGCTGAAAAAGGGTACTTTACCAAAGGTCTTTGGCTTGAAAAACTCCTAACTCCTTTCTATTGTTGTCTTCAAGCAGATATAACGACTGCCTTCTCATCTCTTTTATTCTGGCCTTGATTCCCACAGGTGACAAATTTCCGTTTATATACATAGCCTGGTTGCTTAAAACGAAATTTCTTTTTATAACTTCCCACCCACTTCGAATGTTCGATGTCGAGAACGTAAGTAGTAGTTGTTTTGATTTTTCTCGAATGCTTTTGTCAATCTCTTCACGATATTAGCTCGAATTCTCGGAAACTCGTCTGCTCTAGGCACCTTTGCGGATCCTTCTGCCAACATCTGGATATTTCTTAACAACTTATAATCTTTTCCTATGATTTAATTTCCTTACAATCTAATCTTTTAGCATGTGCTGGCCAAAGATTACATAGTAGGGGGATTCTCCAATTGATTGGTGAATATTATTTCTCAAGGCAGAATTTTTTTTTCCTATATACAAGTCCTACAACCTTTGGTCTAACCAAATATATGATCGTATGGGCTGCATTGATCGACCGGTTGACCCGCTCCACCGCGTTAGATTGCGGGGAGTAAGCACCAGTGAAAATATGTAGGATTTCGTGCTTGCATGTAAAGGCTGCGTAGTCCTGGCTTTTAAGCTGAGTGCCATTATCGCTAACCAAAATGTGAACTTTTTACTGGCTTTAGCCAACTAAATTTGAAGAAATGATCTATGAGAATTAATATGCCTATATTTCCATTCTGGGTTCTTGGGAATGGACCAATGAAGTCAATATAGATCCGCTGAAATGGTCTTTCACTTGTGGCTTGCACACCCATCGAAGACGTTGCGTCGGATGATTACAGGCTTTGCAAATATCGCACTGCGCTATATAATTGCGCACATCTATCACCATATTTGGCCAACAGAAGTTTCTCCGAAGTCGCTCGAAACATTTGGTCACTTCACCATGCGACGATGTTGGTTGGTCAGGTGCCGACTGAATTACGTTTGCTCTCAATTCGCGTGGAACTAGAAGTTTGTAAGTTACATCGTCAACTTCTTGATTTCCGCTAGCAAAGCCTGCTCGATAGTATATATAGATATTAAATTTTAGACACTAAATTTTTGGACACGGTCCCTTCTATCGCCAGTATCTCGATTGTCTCCTCGAATGATCGTGATAGGGCGTCCGGTACGACGTTTTGACTTCCCTTGTGATGTTCGATTTTAAACACAAAGCCTTGTAGCTTAGCCGCCCACCGGGCAAGTCTCCTGCTGAGGTCGGTATTAGCCATTAGCCATGGCAGGACTGAATGATCGGTAACAACTGTAAAATTACGCCCGTCTACATACATACGAAACTTCTTGATGGCAAACACAACGGCCAGACACTCTAATTCGGTAACCCGTTTCGTTGAGCCCATTCAATTTTTAGGACATGTATGTGATTTGACGTTCGTTGCCTAATTCATGGCATTGTGCTGGTACTCCTCCAACTCCGCACATTGACGCATCACATTGGATTATAAATGGATTGTCGTAATCAGGATGATTAAGGATAGGCGCAGCACAAAGCTTAGATTTGACTTCGTCAAAAGCTTTCTAAGCGTCCTCACTCCAGCTAAGGATCTTTCCGCGAAGTAAATCAGTATGTGGGGCTGTTATTGTTGAGTACTGGGATATGAATCGACTGCACCAGCCACACATACCAAGAAACACACACATACCAAGGGTTTTGGGGATAGGAAACTGATATACAGCACTGACCTTTTCTGGGTTCACTTGCAGTGTTATTTCACCCACTACATAACCTAGGTATTCGACTTTTCAATGGCAAAATTGGCTCTTCTTAATATTGATTGTAAGGCCTGCATGGCGTAATCGCGTCGCCACTTCTGATAGGTGCTTTAAATGCTCGTCGAAACTTGGTGACATGATAAGGAGGTCGTCCAAATAGACGAGCACGGTACGGTAGATACGGTATGACTTGGTCTATCAAACGACACATTGTATGAGGGCACAGTCCGAAAGGCATACGTCTAAATTGGTATAATGGCCTATTCGGAACGGTGAATGCCCTTTTAGGTCGGGACTGAGGGTCTAAATTGATTTGCCAAAAGGCATCTTTCAAATCAATTTTTGAAATGCAGTGAACTGGGGGAAGACGGCTTAACAATCCCTCTAGATTTGGAATCGGATATGAGTCATTTATCGTGACCTCGTTTATCTTTCTAAAATCAAGAGAAAACCTGACTTTATCTGTCTTGACTATTAATACAATCGGAGATTGTGTAACTTAAACATCCTGTCGATCTCAGCGCACAGAAGATTTTCACGCGCTGGTTGGTTTCACACGCCTCTGTTTGATTGGCTTGGCATTGCCGGTATCACTCGAGTGTTCGATTAAGTTCGTAATGCCAAGACCATCTCTGTCAGATGACGGAAAGAAATTTCACACAGGTGATTCACAGGTTATAACATAAGTTTGGAAGAATCTTCCTCAAAGTTTAATTCGTTTACTTGGCTTCCTAAGGAAACAGAAACTACAAATTTTTCCCAGAAGTCTATTCCACAAATAACATCGAGTGTTATCGATGGTACTTTTAAGAACTCAATTTCTGCCTCAATGTTGTTATATTTAATCTTAAATGTGATCGTGCCGAGGGTGGGTTTTTTTGTTCCATCTGCGGTTCATACGTGGCCGTGAGCCTTATTGTATTTGTATTTTCCTGAAACAAAATTTCCGCCAACTACGCTCTTATTCGCACCACAATCTAGCAACGCTAAGTACGGTTTATTGAACACCAACATAGATTTGCGAACGGACGGATGTCATTGCTTACTTAACTTATTGCTGATAATACGAAACTATTGTAGCCATGTTTTGATCTCCAGAATTCTCGTAGTCGTGCTGCTGCGCGACTTTTGTTTGTCCTTCTGATTTCGTTTTATTCTCTTAACCGAACATGATATGGCTTGATTTGTCGGTCATGGGAATTGTCCGATGTGTGTTTTGGGTGGTCAGGAATTACTATGCTTTCATTTGATTTATACTTCTCCTCGTCCGAGTCTACAGTCGGGCATCCGGTCTCGGATTAGCACTGTTGTCCGCCTGGACGTTTCCCGATTTTTGAGAACATTTTGTGCAAGTAGGCTAATAAATATATTTCACTATTTCCCCTGGTTTCTTCTGCGCATCGCGGTTTGAATGTCCTGATCTGATCGTTGGTCTTAATATCGTTCCCTTAACCGAGCTGTACTCTGTAGTAATCGCCAATTCATCTCCTCTGAACTCCTATGGCATCGCCAAAAGAAGGTTAAAGCTGGGCCTACAAACAACAAATTCGCGTACTGATACAAAAGATCAAAGTTCCCATTTAATGCGACGTATTAGAGTATTCACTTGATATATAAAATCTTCAACGGATATGTCTTTTGGTGAGCCAGAAAATTGTAGCTTCCAGTGAACAATTAAGCTTGAAATTTGGTCAGGTCGGATGGGGTGATTCTCTTTACGATTCTTTAGTGAACGATTGTCGGATATGTTATGGTTACCTGACACATGATTATCGAAAAGCTGACTTTGCAATGGGTCGGCTGTCGGTAATTCCGAATCCCATTCAAGTGATTGTCTTTGAGAAGGAGGTATGTTAAGGTTTTACATTGCCAGACTTATTTGTTCTGATAATACCGAAGAGAGTTGGGTTTGGTATGTTCCTAAAGCACTTGTTATGAGTTCCAGAATTCTCCCTTCTGAAACGCTCTTTGCGAACCTCCAGCACTTGGTGAACGCTGAGCTTGCGAGGTGGTGCGATTATTGGATACGGTTGTGGTTGACCTTGTGGTAGGTCTGGTATGCGGACGAGTTCTAGGAACGGTACCTGTTCGAGAGTTTAAATTGGATCCGTTTTGAACCCTCGGAACTTCTTAGGTAGTGTCTTGGGCTCCTCGCGTGCTATTATTGAGCTGCGAAGATAAGCATGGTTGTCGACAATTTGGACACGTTTCGTTTTGCAGTAACCATGCGGTGTTGACACGGAGTTTCAACAAATTCTATCTCGGCGTTGGTATCATTGCATATGGAACATTGCACCGACTCAACACCCAATCTTGAACTATTTTCAGGACTACGCCGGACTGGCATTATTTTGATTTCGATATTCAACAACCACCGAAATATAACGAATTCACTTTCGTTATATTTTTTTTTTTATTCTCGAGTTTGACTTAGAATATCAAATAGATTGATATTCTATTATTTTCACTATTTAATTTCGGAAACCTGACTTTTATGGGATATCTGGGGCTTATCCTTTGCTGTATCGATTTCATTTAATGTATTACAAGGGTTTCTGTGTGTATCTTCAGATCTCTATCGAATCTAAAACAACCTGATGTGCTCATTGCGTTAAATGAAAGAGTATACCTCTAAATATTCAAACCAATATTATTCTCAATTTCTTTTAGGCAACTTCCTGACAATAATAGAGGGAGAAAATTAAAACAAAATATTGGAAAATCAGGTATTGCTGAATTTTTCAACAAATACAATTCTCGAGTTTATGAATAATTATGGTTTGATGAGTTGATCAAAGGGTAAGAAGGAGTAATTGTTGATATATTCCAGAGAATGCAGTCTCGACTCCTTATTTCTTAAACACATAAAAAAAATTTATTGTTATTTCTAGAGAAACATCTTTCCTAATCCTTTAATTTATTTCCTGGTCTGGTTCTGAGGATTTTCCCAAAACACAGCAATCCTAGAAAAATCAAATATAAGGGTTTTTTTAAACTAAAGAAACTTGTTTGGAAGGCTGACTGTTAGGATAGGTTGGAGGACGGCTCGTGAGAGCAGGGGTTGCGATGATTAGTTTTTCTTGCATTTGGTGTTTTGTTTGTTCTTAGCTAGATTTTTTGTTAGTCCCACGTTGGGCGCCATTTTATTCTGTGACGAATTGGATAGCGATTGTTTGCATTATCTGCCTACGGGAACCTAGCTCAGGAAAGAGGCAAGGGGGTCGGTTACCTTCTAATCAGCATCACCGCCACACAATAAAAATTTGTAGACAGAGTTAGGAAGGGGCTACAGTCCTTTGGAAGAATACGAATTCAAGACAGGAAACCTTGCTCTTGAAAAACTAAGGAGGTGATGTTCTTCAGCTTGGCCCTAATAAATTGGAATGTAATACAAAAGTTTGTCGATAAATAAATATATACAGGGTGCGCCATCTTTTATTACGGGATGTGAATTTGCAATAACTTTTTGAAAAACATCCGATTTTCACAAATAAGGTATTTTTATTTAATTTGCTCGTATACAATTTGTTTGGACTAGTTGTGGAACACCATCGATTAAATGGCCGCCCTTATGGGCCACGGAAAAACTGGCTCTTTTTTCTGCATTTTCTATCACTGTCTCGACCATTTCGACCGGTATCGCATTTCGCGTTTCGGCTCGAATGCTGGCCTTGAGATCATCGATAGTCTGAGAATTACAGGCGTAAACCTTTCCCTTCAAATAGCCCCATTAAAAAAGTCTGGTGGCGTCAAATCCGGTGATCGCGGCGGCCAGTCAACATCGCCATATTTAGACATCAAGCGCCCGGGGAAGTTTCTCTTCAATAGGGCCATTGTTTGATTGACAGTGTGGCAAGGAGCACCGTCCTGTTGAACCGAGAAGTCGTTCAAACCATTTTCACGCATTTGATGGAACACAAAGTGCGACAACATCCACCGATAGCTATTTCCATCGACGGATTCGTTCTGACTGAAGAAATATGGCCCAATGATGGTTTTGGTGCCCGCCCAAACAGTCACTTTTTCATCATGAAATGACACTTGATGCGAAAATTTTGTTTGTTGACGCCGCCAGCCAGCGTGAAATGGGCCTCATCAGTCATCAAAATTCGGTGCCAAAAGTCAGGTTCACCATTCATCACCTGAGCGACTGTCATAATCCAAGCGCCTTGGTAGGTCTGTTGCTAAAATTTGTTGACTTGCACTTGAATTGAATTGAATTGCACTTTATATGGAAACAAATGCAAATCATTCTTCAAAATGCGTCGTAAAGTGGTTCCACTGAGTTCAAACTGCTGCGTACGGTGACGATACGACAAATTCGGGTTCTCGGCTACACTCACTCTCACCGCCTCAACCTTTACATTGGAACGTCTCGGTCGTTGATGAAAGGAATGAGGAATCCCACGGTACCGTACGACACAAAATTGACATAGAAACGACGGGTTGTGTTGACTGTGAGGGCACGTTCAGATAGCACACATGAATGGTTATTTTTAATGTACAAAGCCACTATTTCGGCTCGTTGTTTTGGTGTGTAGTGATTGTTTAAAATTGTACTGGATTGACGTTTCCAAAACATGTCTGACCACGTCAATCCCATGACAGATGCGAAAGTTATTCAATGTTTATATCCCGTAATAAAAGATGGCGCACCCTGTATATGTAAATTAGTAGTTAAGGTAGAACAAAGTCTAACCAATCATTGTGATATGAACTAAATATTCATAAGCTTCCCTATAGCGGCATGTTACATGTTCAAGTCGAAAGATTTACTCTCGCAACCATCCCTCGAACTCCGCAGGCCTGTAGACAAGAGCGCTGGATGTTTTGGTTAAAATTATGTTTGGCAAATTAAATTATGGGGTTTTGATGTACATGTTCCCAACAATTGATCAATGCTCTACGGGACAAGAGGATGAGAGTTGGTTCGATCCAATAAAATTTACAAAAAAAAAAAAAAAGAATTGTACTTAAGAATACGCTAATCCTGTCACAACTTGTCGCGCTTCTCTCCTGGTTCTTGTTGCTGTTTTTTAGTCGTCGCTATGGTTGCCGCAGCGATGGTCGAGCATCACATGGTCGAGGTCGGATTATATGAACATGAGGTTCTGCGCCAGAAAGTGAGGTTATGTTCACTTCCACGCTCCTGGTTGGCCAGGTTCCAGCACCGCTCCTGATCCACTGAGGCCCCAATCAAGCACACGTCGTCGGCCACAGACCTCGCCTATCGTGGCTTGAGTCTGGTCCTTGAAATCTCTGTGTCGAAACGGGATACGTTGCTTGCCGTGGGCTATTATTGGGCGATACAAAAACAATTGTGGGGTTTTGAACACTACCTAGAACTTTTTTATTATTATCCTATTGGGCGACATATCGGTCGGCTCCCCTGGAGGTTTTACCGCCACAACCACAAACACACGTGCAGATGCGAACGGCTGTGCACATTTACGGCCAATGTTCCGTTGCTAGTCCAAGTCCCACTCGTGTACCGTATTGGGCACTATAACAATTTCCACGTTTGGTGATATTATTTAACTGTTGTACTCCAACTGTTCACTTGTAAGTTTTGATCGCAAAAGAACAATTGGATTGAGCGGAAATTCGGTTGTTAGAATACGGAGTTGCCAGATAGTTCGCCTTAACAGCTTTAAAGGGCTGTAACAGCATTCTGTTATCGACTTATTTGATTCGACTAATGTTTATCGACTACTAACTATCGACTAAAGTTTGTTTACATTTTTAGAATTTATCTTCTTTGTTTATGTTTCGTAGTGAAATTTTATTCGTACCCTCACAAATGGCTATGTCAAGCGCCGTTTAAATTAGCTCAAGTCCAGGTCCTCAGCTGACCATTACGATGACAAATCCACAGAGTTCTGGTATGTACCTGAAATCCCGAAAACTGCCGTCAGTCATCACACTTAGAGTCGAGACGAACAGCTGCTAGGAAATGTAACTCAACAAACAAGGCAAATTCAACCAGCCCGCAGCTCGTCGGGAATTCCTGTTCACCAAAGCACTGGAAATCGCCAAGCCGTTGATCGTTTCCAGCCAAAGGATTTTAGGAATCCAATGCACTAACATAGTTTATAATTGTGTGAGGGAATGTGTTATATAATATATGTAGTAAATATTCAGTATATGTTCTGAATTAAAAACTTAAAATCTATGTCTATAACTTAAAAATTGCTTTCGCTAACATTATGGCCAACTCTGTAAACTCATAAATAGATAAAGATAATTCAATAAAGGCAGTTCGGAGCGATACTTCATTATGAACGGAAATATATCTCTCATATAGACTTAACAGGTCCTTCAGTATAGGCTCCCAGGAACTTAAGACTGCTTCGCTCATGTACCGGGGAGTGGCATAGTAAGTGCGCAACCGACTCCTAGTATCAGCACCGATAGCCGTGCTGAATTGGCGCCTATCAGTCAGGGCCCAGTAATTGGCTTTAGCACTAGACCACAGTCTAGCTTGTAAGAGAAATGAGTTTCGTAAATCTTTTCCTAGAACGAGTGGGTCAGATCATGCGCGAGGTTCCGCAGGATTTTGTTAAGGGGATGAAAGTTATTAAGGGGGTAGTAGGCACTAGTTCTTTCTCCGGAAGGAGAGGATTGGTGGTGGTTCCTCATGGAATTCTCCCGTGGTCCCTGTGACTGGGTACCATATGAGGCAAATGTCATGCGGCTCTGTCATCTCCTTAAAAAATCTGCAACAGTTATTGACTTTCCTAGAATTGAATGAGAAGCTCTCAAGTGCCTTGTATCCTGCCTGACAGTCCGAGAAGATGCATATTGTATCCTGATTGCCCCCAGGTGCTGGGAATTAAAATGCTTCCCTGATAGCTATTACTTCAGCTTTAAAGACACTACAGTAATTGGGGGTCGGAAGGACTCGCTGAGAAAAAGACACTCGCCCCTCTTGACGTATCTCTGAATAGACAGTATGCTTAGTCCCCTCGACACTGCTGTTGACCAGGATTTGTCATATTAGGTAAATAGATCGATAGTCTAGTTTCCTGATCCATTGCCATAGATTGACTCTGGCCTTATTTAGGTGAGCCAGAAAGATTAGATCTGGGCCTGGATAATTGAAGGGTTTGAAACTGTTAATCGCCCAGTTGAGATTCCTATTAGTTAGGAGGTATTCGAGTGAGCTTGGGCTCCGCATATCCTGGGTTGTCTTTTCCTCGGATCAACCTGGGAAGGGTATCTTTCCCAGGCGAGAGGCCTCTGATGTCCCCTGGATGTTGGAATAAAAACTGGCCCAGACATTCCACCACTTTCCGCAGCACACAGTAAGGGTTTCTACTATGGCGTTAAAACCTTCTATAGTTTCGCCATTCCCTGTAGATGGTCCCCATAAGAATCTAGTGTCTTTTTATACAGCTAATAGTACGCCTTTCTAGGGTTTCGTACTGCTAGTTGAGAAAAGTTTTCAAATTTTACCATTAACTCAACGTATCGGTGATCTGGGAAAAAATGTTTGTCAAGGCTGGTGACTTCTCTTCTGTTCCTGACGATAAAGGTGGGCTCTGAGCCACCAGAAGCTTAAAGCTGAGGATAAAATCGAAAATTTACTCACTCCTCTCCTTTGTGTCAGAGCTTAAGGTGCTTTTTCGGCTCTAGCGTAACTCCCATGATCATGAGAATGAAGGCTGCTCTTCTCCTGGAACCTTTATAGGAACCTTTTTGGTGTGTGGAGTGAGACACTATCGGACCGCGGCTTTTCCTTAGGGACCGCACCGATTTGTGAGGAGCACGATCCTAAGGTCTGGCTTTGCATGCCGTTCGGAGGTCCCATAGTAGGTCCCGTTTTGGAAGTCGATGCCCAAACTTCCCTTCTTCACCGGCGCGACCAGCCTTTGAATGTTATCCCATTATTGATAAGATATTCCGGTTGATATAGGATATATTTTGAAACATCGGTTAGAGTTTGCCGATCCTAATGGGAATTTTATAATATAACCAATTCCTTGCAATTTTTTTTTTTGTTTTTTTGTTTATCCTATTGCTCCGCTTGGGAGCTTAGAGCATCCACAAGTGCATTCCACCGGACCCTATTCTGCCCTGTTCTCTTTTGCCAAGGTGATGTTATTGTCAGAGAGTTCGCGTAATGTTTGATCGGCGCCAGGTTAGCTTGGGGCGTCCCACTCTTCTGCTTCCTTGCGGGTTTCACTCCAAGGCCATCCTAACTATGCTGTCTCGTTCTTTCCTTAGTTGTTTTCCGTTGCGAGAAGCGGAGGGTCGTCGTCGGGTTGGTTGGGTGATTGTTTACTGATCTTGTGTTTGTTTCTGTAATCGCTATTTTTTCGGTCGATCCGGTGATTAGCCGAGTGCAACCTATCTCAGAAGTGGGGCTGCCACCTAACGACATCTGGGAATGCCGGTTTTTCGGATTTCATGCACATAATTATAAATAGAAAAAATCCAATGAGAACTTTCACTATTTACATCATATGCGCGAGCGCCGAAAAACTTGCAGGGCCATGCACTTGACATGAGTGGGGCTCGAACCCACGACCTCACGCTTAGCGAGCTAGTACACTAACCACTAGACTATGAGGCCCCCCTTGCAATACAAATTTAAATGACCAAAATTATAATACCCTCTGCAAGGGTATAAAAAGATTTAATCTTTTATGTTCAATAGGCGTATTTGCCATAGTTAATTTCCATTTCCGATCGTTCAATTGTATATCAGCTATTGGATATAGTTGGGCGATTCTTATGAATTGATTAAGGAGATTGGATCACATGGCTAAAAATAAAATCCATGGAAAGTCCCAACATTATAGATTAAAAAACTCCAAAGTTTGAACCACGATATTTCTGATCAATAAGTTATATAACAGCTATAGGATAAAGTCGACCGATCCCGCCATCACTTAGGAAAAACTCCCAACCCTCTGCCTTTTTAATGGGTTTGACTTCTCAAAAATTTCCGAGGACTCATTTACCTTCAAGAGGGCCATGTTTTACAAAAAATCCATTTTTTGAGGATGGTTTCTCTCGGCTGTGAAATGCAATTCGGTATCCGAAGGGCTGTAGAGAACTATCCAATTTCAATTCCTGATATTGTAACTTCGCTTCTCTATGGTTTCGTCTTTCAAGTTTATTAAAAAAGGAGACTAGATTACCGACATTTTCAATCATTTTCCATGCCTCTTCGACTCGCGCTTAATGCTTCCATTGCGCGCTTAATGCTTCCAGATGCGGTTTTGAGCACCGCCACTCGAGACACTCTATCTCGACCAAGGACTAGACTAATTCTCGCCAACGACCACTTCATAAGAGGTAGGTTCTCGTCCTTGACTAGAACCACATCGTTAATTGTCAAGGCAGAGCCGAACGCATGCCATTTGGAGCGCTGCTGAAAAAAGCTTACATACTCCTCCTGCCATGGGCTCAGAACGACTGCTGCAGAAAGAAACACTTTATCAACTGTGCATACGGTTGAAATTTAATCGAATACGGTTGACGAACCACCAGTCAAAAAATCGGCTGACGTTAGGACATCAAAGTCTGCAGGATCTTTTGAAAGAGACAACAAAGGCCTTAAGTTTATGACTGCGCCATAGTGACTCAGCAGAGTTCGTAGCTCATTAAAGCCAAGAACCGAGGATCCAACCGTTCGGTAAAAATGATGCTTTGCGGTTTTGATAGCCGCTTCCCAGAGTCCACCAAAATGTGGAGATCGAGGAGGAATAAAATGCCACTCGATAGACTCATGCACGCATCTGCCGGGTTCAAATACTTAAGAACATACCGCCATTCCATCGTTCTGGTCAATTTCTGCATTTTTGAATTTCGATTGGCGACGAAAACATTAAAGCGAGCGGGATTCTCTCGAATCCAAAACAGCGCCACAGCAGAATTGCCCCAGAAGAAATGCTTCCTAGCGTAGACCGAAGCTACTTCCGACATAAGTCGAGCCAGCAACTCTGCTCCAGATCACTCCAGTTTCGGTACCGTAACAGCTTAGAAGTGCGACTCGGGACTTTGAGTACCCTTGGATACGACATACACATACACCATATAGGGAATTCAGCAGCCTGCGCCATATTGAAGCTGAAACAAACCAGAGTGAAGTACTTGAGGAAGACATTAATCGTTAACCCAGTTAAACTTCTTACGGCATACCTTTGCGGACGGATACGATCCGTCCGGATAGGATATGATCCATCATACGAAATAATGATGTATGATCGATATTCTGGTATTGCGAAATATGTTCCTCGATTGACTGAGAACTGCATTACTTGTGGAGTTTCAAAGTTACATAAGGAAGACCTTATGCTGAATTTACATAAATATTCATTGGCACACCGTTCTCATATATATCAGTTAAACTGAGAGGAAAGTATAAATTATTGTGGAAATTGATTGTGAACAGTATATCGTTCCACTAGATTTAGTCTTCTAGATCTTTTGATTGTACATTGGAGTAAGACCGATACGTTTTAAATCTACTTATAATAATAAGTGTTATAAGTATCCAAGGGAAAATTTTACAAGAGCTTGATGTAAATGTGGTGTCAAATTTTACAAGAGCTTGATGTAAATGTAGAATTAAATTTGTCAGAAAAGTGTGTCAGAGCAGAGATTCTACGTGAAGCCATGTTTGATGATAGTAGAATTTGAATCCATAAATTAATGTGATTAATGACATGTGTAAAGTAAACAAATCGCTTCTAAATTGTCCAAACTTCTTTGTGGCTTACTAGGTTTGTCCGGAAAATTAAACGTTCTTCTTAAAAATAGAATTGAAGTTGAGTGAAGGTGTTTATTTTCACAGCGCAGCTTGCGCGCACCGCGAATTTTTCATAACAAAACCGAACTTTGAAGTGGTCAGATCATTTATTACGTATCCAAATTTAAAATATTTGTAATGGATTTTGAAGTTCAAGGTATTTTCTAAAATTTGAGATATTATAGAAAATCGTACATGTTAAACTGTTCTTATTATATTAATTTGAAAAAAAACATGTTTTTTGCCTATTTTTTGAATGTCTTTTTCATGTTTAGTTAAAGTTTTAGTTGTGATGCCACGAAATGCCACAATTAAGTTATATACTAATGTGTTCGTCTGGCTCTAAAGGTAATAAATGTGTAAATTTTTTTTGCAGAAATTTGCAGATGTGCTTACAATCGTGAAAATTCTAACACCCTCTTAACTTTTTAAGGGTCAGTTTTGCACTACAAAAATTTATTTTCGCTTGTGGGGTTGTTGTTCTGTTGCTTTGTACTTCGTCTTTTGAGTTTGTGTTTATTAATAGATTTGCATATAATAGTTTTGAGTTATTTTTTGTTTATTCCATTGCTTTAAACTTTATTAAGTTTTTCTTATAAGTGTGTTTTCTCACGTTTATATGCTTTTAATGTATGGTGCAGCGAAGAGGGCTTACAAAATTTTTTGTTGATGAAGTCTTATAACTCTTTCTTTATACAAATATAAGTAAACATCAATATTTAGTTTGTTTTTTTAATAGTAAGACTTCCCTCAACTTAATAGTTACGTAAAACTTCTTAGGGATTACAATTTAATGCTTGTATTTAAAGGTCAAATATTTAATTTTAGTATTGGAAAAAAAATAATTTTATGAAAAATCGCGCCATTGGTTTGTATGGAAGCTATTCGTTACGATTTTTTCACAGTGTGTTTAGAATACTTTTATAGATTTTTTGAAAAAATTTCATTGCGATATCGCCACTAGAAATATTTTTGGCGCGGCACAATACAAGCCCAACCACTGTGGATGGTTCAGTTATATGGCAGCTATTGGATATAGTCGCCCGATCCTTATGAAATTTTGTAGATTAGATATTTTGACCAAATATAACATCTGTGGAGAGTCCCAACTCTCTAACTTAAAAAACACCAAAGTTACGGCATTTCCGATCAATCAGTTATATGGAAGCTATAGGATATAGTGGTACGATCTGGTAAATTTTTTTTATAATATGTTTATAATACTTTTCTAGATTTGTGGTGAAAGTTTCATAGCGATAGCACACCTAGAAGTATTTATGGCCGCGGTTCCATACAAGCCCGACCACTGTGCAGTGGCGTTTGACGAGTTGCTTGACGCCATTGTTTTTGGCGATGGGCTAGATGCGCAAAGCTTTGAGTTTGGTGTTGGGCCCTCAATGAAATAGTCAATTAAAGAATATAACCTTATGACTTATGTTAAACCACACTGAAATTATTATATAAATATTGTAAAACGAATATCGGTTGTATCATCGGTCCTATTGGATGGGGCCTAAAACCTACGGACAATCGCTGCATCAGTAGGAACCCGACATCGGAAGAAGAAAATATTCTTGCACGCTCAACATTAGCGCCCTGTATACAAATTTTTGTTTACTTTCAAGTAAAGTTTGGACTTCTTTTAACACATACACGGTGCGCCATCTTTTATTACATGATGTGAATTTGCAATAACTTTTTGAAAAAACATCAGATTTTCACAAATGAGGTATTTTTAAGTCTGGTGGCGTCAAATCCGGTGAACGCGGCGGCCAGTCAACATCGCCATATTTTAACATCAAGCGCCCGGGGAAGTTTCTCTTCAATAGGGCCATTGTTTGATTGGCAGTGTGGCAAGGAGCACCGTCCTGTTGGAACCAGAAGTCGTTCAAACCTTTTTCACGTATTTGAGGGAACTCAACTTGCGACAATATCCACCGATAGCGATTTCCATCGACGGATTCGTTCTGACTGAAGAAATATGGCCCAATGATGGTTTTGGTGCCCGCCCAAACAGTCACTTTTTCATCATGAAATGACACTTGATGCGACAATTTTGTTTGTTGACGCCGCCAGCCAGCGTGAAATGGGCCTCATCAGTCATCAAAATTCGGTGCCAAAAGTCAGGTTCACCATTCATCACCTGAGCGACTGTCATAATCCAAGCGCCTTGGTAGGTCTGTTGCTAAAATTTGTTGACTTGCACTTGAATTGAATTGAATTGCACTTTATATGGAAACAAATGCAAATCATTCTTCAAAATGCGTCGTAAAGTGGTTCCACTGAGTTCAAACTGCTGCGAACGGTGATGATACGACAAATTCGGGTTCTCGGCTACACTCACTCTCACCGCCTCAACCTTTACATTGGAACGTCTCGGTCGTTGATGAAAGGAATGAGGACGGTCTCCCACGGTACCGTACGTCACAAAATTGGCATAGAAACGACGGGTTGTGTTGTCTGTGGGGGCAACTTGACCACGATTTTTCGTACGATGTGCACGTTCAGATAGCACACATGAATGGTTATTTTTAATGTACAAAGCCACTATTTCGGCTCGTTGTTTTAGTGTGTAGTGATTGTTTAAAATTGTACTGGATTGACGTTTCCAAAACATGTCTGACCACGTCAATCGCATGATAGATGCGAAAATTATTCAATGTTTACATTCCGTAATAAAAGATGGCGCACCCTGTAGCTTTGTAAACAATGCATACCCAGGAAGCAGGTACAGACTTATCATAGAAAATAGAATAACTTGTCTTATCTTCATTTATCCTATCGGTATTGTTGGTCGGAATCCAATTCCTTTCAGCCACTCAGCCACGACTGCTTTATCTTTAGCATTAAGCTAGCTGAGCGAAAGTTCGCCTATGTTTTACTCCCGCCATTCAACTCATTGCATACGCATCATAAATTAGATCTGCTGTGTCTCTCTCCATTTTCACATTCACGAAAAATAAACAATAATATAAAGTTTTCAAATATAACTTGTCTGTTATTAATAAAAATATTAATGACTAAACATTGGTGACCTCGACGTGATTTAATTAATAACATTAACAATTTCACGAACATAAAAAGAACTAGTGCGAATATATTTGGTTCTGTTGGTTCCACCGAATTTATATATCCGACGTGATTGCCCGAGCCCAGAAATAACACCGAGTACTTCGTTTAAACAATATCCCTTTTTATTTTAACTAGTTTACACTGTATTTTAGTGGTGAAACGTGACGGAGTTGACTCCTCCGCCGGATCCTCGCTTCAGACGCCGCTCCCGTTGTTGACGATCCTCCTGTTGTTGGTGGCGCCGTTGATCCTCTCCCAGGGCGTCCTCACTGTTGTCACCCTCGCTGCTGTTGTCGCCGTTGTTCATCGCTACCCCAGGCTTACTAAGTCTGTCCTTTCGCCGCGGCCGGCATCCAATCCTTGTTGGTTTACCAATCGGCACACCTCCCAGGCATACGCCGGGAAGGATACGTCGCGCTTCCTTTACTCCAGGTGATCGCTGTGCGTACGCTCCAGCGAGCCTGGATCAGGAGTCTTTTGACTTGACCGGGGTGTCCCTGGATGGTTTTTTATGTAGGGTTGACTTCCCGAGCTGGTTATCCCTCGCTTTACAGGATCACACCTGGTTATAGCGGTCTAAAATCGATAAGGTATACACCACCGATCCGTTGCTATTGCTCCGACACCAGGGTTTGGTTTCAGTTTTGCCAAGGATCCCTGATCCTTGTTCTATCCTCGCGTTATGACTCGCGTACAGCCGCCGGAATTACCGGACTTGAACCAGCTTCTTTCCAGCATCCAGAGGTTCCAGCTTCTTTCCAGCATGTAGAGGTTTCAGCTTCTTCAATTTCGTTTCGTTTTCGTTTCTTTTTTTTATGTGTTAAAAGACTTATCCACCTCCCTCTTCTTCAGGTGAAGTCAGGTTCGTTCCCCTTTCTGGTTCGTTTCCCACTATTGGTTTTAGAAAAAACGTTGAGCCGTTTTCCTCTTTTTCTTTGTTCTTTTGGCTCTACTTCTTTCTTGTTTAGTTTTTTTATTTTTCCAATAGATTTTTTCCCTTTTAGTGTATATACATATGTAAATATATTTTAGTTTCTTTTTATACCCTTGCAGAGGGTATTATAATTTTGGTCAAAAGTGTGCAACGCAGTGAAGGAGACATCTCCGACCCTATAAAGTATATATATTCTTGATCAGGATCACCTCCTGAGTCGATATGAGCATGTCCGTCTGTCCGTCTGTCCGTCTGTCCGTCTGTCCGTTTCTACGCAAACTAGTCTCTCAGTTTTAAAGCTATCGAGTTGAAACTTTGCACACACCCTTCTTTCCTTTGCAGGCAGTATATAAGTCGGAACGGCCGGGATCGGTCGACTATATCCTATAGCTGCCATATAACTGATTGATCGGAAATGCCATAACTTTGGTGTTTTTTAAGTGAGAGGGTTGGGACTTTCCACACATGTTATATTTGACCAAAATATCTTGTGTACAAAATTTCATAAGGATCGGCCGACTATATCCTATAGCTGTCAAACAACGATCGGAATTGGCATAACTTTGGTGTTTTTTAAGTTAGAAAGATGGGACTTGGTACAGATTCTATTTTGGACAAAATAATCTGATTTGCCAAATTTCATAAGGATCGGCCGACTATATACGATCTTCTATATATCTAATAATATAAGATGCGTGGCGCCACCTAGCGGACTGCGACTGAACTGCAAGGGTATATCAACTTCGGCTCCGCCCGAAGTTAGCTTTCCTTTCTTGTTTTTCATTGTATATTTATACCCTTGCAGAGGGTATTATAATTTTGGTCAAAAGTGTGCAACGCAGTGAAGGAGACATCTCCGACCCTATAAAGTATATATATTCTTGATCAGGATCACCTCCTGAGTTGATATGAGCATGTCCGTCTGTCCGTCTGTCTGTCTGTCTGTCGGCTTCTACGCAAACTAGTCTCTCAGTTTTGGAGCTATCGAGTTGAAACTTTGCACACACCCTTCTTTCCTTTGCAGGTAGTATATAAGTCGGAACGGCCGGGATCGGTCGACTATATCCTATAGCTGCCATATAACTGATTGATCGGAAATGCCATAACTTTGGTGTTTTTTAAGTTAGAGGGTTGGGACTTTCCACACATGTTATATTTGACCAAAATATCTTATGTACAAAATTTCATAAGGATCGGCCGACTATATCCTATAGCTGTCATAGAACGATCGAAATTGGCATAACTTTGGTGTTTTTTAAGTTAGAAAGATGGGATTTGGTACAGATTACTCTTTGGGCAAAATAATTCAATATGCCAAATTTCATAAGGATCGGCCGACTATATACGATCCGCTATATATTTAATAATATAAGATGCGTGGCGCCACCTAGCGGACTGCGACTGAACTGCAAGGGTATATCAACTTCGACTCCGCCCGAAGTTAGCTTTCCTTTCTTGTTTTATTCTGATTTTTTTCTATCCTAATATTTATATTTTCCTAAATTTATATATATGTATATATATTATATAAGTTATCACCCGGCACATTCGAGCCCCTCCCTTTGCTCAGCATTATTCGCCCCTACCACTACGCCCTGAACTCGACCCAGACTCTTAAACCCGAATCCACAACATAAGCACAATTCCCAATATTCAAGTGCTGTGGGTTCAAGTACATCCGGCTATGTCGCAAGAGTGCAACTAAGTCACAAGTGTGCAACTATGTACGCTGACTAAAATGTTGCGGGAGAGCTGACACAAAACTATAAGTGTTACGCTGACTCTGGACACCGGATAGCTGACTCCACATCCGCCGACCCCACACACGCCGACACCACACACGCTGACACCGCGTATAGAATTGGAGTGGGAGATCAGCCAATTCCGAACCGACGACCGGAGGGCCTCAACTCTGCGTAGTCAGTCTTCTCTGGACCTCTGAGCATCGAAGCTGAACTTAATCTACCTAATCTACAGATTGTACCCTTAATATCCTACTCTCGATCTACTATCAACCAAATTGTTAAACTAAGAAGCGAATAATAAATTGTAACTACACATCGAATCATGAATGGAGTACTCATTATCAGGTGACCAACTATTGGACACCTTAACTGGCGCCCGAGCGGGTAAGTAGAGTGAGTGTATTGCGAGTGCTGAAAAGTGTTTTCCCAAGGAAAAATCAATCGAAATGTACAAACATAGAAATCCTTCTCGAAAAAAAAAAAAAAAAGAAAAATATTCTTCGTTTTGTCCCCAAACAAATTCTTTCCCCAAAATAAAATAAAATGAAGAATGAATTAAAAAAAAAAAAGGTTTCCCAAAATAAAGCAAAAAAAGGGGAAAAATGAATAGTGAAAAATTTAAAAGTGTAGGAATTTTTCCAAAAAGGGGAAAAATGAATAGTGAAAAATTTAAAAGTGTAGAAATTTTTTCCAAAATAAAATTAAAAAAAAAAAAAAGGGAAAAATGAATGGTAAAAAATTTAAAAGTGTAGTAATCTTTCCCAGAATGAAATAAAAAAGGGGAATAGTGAAAAATTTTAAAGTGTAGAAATCTTTCCCAAAATAAAATAAAAAAAGGGGAATAGTGAAAAATTTTAAAGTGTAGAAATCTTTCCCAAAATAAAATAAAAAAAAGGGGGAAAAATGAATAGTGAAAAATTTAAAGGTGTAGAAATCTTTCCCAAAACCAAATAAAAAAAGGGAGAATGAATAGTGAAAAGTTTAAAGGTGTAGAATTTTTTCCCAAAATAGAATAAAAAAGAAAAGGGAAAGTGAATAGGAAAAAGTTTTAAAGTGTAGAGATCTTTCCGAAAATTAAAGGAAAAAAAGAAGGAAAAGTATAAGAAGTGAAGTAACGAGGGGTTTTTTGTTTTTTCTTTCAAAAAATAAAAGAATAAAATCAAGAATAAAAAATAACGTAAAGTTTTTCAGAGTTGAGCAAAAGTGAGGAAAATGGTTGGGAAAAGTGTAAAAACAAGCGTTAGGAAAAACGTAGTTTTTTTTTTTTAAAAAAAAAAAGGAAAAAATAATAAAGGAAAAATGAAAATTTGGATAGGGGAAGGCGAGAATAAAAAGCATTTCCTCTAAATAAAAAACATAAAAGAATAAAATTTTGTTTAGATAGGGGAATTTTTAGAGAGGTAGAGGATTTTTTCCTTAAGGTATAAAGAAGTAAAAGTAAAACATTAAGGTATGGGAAAAGATCGGGTAATTTAAGAACGAAAATAAGAATGAAATTTAAAAATGAAAATGAAATCAAAGAATTAAGAAATATGAAACAAAATTAAAAAGGAAAAGAAGAAAAATATGTGTTGTAATAAAATAATGAAGTAATTACCCACCGCGGCGGTTTGCTACCATAGCATATTCGCGGGTGCTAAAATATTGCTTCATATAAAGAAATAAGAGAACCACCGCGAAGACATTCGCGAGTGGCAAGAATTATAATAAAGAAAAAAATATAAAAAAGGGTTGTGTTGTGTTACAAAATAAAAGAAACGGAATTACCCACTGCGGCGGTTTGCCACTGGCATATCCGCGAGTGTTAAAATATTCCCGTGTATAAAAAAATAAGAGAACCACCGTGAGCACATTCGCGAGTGGCAAGAATTATAATAAAGAAAAAAATATAAAAAAGGGTTGTGTTGTGTTACAAAATAAAAGAAACGGAATTACCCACTGCGGCGGTTTGCCACTGGCATATCCGCGAGTGTTAAAATATTCCCGTGTATAAAAAAATAAGAGAACCACCGTGAGCACATTCGCGTGTGGCAAGAAAAATAAACTAACAAATAAAGATAAAAATGGTGTGTTGCAACTTGCTGGAAACGCTAAGAGGTGTGGAATGCACCCAAAAAAAGCTGCCCAGTGGGTTGTGTGAGCAACCGTACCTGAGTAGGCCTGCGGGCTAAAACGGAACAATACGGACCACCGCGCCCAGTGCCAAAAAATTACAAAACACAAGACAGACCCGAAACCAGAATTTACAACACACAAAACAAAAGAAAACCTAAAAGCACGAAACAAAAAGAAAAACTAAAACGAAACAAAAAAGAAAAACTAAAACGAAACAAAAAGAAAAAACTGAAAGTATGCAACAAAAAATAAAATTAAAGTATGCAACAAAAAAGGAAAACTAAAAGTATGCAATATACGCAACAAAACAGCACCCGTAATACACACTCACTCTACACCCTATTACAATTAGATAATATTATATTCTGATATTCCTCATATTTAAAAAAATTTCCTTTTCTAATTATCAGAAGAATTTGAAGACTAACATGAGTACTCCAATATCAACACACAAACACTTGTAAAGGGTGAGTAAAGCGCTTCCTCCCTTCCTCCTCAAAAGATAAAAAATTCAAACACCATTTACGAATACCAAAAATTATATTCCAAATAAAAAACAAATATTAAAAATTATATTGTAAGAAGAAAAACAAAAAATTGCAACCACCATTTACGAGTACCAAAAATTATAAAAACAAATATTAAAAATTATATTATAAGAAACAAGAACAAAAACAAAAATTACAACCATCATTTACGAATACTAAGAATTATATTTCAAAAATTTTTAAAATTAAATTGCTTACTTACGTACTATTTTTTTATTCGACTTACACGTCATTCTCTTGGGACCCCTTGGCATAGGTCTATAGTATTTTTTCCTAAATAAAACATTTTCCCCTTCCTCTTGAAATGGAAGAAATCAAGGCCACCCTGCAGAAATTCGACGAGAGCCTTAAGACCCTCTTAGATCAGGTTGTAGCAGTTAAGGAAGATATTAGGAAAGTCGGAACGAGGGTAGCTACACTCGAGCAAGACCATGAAAGACGTAATCCCGCGGTGATCCAACCCGTTCCCCTGGTCCGTCCGCGCACCGAATATGAACTGAGGGAAACTTCTACTTTGCCAGATTGCGTTAAGGAACTCCAGACTTTTGAAGGGGAGCCCGGGAAATTCGTGTCCTGGATTAACAGGGCGCAAGCCATTGTCAATGATTATGAAATCATTATAGGCAAGCCCTTGTACAGGACCATCATTCTTTATATTAGACAGAAAATAAGAGGTGACGCCGATTTGGCGCTCTCTTCTTACAATGTAGAAGACGATGATTGGTCGGAAATTAAGCGGGTCCTTTCGCTTCACTACGCCGACAAGCGAGACGTCCGAACCCTTGAGTATCAATTAAGCCAATTGACACAGGCAGGTAGAACCCTAGATCAATTCTACAATGATGTCAATAATCACTTTTCCTTGATCCTAAACAAGCTAAAACAGTCAGAGCACGCGCCTAACGTGGCCAGTGCCCTGATCGAGATGTATAGGGACAAAGCACTGGATGTTTTTGTAAGAGGACTCAACGGCGATGCCTCTAAATTACTGATCATCCGGGGTCCGAAAAATTTGCCGGAGGCATATTCCTTTTGCCTAGAGCTGCAAAATGTATCGGTCAGGGGTAATGCACGAATGGAACACACAAATAAGTTCACCCCATTTTTCCAACCCCGCTACCCAACAAACGCATCACGCTATGCGCCTCCAATAGCCCCACGGTTTCCGCCTTCGTTCCAATCACCAGTGAGGGCACCGGTGGGCGCAACCTTTAATGATGGTTCATCCGGTAATTCACGGGGCTTTAATAGATTCCAGGGACCACGACCAGCCATTAAAATGGAATCAAATCGGTCTGGTCAGTCGTATCAGTCCGGCTTTGGCATACGCCGTGGAAACGACTCCGTGTATGGGTCCCAAAATACTTCATCCGGCCCGAATCCCTTCAAGAAGGCACAAAGATTGTACCACATGACGGCGGTTCCGTCTAGCGTGGTGACAATGCCTGAGGACGACACGCAAAATTCCGCTTGTCAAACTACTTACGTAGACGAAGCGGTGAGCGCCAACGACACGAGCCTCGAGTACGATGTCCCATACCATAAGGCTGACGACGAGAACGTTAGCGATGAGGTAAATTTTATGACGGACGCCTATCCAGCGTGCCATACATAGAATACGTCGCGAAGAATGGCAACAAGTTAAAGTTACTTATCGATACCGGCTCCACCCCATTACCCACTCCCTTTTACGTCGAATCTGCTGCTGACAATGTTAGAATTACGCATTGTTTAGTAGGTCGGAATACGTACTAGTACTCAAGACCCCATTCTTCCAATCCATGCTTTCAGAATTTTAAGTTGTATAAAATTCGAATAACGCAGAGATTGGTAAAAAATCAATTCACCTCCGCGAAGCACTGCTATAGGCCCTACGTTACCTAGAATGATAGTGTCGGACAACGAAAGGGGTCTCCTTTGCCCAACGGTACTAAACTACCTCCAAACATTGGAGATAGAACTATAACATACCCCTACTTAAAAGAGCGAAACCAGACTATGGTCAACATAAGGCATAATAACAATAGGACTGAACCTAGACAATATGAGTCGGGGGATAAGGTTTTCGTCGCTAATAAACAAATTAAAACTAAAGAAAAACAACGTTTCAGACCGGAGGAGGTACAAGAGAATCGCGGAGTCACAATTAAAACTAGATCAGGAAAAATTTTGCTTAAATCAGACTTGAGGAATTGAAGAGCGCTTTATGAACCTATCTATTTTTTAACATGCACATAGAATATTTTTCTATTTTTAACACAAAACATTTTAACACACACACAAAACATTTCTCTATTTTAACATACACACAAAAAACATTAAATGTAGTACATAACTAATTTAAGCATGAATACACAAATATTATACACACAAATACACAAATAATTTTAGCATGAATACACAAATATTATATACACAAATACACAAATAATTTTAGCATGAATACACAAATATTATAAGCGCGGATAGTACATACACAAGCTTTCCTTTCCTTCTCGATCAATGCCCTACAAGCCTCACAATCGTCGGTCTCACATCAGCCGCGCGCATATACTAATACGACGCACCCGTCGTACCCCTGCAACAAGGAGGAGTATGGCGCATCAACGGAATGCTCAAACTGGTTCACGTCATCGACATATCGAGGATGATGCAGCTAGTGGACGAAACTAGCCGGGATGCGGCAACCCTGCCGGATCAACGTATCAACACTATAACGAGGCATTACCTGGAGCAGGCAGCGGAAGGGATGAACAGAGTGATGAGGCCATCATCACGCAGAGCTCGAGCGGTAAACTGGCTGGGTTCAGCCTGGAAATGGATAGCAGGATCACTGGATGCAGAGGACTGGAATGCGGTACTCAACTCGGAGAAGATGATCACCGAAAGCGTTGAGCAGCAAAAATTTGGATCAACGCTCGACTATTCGACAACAGCCCACCATTCTGTTAATTGATCTGCGGGACGCAGACTTTTAGAGGGGGAGGAGTTATCACCCGGCACATTCGAGCCCCTCCCTTTGCTCAGCATTAGTCGCCCCTACCACTACGCCCTGAACTCGACCCAGACTCTTAAACCCGAATCCACAACATAAGCACAATTCCCAATATTCAAGTGCTGTGGGTTCAAGTACATCCGGCTATGTCGCAAGAGTGCAACTAAGTCACAAGTGTGCAACTATGTACGCTGACTAAAATGTTGCGGGAGAGCTGACACAAAACTATAAGTGTTACGCTGACTCTGGACACCGGATAGCTGACTCCACATCCGCCGACCCCACACACGCCGACACCACACACGCTGACACCGCATATAGAATTGGAGTGGGAGATCAGCCAATTCCGAACCGACGACCGGAGGGCCTCAACTCTGCGTAGTCAGTCTTCTCCGGACCTCTGAGCATCGAAGCTGAACTTGAACATCCTGAACCTAATCTACAGATTGTACCCTTAATATCCTACTCTCGATCTACTATCAACCAAATTGTTAAACTAAGAAGCGAATAATAAATTGTAACTACACATCGAATCATGAATGGAGTACTCATTATCAGGTGACCAACTATTGGACACCTTAACTTATATATATTTTTTTAAAGTTTCTTTTCCATAATATATTTTTGTGTATTTTTTCTGAATTAATGTCTGAATTGATTGAGGCTATGCGGCATAACAAAGTCCTCAATTCCTCGAAGCCAAGAATTGCGGGACCAACTGCCCGATACAGGTGGTGTTTCGCCGTCTTTACTGCAGCTTCCCACAGACCGCCAAAATGGGGAGAGCGTGGAGGAATAAACCGCCACTCGATAGATTCGGACGGGCAAAAATCGTGCAGAGAAGTCTGGTCATCCTGGCTGAGGAATCTTCGCTTCAACTCGATCAGCTCATTCTTATCACCCACAAAATTGGTAGCATTATCCGACCATATCTGTCTGGGTTTACGTCGCGAACAAATAAACCGTTGGTTCCCGCTCAGAAACGAATCTGTGTAAAGGTCCTTGACTAACTCCAAATGACTAACTTTCGTACTAGGCAGATGAATACGCTCACATAATATTTGATAGGGCCCTTATTCCGAGACTCCGCCTTGTAGAGAATCGGTCCGCAAAATCCACACCTGATACACACCTTCAACTCTCTCGGACGGAAGATCAGCCATGACATGCCGTAGACGACGCTTAGCGCGAAAATAGCGTATGCATTTGTTCAAAACTCTTGAAACGGTCTTCCTCCCCCCCAATAAGCCTGTATTCAGAACGGATTTTCGCCATTAGCGCCCGAGGGCCAGAGTGCAGGTTCTTCTCATGAAAGTGAGTCACTATAGCAAAGTAACGGGATGGCTTATTGGAAGAATGATCGGATGACGTCCACCAAAATCCATCGCAGAGTTCCGAAATCACCCGTCAACACGAACAAACCAGCAACATCCACAAAAGGAGCAAGCGGGCTTGAGGGTGGAATCAATCAGCGCGATTTTAGTAAGCTTATCTCTTCCTTAAACTCGGTAAGCTAGACGACGCGCAACAGCAGATGGGTTTGGCGGATCCTTCGTTCGTGACGGATGCGGTGGCAAAGTTTGTAAATGTGGCAAAGTTTGACAATGCGGCGATAATCCTGGGTGAAGTCTTAGCCAATAATGTCATTTGCAATAGCCGTTTCGGCCACAATAGCAATTCATCTTGGGGCAATCATCTTTAGAATAACGAAGAATTTAAGGGCCCTGGGACCAAAGCTGAGGGTTCGATAGATTAGTGGATAGAGCATCCTTTAACTCTACTGCCTTTAACCCTGTCAACCTCTTGACCATGTGAGCTCCTGTATGAAAGAGCAAGTTTGTCTTGAATCCAGGATAGGGCATCCGATCAGTCACACCAACAATAATAAAATCCTTTTTATGTTCCAAGATCAACAACCTTTGGCATCAGTCTTGCTAGTAACTAAGCTCCAGATAGTTCCAGCTCCGGTATTGTCTGAGTTTTTATGAGTGCTACTCAACACTTTGACCTACCAAGCCCATCGGGTCATAAAACCGAGCGGCGGAAGATAATATAGATCTCCTGGTTAGTTTGGCGGTGGGCTGAAGAGCTTCAAAGGAAAACAACAGAAGGTCAGCAGAAGGATCCCATGCTAATCCGAGAGTCTTTGTGAATGGGCTGCCATCGTCAAATTTTAAGCATGACTTCCTATCGCCTTCGGTTACTTCTTCCAAAACCTCTGGGATGTTGGATCACCATTTCATTAATTGAAATTGACCCATGTTCAAAAGGCTCGAT
Organism: Drosophila ananassae; assembly: GCF_017639315.1. NCBI lineage: Eukaryota > Metazoa > Arthropoda > Insecta > Diptera > Drosophilidae > Drosophila > Drosophila ananassae. The sequence goes on along the minus strand of NW_025319037.1, from coordinate 6,996,700 downwards.
GTGTGAGCTATTATCTCAATCGCTTCAGTCTTCGTTGGGGCACCAGATATGATGTCGTCCACATAAAAGTCCAAGAGGACAAAACGAGAGCCAACGGGAAAACCGACACCTTCATCCTTAGCCAGCTGGTGCATTGAGCAAACTGATAGAAAAGACGCTGGATTTGTGCCATAAGTCACGGTGTCGAGCTCACGTCATCATAGATAGAATCTCTCCAGAGGATACACTGCAGCAAACTATCATGCGGAACCCTTACACAGCGGTACATCTTCCAAATTTCTCCAGTCAAAGCCCCAAGGTGAGACCGAAACCGAAGCTTAGGTTGAATCACGGGACCGGACATCAGGACATCATTGAGGGAATAACCAGGGGAGGATATAGTAGCAGAACCGTCGAACACAACTCTCAGCTTAGTAGTGGAGCTGTCTTTCCTAAGGACGCAGTGATGGTTAAAGAAAATCCTGGCACTTACCTCACAATCCATGCGGCACCCGAGACATGTGACCCAGTCCAAGTATTCCTTGATGAACGACGTATATTGAGTCTTTAAATTCGGATGACGATCCATCTTGCGCTCAAGTGAATGGAACCGCCGCAAGGGCTGTGCGTAAGATTCTCCTACAGCTCCACACAGTGCTCGATTGGAAGACGAACTGAATAAGCACCTGATTCAAGACGGACGTGGTGCATGGCAAAGTGGGCCTCGGAATCGAGCTCCTCCTTAGTAGCCTGAACGATAGGCGCAGTGCAGGCAGGTAGTCTAGTCTAGAATTGGTGGAGAAGATAATCGAGGCGAGCGTCAAAATGGTTTGTAGAGTCAGTAGGAATCATCTTACATGAGGCGGCCAAACGAGGTTTTCCTGGGGTGTCACCTCCTTCAGAAACTACCCATCCTAAACGTGTCTTCTGCACAAAAGGCAGAACTTCCTCTAGCTGGATTTACCCAACTGAGACTAGATCAAAAAACAGTCTTGCTCCAATCAGCAAATCCACACGCTGAGCTCTGTGGAAGTTCGGATCAGCTGGAACCACATTGGCGGGAACCTTCGAGTTGGAGACATCTATGTTGAGGCCAAGTTGACGCTCTATGATGTGATAGGCCATAACTGCCTCAATGTACACAGAATACGTGGTTAGGCGTAACTTCAGCCAAACATTAAACGATGCTCATCCGTAGTAAATCCAGCATTTCCAGTCACAGCTACAGAGCATTTGGACCGATGAAACTGAAGTTGGTTGGCCAGCCATGATGTGATGAGATACACTTGTGAGACGGAGTCAAGTAGCGCTCGACAAGGAAGAAAAGCTCCTGATCGGCCACGGACGAGAATGTTGGCGGTTGACAAGAACACTACTTCAGCGCAGGTCCTGGGTAACAAGAGTATTAGCCGGAGGAGCCTGAGAAGTCGCAAACACAGCTTTATTGGCCGGATCCAAACCGGAAGCGGAACGAAAGTAGTGTTGTGATGTCGGTGATTGCCCGTTGGGCAGCGGGAGGAAGAGAATCCGCGGGCTAAGTGCTCAGACTTGAGGCAAACAAAGCAGAGGGCCAGACGCCGGACCTCATCGTATCGTTCCTTAACTGACAAGGCGAGGAACCTTGAGCAAGAAGCCACAGCGTGAACCGGGCTCGCACAGGGCCCACGAAGCAGGCGGAGCATTCAGGAGCATGCACGATTGATTATTAAATGGCATACGTCGGCCCGCCTGATTCGCTGGCAAATGAGGATCTAATGCCAAATCCACAGTCTCATGGGTACGGCACCTTTGATCCAGAAACTGAGCCATAGATTCTCAAGTTGGCAGGCTGTCATCACTGCTAGAGAATCTTAATACTTGGCCTTTGTGGCAGTATCCACGTCCGTAGCCTGCTGAGAAAACCTCCTATATAAATCGCTTCCGATCTCGCTATAATTTAGCTCCTCCAATTCCGCCTGCAGCGTTGTGAAACTTCCTTCTGAAGCATTGACCCGAGGGTAGTGTCGTCGGTCTGCATCGCAGCCTTGACCTTCCGATGCAGGACCTCCATTTCCTGACACGTCACCTCTGGACGTCTCCGCAGCATTCTCTCTCTATATAAAGCAGCAGATCGAGTAGCTTCAGCTCCCGACTCCATTGTGCAATTAAAATGCAACTTTGTGACAGCAAAAACAACGGCGTTTTAGTGGCACTTTTATTGCTGATAACAATAATCAACAGGAATGAAATCACGTCGGGGTTTCCAAAATGTTACGCTATTAATATTTTTGAATAGCGGGCGAATAAATAGACGATTTCACGGTTCAATTTCAATTTAAGTTCCAATATTTTATTTTTGGGGTTCAATCTAATCCTAAAACTGCAGCCGCTCAAATCAATGCCAAAAATACAAGTAAATGAAAGCTTAGCAATAGAAACTCAAAACAATGCATTTGTTTATCATTTCGTTGGCAAGAGGCGTGGCGGGGGAACGCACACAAATGCAAGATGAGCTAGTGTGCAACAGCTCCACAAAAAAGCTCACAAAAGCGCGCGCGCTATAAATACCAGTAAAGCCCAACATCAACCTTTTTGTATGTTTATATTTTATATTTATTGTTTATTATATACAATAATGCTCTTCCTCTGCTTTATCCTGGATGGATGGCCCCGCCGGCTGCCACTTCCGACTTGGGCATTCTCGTGGCACCGTCATTCGTTGGAACCGCGCATTGATCGCCTCCTTTCTGGTTCATCGGATCCGCCGGGCATCTCAGGCGCGCCGCCCCTCTCAGCATTGTTGCGCGATCCTTCCTCGCTGCTGAGCTCTACCGCTGCGCCTCCTCCGCGACCATTACTCTGGACAATTTTTCCCCGATGAGTCCATTTTGACACTGTTTGTTAAAAAAAGGCCGGCCGGTGTCCACCGCCGTGACCTGATGACCCATCCCTGTCGTGCCAAATCCTGCGAGGAAATTCCATCCTAGCACCGCACTCTCCGTCTCCCATGCATCAACAGCAGGTTCAATTTTCGTTCTTTGATACCAAAGCATACATTCATATGGAGTATCGTTCGAGTTTCCGTGTGGCTCTCATTGGCCAACTTCACCAACCTCCTCGTTGCTACTCGTTCTCCGTCTAGCCGTTGCCCCTGTGTTCATCATGGCCTTAATTTCTGATCCTCCGAGCTTGACGACCGCCGACAACTACTGATCGTCTCCTGATAAGCCTCCAACTAGCTTTGAGAGGCAGCACCTCTCGATCTCTGCCTTCCTCTCTACGGCTGAGATCGCTGCGCATTTCCTGCTCGTTGGCAGTTCTCTGTGCTCTTTAATCCCGCTGCGCCGCACATCCAGCAGACCAATATTGTGCGCTCACTCGCCCAATGGCCCATGTCACCGCACCTGTTGCATGCCTGCGCTGGGTTTTTTACATGTCCTTGCCTAGGCGTTGCAGCCCATTGCTGATTCGGCTGTTGCTGTATGATTTGACTCTGTTCCTCTGCCTGCCATCTCTGCATCCACCCTTGTCCTGGGCGGCTCTGTTGCTCTGGTGGAGCCTGGTGCGGTTCCTCTTTCCAGCGTGGTTCTGTAAAGGATTGCCTATTGAACGCCTCTCGACGCCTTCTCGAACTCCTCGGCTAGGCTTATTCTAGCGACGCACATGCGTAAGGCCTTATGAACATTTTCATGCGGGGCATGCAGTTCTCCACCAACCTTTCTATGACCTCCTTCGTGGATTTCCCTAGTAGCTTCATTAGATATTGAAGGTCCAACATGTATTCTTTAAAGGGTTCCCCTCGATGCTGCTTCCGGTGCCGAACCTGGTCCGCCACCTTCTCGAAGTAACCTATCGGGGATAAATCGTTTTCGCCGCGCCCAATTATAATTAAATATAATCAAATAAATTATAAGCAATATATCATAGTTTGGACCCAGAATTATTTATTGCGTTTTCTTATTTTGATTGATCGTAGTCCAATTTTAGTGGCGATGAACTCCAGCTGCACCGTCACAACTCGGAGTGCTATTTTAAAATGCGAGGAAAAGGGGATCCTCCAGAATTTTAAGAGGATCCAAGAAGCCCTCCAAAGGCGGACGATGCCATGTGCGCGGTGGCCAGTTGCTCGCAATATACGAAGACTTTAAGGCCATTTCTTATCGCGAGGAGTTTGAAAATTGGACATTTCAGAGATCAGCAGTGAATTACGATGGACCGTGTCTGAGCTTGTAGCGACGATGCATGACGAAATCGAGCAAGAGACGATTTAATAACCATTGGTTGATATTTCAGCGTCGTGTAAACGAAATTCTGAGCCTCAATCTCAACTGGAAAGTGGCTCAATGGCAGGGCTGCGGTGTCTTTCAGATAAAATCAATGCCTATATGTGAGCCTTTAAAAATTTGGGGACAACAGTTCAGATCGCCGGCTGCATCATTGTCTAGGCATCTATTGTCTCCTTTAAATGTTGAACCCTGCTACTCAGGCCAAGTGAGAGGAAGGCCAAATGCCTAAGGCTCCGACCTCATCCCTACTTCGGAGTCAATGTCATCCCTACTGTTCGTCCGTAGAGCGTTATGGGGCAACTACGTCAAACTTGAACTCACGGGAGTAACGGTAAGTCCCGGAGTCGTAGTCAAAGACCGTAAATAGTCTTGACTAAATTTACCTGGATTCTGCAAGGGACTGCTCGGGTTGGCCAGACGCTTGCGGTGATCAGGCTGGAGTTGATGTGCTTGAAGTCCTGGGGTGGTTTTCCTCAAGTACCGGTGGTATGGTGGTTCGGCTGATTCCTTATCGGCCGGTCCTACTGGCGGTCCGTTTCACGGGAGCAACACTCGAAGTAGGTTTAGATAGCGCGGGGTCTGCTGGTGGTCCGTTTCACGGGAGCAACACTCTAGCTAGACTGGTATGCCGCGGGGTTTCCTCGTGGTCCGTTTCACGGGAGCAACACTCGGAGTAGTTAGGTAACGCGGGGTCTACTGGCGGTCCGTTTCACGGGAGCAACACTCGAAGTAGACTTGTATGCCGCGGGTTCTACTTGTGAACCGTTTTACACAGGATCACTCGAAGTAGGTTGATTTTAAGTGCCGTGGTTCAGACACTGAGTAACGAGACGATTGACTCTGATTTCGGAACTGTCTTTATTTCAGAAGAATAACTCTTATATAAGATGCTAAATTATACATCATTAAATCTAAGAAAGGTCAAAGTTCTGGACGTGCTAAAACTAAGGTTAATGCCAGGGTCACCCACCTCTGAGTCTGCTGACTCAGGGTTTGTTTGTTCACGTACTGCTTTCCACACGCATTTCGGCTTCGCTGGTTGGTTTCGGTCAGTCGGTCATTCTTCCCGCTGATCACGCTGATTCTGCTTCCGGAGCCATCGACTAGTGCCGAGTTAGTAGGTTGGGTATTGGCTTATGCTTACATTATTAATAGGCTAGTAGGTCTGATGCTTGTATATCGTGACCTGCTGATGCATCTTGATTAGGTAGTAGCTCTTGGCACTAGGTGCCAACATTCTCCCCCCCCATTGAGGTACTCAATAATAGGGGCTGTGCGTTGTTGTTGGATCGTCTTAGTGAACCGATGTGTACCCTTGCGCTAGAAAATATTGTGTATCTTAAAACTAATTACTAAAAATCTAAAGTTACTACAAAAAAAATTTTGAATCATATGGGTGAGATCTCTACCAACGATAATTCTATCTGACCTGTTGTCTCCTTCGCCTTGTTGCGCGCCCTCGTAACCATTCTCCTTGGGCATCCCATGAAGTACTACACCTTTTTTCTGGTTGGTCAGTGCGCATACAGGACTCTTGGTCCTCTCTTGACCTTGCTTCTTGCTCACTTTCGGATATGCATGTTACCCATGCCAGATAGGAGGTGACTTCTATTCCTTGAATTTCCTTGGTTACTGGCCCTTGCACTTTGTGCTCTTCAGTTGTGAGTTGACAATCTTGGGCTTGTGGATTGGGGTCCGTCTGCGGCTCTCCTTGTTGATCTTGTCGTGGCTCGTTGGCTTCTTGTTGATCCGCAATGAGTGGAGAACTATGTACTCTTCCGGATTTTACTATTTGTCCCTTGCCGATGCAATCAAGCTTTGTCGTGGCTCGTTAGCTTCCGTTGTCCAAGCCGTCGTATTACCGACGACTTGTTCTGCCTTGCTATTAGGAGCTGATTCCGGTCGCACTGGCCCCATCACAATCCATCCAAGCGCGGTATTTTTTAGTAGTGGTTGTCCTTCTCCCAAATATGTCTGTTGTGACCTCATAAGCTGGGAGATGATTTCGGCGTCCAACAACAGATCAATATTCTGGGGCTGCGTAAATTCAGGATCGGCTAAGCGCAACTGAGGTGAGATATTTCTTGGCGCTTGAATAGGGTGGGATGGTTGATTGGGCATTATTTCCGGTAGTACAACGACGTTGATTTGATCTTCGAAGTCAGTGGTTAATGATGATAGGGTCACCACAGCCTTTTTTCGTAATCTTGTTGTTGTTCCTCCCAGTGCAGCGATGTTCAGGGTTGATGGCTCCAATTGTAGTCCCAGTGTGTCAGCCATCCTTCTGGTGATTATGTTAATCTGTGATCCAGAATCTAGGAGTGTGCGGCATTGCTGATGGGTTCCGGCTGGGCCATGTATTGCCACTTGGGCGGTTGGTAACAGAACGGTGGGCTTATCTGTAAGCAGGGCTGTGGCTGAACACACCCATCGTGATGAACTGGATCGAAGTGGAGCAGCCGACGTATTTTTCTGCATTGTTACTTGACTGGTTGCCTGACGCTCAAGGTTTTCTAACATTTCCTTTAGAGATTGTCGATTGGTTGGATCGGTGACGGCTAGTTCTAGAGCTGACAGCGTGTGTGGATCCAATCTTTCCTCAATGATGTGTATCAAGATTGGGTCCCAGTTGTCTGTTGACACTTTGAGTGCGTCGAGAGTGGCGACCGTTCGGAGCACGGTATCATGTAAGCTGCGCAGCTGGTCCGCTGATCCATTTGTTCTGGGGTGTCCGAAAAGCTCTTGAATCGCGGATTTAATCAACAGCCGTTCATTGTGGTATCGATTCTTTAGTCGTTGCCATGCATCCTGGTAACTGGTCTGTCCGCCAATCGACGTTGCGGTTAGGTTTTGTGCTTCACCTGTTACATGATTCTCCAAATGATGGAATTTTACTGCATCACTGTAGTCTTGATCGTGGATGCATTCCGTAAAAATTTCGTAGAATCGTAGCCAATGCCGGTAGTCTCCGTCAAACTTTGGAATTTCTACTGGTGGTATTACAAACGGAGGTGCAATCGCGAGTTTTTGTGTTGATGCTGAAGTTGATTGCGATTCTTCGCTCAAAAACGAAAAGTATTTTGCTCGTACAACCTGAAATCTGTCATTGGTGTGTCCATCATATTTTATGGCTGGTTCCAGGTCGATGAGATCATGGTATCCCGTGACGATTTCCTTCCATAGCTCCTTCATGTGTTGTCTGACGTGTGTGGACACTTCCCGTCCTTCGGTGCGGTTGCACAGCAAGTCTTCCATATCGTCTAACCGTCCTTCATGTCTTCGTTTTAATGATGTTAATCGAAGGTCTTCTCCTTCGTTTCCTCGTGATGATTGTGCCTTTGGCTCGAGATTTTCGCCTGTTTTCCGGGGCCTTTGTGACGGGCCTGACACTGATGGAATTCCATCCGAAAATATTGCTTCATATTTTTTCACAAGCTCTTCTAGCGCTTTGGCCTTTGTGAAATACTCATTCTCAGGACTTAGTGCTAGCTCCTGGAGCTTGGCATCATTTTTTTGAAACTGGGTCCATGAGTGAGTGAGCTGTCTGAGTTTCTCTTCGATGTATCCTCCCTTGAGTTTACGCTCTGCGGAGTCCTTAGTGAAGTTTCTTATTAGCCTTTGAATGACTATGTTGCTTTCAATTTGCTCATCAATGAGCATTTGGATTACGGGGTCTGATTCTGATCCCATTGTTGCAATGTATCTCTCCTCTCTCCTCTCTCCCTTTGATCTCCTAAAGGATCACGTCGGGGTCACCAAATGTTCGTCCGAAGAGCGTTATGCGGCAACTACGTCAAACTTGAACTCACGGGAGTAACGGTAGGTCCCGGAGTCGTAGTCAAAGACCGTAAATAGTCTTGACTAAATTTACCTGGATTCTGCAAGGGACTGCTCGGGTTGGCCAGACGCTTGCGGTGATCAGGCTGGAGTTGATGTGCTTGAAGTCCTGGGGTGGTTTTCCTCAAGTACCGGTGGTATGGTGGTTCGGCTGATTCCTTATCGGCCGGTCCTACTGGCGGTCCGTTTCACGGGAGCAACACTCGAAGTAGGTTTAGATAGCGCGGGGTCTGCTGGTGGTCCGTTTCACGGGAGCAACACTCTAGCTAGACTGGTATGCCGCGGGGTTTCCTCGTGGTCCGTTTCACGGGAGCAACACTCGGAGTAGTTAGGCAACGCGGGGTCTACTGGCGGTCCGTTTCACGGGAGCAACACTCGAAGTAGACTGGTATGCCGCGGGTTCTACTTGTGAACCGTTTTACACAGGATCACTCGAAGTAGGTTGATTTTAAGTGCCGTGGTTCAGACACTAAGTAACGAGACGATTGACTCTGATTTCGGAACTGTCTTTATTTCAGAAGAATAACTCTTATATAAGATGCTAAATTATACATCATTAAATCTAAGAAAGGTCAAAGTTCTGGACGTGCTAAAACTAAGGTTAATGCCAGGGTCACCCACCTCTGAGTCTGCTGACTCAGGGTTTGTTTGTTCACGTACTGCTTTCCACACGCATTTCGGCTTCGCTGGCTGGTTTCGGTCAGTCGGTCATTCTTCCCGCTGATCACGCTGATTCTGCTTTTGGAGCCATCGACTAGTGCCGAGCTAGTAGGTTGGGTATTGGCTTATGCTTACATTATTAATAGGCTAGTTGGTCTGATGCTTGTATATCGTGACCTGCTGATGCATCTTGATTAGGTAGTAGGTGCCAACACCTACTTTGAAGGCTCATATGACCATGGACGCTTACGCGCCGGGCACTCAGAATACTGTATAACTGTAATAATAACTGCAGATCGTCTTTTATTATCCTGAAACCTATTATTCCTGAATATTATGCGGAGGGTGGTCTCATGTAGTGTCTGCAAGCCCCAGATTTCTGTTAACCCGATGCGTCGGAGTTTTCTCTGAGGACAGCTATCTGCAGTGCATTCTTTGGCGGAATTGTACCCAGGGTGAGTTGCAAGTGTTTAAACTGGATATTGCCACTTATAGGACAAAGCCGGCCTCATTTTTAACAGTTCGAGCAATGTATAAGTTGCCAGAGGATAAGCTGATGATCTAATTTTTGGGAGGTGGCTCTATAGATGAGGCTGTAAACATAATGCAGGAAACTTTGGGAATCCTCGCCAAAGGTTGAGAACTTTTCCGAAATGCTGTCTGGATCACCGAAAGAAGATCGGGAATCGTTCCTTAGGTTTGATGACGCCACCAATTTTACGAAGACTCTAGGACTCGCTTGGAATCCTGCTACTGATCGCTTGTTTTTTTCGTTTGAAGAGCTTCAGTAAACCTCAAAGGCCATTAGGATGCGCCTTTCTTCAATCGCCTGGCTGTATAATCCGATACGACTTGTTGGGACTGTCATTACAAAGGAAAAGATCTTCCTCCAGAAGCTATGCCGTGAGAAGTTGTCCTGGCATGAAAGTCTTCCTCAAGCTTTTCACTCCTATTGGGGGATGATTTGTTGCAGCTTCCCCATGGTGAAGCGTCCATCTAATTCCCTATATGGTCACTATCATCTCAGCCTGAAGGGGATATTCATGGATTTTGTGACGCCAGCATCGAGGCGTATGGTGCGTGCAATTATGTCGTACCGACGGGTACAAGGTTAGAGAGTCATTTGCTCTACTCAAAGTCCCGAGTTGAAAATTGTTACGGGGCCGTAACTAAAGTTATTTGGATTTGAGTTAGAGTTTGCAGTTGGCTCGGCTTATGTCGGAGATACAGGGTGCGCCATCTCAATGTGGTCAATGGAAACCTTGAATAACTTTGACAGATCTCAACCGATGGCGGACAGAATAAGCGTTTTGTAAAGGTAATTCCAATACAATTTTAGCCATGAGTCGCTTTAAGCCCAAAGAACGCGTGGAAATAGTTACAATGTACATTAAATGCGTGCAACACAGCGTGCGTATCGTAAAAAGTATCGAAGCCGTGCTGCGCCTAAAAGATTTGACTGCACCAGACTTTTTCTTGTGGGGCTTTTTGAAAAGCAAAGTGTACGCGAACAAACCGAAGACTTTGGACGAGCTGAAAAACAACATTCGAGCCGAAATCGCTGCGATATCGCCCGAGATGCTGGCAAATGTCATGCAAAATGCCAAAAAAAGAACGCAATTTTGATTGCGCAATAATGGTGGTCATTTGATCGACGTCGTTTTTTGAACATAGCTGGAACAAATTGTAAAGCTTTGAATTTGATAATAAAAAAAGTTTTTCCAAAATTCATTGAAAATTGTTCAAGTTATTCAACATTTCCATTGACCACATTGAGATGGCGCACCCTGTAGCTCATGAAGGTTAACGCTGGAAAGTATTTCTGCTGGTGCGATGCTGTGTGGCGCTGTCCTGGATTTGGAAGGATCCCGTTCGTTTTAATGATTTCGTCGTCAATCGGGCTTCGACAATCCAAAAGTTGACCAGAACAATGGAATGACATTATTTTCCTAAGTCTTTAAACCCGGCCGACATCCTGTCGCTTGGTGCTTTTCCCAAGGAGTTAATTGATGATAGCTTGTGGTCTCATGGTCCTCCGCTTCTTCTTTGACCTCAAGATCAGTGGCCAGCGGCGGTTCCATCTGAAAGACCCACTTTGGAGGTGAGGGTGTCATGGGCACTGGGTGCCTGAAGGCGCTTCAGAATGGAAGGGGAATCTCGTCATGCAGCATATTTGTCTCGTCCAAATTGTCACCATCATTGCCTAGAAGCCATTCAGTCACCATGGCTATAATTGTGGATTTCCATTTGCGGAATCTGCACATGGGGCCTAGTGCTCTGATAGCTATTATTCGATCCCAACACAGGGGAATCGGGGGAAGGAAAACCAGGACAAAGCCATTGCACAAATATATCCGATGCTTCCACAACAAGCTGGAGCATATAATGGATGACCTTCCGGAGCAAAGAGTCAAAGGTTGCCAGCTCTTTCGAGTTACTGATGTGGATTTTTGCGGCCTATTTTATTATACCCCAGAAATTCACAATAAGGCTCCCGTATAAAGTTATGGGAGTGTTTTCATGTGTTTTACTACCAAAGCCGCTACGTGAGTGTTTTCGTGTGTTTTACTACCAAAGCCGTCCGCCTGGAGCTTGCGAAGGATCTATCCCCATCTGTTTTCTTGCATAGCTTTAAAATGGTTAATATGCACCCATCGAAAGTCGCAGCATATTTGGTCTGACAACGTAACAAATTTAGTTGGAACTAAAAACGGGCTAAAGGAGATAGTCTAACTCTTCATAAGCGATGAGCATTAACGAGCGCTGCTGGAATTTTGCATCTTTGAGTTTGCATCTATCGAGTCAAAGCCGCAAGGCCTCATTTTTACCGGGCTGTTGGATCATAAGTTCTTGGATTTAATGAGCTGCAACCTTTTCTGGGTCGCATTGGTGCTGACCAACTCACGGTCTTTGTTGTAATTTCTGAAGATCATGCAGACCTTGATGTCCTAACGCCAGCCCAATTTTCGTCTGCTGGTCCGTCATTCAATTTCATCCAGCTCGATGTCACAAAGCTGAATTTCAACCGTATAGATAGCTGGCAGCGTGTGTCTTTACTACAGCAGTCTTTTTGTTGCCGATGGAAGGAGGAGCTCAGCAGCTCTAGTGGCGGGCGCTCTAAGTGGCGGGCGTCCGACTCTGCCTTGGCAATGTGGCGCTAGTCAAGGACGAGAACCTACCTCCCTGAACCGCATCTGGAACCGCGCAGGGTCTTGGCTCTGCCTAGTGCCCCTTAAGGATGAAGTTAAAGGACATTAAAGGACATTGGGGGAGGCTATCGAGTAAGGCTGCAGGTATTGAATAGAATTATTATTAAAATAAAATAACTACTCTTATTTTCATGTATCTTATCGTTATTGACATAGCTTGCAAATAACTGTTAACCGATTCGAGCGGTCTCAAAATAAGTGTTTGTCACTGAGACTTTGAGCAAAAAGTCTGAGAGCAACCGATTGAGTTGCTCGTATACAAATTTTGCTCGCGCTCAGTCGAAAAACACTTTTTTCTGTTTTCGTTTGGTCTGCTTATTCTCGGTCCGTTTGCTTGCGTTCGACGATTCAAAAAGTCTTTTGTGCATGTATGTGTGTATGTGAAGTTTAGTGGGCTCAACTTGTCAATTTGCTTTGTAAATCTCTCCTGTAAACAGTGATTCATCAAATTTATTGAAAATGGGACGAGAACTTAATAAAAAAGTGCATCAATTTTTTATATTTAACAAAATGGACAACAACGTTGTCCAAAGTTTAGTTGTTAGGCTTAACTCAAAATAAATGAATTTAAAAGGAAACTATTCATTTTTTAATTAAAATAATCAATATATTAGTTTGAAATTGGAAAATTCACGTTTAAAATTTTAATAAGTTTTTTCGACAAATTTCATGTACCATGTACCACTGTGCAGCGAAACGAAAACAAATTATTGAAAAGACTTTTTGCGCTGACTTTTTCGGTCTTTTACTGAGTCTCTCTGTTCGAGTGTCACTCAAATCTCTGTTTTAGGCGGGCTTTTACTCTCGCCCCTTACCTCATTGCATACACATTGTTATGTTGTGAATAGATTTTAATAAGTAGACGAGTTTCAGTTTAATTTTCTATATTTATGCTGGCGGTTTGGCCCAACACGCATCATAATTTGGATCTGCTGTGTATCTCTCCATTTTTACATTCACGTCTAATAAGCAATATTATAAGGTTTTAATTAATAACTTGTGTGTTATTATTTGGCACGTCAATGAAAAATATCAATGACCAATCAATGATCATTAAAATATTTAAACCGACGGCTGAACCAGTAAGCTTTAGCAAAACTTGCACTTGATTTTATTTTTTTCTCATCATATAAAGATGATCTCAGGCACATAAAAGTGTCTTAAAAAAATGTTCCGGTCAGAGAAAAGTTGAGTAAAATTTGTTCCTCTAACGACAGCTCTGCCAAAATAGGCAGTGCAGTCGGACGTACAAAAACAGAGATTATTATTTTTATTCATTCTCAGAAAAATAAAAATTTGTTCAGTCAGTAAAAAACAAATTTCCTGTTCCACAGATTTGAAAAGTACTTTCCAGCTTACAATCTGTTTGAAAAAATTGAATAAAAATCTAGTCTTTTATAACTTTTTAATCTAATTTATCTTCATGGTCACGTGACAAGACAGGTGTTGTTTGAGCAATTATTTTCGAAAGTGTTTTGTGTCGTGGAAATTCAGCGCAATATGTACTGATGGAGCAGCTGTCATAACAGGCTTAAGGGCCTTGTGAGCATTCGCGCGGTTCCCACTGCATACGTACAGCCCACCTCCCGACCAACCGACCGAGGGACGCTGCCGCGTGATGTACGGCTCGAATCGCGGGAATAGATCCGAAATAGTTAAGCGAAAAGTAGGAGAAAGATATCACAAGGAAGAGTTTTGCACAAATAAGGCGGTTAATATAAGCGATTTAAGATTGTTAGTAGAGCAAAGTGACACATAATACCCTGAACGGATCATGTTGGGCATATGTCGAACTACAATGGCTGAGGACTAGAGGACTAAAGTTTCTAGTCCTTCTACTAGGAACGTTAAAATTTAAGCGTGTTAGTAAATGCTGGCTGTCTATATTTCCATAAATAAGATTATATAGAAACATGACACCCAGCATCGTTCTACGGTTTGTTAATGATGGAAAGTTGATTAGTAAAAGTTTACTACGATAAGAGGGGAGGTAAAGATTTGCATCCCAATTAAGTCCCCTAAGAGCAAAAGTAAGGAAGTTTGTTTGTACAGATTCAATGTTATCTTGGTGTACTCCGTATTGAGGACTCCAGACACACAATCCATACTCAAGAATCGGACGGACCAGTGAAGTATATAACGTTTTAGTTCTGTACGGGTCTTTAAATTCTTTTGACCAAATTTTTAATAATACTAAGCACACCCATAGCTTTATTAACCATGGTAGATATATGGTCGGTAAATTTAAGTCTCAAATCTAATAGGACACCTAGATCGTTAACCTGAGTTAATCGTTCTAAGGCGTTCCCATAGGGAAAGTACATAGCCTGGTGAGGACTAGATCGGTAAAAAGATATCAGTTTACATTTCGATCCATTAAGCTTTAGGTTAGTTGCTAAACACCAATTTTGAAGTTTATCCAAATCGGATTGAAGTCTAGACTGGGCGCTAGTAAATTTATACTGTAGGCAAAGCTTAACGTCATCAGCGTGCATGACGTACAAGTGAATTAGTTAAAACAAGGGGCAAGTCGTTAATAAACAGTGTAACAAGTAGGGGTCCAAGATGGCTTTCTTGGGGCACCCCAGATGTGGCGCGGACTAAACGCGAGGTAACATCTTTAAAGAAAACACGTTGGGTTCTCCCTGATAAGTAGCTCGAAATCCACATAAGAAGATCAGTTGGGAATCCCAAAAGACTGAGTTTACTTATAAGAAGCGAATGGTTAACAGAGTCAAATGCTTTACTGAAGTCAGTGTAAATGACGTCTGTTTGTAAGCCATTCCGGAAGCAAGTCCGGATAAAAGATGTTAGCTTCAATAAGTTGGTAGTAGTGGAGCGGCGCTTCATGAAACCATGCTGGCACGAAGTTATTATAGAACTACATAGGTGTTGCAAACGTGGAGTGATAAGTTTTTCAAAAAGCTTAAGAATTGCTGACAATTTAGAGATGCCTCTATAATTTGCAGCGTCGGATTTTTTCGTTTTTTTATGCAGCGGAATGATAAAGGATTCCTTCCACATAAGGGGAAAGATCGAAGATTAAAGAGATTAAAGATTAAAGAGTTCAACGAGCGGTTTGCACAGAGCCTCGGCGCATTTCTTCAGAACACAGCCTGGTAGTCCATCAGGGCCTGGCGAATACACGGGCTTAACCTTAAGAAGATCCGATAACACACCACTTTGATCGAAAGATGGGCCAAATATAAGATTGGCTGATTGGATATTATACGTGTAAGACTGAACTGATGCTAGGTGAATACGTAGTTTGAAAAAACTATGCAAAGAGATCGGCCATTGCCTGATCAGTGTTCGCATAAGAGTTCTCAAACGTAAGCAGTGCGGGAAAAGATACATGTTTACGCTTAGAGTTTACAAAGTTATAAAACTGCTTCGGATCCTGAGTAAACGGAATCCTGCAGCGGCGAATATAACTCCTATAACATTCTGCGCTATGCACGGTAAAATTGGACCGAGCTACTAAGTATCTTGAATAACTAACTGTACAGCCAGATAATCTATGTTTATTTAAAAGTCTACTCACACTATTCTTTAAACTTTGTATACCTTGAATACCAAAGCGGATTGGTTGCAGCGGACGGATATTTCCACGCACGCAAGCGTCGAAAAATGAGTTTAAAGTTAAAATGAGTTTAGATTTAAGTGTAGACTTAAGGTCAATTAAGGAGTTGTTTTCGATTGAAAGCTCAAGAGTGGGATGATATGGATCCTCAAGGTCAGAAAGGGGCAAAGTTCTGGAAAGAGTAATTCCATCAGGATCAGAAACGAAACATAAGTCCAACAGCCGACCTAAAGAATTTCTAACGTGGTTAATTTGCCCGAGTGACATGTCAAACATGCCCTCAGGAAAGTCGTGGTGGGAGTTAAGCTGTAAAGGCGGTGAATTTTCAACATTTGACCACATATGTTCTGGGATGTTAAAGTCACACAGAGCTATCAGCTGGTCACCATCAGACAGACGATCAAAAACCAAACGAATAGCGGACAAATGTTGCTAGTATGTTGGCGGTTCGGACGAAGGTGGTATGTAAGAACAGGTAACATACAAAGATTGATCGGACAAAGTGATTTTAATGCAAAAAAATCCAATGTCACCAAACTCTTGTGATTTTACCTCTTTAGAAGCGAATTTGAAGTCTACAGAGATTAACACTCCTCCTCCCCTTCGCACATCTAAAAGTGGTGTACCTACTAGGAAAAACTTCGGAGCTTAAGATCTTCGGCTTTAATCAAGTTTCTGTAAATACAATAATGTTAGATGCAAAGAAAGAACTATCAGAATACAGTTTGGGAAATTTACTACGTAACCCTCTAGTATTCTGATAGGTAAGTGTTAGTGAAGACATTCGTTTTTTGAAACTGAGGAAGATGAGATGGAAGGTCGTAACATGTGGGAGTTTTACACCCACAGGTTTGGTTATTTTTTTTTCACCGTACTTGGCTGATGTTCTTGGACGAAAATGTTCTCTGGCCAAAAGCTGGTGGAACAAATCGTCTTGAACATCTGCAAGGGCACACGTATTTTTAAAGATGACGTGTGCCTGGTGTATGAATATGTCGGGAAATGTTGGTCGTTTTTCTCAGTCATTTTCTATTTTGCACACGCAGCGAGTCGCAATGATATTCTTCCTTATGACCTTTCACTTCCGATGGCTGTTCTCGATTGCCTTCCCATTTCACTTCCTTCCTTCCATCATTGCGCCACGCTCAGCAGGGCTTTACTCTCTTTCCCTACCGCGCTCTTATTCTAACAAGCTTCTCTCTCTTTATTTTCAATGCTCATTTATTTCCTTTTGTACCATTCACTTAACTTATAATTAATCAGTAAATATTATTTGAATTAAATCTATCTTATCTCCGACACGGCCTTCCTGACTATAACACGTCCTCGTGTTGCTTTGCATAGTACAAGATTTATCAGAACACATCATTGTCAATATTTTATATTACTTAGCTTATCCCTATGATTACAAACTTCAAAACAAAATCAATTGCACTTCTTGTGCCTTCAAGCGTTAGTTTGACGGGATAACACTTCTCAAATTCTCTAGAGTACAAGCTCTCTTCCGTACAAACCCAACCACTTGGATATCCATCAGAGATTAGCTTAGCAGGATAACTTTCTTTTCTTTCGCATATCTTAGAGTACACGCTCTCTTTCGCTCAAGCTCAATCATCTGGTTACCAATTCACTTATCATCAAATCATAATTTTAGCAGGCTTCTCTCATACAAATCAGAGTACTACGCTCTCTTCTGCATAAAATTTCTCCCTCGCACCCCTCTTGGGTCACAGATCTCTTGCTTGCACGCACTACTTTTTGCCGTCGTCAAGCATTTCTTCAAATTCCAAGGTCTCTCGATCTTTAGGCACACTACGCACACTATCATGCGGGTATTTATACACCCTTCTAGTTGTCAATGATTTTAACAAATATCGGTCACCATCTAACAATTGTACAATTTCGAATGGTCCCTTAAACTTTGGATCCAACTTCGTTTGGTGCCGCTCTTCGCTTTTCAGCAATACATGATCGCCAATTTTATGCCTTACTACCTGAGCATGCTTTTTATTTACTCTTGCCTTATCATACTGAGCATTCTTACTTATGCCTTCCTTAGCTTCCTTCCTAGCCTTATTTAGATCTACACGCTCTTCCTCATTTACAGTGAGCATTCCCAAGGGTCTCGCTTCTTTGCCAATCATCAGCTCTAATGGACTATGGTTAGTTACCCGGTTCATGGTACAGTTTATTGCCAATTGTACTTCGCCCAATGCTTCTTGCCATGTTCGCTCACTTGTCTCTACAGCCGTTAGCATGCCCTTTAGCACACTCATAACGCGCTCGACCTGGCCATTTGCCCTACTGGCACCCGTTGCTACTACATGAAGGTCAATTTTGTTATTGGAACAGAATTTTCGAAATTCGCTACTCGTGAAGCATCTACCTTGGTCCGCTATAATTCTGTTAGGAACACCAAATACTGATATCGCAGACTTTACTGACTGTATGCAGTTCACCGTGTCCAAGTTCCACGTGTGGTACAGGTAAACAAATTTGGTGAAGGCATCAATTTGAACTATTACGTATTCCTTCTCGTCCTTTTTTCCGCTCAATTTCCCACTAATATCAATGTGCACCGTATGCCATGGTATCTCTACTTTGGGAATGGGATGTAACTCCGATTGTATTTTACCTGACACCGATTTTGACAATTTACATGTCTCACAATTTTCTACAAATCTTCGCACGTATTTTGACATTCCATCAAACCAATATTGCTCGTAAATCTTATCTAGGGTTTTTTGCCACCCCAAGTGCATTACAGCTTCGTGAACATGATTAACCACCGACCACCTGAATGCCCTGGGTACGACTGGCAAGCATCGTGTCTTCCCATTTCTTTGAATTTTACGATGCAGCAAACTATTCCTGATTTCATAAGAATTAGCTGTTTCTTTCTGCATTTCATCACTATTTAACTCGGTCATGATTTGCGATATGTCTTGATCACGCTTCTGTTCGGATATAAGCCAGTTGTGGGTTATAGTTGCCAAGTCAACTCGTACCTCCACTACCTTACTCAAACTTTCCTGCTCTACTATGGTGACGGGATTCCTAGACAAGCAGTCAACGTGAGCCATTTGGCTCCCTTTTTTATATTCCACCTGGAATTCGTATGACTGCAGAAATGACCACCAACGATGAACTCGCGGCGTCAATGCCGCTTTCTTTTGACTTGCACTAACAGAATTACAGTCCGTATATACTGTGAACTTTCTGCCGCTTAAATAATGTCGGAAATTTCTAATCGCATTATACACCGCCAATGTCTCGAGTTCATACGAATTATATTTTGACTCGGATATTGTGGTGCATTTACTGTAATACTCAACTACACGGCGCTGACCATCTACCATGTGCAATAGCATAGCGCCATACCCATTGGCGCTAGCATCCGTATGCAGCTCTATTGGTAAATTTGGATCGAATATGATCAAAACGGGATCACTAGTTAGCACCTTAATAATTTTTTTTCGTATTTCCTCATGCTTTTCGCTCCACTCAAATTCGTTTATTTTTGATGTTAGCAGATAAAGAGGCTTCATTACTTCTGAGAAATGTGGGACAAATTTCCTAAAGTAAGATGCTAAACCTATGAACTGTCTAGTTTGTGTGACTGATTCTGGTTTGGGAAGTTGGGTTAGTGCTTGTATTTTTCGAGGATTGGGTTTTAGCTCGCCATCTCTTATAAGAAAACCTAAGTACTCTATCTCCGTTTGCAGAAATTTGCATTTTTTAATGTTAAAGGAAAAGCCTGACTTGGATAATACGCTTAGAACTGTTTCCAATATGTCAAATGCTTCCTCTATAGTACTAGAAACAATTAATACGTCATCGATATAGACTACTGCATATTTATTAACCAAATCCCCTAAAGCTCGAACTATGGCACGTTGAAAGACTGACGCAGCGTTTTTGAGGCCAAAGGGCATAGCTAAAAATTCATATTGACCCTCTGGTGTCACGAATGCAGTTCGCTCAACCGAATCAGGGTGAATTGGCACCTGATAGAAGCCACTGGCCATGTCTAGGCTAGAGAAATATTTACCGCCTTGCAGGCGATCTATTTGGTCTGATATTAATGGCAAGGGGTATCTATCTGACACAGTATTTGCGTTGAGTTCTTGATAATCTATGCACAGTCTGTCACTGCAGTCCTTCTTTTTTACAAGTAACATTGGACTAGAGAAAGGGGAGCTACTTGGTCTAATTACGTTGCATTCTAGCATTTGCTGAATCTTTTCTCTTACTATTTCTTTCTTACTCCCGCTAAGACGATATGGTCGTCTCTGTACTGTTTTGTTTACATCCACTAAACGTATTTCTAAAGAACCTGTAGTAACACGTCTATTTGGAATGCCATCAATGAGAAATTTGGAATATTTGGCCAGTATGTCGTTTAATTTTAACTTATCACTATTACTTAGCTCCAAATTAACATTACTTGTATGATCTATCTCGTTTACATTTTTATCATTATTTAAAGACAATACGGTTTGAATTGTTGATCTCTCTCGTACCATCGTTGTTCTGTTGTTGCTTTCGCCATGTCTAGTCTCGTTTCGTTCTTCTGTTCTCCTCTTGCGACACTCCATTGCCTTATGTCCAAGTTTTCCGCAATTATGGCATCTAATCGGCGTCTGCATTTTGAATCTCTTCCTCTCGGGTCCCTCTGATGCAGAAAATTCTAAATTTCTGCTGAACGTGTGCGCCTTGAGTTGTTGTTGCAGTTCAGCACGTGTTTTTATGTTTGTGATGAACGCTACACGCTGCAGTCTGGGGTCGATTTTGGATGCATGAGCCAAGACTAGGGATATAGCGATCTCCTCATGGGTCATTGATTTCCACTTGGTCAATAACGATGTAATTAGTCGGCTGGAATACACCGAGAGGCATTCATTTGCATTAGGACGTCCCTTGAGCATGTTGAGCAACACTGCTGCCGGCGTCTCGTTGCCTTCGTAACGTTCCATGAACAAATCTCTGAATTGCGACCAGCTCATTCCGGGAAAACAAATTTGCGAAAGCCACTGCGATGCACTACCGAGTAGCGATTTGCTGAGCGTCATCACCAAGGATGCACCTTCTCGTGGATGTTCACTTAAAATCATATCCGCCGTTTTGCACCATGCTGCCGCGTCGGCTTCTGCAGCTTCGGGGTTGAATATCGGTAACATCGCGGATGCGGCGCGCGTGTCAGGTTGCGGCGTTGCTTTTAATAGTTCGGTTATCACTCTATTTTGCGATTCTAATAGTCTGCGCCAGCTATCTTCCGAGTTATCTTGTAGGGGCGGTGATCCCACTTCTGATGTCGGGAAATGTTGGTCGTTTTTCTCAGTTATTTTCTATTTTGCACACGCAGCGAGTCGCAATGATATTCTTCCTTATGACCTTTCACTTCCGATGGCTGTTCTCGATTGCCTTCCCATTCCACTTCCTTCCTTCCATCATTGCGCCACGCTCAGCAGGGCTTTACTCTCTTTCCCTACTGCGCTCTTACTCTAATAAGCTTCTCTCTCTTCATTTTCAATGCTCATTTATTTCCTTTTGTACCATACACTTAACTTATAATTAATCAGTAAATATTATTTGAATTAAATCTATCTTATCTCCGACAAATATTTAAATTTTGTAATGTCCACCACCTTTATGTCTACTTTTGTTTTGGCTTTGATGTAAGCCGAGATATCAATCTCAGAAGTATCAGGGGCAAGCCGGGAAACAAAAATGTGTTTCGATGGTGGGATCATCTGCAAGGGTTTTGGTGCTGCCGTAACTAATAATGCGGCATCAGCACGTACCAGGGGTCCGGACGGTTGATTACCCTGTTTGGTGACTGTAACGGGGGTTTGAATTTTTGGGTCTGGATCACTTGAAGCGATGCCACAGTGGACATATCGGACAATTGCTCATTAATTCTGAGATATTAGGAAGCCGAATTTTTCTCAGGAGCGCACAGAGTTGGTCATTGATTTTATGAAAACCACTAATCAACTCCTTGAATCCGCTTTTGGTCTGCCAGACCAGACCTACGTGAGATTGCATCCGAAACTGAGGCCGTGAACCCGGCCCACTTAGCGTGTAAAACGTTTTCACAAAGCCAGCAGTGGATGGTAGGCTGGGAAGTCGAGATAGTCTTATTACAAGACTTCAACGCACAGACCAATTTAAATTCCATAATTATTAAAAGTTTAAATAATTAATTTATTAACAATTATTAAAAATTCAATAATTAATTTATTAATAATATTGATGAACCTTGTACCACTGTAAAGGGAGAGATTGAAGAGAGCAGTTAGTGCGAGTTAGTAAAACGCAAAGAATAGAGATAAGAATCTCTATTGAGCGAGAAATAGGAGCAATAGAATAGAAGCAACACCGTAAGATATGAAGAAGCAGAGCAGGGCTATGTTTGGAAGAAAAATTAATAAAATCATTATTTGACCTCCAAATATATCACTGCACACGCTAAGCGATACGGATCTATGAATTGCAATTTGTTTATTATTTTTATTTTTTTATGTGAATAGAAATAAACACCGATAATAAGAAAATTTTATGAAAACGCAGTGCGCACAAAAAAGCACGTCCGTCCGCTTTGAGATAAAGAGAGGAATTTGAGCATTCTTGAAAAGAATAAAATATATTGCCTATCATTCCAATGTTTGATCTAACAAGAACCCTATAAAGCCATTAGCTTTTTGATAACGGTCGAATTAAACAGTTTCAAGTACAATTAATGGTTTCAGGTTAACCACAAAATTAGCGTAGCGGCCAGTTAAACTCAATTCCAAAAAAAAAGTGAAGAGCTAAGAGCTTGTGCACAGTAGCTTTATCAAAGAAAGACAGTCAAGAATAAATGTTGATAACAAGTCGCTGCAGCTAAACATATTACGATTTTATCGGTACTTAATCGGTATTGCTGGTGACTGTGTTAAGTCATAAAAATTTAATAGTAAATCACAAAAGACACAAAGAAAATATAGGTCATAGCTTATATAAAGAACCAAACACAACACCAACAACAAACTGACACGGCAGCAAGAACTGCTGACACGCAATCGACAAAATATTATTACAGGATCCACACTTTTGAACTGTTAATTTATCATTTTTACATTTTGCTATACATTCATTTGGCCCAGGATCGCCAACCGAACCAAAAGGGGTTCAGTTTCTTCGACCATTCTTGGTAGCGAATCGGATCGCATCCAGCTAGAAATTGGGCAGGAGATCTCGAAATGCATCCGGAATTATAAAATGGATGGGCCGAATCGAAAATTAAAGGCATCATATGTTTCTTTTAAACGAAACTGTCCATTATCGAAGAAGCTTGGAAAAGATTCGTTGAAAATTATGGAAAAATTCATGGAGCGGCCAGGACCGAAAGCTATATCAATAACGGGAAGAGTTTGTCTGAAATCACCTGAAAGGAGTAACAGAGAGGCGCCAAATATTTTATCATTGTTTTTTCTATCCCTCAATGTCCTATCCAATGCCTCAAGCGAATGTTTATGAGCCATAGTGCATTCATCCCAAATAATTATTTTACATTGTTTCAGCACTATTGTCATAGACGATTGTTTATGTTGCACAATGCATCTGGATTATTTTGAATGTTCATTGGCAACTTAAGTGCTGAATGAGCTGTTCTGCCTCCATCTAATAAAGTTGCTGCAATTCCAGAAGATGCAGTGGCCAATGCGAAGTAGCGAAATAAGGAATGTTTTGCCAGTTCCACCTGGTGCATCAAAAAAAAA
The DNA here is from genome assembly GCF_017639315.1 of Drosophila ananassae. Classification (NCBI taxonomy): domain Eukaryota; kingdom Metazoa; phylum Arthropoda; class Insecta; order Diptera; family Drosophilidae; genus Drosophila; species Drosophila ananassae. The sequence continues at coordinate 6,973,404 of NW_025319037.1, read as the reverse complement.
GAATCCTCCTTGTCCTGCCGCAACTGCGAGCATAATGCGGTCGTAAATAATTTTTTGTTCGTCATTAAGTAGTGAAACATTGCGACTAACAATGCCTGTCATTTCTACAGTATCGTACTGTAGTTCGCGATTCATATCTGTGTTGAGTAAATCAGATCTACTTCGATTCGGTGATGTCACACCGAAATGACTGATTGGTAAATTCGCAATAGCAATGCAAAGATCCTCCATAGCAATCAACGCTTCATTATACATCGCATCGTTTAATGATACCGTTAGATCGTTACATCTTGTACGATGTCGGTACAATATATCATCAGTCATTGAATCTTTGTGGTTATCCCACTACATTTGTGCTCGGGCTGGGAAACCTGTAGTCAGTACTGTAGCGAATAGTAAACGAATTTGCGTTCCTGTACAGTTTAGTCCTGCTTCAGCAAGCATATTGTTCCAATGGTTGCGGTCTTCTACCAAGCCCAGAGCAAGGCATGCGTTGATACGTTCGTTGCTACGTTGGATACTGTTGTCCATCTACTTTACGTATATCTTGAAAAGCAACAACAGTCGCAGATACAAACACTCAGTCTGCAATGGATTGACTGTATATACACGACACAAATTATGATTATTTGATTTGAATAATTTGATTTGATTTGAACCGAGACACGCATCAACTGGTGTCCCTCTCTTGCGGGGCATACATTTTTTTGATTGAGCCCATGTAAAGTATCGTGGAACATCAGAATACAGCAATGTTTTTGCGAAGTTACCATTCGTACTGGAATGCTAGTCGAAGAAATGCCCCTGATGTAAATGCTCGATGAACTTGTTGGCGTTGTTGGTCAATTCCTCTAAGTCGATTAACTATGAATCTGCGTGCTTCTCTTCGTGCATTGCGACAGTAATACGTATAACCGTCACTGCTACGATTGTACACAATAAAAATGGCTAAAAAATGTATAGTGAGTAAGTCTAACTTCACAAAACAACAAACAACTCCTGGAACTTTTTTTAATTAATAACATAGATATACATAGCCATTTTATCAGAAATTTGGGTTATTAATAATTCCATAAATAGGAATTTATGTTAGGAAAAGTATTAAATACAAAATCCTAACCTTCGGTACCAACAACGTTGAGACCATAGCTATTACTACTAAAAACTTAAAGCGTAATTTTAATATTTTTAGCGTTTACTGCCCTCCCAATACGAATGTAAACGATTTTAAAGCAGGCTGCAAGAACATTCTGTCTACTGCCGCCAGACTCAAGGATCCCTCACTTGTAGGGGCGATCTTAACGCCAAGACACCCATCTGGGGCAGTACTACACATGACAGTAAAGGACAAGCATTAGAGCAAATCCTTTTATCAACTGGTTTCTGCTGCATCAATAATGGATCCCACACATATTCCCCTAATCCTGCATAAAGCCCCGTACCCGATTTAACTTTTATAAACAGAAATACCCTCTCGGCTAACTGGTCCGCGTCCAACTCCAAAATATCGAATAGCAACCACTTCCCCATAACAATTGAGATTTCAAACTGGTACGCTTCCACAAATGTCCTCAAAACCATACAACCCAAAGTTCTTGAGGATTTCTCAAAAATTAATATTACCTCTATTGACAACCTTTGTAGCTTAACTAAGGACGTAATGAATAAAAATACGATCTCTCTTGACGAACGTAATAAATATATACCAAAAAAATATTGGACGAAACCTGTGGGAAACTTTTTAGACTGAGAAATGCCAGTAGGAAAAAATACTATAAAACAAAACTTCAGACGCTGAATCATTTCGAACATATAACAAAAAACTAAACAATTATTTTTACAAAGTACGCAAAATTAACATGAACATGTTTAGCTGACTCACTATCTAACCCCCAGTCCTCAAAGGCGTTCTGGCAAAAAATTAAGTCCTTAAAAGCATATAAGCAAATCAAAACGACCTCAAAACTCTTTGATGATGAGGATCATCTAACCTTCCTACTACACGTCTCAACATCCCCGGGCACTATTCATTATGATTTCCCACAAATCGAGCTCGAAACTATAAACAAAATATATTTCTCTCCTTGTGATGTTTTGTGTTTTCTGAAATCCCGAAACCCGCATTCCTCAAAGGGTCTGGATAAAATATCCTATAATATGCTACTCTCCCTACCCCCCAAGCAAGTTCAAAAGTTTACGTCCATGCTAAATGATATCTTCAACGAAGGCAAAATACCAGAAGTGTGGCGCAGAATCAAAATTGTTCCAGTGCCTAAAAAAAATGTAGATTTCTCAGTGATCACCAATAACAGACCTATATGTCTACTAAGTGTCGTCTTCAAGTGTCTGGAAAGCCTTGTAAAAAACAAGCTAGAAGAACACATTGCGATCAATAGCCTCCTTCCTGACATATCCTATGCGTTCAGAAGAAATTCGATAGCACACTGTATAAATGATGTCATAAACAACGTTGCCAATCTGAAAACCAAAGGCTGTTATAGCTGCAGTCCTAGACTTGAGCAAAGCCTTTGACTGCGTTAACATCTCAATCCTTTGTAAAGTCCTTTGTGATCTTGGTTTTAACCATCGATACATCAATTTTATCATTGAATTCTTAAAGAAAAGGATACTTGTCATGAGTAAAACCGAAGTTACGGTTAGCAAAGGAGTCAGTCAAGGAAGCTGTCTAAGTCCCATCCTCTTTTATCTCTACACTTCTGTTCTTCATCCTATAAGCGACCACTAAAGCCTCATTTTTCAGTACGCGGACGATTTTTTCCTTATCTCCTACAGCAAAAACTTCTCGGACGCAAGGGACATCCTTGAACGAAAGGTCAATAACTTTAACAATATCTGTGATAATATTAACCTTACTTTTAACCCGATGAAATCGTCTGTGATACATTTTAGCAATAAAAGACGTACACTAGGTATAATGTGTAATAATTTATTAATAAAGGAAGTTGATCATGTTTGCTATTTAGGGAGAACTATCTGTTCAAATAACTCATCCATCAGACATATTAGACACACGCTTTTAAAAGCCAATCAAACTAACATGTTTCTAAATATGTCAAGTGGTTGCCGTTTTGGCATTCTTCCCGGCAAAGCCTTTAACCTTTTGAAAGCTTTTGTTAGACCAAAATATGAGTATGCCTGCTCATCTTTTGCTAATATTTCTATGTATATCTTAATATATATCTTAGAAAATCTCTTGGAATTATGAAATCAACTCCGGTTAACATTATTTATCACATGGCAGGTGAGCTTCAATACAATAATACAATAATATATACAAAATACAATAATATCCGTAGAAGATTCCCGCTTCTGCTCAAATCCCCATTGAACCCATTGAAAAATACAATACAATAACTGATTTCATTGAAATGGCAAAGATAGATCTATAAGATACATTAACTTAATTTAACTAACTATCGGAATATTGGAATTAAATATCATTATGCACAAACATAACTGCTGTCTTGCCTCATGCGGAGTTGCCTTAAACGGCTCCCCACACGCGTAGGTCCAAAGGAAAGGGTAATACTTTAAGGGCCTATGGCCCTGGCGAACGGGTGCGCGCGTTTTATTCTGGAATTGCTTAAATTAGCCTCACAGTTCAGAATCTTAATCTAAATCTTACCGCAGTGTGCCCTCTTACAATTCACAAGACAATGAAAGGCCACTTTTTGGCGGCATTAACATTACCGAGATCAGTAGGCCCGTACTTCAAGGGGCCAAGAATCGGATAACTTAAAAATACTAGATTTTCCTACCAATACTGATTCTACCTATCGATTACAATGTTTGACCGTCGACATCCCCGACCCAGTGAAGAACCGCTTCACTCAAATCCAAAACTGCAAGTTTCGAGACGGGCCGCAACATTGTCCGAGATAGGCCATTATCGTTCACGCGCACAGTGACGTGTCTGACGACTCCATCAGCTCCGCTGTAGACCTCCTCCACGATACCCTTGCGCCACTCTCGTCTGGGCAAGGCAGGATCGCAGACGAAGACCATGTCGCTCTGGCGGATGGGCTCCGTTCTCCGGCACCACTTCTCGCGGCGCACAAGCGTAGGCAGGTACTCCATGACCCACCTCCTCCAGAAACGGTCTCGCAGCATGCGGGCACTCCTCCACTGCTTTCGCGTAGAACCCTCCTTGGGCAGCTCTGCATCCAATCCAGGCATATCCGGCAGGTCCGCATCCACCGGCAAATGGGTGAGCGGACGCGAGTTGACTATGTTCTCCGCTTCTATCAGGAGACTCTCCAACACATGGTCCCTCGGCGCGACTTGCTTCAGGGTATAGCGCCTTCCTTCAGGGTCGAATCTCGCTCGAGCTGGCGCCGTCCTTTCCGCGTTCCGCCGACCTCATCTCGTCGGTGGGAAACTTTTTAGACTGAGAAATGCCAGTAGGAAAAAATACTATAAAACAAAACTACAGACGCTGAATCATTTCGAACATATAACAAAAAACTAAACAATTATTTTTACAAAGTACGCAAAATTAACATGAACATGTTTAGCTGACTCACTATCTAACCCCCAGTCCTCAAAGGCGTTCTGGCAAAAAATTAAGTCCTTAAAAGCATATAAGCAAATCAAAACGACCTCGAAACTCTTTGATGATGAGGATCATCAAACCTTCCTACTACACGTCTCAACATCCCCGGGCACTATTCATTATGATTTCCCACAAATCGAGCTCGAAACTATAAACAAAATATAAGTTAAGGTGTCCAATGGTCGGTCACCTGATTAAGAATACCCCGTTCATGGTTCGATGTGCGTGATTACAATTTATTGTTGGTTTCTTAAGTTAACAATTGTTCGAAAGTGTGTTAAGAATGCGTTCTTAAGTGTAGAATTCTTAGATTGGGTTAAAGATGTCCAAGTTCGGCTTAGATGCTCAGCGGTCCGGAGAAGACAGGCTACGCCGAGTTGAGACCCTCCGGTCATCGGTTCGGAATTGGCTGATCTCCCACTCCAATTCTATACGCGGTGTCAGCGTGTGTGGCGTCGGCGTGTGTGGTGTCGGCAGATGTGGAGTCAGCTTTCCCGCAACACTTTAGTCAGCGTACATAGTTGCACACTTGTGACTTAGTTGCACTCTTGTGACATACCCGGATGTACTTGAACCCACAGCACTTGAATATTGGGAATTGTGCCTATGTTGTGGATTCGGGTTTAAGAGTCCGAGTCGAGTTCAGGGCGTAGTGGTAGGGGGCGAATAGTGCTGAGCAAATGGTAGGGGGCGAATAGTGCTGAGCAAATGGTAGGGGGCGAATAGTGCTGAGCAGAGGGAGGGGCCCGAATGTGCCGGGTGATAACTCCTCCCCCTCTAAAAGTCTGCGTCCCGCAGATCAATTAATAGAATGATGGGTTGTTGTTGATGTCTTCTTTGTGTTCTCCAGATCTTCGGTGATAACCCTCGTGGTTGGTATTCCTTTGGTGGAGGTCAGCTTCCTCCAGATGATGAACAGGATCAAGAAGACTACTGGTGTTAGAGAAGCCTCCAAGACGTAGGAAAAAGTTACGCCTCGTGAAACGCCAGACATCGCCGTAATGTTGGCCAGTACTGGTGGTAAGGCCATAGGGTGATTCGCGGAATAGGCGGTGAAGTTTTTGTTCCGGACTGTGACGACTTCATTGTTGAACTGGACTATGTACGTCCCTTCCAGTTGGTAGTCCCTTTCGAGTGTTGATACGTTGATCCGTCAGGGTTGCCGCATCCCGGCTAGTTTCGTCCACTAGCTGCATCATCCTCGCTGCGTCGATGACGTGAACCAGTTTGAACATTCCGTTGATGCGCCATACTCCTCCTTGTCGCAATGGTACGACGGGTGCGTCGTATTTTTATATGCGCGCGGCTGACATGAGACCGATAATTGTGAGGCTTATAGGGCATTGATCAAGAATGAAAGAAAAGCTTGTGTATATACTATCCACGCTTATAATATTTGTGTATTCATGCTTAAATTATTTGTGTATTTGTGTGTATAATATTTGTGTATTCATACTTAAATTATTTGTGTATTTGTGTGTATAATATTCGTGTATTCATGCTTAAATTATTTGTGTATTCGTGTATATAATATTTGTGTATTCGCGCTTAAATTATTTGTGTACTACATTTAATGTTTTGTGAAAGTGTTGAAATAAAAAAGTTTTTTGTGTTTTGTTTTTTTCTTAAAAAATAGAGGGTCGTAAAGCGCTCTTTAATTCCTCAAGTCTGCTTTGTGCAAGATTTTCCCTGATTTAGTTTTTATTGTCACTTCGCGATTCTCTTGGACCTCCTCTGGTCTGAAACGTTGTTTCTCTTTAGTTTTAATCTGCTTATTAGCGACGAAAACCTTATCCCCCGATTCATATTGTTTAGGTTCGGACCTATTTTTATTATGTCCTATATTGGCCATAGTCTGGTTTATTGGGATGACGCTCGTATTTGAATCGTTTGCAGCAGTCGCACGATGACAACTGGCACGAACCGTACTTGTCATTCTGGGAAAATAGAATTTCTCCAAAATTTGGATGGTGACTTCCTTTGGGCTTCTGTGGGCCCTGCGATGTTTCCTTTCTATTACCTCGGAGATTTGCTCTGGATCGGACAAATCCTTTACCAATCTCTGCGTTATTCGAATTTTATATAGCTTAAAATTCTCAAAGCATGTAGATTGGAAGGATGGGAGGTAAGTTTCGCCAATCTTTACTCCATTAATTATGGAGAGGTTTAAATATTTTTCAAGAATGTTTACTAAACCGGACATGGTCCCGTCGTTAAGTGGAATTAAATGACGGACATAACCAACATGTGGGTGTTCGCATGAGTACTCAAGCTGGTTTTCGTCAAAAACCAGCTGATTCCTAAACGCATTGATTGGTGCTTCTACTTGAGGTATCAATTGAGAAGCATCCTCAAGCGCATTGTGAACGGTAGCCAAGGAGTCAGTTTCAGAGGCAGTGCACGTTGTTGACCCGAGGTAGTTAACTTGCGTTGTGATACGCGAAAGGGCGTCAGCGACGACGTTGGATTTACCGGGCGTATAAGAAATTGCGGCGCCATATTCTTCAATTCGCGACTTCCATCGCTTGAGTTTCGCATTGAAGTTGCGATTGCTCAACGCGTACGTAAGTGGTTGGTGATCGGTGTATACCTTGATTGACCCTGCCCCATAAAGATAAGATCTAAGATTATCTAATGCCCATACTATCGCGAGCATTTCTTTCTCTATGGTAGCGTAGTTTTCCTCAGTTTCGTTCAATGCACGAGAAATGTAAGCTATTGGACGATCCTTGCCCTGCTCGTCCTGGGACAGAACAGCACCTATGGCATAGTCCGACGCGTCAGTGGTCAAATGGAATGGTTTACTAAAATCGGGGAAAGCCAGGACTTCAGAGGAGGCAAGAATCGCCTTCAGGTCATTAAAGGCCTGTAAAGCTACGCCATCCAGTTCGATCGGAACCTTCCTAGATTGCGATGTTTTAATTCTAGCGTACTCTCCTCTTGTCAAATTCGTCAATGGTTTCGCGATTGTCGCATAGTCCTGAACGAATTTTCTGTAATATGAGGCCATTCCAAGAAAACTTTTCAGTTCCTTCACGTTAGTAGGGGGCTTCATATCGGTTATTGCTTTCACCTTCTGGTCGCTTGTTTTAATGCCGTCCTGCGTAACAATATAACCTAAGAACTCAACTTGTGTGGAGAGGAAACGTGTTTTCTCCAAGTTTACATGTAGTTTGGCCTTCCGAAGATTTTGGAAAACCGCACGCAAATTGTTCCAATGACTCTGATAGTCTTCGCCAAAAACAATAATATCGTCGATGTAGACGTAGCAGATTTTTCCGATGTGTTCTCTCAAAACATCGTCAATCATCCGCTGGAAGATTGCCGGGGCATTTTTTAGGCCAAATGGTAGACGAAGGAATTCGTATTTCCCATTGAGGGTGGAGAAGGCCGTTTTAGGAATGTCTTTTTCATTCATGTGAATTTGGTGGAAGCCAGACGTCAGATCAATCGTCGTGAAATACTTGGCTTTCCCAAGGCTGGCCAGAGTAGAATTTATATCCGGTATTGGGTAGGTATCGGATATCGTAACCGCATTTAGGCGCTTGAAGTCGATGACCATGCGATACTGTTTCTCACCATTTGGTTTAGGTTTTTTTGGGACAATCCAGATCGGAGAGTTATACGGGCTGGCAGATGGCCTTATTATTCCCCCGTCTAAGAGTTCTTGTATTTGCTTTTCAACCTCCCCCCTCATGTTCGCGGGGTATGGGTAACTGCGAGTGAAAATGGGGTCTTGAGTGTTAGTACGTATTTCGGCCTTAACGGTTGTATTTACCGATTCCCCTGACGAAAGTGGTTCAAAAATTGTTGCAAATTCTTTAAGTAGATTGTCCAGCGCTTGCTTGGTTTCATCGTCATGATCGCCATCAATCAGGGCATGGACATTGGAGGAATATCTCGCCAGAAGGGGTATCTGGGTACCAGGGGATATTAACAGAAGATCGTTTTTTCGATCAATTAGGGCTTTTGCTTCCCTGAGAGTATCGTCACCGATGATACCGTCGAAGGAGTTCAGACCAGGCAGAACGTAGAAGGTGGTAATTGCGTCATTGCCAATGGGCTCAAAGAACTTATTTGTATGTTCCATTCGTGCATTACCCCTGACCGATACATTTTGTAGCTCCAGGCAAAAGGAATATGCCTCAGGCAAGTTCTTCGGACCCCGAATGATCAGTAATTTAGAGGCATCGCCGTTGAGTCCTCTTACAAAAACATCCAGCGCTTTGTCCCTATACATCTCAATCAGGGCACTGGCCACGTTAGGCGCATGCTCTGATTGTTTTAATTTGTTTAGGATCAAGGAAAAGTGATTATTGACGTCATTGTAGAATTGATCTAGGGTTCTACCTGCCTGTGTCAACTGGCTTAATTGATACTCAAGGGTTCGGACGTCTCGCTTGTCGGCGTAGTGAAGCGAGAGGACCCGCTTAATTTCCGACCAATCATCGTCCTCCACATTATAAGAAGAAAGCGCCAAATCGGCGTCACCTCTTATTTTCTGCCTAATATAAAGAATTATGGTCCTATACAAGGGCTTGCCTATAATGATTTCATAATCATTGACAATGGCTTGCGCCCTGTTAATCCAGGACACAAATTTCCCGGGCTCCCCCTCGAAAGTCTGGAGTTCCTTAACGCAATCCGGCAAAGTAGATGTTTCTTTCAATTCATATTCGGTGCGCGGACGGACCAAGGGAACGGGTTGGATTACCGCGGGATTACGTCTTTCATGGTCTTGCTCGAGGGTGGCTACCCTCGTCCCGACTTTCCTGATATCCTCCTTAACTGCTACGACCTGATCTAAGAGGGTCTTAAGGCTCTCGTCAAACTTTTGCAGGGTGGCCTTGATTTCTTCCATTTCAACAGCAAGGGGAAAAATGTTTTATTCAGAAAAATATTATAGACCTATGTCAAGGGGTCCCAAGAGAATGACGCGTAAGTCGTATGCAAAAATAATAAGTAAGTAATTTTAATATCTTTAAATTCTAGAAATATAACTTTTAGTATTCGTAAATGATGGTTGAACTTTTTCGTTCTGTGTTCTTTAATAAAATTTTTAATAGTTGTTTTTGGCTTACAGTATAATTTTTGATATTCGTAAATGGTGTTTGGATTTTTTATTGATTGTGTTTATGTTAAGGGGAATATTCAATTTTGTCTGATTTTATTGTCTTGAGGAGGAAGAGAGGAAGCGCTTTACTCACCCTTTACAACTATCTGTGTGTCGATATCTGTGTGTGTTGGAGTGCTCGTGTTCGTCTTCAACTTCTTCTGATAATTAGAAAAAGAAATTTTTTTAAATATGAGGAATGGCAGAATATAATATTATTTAATTCTAATAGGGTGTAGAGTGAGTGTGTATTATGGGTGCTGTTTCGTTGCATATCTTGTATACTTTCAGTTTTCCTTTTTTGTTGCATACTTTTTTCTTTTTTTGTTGCATATCTTAAGTGTAATTTTTGTTGCATACTTTTAGTTTTTTCTTTTTCGTTCGTTTTAGTTTTTCTTTTTGTTTCGTGCTTTTGGGTTTTCTTTTGTTCTGTGTGTTGTAAAATCTGGTTTTTGGGTTTGTCTCGTGTTCTTGTATTTTCTTGGCACTGGGCGCGGTGGTCCGTATTGTTCCGTTTTGGCCCGCAGGCCTACTCAGGTACGGTTGCTCACACAACCCACTGGGCAGCTTTTTTTGGGTGCATTCCACACCTCTTAGCGTTTCCAGCAGATTGCCACACACCATTTTTATCTTTCATTTTTTAATTTATTTTTCTTGCCACACGCGAATAAGCTTCACGGTGGTTCTCTTATTTTTTTATACGCACGGCAATATTTTAGCACTCGCGGATATGCCAGTGGCAAACCGCCGCAGTGGGTAATGACGTTTCTTTTCTTTTATAACACGACACAACCCTTTTTTATATTTTATTTTTTCCTTTTGTTATACTTCTTGCCACACGCGAATGTCTTCGCGGTGGTTCTCTTATTTTTTTATATGAAGTAATATTTTTGCACCCGCGAATATGCTATGATAGCAAACCGCCGCGGTGGGTAATTACTTCATTACTCTTATCTCAACACATATTTTTCTTCTTTTTCTTTTTAATTTCGTTTCATATTTCGTAATTCTTTGATTTCATTTTCGTTTTTGTATTTCAATCTCATTTTTGTTCTTAAATTACCCGCTCTTTTCCCAAACCTTAATGTTTTAATGACCTCTCTTTTTTGCTCTACTCTGAAAACTTTACGTTATTTTTCATTCTTGATTTCATTCCTTTATTTACTTGAAAGAAGAACAAAAACTCCTCGTTATTTCACCTCTATACCTTTCCTATTTTTTCCTCTTAATTTTCGGAAGGATTATTACACTTTAAAACATTTCCCTATTCATCTTCCCCCCTTTTTTTTATTTTAATTTGGGAAAAATTCCTACACTTTTAAACTTTTTACTATTCATTTTCTTTACTTTCATTTTATTTTGGAAAAAATTTCATCTTCCCCCTTTTTTTATTTTATTTTGGGAAAAATTTCTACCCTTTTAAATTTTTCACTATTCATTTTCTCTATTTTCATTTTATTTTGGAAAAAATTTCATCTTCCCCCCTTTTTATTTTGGAAAAAATTTCTACACTTTTAACCTTTTCACTATTCATTTTCCCTATTTTTATTTTATTCTGGGAAAAAACTTCTACACTTTTAACCTTTTCACTATTCATTTTCTCTATTTTTATTTTATTTTGGAGCCTTTCCACTATTCATTTTCTCCCTTTTTTATTTTATTTTGGGGAAAAAAAAAAAAATTTCTACACTTTTAACTTTTTCACTATTCATTTTTCATTTCATTTTGGGGAAAGAATTTTATTTGGGGAAAAACGAAGAATATTTCTATTTTTATTTTACTTTGGGAAAAATTTCTTCAGTTTTAAATGTTTCACTATTTATTTTTCATTTTATTTTGGGAGAAATTTGTTTGGGGAATTTTGTTTGGGAAAAAACGAAGAATATTTCTCTTCCTTTTTTCTTTTTTTCTTTTTTTGAGAAGGATTTCTTATATTTGTACATTTTTTCTTTAATTTTCGATTGATTTTTTTCCGTTGGGAAAACATTTTCCAGCACACACAATACACCTTCACTCTACTTACCCGCTCGGGCGCCAGTTAAGGTGTCCAATGGTCGGTCACCTGATTAAGAATACCCCGTTCATGGTTCGATGTGCGTGATTACAATTTATTCTTGGTTTCTTAAGTTAACAATTGTTCGAAAGTGTGTTAAGAATGCGTTCTTAAGTGTAGAATTCTTAGATTGGGTTAAAGATGTCCAAGTTCGGCTTAGATGCTCAGCGGTCCGGAGAAGACAGGCTACGCCGAGTTGAGACCCTCCGGTCATCGGTTCGGAATTGGCTGATCTCCCACTCCAATTCTATACGCGGTGTCAGCGTGTGTGGCGTCGGCGTGTGTGGTGTCGGCAGATGTGGAGTCAGCTTTCCCGCAACACTTTAGTCAGCGTACATAGTTGCACACTTGTGACTTAGTTGCACTCTTGTGACATACCCGGATGTACTTGAACCCACAGCACTTGAATATTGGGAATTGTGCCTATGTTGTGGATTCGGGTTTAAGAGTCCGAGTCGAGTTCAGGGCGTAGTGGTAGGGGGCGAATAGTGCTGAGCAAATGGTAGGGGGCGAATAGTGCGGAGCAAATGGTAGGGGGCGAATAGTGCTGAGCAGAGGGAGGGGCCCGAATGTGCCGGGTGATAACTTATATTTCTCTCCTTGTGATGTTTTGGGTTTTCTGAAATCCCGAAACCCGCATTCCTCAAAGGGTCTGGATAAAATATCCTATAATATGCTACTCTCCCTACCCCCCAAGCAAGTTCAAAAGTTTACGTCCATGCTAAACGATATCTTCAACGAAGGCAAAATACCAGAAGTGTGGCGCAGAATCAAAATTGTTCCAGTGCCTAAAAAAAATGTAGATTTCTCAGTGATCACCAATAACAGACCTATATGTCTACTAAGTGTCGTCTTCAAGTGTCTGGAAAGCCTTGTAAAAAACAAGCTAGAAGAACACATTGCGATCAATAGCCTCCTTCCTGACATATCCTATGCGTTCAGAAGAAATTCGACAGCACACTGTATAAATGATGTCATAAACAACGTTGCCAATCTGAAAACCAAAGGCTTTCATTTTATAGCTGCAGTCCTAGACTTGAGCAAAGCCTTTGACTGCGTTAACATCTCAATCCTTTGTAAAGTCCTTTGTGATCTTGGTTTTAACCATCGATACATCAATTTTATCATTGAATTCTTAAAGAAAAGGATACTTGTCATGAGTAAAACCGAAGTTACGGTTAGCAAAGGAGTCAGTCAAGGAAGCTGTCTAAGTCCCATCCTCTTTTATCTCTACACTTCTGTTCTTCATCCTATAAGCGACCACTAAAGCCTCATTTTTCAGTACGCGGACGATTTTTTCCTTATCTCCTACAGCAAAAACTTCTCGGACGCAAGGGACATCCTTGAACAAAAGGTCAATAACTTTAACAATATCTGTGATAATATTAACCTTACTTTTAACCCGATGAAATCGTCTGTGATACATTTTAGCAATAAAAGACGTACACTAGGTATAATGTGTAATAATTTATTAATTAAGGAAGTTGATCATGTTTGCTATTTAGGGAGAACTATCTGTTCAAATAACTCATCCATCAGACATATTAGACACACGCTTTTAAAAGCCAATCAAACTAACATGTTTCTAAATATGTCAAGTGGTTGCCGTTTTGGCATTCTTCCCGGCAAAGCCTTTAACCTTTTGAAAGCTTTTGTTAGACCAAAATATGAGTATGCCTGCTCATCTTTTGCTAATATTTCTATGTATATCTTAATATATATCTTAGAAAATCTCTTGGACTTATGAAATCAACTCCGGTTAACATTATTTATCACATGGCAGGTGAGCTTCAATACAATAATACAATAATATATACAAAATACAATAATATCCGTAGAAGATTCCCGCTTCTGCTCAAATATAATGACATCTATCAATTTTTTAAGCAAGAACCCATTGAAAAATACAATACAATAACTGATTTCATTGAAATGGCAAAGATAGATCTATAAGATACATTAACTTAATTTAACTAACTATCGGAATATTGGAATTAAATATCATTATGCACAAACATAACTGCTGTCTTGCCTCATGCGGAGTTGCCTTAAACGGCTCCCCACACGCGTAGGTCCAAAGGAAAGGGTAATACTTTAAGGGCCTATGGCCCTGGCGAACGGGTGCGCGCGTTTTATTCTGGAATTGCTTAAATTAGCCTCACAGTTCAGAATCTTAATCTAAATCTTACCGCAGTGCGCCCTCTTACAATTCACAAGACAATGAAAGGCCACTTTTTGGCGGCATTAACATTACCGAGATCAGTAGGCCCGTACTTCAAGGGGCCAAGAATCGGATAACTTAAAAATACTAGATTTTCCTACCAATACTGATTCTACCTATCGATTACAATGTTTGACCGTCGACATCCCCGACCCAGTGAAGAACCGCTTCACTCAAATCCAAAACTGCAAGTTTCGAGACGGGCCGCAACATTGTCCGAGATAGGCTATTATCGTTCACGCGCACAGTGACGTGTCTGACGACTCCATCAGCTCCGCTGTAGACCTCCTCCACGATACCCTTGCGCCACTCTCGTCTGGGCAAGGCAGGATCGCAGACGAAGACCATGTCGCTCTGGCGGATGGGCTCCGTTCTCCGGCACCACTTCTCGCGGCGCACAAGCGTAGGCAGGTACTCCATGACCCACCTCCTCCAGAAACGGTCTCGCAGCATGCGGGCACTCCTCCACTGCTTTCGCGTAGAACCCTCCTTGGGCAGCTCTGCATCCAATCCAGGCATATCCGGCAGGTCCGCATCCACCGGCAAATGGGTGAGCGGACGCGAGTTGACTATGTTCTCCGCTTCTATCAGGAGACTCTCCAACACATGGTCCCTCGGCGCGACTTGCTTCAGGGTATAGCGCCTTCCTTCAGGGTCGAATCTCGCTCGAGCTGGCGCCGTCCTTTCCGCGTTCCGCCGACCTCATCTCGTCGGTGGGAAACTTTTTAGACTGAGAAATGCCAGTAGGAAAAAATACTATAAAACAAAACTTCAGACGCTGAATCATTTCGAACATATAACAAAAAACTAAACAATTATTTTTACAAAGTACGCAAAATTAACATGAACATGTTTAGCTGACTCACTATCTAACCCCCAGTCCTCAAAGGCGTTCTGGCAAAAAATTAAGTCCTTAAAAGCATATAAGCAAATCAAAACGACCTCAAAACTCTTTGATGATGAGGATCATCTAACCTTCCTACTACACGTCTCAACATCCCCGGGCACTATTCATTATGATTTCCCACAAATCGAGCTCGAAACTATAAACAAAATATATTTCTCTCCTTGTGATGTTTTGTGTTTTCTGAAATCCCGAAACCCGCATTCCTCAAAGGGTCTGGATAAAATATCCTATAATATGCTACTCTCCCTACCCCCCAAGCAAGTTCAAAAGTTTACGTCCATGCTAAACGATATCTTCAACGAAGGCAAAATACCAGAAGTGTGGCGCAGAATCAAAATTGTTCCAGTGCCTAAAAAAAATGTAGATTTCTCAGTGATCACCAATAACAGACCTATATGTCTACTAAGTGTCGTCTTCAAGTGTCTGGAAAGCCTTGTAAAAAACAAGCTAGAAGAACACATTGCGATCAATAGCCTCCTTCCTGACATATCCTATGCGTTCAGAAGAAATTCGATAGCACACTGTATAAATGATGTCATAAACAACGTTGCCAATCTGAAAACCAAAGGCTTTCATGTTATAGCTGCAGTCCTAGACTTGAGCAAAGCCTTTGACTGCGTTAACATCTCAATCCTTTGTAAAGTCCTTTGTGATCTTGGTTTTAACCATCGATACATCAATTTTATCATTGAATTCTTAAAGAAAAGGATACTTGTCATGAGTAAAACCGAAGTTACGGTTAGCAAAGGAGTCAGTCAAGGAAGCTGTCTAAGTCCCATCCTCTTTTATCTCTACACTTCTGTTCTTCATCCTATAAGCGACCACTAAAGCCTCATTTTTCAGTACGCGGACGATTTTTTCCTTATCTCCTACAGCAAAAACTTCTCGGACGCAAGGGACATCCTTGAACAAAAGGTCAATAACTTTAACAATATCTGTGATAATATTAACCTTACTTTTAACCCGATGAAATCGTCTGTGATACATTTTAGCAATAAAAGACGTACACTAGGTATAATGTGTAATAATTTATTAATTAAGGAAGTTGATCATGTTTGCTATTTAGGGAGAACTATCTGTTCAAATAACTCATCCATCAGACATATTAGACACACGCTTTTAAAAGCCAATCAAACTAACATGTTTCTAAATATGTCAAGTGGTTGCCGTTTTGGCATTCTTCCCGGCAAAGCCTTTAACCTTTTGAAAGCTTTTGTTAGACTAAAATATGAGTATGCCTGCTCATCTTTTGCTAATATTTCTATGTATATCTTAATATATATCTTAGAAAATCTCTTGGACTTATGAAATCAACTCCGGTTAACATTATTTATCACATGGCAGGTGAACTTCAATACAATAATACAATAATATATACAAAATACAATAATATCCGTAGAAGATTCCCGCTTCTGCTCAAATATAATGACATCTATCAATTTTTTAAGCAAGAACCCATTGAAAAATACAATACAATAACTGATTTCATTGAAATGGCAAAGATAGATCTATAAGATACATTAACTTAATTTAACTAACTATCGGAATATTGGAATTAAATATCATTATGCACAAACATAACTGCTGTCTTGCCTCATGCGGAGTTGCCTTAAACGGCTCCCCACACGCGTAGGTCCAAAGGAAAGGGTAATACTTTAAGGGCCTATGGCCCTGGCGAACGGGTGCGCGCGTTTTATTCTGGAATTGCTTAAATTAGCCTCACAGTTCAGAATCTTAATCTAAATCTTACCGCAGTGTGCCCTCTTACAATTCACAAGACAATGAAAGGCCACTTTTTGGCGGCATTAACATTACCGAGATCAGTAGGCCCGTACTTCAAGGGGCCAAGAATCGGATAACTTAAAAATACTAGATTTTCCTACCAATACTGATTCTACCTATCGATTACAATGTTTGACCGTCGACATCCCCGACCCAGTGAAGAACCGCTTCACTCAAATCCAAAACTGCAAGTTTCGAGACGGGCCGCAACATTGCCCGAGATAGGCCATTATCGTTCACGCGCACAGTGACGTGTCTGACGACTCCATCAGCTCCGCTGTAGACCTCCTCCACGATACCCTTGCGCCACTCTCGTCTGGGCAAGGCAGGATCGCAGACGAAGACCATGTCGCTCTGGCGGATGGGCTCCGTTCTCCGGCACCACTTCTCGCGGCGCACAAGCGTAGGCAGGTACTCCATGACCCACCTCCTCCAGAAACGGTCTCGCAGCATGCGGGCACTCCTCCACTGCTTTCGCGTAGAACCCTCCTTGGGCAGCTCTGCATCCAATCCAGGCATATCCGGCAGGTCCGCATCCACCGGCAAATGGGTGAGCGGACGCGAGTTGACTATGTTCTCCGCTTCTATCAGGAGACTCTCCAACACATGGTCCCTCGGCGCGACTTGCTTCAGGGTATAGCGCCTTCCTTCAGGGTCGAATCTCGCTCGAGCTGGCGCCGTCCTTTCCGCGTTCCGCCGACCTCATCTCGTCGGTGGGAAACTTTTTAGACTGAGAAATGCCAGTAGGAAAAAATACTATAAAACAAAACTTCAGACGCTGAATCATTTCGAACATATAACAAAAAACTAAACAATTATTTTTACAAAGTACGCAAAATTAACATGAACATGTTTAGCTGACTCACTATCTAACCCCCAGTCCTCAAAGGCGTTCTGGCAAAAAATTAAGTCCTTAAAAGCATATAAGCAAATCAAAACGACCTCAAAACTCTTTGATGATGAGGATCATCTAACCTTCCTACTACACGTCTCAACATCCCCGGGCACTATTCATTATGATTTCCCACAAATCGAGCTCGAAACTATAAACAAAATATATTTCTCTCCTTGTGATGTTTTGTGTTTTCTGAAATCCCGAAACCCGCATTCCTCAAAGGGTCTGGATAAAATATCCTATAATATGCTACTCTCCCTACCCCCCAAGCAAGTTCAAAAGTTTACGTCCATGCTAAACGATATCTTCAACGAAGGCAAAATACCAGAAGTGTGGCGCAGAATCAAAATTGTTCCAGTGCCTAAAAAAAATGTAGATTTCTCAGTGATCACCAATAACAGACCTATATGTCTACTAAGTGTCGTCTTCAAGTGTCTGGAAAGCCTTGTAAAAAACAAGCTAGAAGAACACATTGCGATCAATAGCCTCCTTCCTGACATATCCTATGCGTTCAGAAGAAATTCGACAGCACACTGTATAAATGATGTCATAAACAACGTTGCCAATCTGAAAACCAAAGGCTTTCATTTTATAGCTGCAGTCCTAGACTTGAGCAAAGCCTTTGACTGCGTTAACATCTCAATCCTTTGTAAAGTCCTTTGTGATCTTGGTTTTAACCATCGATACATCAATTTTATCATTGAATTCTTAAAGAAAAGGATACTTGTCATGAGTAAAACCGAAGTTACGGTTAGCAAAGGAGTCAGTCAAGGAAGCTGTCTAAGTCCCATCCTCTTTTATCTCTACACTTCTGTTCTTCATCCTATAAGCGACCACTAAAGCCTCATTTTTCAGTACGCGGACGATTTTTTCCTTATCTCCTACAGCAAAAACTTCTCGGACGCAAGGGACATCCTTGAACAAAAGGTCAATAACTTTAACAATATCTGTGATAATATTAACCTTACTTTTAACCCGATGAAATCGTCTGTGATACATTTTAGCAATAAAAGACGTACACTAGGTATAATGTGTAATAATTTATTAATTAAGGAAGTTGATCATGTTTGCTATTTAGGGAGAACTATCTGTTCAAATAACTCATCCATCAGACATATTAGACACACGCTTTTAAAAGCCAATCAAACTAACATGTTTCTAAATATGTCAAGTGGTTGCCGTTTTGGCATTCTTCCCGGCAAAGCCTTTAACCTTTTGAAAGCTTTTGTTAGACCAAAATATGAGTATGCCTGCTCATCTTTTGCTAATATTTCTATGTATATCTTAATATATATCTTAGAAAATCTCTTGGACTTATGAAATCAACTCCGGTTAACATTATTTATCACATGGCAGGTGAACTTCAATACAATAATACAATAATATATACAAAATACAATAATATCCGTAGAAGATTCCCGCTTCTGCTCAAATATAATGACATCTATCAATTTTTTAAGCAAGAACCCATTGAAAAATACAATACAATAACTGATTTCATTGAAATGGCAAAGATAGATCTATAAGATACATTAACTTAATTTAACTAACTATCGGAATATTGGAATTAAATATCATTATGCACAAACATAACTGCTGTCTTGCCTCATGCGGAGTTGCCTTAAACGGCTCCCCACACGCGTAGGTTCAAAGGAAAGGGTAATACTTTAAGGGCCTATGGCCCTGGCGAACGGGTGCGCGCGTTTTATTCTGGAATTGCTTAAATTAGCCTCACAGTTCAGAATTTTAATCTAAATCTTACCGCAGTGTGCCCTCTTACAATTCACAAGACAATGAAAGGCCACTTTTTGGCGGCATTAACATTACCGAGATCAGTAGGCCCGTACTTCAAGGGGCCAAGAATCGGATAACTTAAAAATACTAGATTTTCCTACCAATACTGATTCTACCTATCGATTACAATGTTTGACCGTCGACATCCCCGACCCAGTGAAGAACCGCTTCACTCAAATCCAAAACTGCAAGTTTCGAGACGGGCCGCAACATTGTCCGAGATAGGCTATTATCGTTCACGCGCACAGTGACGTGTCTGACGACTCCATCAGCTCCGCTGTAGACCTCCTCCACGATACCCTTGCGCCACTCTCGTCTGGGCAAGGCAGGATCGCAGACGAAGACCATGTCGCTCTGGCGGATGGGCTCCGTTCTCCGGCACCACTTCTCGCGGCGCACAAGCGTAGGCAGGTACTCCATGACCCACCTCCTCCAGAAACGGTCTCGCAGCATGCGGGCACTCCTCCACTGCTTTCGCGTAGAACCCTCCTTGGGCAGCTCTGCATCCAATCCAGGCATATCCGGCAGGTCCGCATCCACCGGCAAATGGGTGAGCGGACGCGAGTTGACTATGTTCTCCGCTTCTATCAGGAGACTCTCCAACACATGGTCCCTCGGCGCGACTTGCTTCAGGGTATAGCGCCTTCCTTCAGGGTCGAATCTCGCTCGAGCTGGCGCCGTCCTTTCCGCGTTCCGCCGACCTCATCTCGTCGGTGGGAAACTTTTTAGACTGAGAAATGCCAGTAGGAAAAAATACTATAAAACAAAACTTCAGACGCTGAATCATTTCGAACATATAACAAAAAACTAAACAATTATTTTTACAAAGTACGCAAAATTAACATGAACATGTTTAGCTGACTCACTATCTAACCCCCAGTCCTCAAAGGCGTTCTGGCAAAAAATTAAGTCCTTAAAAGCATATAAGCAAATCAAAACGACCTCAAAACTCTTTGATGATGAGGATCATCTAACCTTCCTACTACACGTCTCAACATCCCCGGGCACTATTCATTATGATTTCCCACAAATCGAGCTCGAAACTATAAACAAAATATATTTCTCTCCTTGTGATGTTTTGTGTTTTCTGAAATCCCGAAACCCGCATTCCTCAAAGGGTCTGGATAAAATATCCTATAATATGCTACTCTCCCTACCCCCCAAGCAAGTTCAAAAGTTTACGTCCATGCTAAACGATATCTTCAACGAAGGCAAAATACCAGAAGTGTGGCGCAGAATCAAAATTGTTCCAGTGCCTAAAAAAAATGTAGATTTCTCAGTGATCACCAATAACAGACCTATATGTCTACTAAGTGTCGTCTTCAAGTGTCTGGAAAGCCTTGTAAAAAACAAGCTAGAAGAACACATTGCGATCAATAGCCTCCTTCCTGACATATCCTATGCGTTCAGAAGAAATTCGACAGCACACTGTATAAATGATGTCATAAACAACGTTGCCAATCTGAAAACCAAAGGCTTTCATTTTATAGCTGCAGTCCTAGACTTGAGCAAAGCCTTTGACTGCGTTAACATCTCAATCCTTTGTAAAGTCCTTTGTGATCTTGGTTTTAACCATCGATACATCAATTTTATCATTGAATTCTTAAAGAAAAGGATACTTGTCATGAGTAAAACCGAAGTTACGGTTAGCAAAGGAGTCAGTCAAGGAAGCTGTCTAAGTCCCATCCTCTTTTATCTCTACACTTCTGTTCTTCATCCTATAAGCGACCACTAAAGCCTCATTTTTCAGTACGCGGACGATTTTTTCCTTATCTCCTACAGCAAAAACTTCTCGGACGCAAGGGACATCCTTGAACAAAAGGTCAATAACTTTAACAATATCTGTGATAATATTAACCTTACTTTTAACCCGATGAAATCGTCTGTGATACATTTTAGCAATAAAAGACGTACACTAGGTATAATGTGTAATAATTTATTAATTAAGGAAGTTGATCATGTTTGCTATTTAGGGAGAACTATCTGTTCAAATAACTCATCCATCAGACATATTAGACACACGCTTTTAAAAGCCAATCAAACTAACATGTTTCTAAATATGTCAAGTGGTTGCCGTTTTGGCATTCTTCCCGGCAAAGCCTTTAACCTTTTGAAAGCTTTTGTTAGACCAAAATATGAGTATGCCTGCTCATCTTTTGCTAATATTTCTATGTATATCTTAATATATATCTTAGAAAATCTCTTGGACTTATGAAATCAACTCCGGTTAACATTATTTATCACATGGCAGGTGAACTTCAATACAATAATACAATAATATATACAAAATACAATAATATCCGTAGAAGATTCCCGCTTCTGCTCAAATATAATGACATCTATCAATTTTTTAAGCAAGAACCCATTGAAAAATACAATACAATAACTGATTTCATTGAAATGGCAAAGATAGATCTATAAGATACATTAACTTAATTTAACTAACTATCGGAATATTGGAATTAAATATCATTATGCACAAACATAACTGCTGTCTTGCCTCATGCGGAGTTGCCTTAAACGGCTCCCCACACGCGTAGGTTCAAAGGAAAGGGTAATACTTTAAGGGCCTATGGCCCTGGCGAACGGGTGCGCGCGTTTTATTCTGGAATTGCTTAAATTAGCCTCACAGTTCAGAATTTTAATCTAAATCTTACCGCAGTGTGCCCTCTTACAATTCACAAGACAATGAAAGGCCACTTTTTGGCGGCATTAACATTACCGAGATCAGTAGGCCCGTACTTCAAGGGGCCAAGAATCGGATAACTTAAAAATACTAGATTTTCCTACCAATACTGATTCTACCTATCGATTACAATGTTTGACCGTCGACATCCCCGACCCAGTGAAGAACCGCTTCACTCAAATCCAAAACTGCAAGTTTCGAGACGGGCCGCAACATTGTCCGAGATAGGCTATTATCGTTCACGCGCACAGTGACGTGTCTGACGACTCCATCAGCTCCGCTGTAGACCTCCTCCACGATACCCTTGCGCCACTCTCGTCTGGGCAAGGCAGGATCGCAGACGAAGACCATGTCGCTCTGGCGGATGGGCTCCGTTCTCCGGCACCACTTCTCGCGGCGCACAAGCGTAGGCAGGTACTCCATGACCCACCTCCTCCAGAAACGGTCTCGCAGCATGCGGGCACTCCTCCACTGCTTTCGCGTAGAACCCTCCTTGGGCAGCTCTGCATCCAATCCAGGCATATCCGGCAGGTCCGCATCCACCGGCAAATGGGTGAGCGGACGCGAGTTGACTATGTTCTCCGCTTCTATCAGGAGACTCTCCAACACATGGTCCCTCGGCGCGACTTGCTTCAGGGTATAGCGCCTTCCTTCAGGGTCGAATCTCGCTCGAGCTGGCGCCGTCCTTTCCGCGTTCCGCCGACCTCATCTCGTCGGGAAACGATTCCAGTTTGGCCTGCCTGACTAACAGATTCTCCGCGGCCTCATACTCCGTTCCAGTGAGTCCATATTCCTCGAGGTCGCACCGCCGCGCAAACCTCAGGACCCAGGCTGTGGTCCTCACCAGGCGACTGAAGCTTGAGAATCTCTGGAACGGGATAACAAATTCATTTGGTGCCATCAATGCGAACTCACTGGGCATCTCCTCAGGAGATGACCAGCCGCTTGCTGGCTGCGGGACCGCTTAGCCACCGGGATTCCGGGCTAAGGTCCGCTTTGCTCTGCGACAGCGTCGCATCATCCGCTGCGTTGTCAGTAGGCACCCATCTCCACTGGGAAACCTTTGGGGACTCCAAAATCTCCGCCATTCGGTTGCCAACAAACTGCTTATATCGGCAGTGGGTGCTGCCGATCCATTTCAGCACCGTTCATGAGTCCGTCCATAACACCGTCTCACTGATGTCCACACTGTGCTCCTCGTTGATTTTGGTTCCAAGGACCGCTGCCTGCAGCTCCAGCCGTGGGATAGACATCGTTCTCATTGGCGCACACTTCGTCTTTGCGCACACGAAGCTAACCAGCACGTTGCCATCCTCGTACGTGGCCCTCGAATAGGCCACCGCCGCTAATGCAGATTGACTTGCATCCACGAACACATGCAACTCGATGGTTCGAACTGCTCCACGCCCAAAATAGTGGCGAGGACATCGGAACTGTCCCATGGCGTCCATCTCTCTGCGCCAGGCAGCAAAGGCTCTGCCTATCTCCTCCGGCAGTGGTTCGTCCCACTGGATCTTCTGCCTCCAGATCTCCCGCAGCAACAGCTTTGCTGTAATCAATAGGCAGCAAAGGAACCCCAATGGGTCGAACGTCGACATCAGCAGGCTCAAATACTCCCTCTTTGTAGGGACTCGATCTCCACTTAGAACGCTTTTTGGCACTCGATGATACTCCACGTTGAATCTAAAGTCATCCGTTGCTACCTGCCAACGCATTCTAAGGATCTTCTGCTCAGCCTCACCTCATCCGACGTTCTTGACCTGTCCAGGTGGTCCCAACGCCGCTTCCACGATGGGTGAGCTGGATGAAAACTGGCATAATTCGAATCCAGCCTCCGCATGTATCTCCTTCACTCGGGTAGATACCGCAATAGCTTCACTCTCCGTAGCGAAACTGTCCACGTAGTCATCGACGTAATGGTGGTCGATGATGGCCTTGACCGCCCTCGGATCTGAATCCCGAAACTTCAGGGCATTCACCGTCTTCACGTAATGCGCAGTGCTCGGCGAGCAGGCTGCTCCAAACGTCATTACGTTCATCTCGTACACATCCGGGTCTCGATCGTCGTTACCATCTCTCCAAAGGAATCGTTGGGAACATCGATCCTCGGGTCGGATCAGCACCTGGTGGAACATCTCCTTGATGTCACCGCAGACTCCGACTGCTCCTTCCCTGAAGTGGAAGAGTACGGCTGACAAGGGCTTGTAGTGCTGAGGCCCCTTGTCCAGCGCCGAATTTAACGAGGTTCCTCCAACCTTGGCTGCAGCATCAAACACAAGCCGGACCTTACCGGGCTTGTTCGGGTTCTCGACACCAAAATGGGGCAAGTACCATAGCTTGTCGCTCTTCACCGCGACCTCATCCGGCTGCAACTTCCTTACATATCCTTTGGACACGTAATCCTTGATGATCCGATCGCATTCCAGTGCCAACTGCCCGTTGCGCTTCAACTTCTTCTCGACGTTGATCAGCCGTCTGTGCGCCATCCCGTAGCTCCGTGGCAGCACAGCGCGGTCGTCCTTCCAGAGCAATCCCGTCTGGTAGCGACGCCCCACTTTCACCGTCTTCGAGGATCCTTTGGGCCCGCGCGTCGTCGCTGGCTACAACCGGTGGCGCAAGCTTCAAATCAAAGCTTTCCATCTCGAAGTAGTCCTCCACCATCTTTTCCATCATCCACCATCATCATCCAATCCAGCGCTTATTATTAGGACCATGTAGTCTCTATTCAGTTAAATTAAACTGTTAGTTAACGTATTATTTTAAGATTTGCAACTTTATTATTAGACTCATAAAGAGAAGACCCAATAAATAAAATCAAAATTAAAAAAAAAAAATCTTTTCCATCGTATCATCCATTGACACGGCTAGAAGGCAGGACCTCGGTGATTGTCCACTTACCGGCCCAACAGTCCGCATACGGTCCCTCTCTGGCAAACCGCCTCGTCCTAAGTGGCAATCCCAAATATCCATGGTCCAGTCCGATGAGCTACTGCTAGCTCCTCTCGAGCTACACGAGGTTTGCGTACTCCTGTAGCCACGCGCTGAAGTGCGCTACAGTGGGAAAGGGCATGATCGATGCAGCGTGCCTGGCCCAATCCACTCGCTTGCTCGTTGGAAGCTTTGCCACAAACTCCTCCATGAGGGTGGGGTATGCTGCTCCCCAAATGCTGCTCCGCCTTCGCCGACTGCAAGAAGGCCGTGAGGTTACTCACTCGGGTTGCGAAGGGAACGATCCTCGCCAAGTGGTGCTCCGAAATCGGCGGCACCTCTCGCACGCTGTTCAGCTGGCTGCGTATAAGCTGCTCCGGTCGGCCAAACCTTAAGCGCAGCTGCTCCATCACGGCGCTGACGTTCCCAGGGTGAATCAGCAGCGACTTCACTGTCTCGCGTGCTTCATCCTTCAGCGCCTTCAACAACCTCTGGTTGCTCTCCAGGTCCGTGCAGTTGTACGCTTGGGTCGTCTCCACAAATGCACAATTGAAGATGGCCCACCTCCGGCTCTGAACGCGCAGTTGTGACAGCTGTACTCCTAGGTTGGGACGCTACTGTAGTCACCGTAGTGGCTGGGCGAGAAGTGGCCGCCGCCGTGGTTATGTTCACCAGCGGCCGGTTTTCTGCTCCACTACTCGCTGGCTGCTGATCCGCTCGCGTTGTTGTAGGGGTGGCTTCACCTCCGTTCAGCCGGGAACTCCTCTTGGGGGAATGCTGCATCTCATGTCCAAATATGGCGCTGCCCTCGCGCTCCAAAATGGTGGACCTGTGCCTTCTGGCCGCTGGTTGCGGCCGCTTATGCTTGGCGCTCCTTGCGCCTCCTGACCGCTGGCTGCGGTCTCCTTAACTGTCGTTGGCTGCGTCTGCCTGTAGCTGGCTGCGACTCCGTCCGTACACAGTGTTCGGCGCTGGCTGCGCCTTCTAATGTCGCCGGCTGCGCCCTCTAACTCCTGCGACTCCTCTACTGATACGGGAAATTGCGCTCCGTGCGCTCCTGGCAACTCTCTAGCTGGTAGTCAAGCCGTCCTCCAGCGCAAGTTGCCCTTGCAGTCTCCCTAGGACTGCGAATAAACGATGTTGTCTGGCCTCATGCGGAGTTGCCTTAAACGGCTCCCCACACGCGTAGGTCCAAAGGAAAGGGTAATACTTTAAGGGCCTATGGCCGTGGCGAACGGGTGCGCGCGTTTTATTCTGGAATTTCTTAAATTAGCCTCACAGTTCAGAATCTTAATCTAAATCTTACCGCAGTGAGCCCTCCTACAATTCACATGACAATGAAAGGGCACTTTTTGGCGGCATTAACATTACCGAGATCAGTAGGCCCATACTTCAAGGGGCCAAGAATCGGATAACTTAAAAATACTAGATTTTCCTACCAATAGTGATTCTACCTATCGATTACAATGTTTGACCGTCGACATAACAATTCACCCCCATAATAATATGGTCACTCTAACAATCGTTTGTCGAATTCAAAAAATATAATTTTTATGTCGAATTAAAAAAAAAACAAGAAAGAAAAGCTAACTTCGGATTTTCCAGCGGTTTTAGCGCTAACAGTGATGTTTTTCTATCCGTTTTTATGGCTAAATTAGCGATGATTTTCATGGGGTTTTTAGCGCTAACACTGATGATTTTCTAGCCGGTTTTATCGCTACGAGTGATGATTTTCTAGCCGGTTTTATCGCTAAATTAGCGATGATTTTCTAGCGGTTTTTAGGGCTAACAGTGACAAATTTCTAGCTGTTCTTATCCCTAAATTATCGATGATTTTCTAGCGGTTTCAGCGCTAACAGTGACGATTTTCTATCCGTATTTATCGCTAAATTACAATGATTTTCTATCGGTTTTTAGCGCTAACAGAGCCGAAGTTGATATACCCTTGCAGTTGAGTCGCAGTCCGCTAGGTGGCGCCACGCATCTTATATTATTAGATATATAGCGGATCGTATATAGTCGGCCGATCCTTATGAAATTTGGCACATCGAATTATTTTGCCCAAAGAGATATCCACTGAAACTCCCATCCTTCTAACTTGAAAAACAGCCAAGTTATGGCATTTCCGATCAATCAGTTATATGGCAGCTATAGGATATAGTCGACCGATCCCGGCCGTTCCCACTTATATACTGCCTGCAAAGGAAAGAAGGGTGTGTGCAAAGTTTCAACTCGATAGCTTTAAAACTGAGAGACTAGTATGCGTAGAAACAGACAGACGGACAGACGGACATGCTCATATCGACTCATGAGGTGATCCTGATCAAGAATATACATACTTTATAGGATCATATAAAAACAAAAATAATAATGACACTTTTTTTTGAATTTTTTATTTAACATTTTTTTTCGGATTTCGCTTTCCACTTATTATTTATTTTTATACCCTTGCAGAGGGTATTATAATTTTGGTCAAAAGTGTGCAACGCAGTGAAGGAGACATCTCCGAACCTATAAAGTATATATATTCCTGATCAGGATCACCTTCTGAGTCGATATGAGCATGACCGTCTGTCTGTCTATCTGACTAGTCTCTCAGTTTTGGAGCTATCGAGTTGAAACTTTGCACACATCCTTTTTTTCCTTGCAGGTACTATATAAGTCGGAACGGTCGGGATCGGTCGACTATATCCTATAGCTGTCATATAACTGATTGATCGGAAATGCCATAACATTGGTGTTTCTTAAGTTGGAGGGTTGAGACTTTCCACATATGTTATATTTGGCCAAAATATCTTGTCTACAAAATTTCATAAGGATCGGCTGACTATATGCTATAGCTGTCATAGATCGATCGGAATTGGCATAACTTTGATTTTTTTTAAGTTAGAAAGATGGGACTTGGAACGGATTCTATTTTAGACAAAATAATTTGATTTGCCAAATTTCATAAGGATCGGCCGAATATATCATACAGCTGCCATATAACTGAACGATCGGAATTGGCATAACTTTGCTGTTTTTTAAGTTAGAAAGATGGGACTTGGTACAGGGTCCATTTTGGGCAAAATAATCAGATTTGCCAAATTTCATATGGATCAGCCAACTAGGAGGTGATCCTGATCAAGAATATATATACTTTATAGGTTCGGAGATGTCTCGTTCACTGCGTTGCACACTTTTGACCAAAATTATAATACCCTCTGCAAGGGTATAATAATATATTTAACATTTCTCCTCCTAAACGTTTGCAACGCTTTCTATTTGTTGAAATAGTTTCCCAGTCCATCCGGCATATTTAATTTTTGCAACACCTGGCGTCGTGCCATCTCTTTAAGCAAACTCCCATCACTCTCCCTTTCGAATGATTTCGACATTCCAGAAATCCCCAAGTGCTTAAATAGACTCACCTGCTACTTACCTACTACCTACCTACTTTCCTATTTCAGTTCCTGACATTGTGACTGCGCTTCCGCGCTAAAACGACTCTACTCATGTCATCCAAGTCCATTTAAAAAGGAGGCTAGAGTTCGCTCAGAATTTTATTAATGAAACTATTCGACCCGCTCGGGTCTTTGAAGCTGTACGTTAGAAACTGACTACCGAGCTCTACAGAAAGCACAACATTTCACTTAACGAGTCATTACACGCTAAGTGTGACGAAATGAGATCGAAAGTGGATTCAATGAGTTGATCAGTAGTTTTCGTAAAATCAATGACCATCTCTGTAAGCTCGATACACCGTTTAGTAGTCTTCAACTACTAAATGAGTCTCCAAAGCGTAAGAAATCCCCTTTAAGTGATGTGCTTGTGGCGAATAATCTTCAGCCTGCCCAGCCGACAACTATGCAGCGGCTTATATCTCTGGCCACCCCAAGGGCCGGACCTGAGAAAAATTCGGCTTCCGAATATCTCGGAATTAATGAGCAATTGTGCGATATGTCCTCTAGGGCATCGCTTCAAGTGATCCCAGACCCAATAATTCAAACCCCTGTAACAGTCACCAAACAGGGTAATCAACCGTCCGGACCCCCGGCACGTACTGATGCCGCTGATATTAGTTATGGCGGCACCAAAACCCTTGCAGGTGATCCCACCATCGAAACACATTTTTGTTTCTCGGCTTGTCCCTGGTACTTCTGAGATTGATATCTCGGCTTACATCAAAGCCAAAACAAAAGTAGACATAAAGGTGGTGGATATTACAAAATTCAAATATTCATACATTCAGACACACGTCATCTTTCAAAATACGCGTGCCTTTGCAGATGTTCAAAACGATTTGTTCCACCAGCTTTTGGCCAGAGAACATTTTCGTCCAAGAACATCAGCCAAGTACGGTGAAAAAAAATAACCAAACCTGTGGGTGTATAACTCCCACATGTTACGACCTTCCACCTCATCTTCCTCAGTTTCAAAAAACTAATGTCTTCACTAACACTTATCTATCAGAATACTAGAGGGTTACGTAGTAAACTTCCCAAACTGTCAGATCCCAAACTGTCAGAACTATCAGATCTTTCTTTGCATCTCACATTAATGTATTTGCAGAAACTTGGTTAAAGCCGGAGATCTTAAGCTCCGAAGTTTCTCCTAGTAGATACACTACTTTTAGATGTGATAGAACTCTGCGAAGAGGAGGAGGAGTGTTAATCTCTGTAGACTCCAAATTCGCTTCTGAAGAGGTAAAATCACAAGAGTTTGGTGACATTGAATTTCTTTGCATCAAAATCACTTTGTCCGATCAATCTTTGTACGTTACCTGTTCTTACATACCACCTTCGTCCGAACCGCCAACATACTGGCAACATCTGTCCGCTATTCGTTTGGTTTTCGATCGTCTGTCTGATGGTGACCAGCTGATAGCTCTGAGTGACTTAAATATCCCAGAACTCATGTGGTCAAATGTTGAAAACTCACCGTCTTTACAGCTTAACAGTCACTCGGGCAAATTAACCACGTTAGAAATTCTTTAGGTCGGCTGTTGGACTTATGTTTCGTTACTGATCCTGATGGAATTACTTCAACGAATCCGAAAGGACCTTATAAATTTAAGGTACAGTATGAATAGACTTTTAAAAAAACATAGAGTATTTGGCTGTACAGTTAGGTATTCAAGATACTTAGTAGCTCGGTCCAATTTCACCGTGCATAACGCAGAATGTTATACGAGTTATATTCGCCGCTGCCGGATTCAATTTACTTAGGATCCGTAGAAGTTTTATAACTTTGTAAACACTAACCGTA
This sequence comes from Drosophila ananassae, assembly GCF_017639315.1. Taxonomy (NCBI): domain Eukaryota; kingdom Metazoa; phylum Arthropoda; class Insecta; order Diptera; family Drosophilidae; genus Drosophila; species Drosophila ananassae. The sequence goes on along the minus strand of NW_025319037.1, from coordinate 6,943,205 downwards.
AAAAAGTATCTTTTCCCCAACTGCTTACGTTTGAGAACTCTTATGCGAACACTGATTAGGCAATAGCAGCAGTTCAGCTCAGCCTTACATCTCTAATATCCATTCAGCCAACCTTATATTTTGCTCATCTTTCGATCAAAGTGATGTGTTATCGGATCTTAAGGTCAAGCTCGTGTATTCGCCAGGCCCTGATGGAGTACCAGGCTTTTGAAGAACTGCGCAGAAGCTCTGTGCAAACCGCTTGTTAAACTCTTTAATCTCTCTCTGGAAACTTCGATCTTTCCCCTATTGTGGAGAGAATCTTTTATTATTCCGCTGCATAAAAACGGGAACAAATCCGACGCTGCAAATTATGGAGGCATCTCTAAATTGTCAGCAATTCTTAAGCTTTTTGAAAAACTTATCACTCCACGTTTGCAACACCTATGTAGTTCTATAATAACTTCGTGCCAGCATGGTTTCATGAAGCGCCGCTCCACCACTACCAACTTATTGGAGCTAACATCTTTTATCACGGATGGCTTCCGGAATGGCTTACAAACAGACTTCATTTACACTGACTTCAGTAAAGCATTTGACTCTGTTAACCATTCGCTTCTTATAAGTAAACTCAGTCTTTTGGGATTCCCAACTGATCTTCTTATCTGGATTTCGAGCTACTTATCAGGGAGAACCCAACGTGTTTTCTTTAAAGATGTTACCTCGCGTTTAGTCCGCGCAACATCTGGGGTGCCCCAAGGAAGCCATCTTGGACCCCTACTTTTTAAACTTTTTATTAACGACTTGCCCCTTGCCTTAACTAATTCACTTGTACTTATGTACGCTGATGACGTTAAGCTATGCCTTCAGTATTGTTGGGACACTCCCAGGTCCCTAGAGCGTAAATCAAGCTGACTTTTCTGAATGAAGCGATGAAATCTTTATTTAAATGTTGAGAAAATTATAAAATAGAAGCTTTTCTTGCTTACACTTGTGGTTTTCCGCTCTTTACATTTATCAATGGCTTTTGCAACTTTTCTTACACTATTTTCCTATTTAGTGTTGGGCATGACTGCATTAAACTTAAATTATACAACACCGACTTAATGGACAAATTTAAATTGGGCCGTTACTTCGTAGCTGCATCGTACGCCTCGTAACATTCCCCACCTCGTAATTCTTCTGAAAGTCCACTACAGCACTCCATATTAACATCCATAACAACTCCTTTTGGCCAAGTGTTCCGCTTGCTCGTTTCATCCACGACGAGAACTAGATCACCTTCTGCAAGCGAAGTTGGGTTCGGATGAAATGATTTCGTCCTTCTTGTTAATGTGGGTAGATATTCTCGAATCCATATTTTCCAGAGGAGTTTTCAGATTCCAAGGGAATATATGTCAACGGTCTTGAGTTCAACGTGTTTTCAACATCCGCAAATGCCTGCGTAGTACTTCCTCTCTCAGAACGACGTTCGACAGAATCTCCGACAAGATTGACTTTTGAATGCACCATGCGTTCCCAATTGCCTCCCATATGGGGTGAACCAGGTGGAATAAATGCAAAGGTCATTTGCGGATACTTACTTTCCGTATCCAAAGTCGATATGCGCTCGATCTCCTTTGCCAATACTCTACTAGCGCCGCGAAAATTCGTTCCATTATCTGATAGCATTTTAATAGGTACCCCTCTTCTATTGGTCCGAAGAAATCGACTGCTTTTTGGGTTTGAAACACGACCGTTTTTCTTTAAGCAGCGAATTTCATCTATAAACGTTTCCTCTTAACAAACTCGAATGAAGACCGTGTCCATCTCAACATTTCGTTTTAATTCGAGTATTCTTTTCAATTCAGGTCCAGGCTGTCGAACTTGAATATATCTTATGAAATCCAGCACTCGCCTTTGGCACTCGCCAGTAGGTTCCAGCCTACTGAAGCATAGCGGATTTGGCATAATAGACGCAATAGGTGACGGGTCCGTCCGCACCATATCGGCGTGATATAGCAGTGTATCATCGGAGCTCTTAGCGGTTCCGAATTGTGACAGCCATCTTGACTCGTAAGAATTCGGGACCAGTAAACCACCTCATCGAGCTGGTCATTTCACAATTTTATGTCCATTTGGTTCCTTCATCCGCCGCATTAAGCTCCGAAGGTATCCAGCGCCAATCGACAATCTCTGATCCTTCCAGGATTTCTCCGACTCGTAGGGCCACGAACTGAGGAAACTTACGAACGTCCGACTTTATCCAAAATAGAACACCTTGAGCGTCTGTCCAAAAGATGCGCCTTTCAATCCTGATTGATAGTTCTGCCTCCAGAAACTTTGAAAATCGCAGACCCCAAATGGCTGCCATCAATTCCATTCTTGGCACCGATATGGGTTTCAAAGGGGCGACTCTGTTCTTCGACGCGATAAAGAAGCATCTGATTTCGCCGCCGCGTTCAACCCGCAAGTATGCCACCGCAGCATAGGCATCCAAGCTCGCGTCAACAAATATGGGCAGTTGGATATTTCCAGCAACTTTTGAGCCATACATGTGGGATACGCAAATTACTCAGCTTGGACAACGACGATTGCCAAGCCCGCCAGTCATTCTCATCCGAGTCTTTAATTGTGTCATCCCGGCTCACACAGGATCTCCAAATGTTCTGAAGGATTATTTTGGCACGAATGTTAAAGAATCCGAGTAGTCCGAGGGGGTCGAAAATTGACATTAATATACTCAGTACCCTACGCTTCGTGTGGGTGCTGGTTACTTCTGCAGCAACTCAGGTCGAATTACGAACGTTAGCATATCTGACTCGGGAAGCCACCACATGCCCAGAACTTTCTCCTGAAGTTCTTGTTCTGTACCCAGATATTTCGGGGACGCTGCTGGGGAACTGTTGAGAGATTGAAGGACGCTCTCGGAATTTGATAACCAATTTCTCATTTCGAATCCGCCTTTCGCGTGGATCATCTTGACTTTGTTAGCCAGTTGAATCATTTCATCGGCAGCGAGTGCTAGTCGTATTACAGACTCCAGGTTGTTCGGTTTGAGTGCTGGCTCATCTTTCAGCTTATGTTGTAAACTAGCATGTACGATTTCTGAACGTCCATACAACATTCTTAGAGTACCATGAGTTTTCCTCGTACCGCTTCAAGAGCAGCTCCTTCAAGGCACTTTTGAAGTCTGATAAGATTTTCTTCATTGTTAAATCCACATCTTTCCGTCGATTGTAAGGATGTGGATTTAACAATGAAGAAAATCAAAAGATAACAAGAAAGGAAAGCTAACTTCGGGCGGAGCCGAAGTTGATATACCCTTGCAGTTCAGTCGCAGTCCCCTAGGTGGCGCCACGCATCTTATATTATTAGATATATAGCAGATCGTATATAGTCGGCCGATCCTTATGAAATTTGGCAAATCAGTTTTGTCCAAAATAGAATCTGTACCAAGCCCCATCTTTCTAACTTAAAAAACACCAAAGTTATGCCAATTTCGATTGTTCTATGACAGCTATAGGATATAGTCGGCCGATCCTTATGAAATTTTGTACATAAGATATGTTGGTCAAATATAACATGTGTGGAAAGTCCCAACCTATCTTAAAAAACAACGAAGCTATATGGCAGCTATAGGATATAGTCGACCGATCCCGGACGTTCCGACTTATGTACTACCTGCAAGGAAAAGAAGAATGTTTGCAAAGTTTCAACTCGATAGCTCTAAAACTGAGAGACTAGTTTGCGTAGAAACCGACAGACAGACGGACAGACGGACATGCTCATATCGACTCAGGAGGTGATCCTGATCAAGAATATATATACTTTATAGGGTCGGAGATGTCTCCTTCACTGCGTTGCACACTTTTGACCAAAATTATAATACCCTCTGCAAGGGTATAAAAAGCAGCCACTCTTCCGGCTTACCAGTAAATATAGGTAATTCTCGCGATATGACTTGTCGCGCCGCTACTTGGGCTGGTGTCAACATTGTAGTACATGACCCTGAATGTACGAACTGAATTCGCAAACAGCGGCGTGTGACCGCCTATTCCACCAGTATTAAATGCTGCACTGTTAGGGTTTGAACCCGCCGTGTTGGGATTGACATTCGGTGTAAGACCTATTCTAGCATCTGACAGCACAAATCGTGCTGAGTTGCCTTGGAATCCAAATTTGGCTGCATCGTTTCCCATCCATATAGCGGCATTCTGAGGTGGAGTCATCTGCGTAGCACTATACGACATGCATACAGCCGAGCCCTTGGGTGGTGCAGTGTGTGCAACATCATGTTTGTGTTGCATTGCTTGCTATAAATCCGGCTGCGCTCATTGTTGGTGCTGGTGCTGCTTGCACTGCATTAATACTTTGACCGTGAACATAGGTAACCGTGGTCGGGATTGGACTTCGCCCCGTTCTTTCCTGCATATTAGGAGCTGTTACCCAATGAACACTTCGAGCGATACCCGTGTTCGTGTGATGCTCGAACATCTGTGTAGCTATTTCACCATGTGGTGGAGATACAACGTGATTTGTTGAGTTCGCGCTTATTGGCGTGCTTGTACCTTCAAGCGACACGAACTGACCTGAGTTTATCACTGTTTATCTTGACAAAGTTCCATTGTCGAATCCTGCGAATGGTCCAGTGAGACTACACCCAGAGCTTCTCCATGAACCGTCTTCAACTCCAATATTTAGATCGCCAGACTCGTTTCTAATTTCACATCCATTTCAGAAATTTGACGCCACTCTTCACTGGCTGGTAATGCGTCAACAGATCTTGATTCAGATAGTCCTGTATACTACGTCCTCACTCCCTTCACACCCTTGGTAAAGGAATGCTTTCCAGAAGCCGTACACTCTTGCAGCGAGGTTTTTCGGATGGCAAAGTATTTCAGATTGTTGGGACACTCCCAGATCCCTAGAGCCTTCCACGTAAATCAAGCCGACTTTTCTGAACGAAGCGATGAAATCTTTATTTAAATGTTAAGAAAATTATAAAATAGAAGCTTTTCTTGCTTACACTTGTGGTTTGCCGCTCTTTACATTTACTAATGGCATTTGCAACTTTTCTTACACTATTTTCCTATTTAGTGTTGGGCATGACTGCATTAAACTTAAATTATACAACACCGACTTAATCCACAAATTCAAATTGGGCCGTTACTTCGTAGCTGCATCCTACGCCTCGTAACAAGTATAAATTCAATAGTGCCCAGTCTAGACTTCAATCCGATTTGGATAAACTTCAAAATTGGTGTATAGCAAATGGATCGAAATGTAAACTCATGTCTTTTTACCGATCTAGTCCCCACCAGGCTATGTACTTTCTCTATGGGAACGCCTTAGAACGATTAACTCAGGTTAACGATCTAGGTGTCCTATTAGATTTGAGACTTAAATTTACCGACCATATATCTACCATGGTTAATAAAGCTGTGGGTGTGCTTGGTTTTATTAAAAGATGGTCAAAAGAATTTAATGACCCGTACATAACTAAAACGATATATACATCATTGGTCCGTCCGATTCTTGAGTATGGATCGTGTGTCTGGAGTCCTCAATACGGAGTGCACCAATATCACATAGAATCTGTACAAAAAAACTTCCTGACTTTCGCTCTTAGTGGACTTAATTGGGATGCAAATCTTTACCTTCCCTCTTATCGTAGTAGACTTTTACTAATCATCTCATCATTATTACCAAACCGTTTCTATGTTTCTATATAATCTTAGTTATGGAAAGGTATACAGCCAGCATTTACTAACACGCGTTAATTTTAACGTTCCTAGTAGAAGGACTAGAAACTTTCGTGCTCTACTCCTCAGCAATTGTAGTTCGACATAAGCCAAACACGATCCGTTCAGGGTATTATGTTCGGACTACAATGGTCTCTAATCACTTAATTAATCACTCTCTTAATCACTCTTAAAGCGCTTATATTAAACGCCTGACTGTACCAACACTCTTCCTCGGGATATCTTTCTCCTACTCCTCGCTTAAACTAACTCGGATCTATTCCCGCGATTCGAGTCGTACGTTACGCGCCAGCGTCCCTTGTTCGGTTGGACGGGAGGTAGGCTGTACGTATGCAGTGGGAACCGCGCAAAAAAATTTTTGGTCCTATTTATTTAGAGGATTTTTGGAGTCATTATTTATTCATATTTTTTAATCGGCGCTATTCATTAAAGGGATAATAATAAAAAAAAAATTTTTTTAAACCCAAATTTAAATTTTTTTAACTTTTTTTAAATGTTTAAACATTAAACATTTTTTAGTGTATTCACTTTTTATGTCTTTATTTTCATATCGAAAGAGGTGCTTCTATTCCTATTATTATACCCTTGCAGAGGGTATAATAATTTTGGTCAAAAGTGTGCAACGAGGTGAAGGAGACATCTCCGACCCTATAAAGTATATATATTCTTGATCAGGATCACCTCCTGAGTCGATATGAGCATGCCCGTCTGTCCGTCTGTCTGTTTCTACGCAACATAGTCTCTCAGTTTTGGAGCTATCGAGTTGAAACTTTGCATACACCCACCCTAGGAGGATGGGAGGATGTATTGCTCTTTGGGCAAAATAATTTGATATGCCAAATTTCATAAGGATCGGCCGACTATATACGATCCGCTGTATATCTAATAATATAAGATGCGTGTCGGCACCTAGCGAACTGCGACTCAGCTGCAAGGGCATATAAACTTCGTATCCGCCCGAAGTTAGCTTTCCTTTCTTGTTATTATTATTAGGTTTAAATTTACAAAAAAAAAATTAATAATAGCACTTTTTTTAAAAATTTTTTTTCTTTCAGATTTCGCTTTTTACTTATTATTTATTTTTTTTAATAATACTTCTTTAGCACTATATTTTTTTTCTCTTACATTATATTTTAATATTATTATACATTATATTACAATATTATTAAAATAATAATATATTTAACATTTCCCCTTCTGAACGTTTGCAACGCTTTCTATTTGTTGAAAAAGTTTCCCAGTCCATCCGGCATATATAATTTTTGCAACACCTGCCGTCGTGCCATCTCTTTAGGCAAACTCCCATCACTCTCCCTTTCGAATGATTTCGACTTTCCAGAAATCCCCGAGTGCTTAAATAGACTCACCTGCCTCGAAGGGAGCCTTATTTCACCGAGAATCTCTTTCATGAGGATTTTTTCTCTCGGCTACGAAAGGCAATGCGGTATCCCAGGCGCAGTAGTGAACTTTCCTATTTCAGTTCCTAACTTGTGACTGCGCTTCCGCGCTAAAACGACTCTACTCATGTCATCCAAGTCCATTTAAAAAGGAGGCTAGAGTACGCTCAGAATTTCATTAATGAAACTATTCCTCGGGTCCTTGAAGACCCGCTCGGGTCCTTGAAGCTGTATGGTAGTTACTGACTACCGAACTCTACAGAAAGCACAACATTTCACTTAACGAGTCATGGCTAGCACAACTTCAAGGAAGTAAAGAAATTCCTTTTATTGCGGATGAATCTGATCGTAAAGCGTTAGAGAAAGTTCTTCAGCACAGCACCTTCAGCACAACACAATTTTGGAGCAGTTACCGTAATCTGCGAGATGGGTCTTTTGTACATAGACTTGTACAACATGATGGTGGCTACCACATCTTTAAAGGCTTACGGTCTGCACTAGCTAATTTGGAGGCTGAGAAAAAGAAAGTAATCGCCATGACTCGACAATTTTTATTACACTTTCCGCTGCTGAAACTAAGTGGAATGAGCTTTTAGTTATCCTTTCTCTTCTATTGGATAATAGGGTTATAAACGAAGAAGAAGCAACATCTCTTTCCAGCTCCGAAAAGGATAGGTTAATCCGATCCGATCCAGTGACGTGCTCTCGATACTTCAATTACAGGTTGCGACAATTAATGAAATAATGAATTCCATCTTTCCCATTTTTATTGAAGAATCGAATTTCAGCACATAGGATCTCCACATTCTCATGGCATGTACTGGCTTGCTGGTGCTCCTAAGCTCGACGACAGCGAAAATACAGAGCAAGTAATAAACTTTATCGATAGGTTTATTACTACAAATGGAGACGATCCTGAACATCAAGAACTAATTCAGTACAAGTGTTGAAGAACATAAAACTTTGCACAAAAAAATTAAGGAAACTTTAAGGACCATTCCTAATGAAGACGTAGCATTATTTAATAATTTTGAATACTTTCTGTCCCACCTTGAAACTAATTTTGAAGCCTACAAATTAGCCTAAAAGCCACAAATTTTTCTTCGCATACAATTTTTGCTCAATGACTGCTCAATGCTTATAATAGAGATATTCTAGGCTTACACAAAGCTAATATGGATATTTAATTTATCCTAGATGCCTACGCCTGTTGTAGTTATATCATTAACTACATAAACAAATCAAACAGAGGCGTATCGCAGTTAATAGATATATCTATTAAACGGAAATTGCAGCACCTAGGGAACAAGTTTATTAACGCTACAGAAGCATCATACAATATTTTGGGCCTGCATATGTCAGAGGCAAGTGAAGATACAATTTTTATAAACAATTGCCATCCAGAGAAGCGAGTTCAATTGGCTCGCTCAAATGAAGAATTAGAGCGACTACCAAACAACTAGGTGGATATTTTTGAGCGTAATATTCTTGATCGATATGTGCAAAGGCGTGAGCAGCTAGAATTAATTTGTTTAGCAGATTTTGCTGCTTGGTATAGACTTCATAAGCACAATACACGATCTGCAGCTAATCATACTGAGGACTAGGATGAAGCAAGTGATTTGGAAATTGATGTTGAAGACTAAGTTGCTGAGCACAGCTATCCACTGATGTACGAGTCTGGTTACGTTAAGAAACGCAAGCATTCTCTGATTCTTAGATGGGTTCGCTTTAGCATTAACTCTTCACTATCTGACTATTTCAAAGAGTATTTAATGCTCTTCTATACTTGGTGAAATGAAGAAACTGAACTTCTTTCAAACGACGTTAAAAACACATTCAGAACTAATCATGACTCTATTAAGATCATGAAAAGAAACTATGATGTGTGTTGTGCTATTAATAGTTTTTAATAGCAGCCGAATAAATAGACGCGTTTCAAATCATATTTTCCATACCTTTATTATCTATGCTGCTCCAATCAATTCCAAATCACAACAAACGAAACCCAAGAGCTTGCGCTGAAGCTACACCAAAGCTTCCCAAAGTGCATACGAAACAAATACAATACAAATACATATACAATAAAGCGCATGTGAAAGTGGGAGACAAAACAGAGAAGAATACATGCTGATGACAACAGCTGTAGCTAAGCATTTTATGATTATTTTAAATGCATTTGGTGGCTGCTTGGCCCAACATCCTCCCCCCATTGAAGGGTGGGCCTTTAATAACAATGTTGGAAGGGGCAGCAGTCACATCATTGCAGTGGTTATTCAGTGGGTTGTACTCCCTAGCATAGTGCGCCGACACATCCCGTGATAGTTCACCGCGTCCAGAAAACACTCAGCCAAATCGAGTATTCTAACTGAATTTGGCCAGCCAGACAATAGGTCAAAGAATAAGCTGGCTCCAAATAGCAGGACCACTCGCTGCGTTTTGTGGAAGTTGGGGTCAGCTAGATCCATATTGCCAGGAATCTTCCAGCCTGAAGCATCTATGTCATGGCTAGGCTAATAGTCCGTAATATGTGAAGCTACAACAACCTCAATTTCCAATGAATACGTGCTAAGGCAGGACTTCTAGCACACATTAACAGATGCTCCGTCAGTTTCAAACCCAGCGCCGCCGAAACCGGCCACCGTTGTATAGCTTTTGGAGCGGCAAAGCTGAAGTTCACTCGCCAGCCACGACGATATGAGGTGCACTTGTGAACCGGAATCCAATAAAGCTCGGCAAGGTAGGAAGGCTCCAGATCGACCACGAACGAGTACATTGGCTGTTAACAGGAGCACTAGCTCAGCATTGCGATCCTGGTTTACAAGAGGGTTGATTAAGCGGGATGGGGATCGCAACAGAAACTGCACCGATGGGACTCGTGAGGGTGAAACCTGGCCGCGAGGGTGCAACATAATATGATGACGGTGATTGCACGTCGAGCAGCGGGAAGCTGAGCATCCGCGAGCGAGATGGTCATCCTTTAGACAAACAAAACAGCGAGTCAGACGCCGCACTTCGTCGTACCGTTCCTCAATTGGCAAAGCACTAAACATTGACAAGAAGGAAGCTCGTGCGCCGAAATACCACACAGGGCGGGCGTTACTAACCATGCACGAAAATCGGTTATTCAAAGATCTACCTCGGCCCACTTGGTTAGCTGGTGGATACGGCGCCAAAGAAAAGTCGACGCATTCAAGAGTCCGGCACCTCCGACAGACGGAAGGCTGTCGTTGATTCCGGCGAGAGTGTCCTCCTACTTGTCCTTTGTGGCAGGATCCAACTTCTGTAGGATAATCTGGATAAGTAAGCATCCTTGGATCTCGGCAGCTGATCCGGAACTCATAAGAGCCCGCATATGCCCATTGAACCGATCTGATAGCTCCCGCAAAGTAGCAACAGACCCTGGCTCGACCACACGAAGCTGCAGGATCTCATTAATGTGAGACTGAAATATTAAACGCCGATTACTAAAACGATTGCGCAATAGGTCAAGGGCCACATCGTAGTTCGCATCAGTAATTTTCAGAGCTCTCACTGTATCCAAGGCTGACTCGCGCAGGCATGAAATGAGCCACCGGAGCTTTACCATTTTCGTTAGGTGAGGATGGCTGTCAATCGTGGTCTTAAAAGGGGTGCAGAAATCCGGCCACTCGGCATGGCCGCCGCTGAATGTTGGCATCGGCAATGGTGGCAAGGAGGTGATGGCTTGTATGGCATTGGCGATACACTGACACCGTCGAGAAGTGTGGAGTGGGCAGCGATTCTTATGGAGCGCTTGGCCACCTCCACCTAAATGTCCACTTGCACATCAGTCGCCAGCTGGAAGAACTCTTCTTAAAGCGCGGTGAACCGCTCACACAAACGCTTCTCCACAGACTCCAGCGTCATTATGGTGCAATCCTCAGTCCGCGCCGCAGCCTTCACCTTATGATGCAGCGCCTCTATCTCCTGGCAGGTCACCTCTGCTTTTTTCCGCAGCATCCTTTTCCGGGTTGCGGCAGCAGCTCCAATAGTCTCAGGTTCAGACTCCATTATTCAATTAAAATGCAAATGGTAACAACAACAACAAGGGCGGTTTCTTGGCACTTTTAATGCTGATCACAATTAACCGGGATGAAATCACGTCGGGGTCACCAAAAGAAAAGAAAGAGTTATTGAATTTGCAAGAAGATGCCTCCCAATTTTTAGACGAAGAATTTAGAGCTTTAGGAGTGCCTAATATAGAGCGGAACGTAAATATTCTTCAGGATGACAATTCAACGAATAATCCTGAAGAAGATGGTGAACTTCAATTAATTAGACCCTCCTCGACCTGTAAAAGTATATTTTACAACTCGAGAAGAAAACCATTACAATTCCATGAAAAAGTGTTGGTTTCCACTGCAGTTGATACAGTGAAAACTGCAAGCATGTCTGCACGAAATAGGGAAAATACGTTAAGATATGCTCATAATAATGAAACCTCTGAAACTTAGTGTTTACCATATGTTCTTCATCTCAAAAGAACTGCCAAATATATGGTTACCGTTAAGGGGGGGTTAGGGTCTGAGCGAGCAAAAAAAGACACATTTTCATGTTTTTTTTTTGAGGATCTGGTAAACATCTATTTATTTAAACTATTTTTAGATTGAAGTACAACATTTGAAGAATGTTTTGTAAAATTTTCAGAAAAAAATAATAAGAACTACGGCAATGGCGACCATTATTAGCAGGCTCCTCGAAAAAAAGTTGCATTGCGGTGCCCCTCATATATCGGTTGTAGATTATCTAAAATCAAAAAATCAAAGTTCTTTCGTTAGATAGACATTTTTCCCAGGTAACGCTGGGAGGGTTTATAGAAGTTTCGATTTTTAAATTTTTGGGAACACTTTGAAGTGAAAAACGTGATTTCTGAGGAAAAAAATCGGCTAATTTGTTATTTAAAAAATAGAAATTTAAACAAATTTGGAAAAAACTCTCCAGCGTTACCTCGTCAATTATGTTGGCAAGAAGTGGTAAAAATTTCAAAACGATCGATTCAGTAGTTTTGATGTTATGATGGGCACCGACTTTGAAAAAGTGAGTTTTGGGAAAAACGCTTTGAAGTTTTTCTGACCGTTGACCTGGCTCGGAGGTGGGGTTGCTAAAATCGCTGTATCTTTGTTAATAATGCACCTATCCATCTAAAATCTATCTATCTACCATCTAAAAAAAAAAATCTATCCATCGAATGGACACAGTATTCTTGAAAGGTTCTTTAATACGAAAATCAAAAAAAAAAAAAATCGAAAAAAAAAATTTTAAAACCCTAACCCCCCCTTAATATAGACACAAGTGACGGACTTGTAAATGGATCAAATGGTCAGCTAAAGCAAATTGACCATTGCGTAGTTAATGGCTAAAATTTAATAAGGCGGCTTTGGATTAATTTTTTCGAGCCCATGGTAGGTGCTATCGTCAGATAAAAGGTTCGAAACAGTCCAGATCCCGAATGGACTCGAGTGTGAAAGATCAGAGCATGTTTCTGTTGACAGAAAACAATTCCCAATTGTTCCTGCTGAGGCTATTACCATCCATAAAAGGCAAGGAGCAACATATTGCAAAGTCGCGTGCATATTAAAAGAGGCATTAAACGAGCTTCGCTATACGTTGGATATAGTAGAGCCACTAGCGCATCGGGACTTTTCCTTTTAGGCGACTTTGTTCCTCCAATAAGATTTGGAGCTCTTAATGTCCAAGCCAAAATGCAAATTTAAGAGAGGAAAAGTTCTTGATTACGCATTACGATCTTGTGGTTAACAGAAACGAACCAAAGTGTTTATATTACCATAAGGTTGAGTCTCTTCGAAGCCATCGCGAATAATCGGAATAAATTATGTATGTAAAACAAGAAAGGAAAGCTAACTTCGGGCGGAGCCGAAGTTTATATACCCTTGCAGTTCAGTCGCAGTCCGCTAGGTGGCGCCACGCATCTTAAATTATTAGATATGTAGCGGATCGTATATAGTCGGCCGATCCTTATGAAATTTGGCATATTGAATTATTTTTCCCAAAATATAATCTGTACCAAATCCCATCTTTCTAACTTAAAAAACACCAAAGTTATGCCAAATTCGATCGTTCTATGACAGCTATAGGATATAGTCGGCCGATCCTTATAAAATTTTGTAGATAAGATATTTTTGCCAATTATAAAACGTTGGAAAGTCCCAACCCTCTAACTTAGGAATTATAAAAAACCAAAATTATTTTTTTTAAAAATTATTTTTTGGTTATGAAAATTTACATGTCATTTTTATACCCTAGGATCTTTGCTCGAACTACCGAACTGAGCGGACGTGCTTTTCCCGAGCAAAAAAAAATTCAGGGGTAACCCAATATAAGCGAAAAAACGCCTAACCTCAATTTATTAAAAGCAATAGACAAGCTTTTTCTAACTGTTGTGATGTGCTAAAACAAAAACTAGTGCATTGTTTGAAATAAATAAGTTCCGCAATGAACTCATTGAGCAACGATAAAAAGAACGAGCTTAGAAGTTTAGAACCAAAGAAACGGCTTCTCTCTTACTTTTCAGCAGACTGGCTCTACTGACCGCTGAAATCCATAGGGCACAGTCTTGCTCACCCGCTCTGCTCACTCCGACTCCCGCGTCATGGAGTTCGCAGTGTATAACCCCCCTCCAACGGCGGAACCAAATTTCGCACCAACAATAAGCAGTGCTGCAATTTCTGAAACAACTGCAACTCAAAATACCGCGACATCAAAGATTAAAGCAAGTAAACAAAAAAAAACATCGGAAAGTGCCAAAACGGCCCCGGTCATACAGACTTGTTTGGATCGCTACATCCAATTTAACGCAAGCTCAGCCCGCAGAGTAATCCGGCAGGCAATAAAACAAAAATTATCCGCGTCCAGAAGATCGACGAAGAACCAGGCAGATCCAGTAGTAACAAATTTTCCCTACTGGCGGAGGTTGACGAAAACCAACCAGCGCCAGACACCGGAAAAAAACTCAAGCACCCTCCAATCTATATCAGGGAGAAAAACTTGAGTGCCCTGGTCAACCGAATTGCGGCGTTGATCGGGAACGGTGACAACTTTCATGTTGTCCCGCTTATCAAATGGAACATCCACGAAACAAAGGTGCAAAGCAAGACTGAAGAGCACTTCCGTTTCGTGTCCAAATATTTGGACGATGATCGGATAAACTATTACACGTACCAGCTGAAAAGCAGCAGGGGCATACAAGAGGTAGTAAAGGGAATCGAACCCGATGTTACCGCCGCAGAAATAAAACCCGCCCTTAAAGAAAAGGGCTCCGCCGCCAAGAACGTTATCAACATTCTAAATAAAGATTTTTATCTTACAACCCCTCCTCAAGGTCGAGCTCGAGCCAGAAAGCAGGTCACTGAAAAAGAACGAATTCCACCCAATCTACAAGCTGCAATTGTTTGAGCTTAGAGCAAGCTTAAATTGTTTGAAAAATGCTTGCTAACTCGAATAACACCACATCTGGAAGCTTGCAAAATTATCCCGGCACACCAATTTGGCCTCCGAAGAAACCACGGAACCTTCGAGCAAGTGAACAGATTAACATCCGAAATACGCTCAGCCTTCGAACAGCGAGAATACTAGAGCGCTATTTTTTTGACGTATTTCAAGCATTCGACCGAGTTTGGCTTAATGGACTCATGCACAAAATTAAAACGTATTTGCCAACATACACCCACAAGCTACTGGATTCATACCTCTACAATAGGGTATTCTCAGTGAGATGCAATGCAGCTACTTCGGGTGACTACAACATCGAAGCTGGTATGTTTTATATACTGCGGATATTCCCACAAACGCACAACTAACAACGTCAACGTTTGCCGTCGATACCGCTATCCTCAGTCGCTCCAGATGCCCAACTCAAGCTACAAACCAACTGGCTAATCATTTAATAGTAATGGAAAGGTGGCTGTCCGATTGGCACATTAAAATAAACGAACAAAAGTGTAAACATGTAAAGTTTACTCTTAATAGACAAACATGCCCTCCGCTTTCACTAAACGGTATGCAGATGCCCAAGCTAACGGAGTAACTTGTCTTGGCGTCCACCTTGATATACGACTAACGTGCCGTAAGCACATCGAATGCAAGAAGGTGCAGCTAAAACTGAAAGCCAGCAGTCCCCACTGGATCATACCACTACTACTCTACAATTCAGTCCTAAAGTCAATCTAGACGTATGGAACGCGAGCAGCAGCAACATAGACATCATACAGCACGCACAATCAAGATCGCAGCGCGCAGTTCGCAACTGGGCATCCTCGCAGTGAAGGACGAAATTCAGAAGCAAAAAGATTCATACAAAGAAAAACTGTCATCGCACCCAAATCCCCTCGCTCAGGGATTAGCTTGTTTTTCTAGCAGATTCCGCCTGCGACGCAACGACCTTCCAACCCAGCAATCGATTTGAAGGGCCGTCTAACTCTGTATCAGTCAACATGACTGTTAGTTAAATTAAAAATATAAGATTTGATACACCTCTTGTTAGTCTCCCAAAGAGAAGATACAAACATTTTACGGCAGAGGGTAATAAAGCTCCCGTAAAATGTTACGTGAGTGTTTTCATTTGCTTTGCTACTAAAGCCGTGCAGTTAGAGCTTGTAAAGGATCTATCCACATCTGCGTTTTTACATGCTTTAAAACGGTTTATATGCACTCGCCGAAAGCATCAGTACATTTGGTCTGACAATGAGACCAATTTTGTTGGAGCTAAAAACGAGCTAAAGGAGCTGCTCCAACTCTTCATAAGCGATGAGCATCAACGAGGGCTTCTGGAGTTTTGCGCGATTGAGTCCATCGAGGGGCATTTTATTCCTCCTCGATCTCCGCATTTTGGTGGACTCTGGGAAGCGGCTGTCAAAATCGCAAAACATCATTTTTTCCGGGCTGTTGGATCCTCAGTTTTTGGATTTGACGAGCTGCGAACTCTGCTTTGTCACATTGGTGCTGTCATAAACTCATGGCCTTTATTGCCTCTTTCACAGGATACTGCAGACCTTGTGTTCTAACGCCATCCCATTTTTTAACTGGTGGCCCGTCAGTCTAAAACTGACTGATGTCACAAAGCTGAATTTCAACCGTATGGACAGCTGGCAGCGTGTGTCTTTCCTGCAGCAGTCTTTCTGGGCCCGATGGAAGGAGGAGTATTTAAGCCTTCTTCAGCAGCGCTCCAAAAGGCGTGCGTCCGGCTCTGCCTTGGCGATTAACGATGTTGTGCTAGTCAAGGACGAGAACCTACCCCCCATGAAGTGGCCGTTGGCTAGAATTCTGGATCTAGTCCCTGGTCGGGATGGAGTGCCTCGAGTGGCGGTGGTTAGAACCGCTTCTGGAACTACCAAGCGCGCAGTGACCAAGCTTTGCTTATTGCCCCTTAAGGATGAAGTTGAAGGACAGGCCTCAATTGGGGGGAGTATGTCGGGTCAGGCATCAGCCACTGCATAAATTCAATATAAATGTAACATATATATATAAATGTAATAATTATAGCTTAGCATATAATCATTTTTCTCATAGCTTTTGTTAGTCGCAAGCCGACTCTTCTCGGCCGCTCGGCTTTATTTTATTGTTGTCATTAAGTTAACGAGCTTTCGCCCGCCTATGCTAAAAGGCGGGCCCACTTGTACTCTTTATTTTTTTTTGCGCGGTTCCCACTGCATACGTACAGCCCACCTCCCGTCCAACCGACCGAGGGACGCTGCCGCGTAACGTACGGCTCGAATCGCGGGAATAGATCCGAGATAGATAAGCGAGGATTAGGAGAAAGATATTACGAGGAAGAGTGTTGCATAGATAAGGCGGTTAATATAAGCGATTTAAGATTGTTAGTAGAACAAAGTGATAAGATGTGGTAGAGACCATTGTAGTCCGAACATAATACCCTGAACGGATCGTGTTGGGCATATGTCGAACTACAATGGCTGAGGAGTAGAGGACGAAAGTTTCTGGTCCTTCTACTAGGAATGTTAAAGTTTAAACGTGTTAGTAAATGCTGGCTGTCTATATTTCCATAAATAAGATTATATAGAAACATGACACCCAGCATCGTTCTACGATTTGTTAATGTTGGTAAGTTGATTAGTAACAGTCTATTATGATAAGAGGGGAGGTAAAGATTTGCATCCCAATTAAGTCCCCTAAGAGCAAAAGTAAGGAAATTTTTTTGTACAGATTCAATGTGATCTTGGTGTACTCCATATTGAGGACTCCAGACACACGATCCATACTCAAGAATCGGACGGACCAGTGATGTATATAACGTTTTAGTTATGTACGGGTCATTAAATTCTTTTGACCATCTTTTAATAAAACCAAGCACACCCATAGCTTTATTAACCATGGTAGATACATGGTCGGTAAATTTAAGTTTCAAATCTAATAGGACACCTAGATCGTTAACCTGAGTTAATCGTTCTATGGCGTTCCCATAGAGAAAGTACATAGCCTGGTGGGGACTAGATCGGTAAAAAGACATAAGTTTACATTTCGATCCATTAAGCTTTAGGTTATTTGCTAAACACCAATTTTGAAGTTTATCCAAATCGGATTGAAGTCTAGACTGGGCGCTAGTGAATTTATACTGAAGGCATAGCTTAACGTCATCAGCGTACATAAGTACAAGTGAATTAGTTAAGGCAAGGGGCAAGTCGTTAATAAACAAAGTAAAAAGTAGGGGTCCAAGATGGCTTCCTTGGGGCACCCCCGATGTGGCGCGGACTACACGCGAGGTAACATCTTTAAAGAAAACACGTTGGGTTCTCCCTGATAAGTAGCTCGAAATCCACATAAGAAGATCAGTTGGGAATCCCAAAAGACTGAGTTTACTTATAAGAAGCGAATGGTTAACAGAGTCAAATGCTTTACTGAAGTCAGTGTATATGACGTCTGTTTGTAAGCCATTCCGAAAGCCATTCGTGATAAAAGATGTTAGCTTCAATAAGTTGGTGGAGCGGCGCTTCATGAAGCCATGCCGGAGTTATTATTGAACCACATAGGTGTTTTTCAAAAAGCTTTGGAATTGCTGACAATTTAGAGATGCCTCTATAATTTGCAGCGTCGAATTTTTTCCCTTTTTTATGCAGCGGAATAATGAAGGCTTCCTTCCACATAAGGGGAAAGATCGAACTTTCCAGCGATAGATTAAAGAGTTTAACGAGCGGTTTGCACAGTGCATCGGCGCAGTACTTCAGAACACAGCCTGGTACTCCATCAGGGCCTGGCGAATACACGGGCTTGACCTTAAGAAGATCCGATAACACACCATTTTGATCGAAAGATGGGCAAAATATAAGGTTGGCTGATTGGATATTATAAGTGTAAGGCTGAGCTGAACTGCTGCTAGGTGAATACGTAGTTTGAAAAAACTGTGCAAAGAGATCGGCCATTGCCTGATCAGTGTTCGCATAAGAGTTCTCAAACGTAAGCAGTGGGGGAAAAGATACATGTTTACGCTTAGTGTTTACAAAGTTATAAAACTGCTTCGGATCCTGAGTAAACTGAATCCGGCAGCGGCGAATATAACTCCTATAACATTATGCGTTATGCACGGTGAAATTGGACCGAGCTACTAAGTATCTTAAATAACAAACTGGTTAATTTGCCCGAGTGACATGTCAAACATGCCCGAAGGCTATGGTGGGAGTTAAGCTATAAAGACGGTGAATTTTCAACATTTGACCACATGAGTTCTGGGATGTTAAAGTCACCCAAAGCTATCAGCTGGTCACCATCAGACCATCAAAAACCAAACGAATAGCGGACAAATGTTGCCAGTATGTTGGCGGTTCGGACGAAGATGGTATGTAAGAACTGGTAACATACAAAGATTGATCGGAAAAAGTTATATTAATGCAAAGAATTTCAATGTCACCAAACTCTTGTGATTTTACCTCTTCAGAAGCGAATTTGGAGTCTACAGAAATTAGCACTCCTCCTCCCCTTCGCAAAGACTAGGAAAAACTTCGGAGGTTAAGATATCCGGCTTTAACCAAGTTTCTGTAAATACAATAAGGTGAGTGCAGAAAGAATACAATAAGGTGCAAAGAAAGAACTATCGGAATACAGTTTGGGAAGTTTACTAAGTAACCCTCTAGTATTCTGATAGGTAAGTGTTAATGAAGACATTAGTTTTTTGAAATTGAGGAAGATGAGGTGGAAGATTGATCAGTGGCCGTAAGATGTGGGAGTTTTACACCCACAGGTTTGGTTTTCTTTTTTGTTTACCGTACTTGGCTGATGTTCTTGGACGAAAATGTTCTCGGGCCAAAAGCTGGCGGACAAATCGTCTTGAACATCTGCAAGGGCACACGTATTTTGAAAGATGGCGTGTGCCTGGTGTATGAATATATGAATATTACAAAATTCATATATTCATCCACCATCTTTATGTCAGCTTTTGCTTTGGCTTTGATGTAAGCCGAAGTATCAGGGGCAAGCCGGGAAACAAAAATGTGTTCCGATGGTGGGATCACCTGCAAGGGTTTTGGTGCCGCTGCAACTGTTACTGCGGCATCAGTACCTACCGGTGGTCCGGACAGTTAATTACCCTGTTTGGTGACTGTTTCAGGGGTTTGAATTATTGGGTCTGGGATCACTTGAAGCGATGCCACAGAGGACATATCGGACAATTGCTCATTAATTCCGAGACATTCGGAAGCCGAATTTTTCTCAGGTCCGGCCCTTGGGGTGGCCAGAGATATAAGCGGCTGCATAGTTGTTGGCTAAGCAAGCTGAAGATTATTCGACCCAAGCACATCACTAAAGGCGGATTTCTTACGCTTTGGAGACTCATTTAGTAGTTGAAGACTAGAATGGTTCCTCTGAAATTAAGATAGTTGCGAGATCCGAGTCAATAGTCTCGTTACTCATTGTTGAAACTACGGCACTTAAAATCAACCTACTTCATGTGATCCTGTGTAAAACGATTCCCAAAGTAGGACTCTCTAAAACCTTTCTACTTCGCGTGGCTCCAGTGTAAACGGACTACAAGTAGAATCCGCGGCATACCAGTCTACACGGCATACCAGTCTCAAGTGTGGCTCCCGTGAAACGGACCACAAGTAGACCCCGCATTACGTAACCACTTCGAGTGTTGCTCCCGTGAAACGGACCACGAGGAGTTCCCGCGGCATACCAGTCTATTTCGAGTGTTGCTCCCGTGAAACGGACCACCAGTAGACCCCGCGATACCTAACCTACTTCGAGTGTTGCTCCCGTGAAACGGACCGCCAGTAGGACCGGCCGATAAGGAATCAGCCGAACCACCATACCACCGGTACTTGAGGAAAACCACCCCAGGACTTCAAGCACATCAACTACCCAGCCTGATCACAGCAAGCGTCTGGCCAACCCGAGCAGTCCCGTGCAGAATCCAGGTAAATTTAGTCAAGACTATTGACGATCTTTGACTACGACTCCGGGACCTACCGTTACTCCCGTGAGTTCAAGTTTGATGTAGTTGCCGCATAACGCTCTACGGATGAACAACCACTAATCAACTCCTTGAACCCGCTTTTAGTCTGCCTCATGAACGATCTCATTTCGTCCTGAACAGCACGACAACCGTCAGAGCAAAAGTGGAGACTAGACGTACATGAGATTGCATCCGAAACTGATGCCGTGAACCCGGCACACTTAGCGTGTAAAACGTTCTCACAGAGCCAGCAATGGATGGTAGGCTGGGAAGACGAGATTGTCTTATTACAAGACTTCAATGCACAGACCAATTCAAATTCCATAATTATTAAAAATTTAAATAATTAATTTATTAAAAATTAAATAATTAATTTATTAAAAATTATTAAAAAATTAATAATTAATTAAAAAATATTAGAAGCAATAGAATAGAAGCAACACCGTAGGAGATGAAGAAACAGAGCAGGGCTATGTTTAGAAGGAAAATTAAACAAATTATTATTTTACCTCCAAATATATCACTGCACACGCGAAGCGATACGGATCTAAGAATTGCCTTTTTTTTTTTATATCTGAAAAGAAATAAACACCGATTGTTTATGGAAAGTGTTTGGTCATTGAGATTCAATGACTTTTATCCAAAATAATAACAAAGTAATTATTTGTTTCACCACGTTATAAAAATGTTTATTTATTCGCATATGAAATGGAGACAGAAAACTCCGATTTATGATGCGTATGCACTGAGATAAAGAGTACAAGTGGGCCCGCCTTTTAGCATAGGCGGGTGAAAGCTCGTTAACTTAATGACAACAATAAAATAAAGCCGAGCGGCCGAGAAGAGTCGGCTTGCGACTAACAAAAGCTATGAGAAAAATGATTATATGCCAAGCTATAATTATTACATTTATATATATACGTTACATTTATATTGAATTTATGCAGTGGCTGATGCCTGACCCGACATACTCCCCCCAATTGAGGCCTGTCCTTCAACTTCATCCTTAAGGGGCAATAAGCAAAGCTTGGTCACTGCGCGCTTGGTAGTTCCAGAAGCGGTTCTAACCACCGCCACTCGAGGCACTCCATCCCGACCAGGGACTAGATCCAGAATTCTAGCCAACGGCCACTTCATGGGGGGTAGGTTCTCGTCCTTGACTAGCACAACATCGTTAATCGCCAAGGCAGAGCCGGACGCACGCCTTTTGGAGCGCTGCTGAAGAAGGCTTAAATACTCCTCCTTCCATCGGGCCCAGAAAGACTGCTGCAGGAAAGACACACGCTGCCAGCTGTCCATACGGTTGAAATTCAGCTTTGTGACATCAGTCAGTTTTAGACTGACGGGCCACCAGTTAAAAAATGGGATGGCGTTAGAACACAAGGTCTGCAGTATCCTGTGAAAGAGGCAATAAAGGCCATGAGTTTATGACAGCACCAATGTGACAAAGCAGAGTTCGCAGCTCGTCAAATCCAAAAACTGAGGATCCAACAGCCCGGAAAAAATGATGTTTTGCGATTTTGACAGCCGCTTCCCAGAGTCCACCAAAATGCGGAGATCGAGGAGGAATAAAATGCCCCTCGATGGACTCAATCGCGCAAAACTCCAGAAGCCCTCGTTGATGCTCATCGCTTATGAAAAGTTGGAGCAGCTCCTTTAGCTCGTTTTTAGCTCCAACAAAATTGGTCTCATTGTCAGACCAAATGTGCTGAGGCTTTCGGCGAGTGCATATAAACCGTTTTAAAGCATGTAAAAACGCAGATGTGGATAGATCCTTTACAAGCTCT
Source organism: Drosophila ananassae (assembly GCF_017639315.1). NCBI lineage: Eukaryota > Metazoa > Arthropoda > Insecta > Diptera > Drosophilidae > Drosophila > Drosophila ananassae. The sequence continues at coordinate 6,920,857 of NW_025319037.1, read as the reverse complement.
AACTGCACGGCTTTAGTAGCAAAGCAAATGAAAACACTCACGTAACATTTTACGGGAGCTTTATTGCGAACTTCTGGCTTATAGTAAAATGGGCCGCAAAAATCCACACCAGTCACTCCGAAAACCTGGCAACCGCTGACTCTTTGCTCTGGGAGATCAGCCATAATGTGCTCCAGCAACCGAGGTTTGGTGCGGAAGCATCGGATACACTTGTGCAATGCCTTCGTCACCGTTTTCCTCCCCCCGATCGGCCAGTATTGGGATCGAATAATAGCCAGCAGAGCAGGAGGCCCCGTGTGTAGATTACGCTCATGGAAATCAACAATTATAGCCCAAGTAACTGGATGGCTTCTAGGCAATATAATTGGATGGTGACTATCAAAATCCAATGTAGAATTACTTAAACGACCTTCCACACGTAACAGGCCAAACTTGTCTAAAAAGGGAGAGGATGTGGCAAGTTTGCTGGCTGACGAAATTTCCTTCCCACTCTGAAGCGCCTTTATGTCATCCCAGTCTAAAAAGGGAGAGGATGTGGCAAGTTTGCTGGCTGACGAAATTTCCTTCCCACTCTGAAGCGCCTTTATGTCATCCCAAAAATACACACGCTGCACCAAACGCAACAGTAGGTGGGTTCCAGCCTTAACGTCGCTAGCAGTGACACCCTTGTGACAGACTCGCTGTGAGAACTTGTGCACATAAGCGAACACGCGCTGCAGTGCTGAAAAAGAGTTGGCGTACTTGGAACCAGCTGTCACGTCAACGTACGGGTATTTGATTAGCAGAACCCTTGCCCTTAGCTCCAGAGTGGGTTTTTCAGATAGCACCGCTGCTGGCCACTGGTCTTGAAGTCCAAGAAGAAACGCAGGACCATGGGACCACAGGTTGTCAGTAACTAACTCCTTGGGAAGAGCACCACGGGAGAGGATGTCTGCCGGGTTCAAAGACGTAGGAACATAACGCCATTCCATCGTTCTGGTCAATTCCTGGATTGTTGAAACTCGATTGGCGACGAAAACATTAAACCGAACGGGCTCCTCCCGAATCCAGGACAGCGCCACAGCAGAATCGCACCAGCAGAAATACCTCCCATCGTAGACCTTCAACTGAGCTACTTCCGACATAAGCCGAACTAGCAACTGTGCTCCAGATAACTCCAGTTTCGGTACCGTAATTGTTTTTAGAGGAGCGACTCGGGACTTTGAGCAGAGTAAATGACTTTCTGACCTGGTACCCTTGGATACAACATAAATGCAAGCCCCATAAGCCTCGATGCTGGCGTCACAAAATCCATGAATCTCCACTTCAGATGTGATGATAGTGACCATCTAGGGAATTCAGCACCCTGCGCCATGGCGAAGCTGGAGCAAATCATGTCCCAATCGGAGTGAAGAGCTTGAGGTAGACTTTCATGCCAGGACAACTTCTCACGGCATAGTTTCTGAAGAAAGATCTTCGCCTTCGTAATGGAACGGATCATAAAGCCGGGCGATTGAGGAGAGGATGATGCGCCTAGTGGGCTTCGAGGGTGACTGAAGCCCTTCAAACGAAAATAGCGAGCGATCAGTAGAAGGACCCCAAGCTAGGCCAAGAGTCTTCGTAAAGTTGCTGCCATCATCAAACCTTAGGAACGACTCTCGATCCTCTTCCGGTACGTCAGAGAGCACTTCAGAAACATTGGAGCACTTTCTCAACCGAAATTGGCCCTTGGCGAGGATCCCCGATGTTTGCTGCATTATGTTGGTAGCTTCCTCTATTGAGTCACCTCCGGAAATTAGATCATCAACATAAAAATCGCGAAAAATCGGCAGAATTTCGGCACCCTTTGGAAACATAGACTGCTCATCCTGTGCCAACTGATGCATTGCTCGAATTGATAAAAATGAGGCCGGCTTTGTCCCAAAAGTGACCGTATCCAGTTTAAAAACCTGCAACTCATCCTGGGTGGAATTCCGCCAAAGAATGCACTGCAGATAGCTGTCTTCGGGGAAAACTCTAACGCATCAGTACATTTTTCAAATATCTCCTGTAATGGCCACTCGATGGCAACGAAACCTTAGAAGAATGTGCAGCAGCTTTGGTTGGATAACTGGACCAGATATCAAAACGTCATTCAATGAATACCCGGACGTAGTGGCAGCTGAACCATCAAAAACAACCCTGAGCTTGGTTGTTGAGCTGTCCTCCTTCAAAACGCAGTGATATGGCAGGAAATACTGTCTGGCAGGTCGTGCACTAGGCGGTACTGGAGACATATCTCCCAAATTTAAATACTCCTTTATGAACGCAGCATACTGATCCTTTAATTGAGGCTAACGGCAAAGCTTCCTTTCGAGGGAGAGAAATCGCCGTACGGCTAGTGAGTACGACTCACCTAGCAACTCAGAGCTGACCTTCAACGGCAGCTTTACCGAGTAGGCGCCTGACTCGAGGCGAGCAGAATTCTGCACGAAATGCGTCTCGCAATCCAATTCCTCTTTCGTCCACTTCACAATATGCTCGGAGCAGTCTTCGATTTCCCAAAATTTGCGGAGCAGACATTCTAAGCGCTCGTCCAGCTGGCTTGGGCTCTTCACAACGTCCTTGCGGGCTGTGCCTACGAACGACTTTCTCTCCAGATATGAACCACCGCCACACACAACCCATTCAAGCCGGGATTACATTTATATATATATGTTACATTTATATTGATTCAATTTATGCCTGACCCGACATACTCCCCCCAGTTGAGGCCTGTCCTTCAACTTCATCCTTAAGGGGAAATAGGCAAAGCTTGGTCACTGCGCGCTTGGTAGTTCCAGAAGCGGTTCTAACCACCGCCACTCGAGGCACTCCAACCCGACCAGGGACTAGATCCAGAATTCTAGCCAACGGCCACTTCATGGGGGGTAGGTTCTCGTCCTTGACTAGCACAACATCGTTAATCGCCAAGGCAGAGCCGGACGCACGCCTTTTGGAGCGCTGCTGAAGAAGGCTTAAATACTCCTCCTTCCATCGGGCCCAGAAAGACTGCTGCAGGAAAGACACACGCTGCCAGCTGTCCATACGGTTGAAATTCAGCTTTGTGACATCAGTCAGTTTTAGACTGACGGGCCACCAGTTAAAAAATGGGATGGCGTTAGAACACAAGGTCTGCAGTATCCTGTGAAAGAGGCAATAAAGGCCATGAGTTTATGACAGCACCAATGTGACAAAGCAGAGTTCGCAGCTCGTCAAATCCAAAAACTGAGGATCCAACAGCCCGGAAAAAATGATGTTTTGCGATTTTGACAGCCGCTTCCCAGAGTCCACCAAAATGCGGAGATCGAGGAGGAATAAAATGCCCCTCGATGGACTCAATCGCGCAAAACTCCAGAAGCCCTCGTTGATGCTCATCGCTTATGAAAAGTTGGAGCAGCTCCTTTAGCTCGTTTTTAGCTCCAACAAAATTGGTCTCATTGTCAGACCAAATGTGCTGAGGCTTTCGGCGAGTGCATATAAACCGTTTTAAAGCATGTAAAAACGCAGATGTGGATAGATCCTTTACAAGCTCTAACTGCACGGCTTTAGTAGCAAAGCAAATGAAAACACTCACGTAACATTTTACGGGAGCTTTATTGCAAACTTCTGGCTTATAGTAAAATGGGCCGCAAAAATCCACACCAGTCACTCCGAAAACCTGGCAACCGCTGACTCTTTGCTCCGGGAGATCAGCCATAATGTGCTCCAGCAACCGAGGTTTGGTGCGGAAGCATCGGATACACTTGTGCAATGCCTTCGTCACCGTTTTCCTCCCCCCGATCGGCCAGTATTGGGATCGAATAATAGCCAGCAGAGCACGAGGCCCCGTGTGTAGATTACGCTCATGGAAATCAACAATTATAGCCCGAGTAACTGGATGGCTTCTAGGCAATATAATTGGATGGTGACTATCAAAATCCAATGTAGAATTACTTAAACGACCTTCCACACGTAACAGGCCAAACTTGTCTAAAAAGGGAGAGGATGTGGAAAGTTTGCTGGCTGACGAAATTTCCTTCCCACTCTGAAGCGCCTTTATGTCATCCCAAAAATACACACGCTGCACCAAACGCAACAGTAGGTGGGTTCCAGCCTTAATGTCGCTAGCAGTGACACCCTTGTGACGGACTCGCTGTGAGAACTTGTGCACATAAGCGAACACGCGCTGCAGTGCTGGAAAAGAGTTGGCGTACTTGGAACCAGCTGTCACGTCAACGTACGGGTATTTGATTAGCAGAACCCTTGCCCTTAGCTCCAGAGTGGGTTTTTCAGATACCACCGCTGCTGGCCACTGGTCTTGAAGTCCATGAAGAAACGCAGGACCATGGGACCACAGGTTGTCAGTAACTAACTCCTTGGGAAGAGCACCACGCGAGAGGATGTCTGCCGGGTTCAAAGACGTAGGAACATAACGCCATTCCATAGTTCTGGTCAATTCCTGGATTGTTGAAACTCGATAGGCGACGACAACATTAAACCGAGCGGGCTCCTCCCGAATCCAGGACAGCGCCACAGCAGAATCGCACCAGCAGAAATACCTCCCATCGTAGACCTTCAACTGAGCTACTTCCGACATAAGCCGAACTAGCAACTGTGCTCCAGATAACTCCAGTTTCGGTACCGTAATTGTTTTTAGAGGAGCGACTCGGGACTTTGAGCAGAGTAAATGACTTTCTGACCTGGTACCCTTGGATACAACATAAATGCAAGCCCCATAAGCCTCGATGCTGGCGTCACAAAATCCATGAATCTCCACTTCAGATGTGATGATAGTGACCATCTAGGGAATTCAGCACCCTGCGCCATGGCGAAGCTGGAGCAAATCATGTCCCAATCGGAGTGAAGAGCTTGAGGTAGACTTTCATGCCAGGACAACTTCTCACGGCATAGTTTCTGAAGAAAGATCTTCGCCTTCGTAATGGAACGGATCATAAAGCCGGGCGATTCAGGAGAGGATGATGCGTCTAGTGGGCTTCGAGGGTGACTGAAGCCCTTCCAACGAAAATAGCGAGCGATCAGTAGAAGGTCCCCAAGCTAGGCCAAGAGTCTTCGTAAAGTTGCTGCCATCATCAAACCTTAGGAACGACTCTCGATCCTCTTCCGGTACGTCAGAGAGCACTTCAGAAACATTGGAGCACTTTCTCAACCGAAATTGGCCCTTGGCGAGGATCCCCGATGTTTGCTGCATTATGTTGGTAGCCTCCTCTATTGAGTCACCTCCGGAAATTAGATCATCAACATAAAAATCGCGAAAAATCGGCAGAATTTCGGCACCCTTTGGAAACATAGACTGCTCATCCTGTGCCAACTGATGCATTGCTCGAATTGATAAAAATGAGGCCGGCTTTGTCCCATAAGTGACCGTATCCCGGAATCCCGGAATAAGTGACCGGGTGGAATTCCGCCAAAGAATGCACTGCAGATAGCTGTCTTCGGGGAAAACTCTAACGCATCAGTACATTTTTCAAATATCTCCTGTAATGGCCACTCGATGGCAACGAAACCTTAGAAGAATGTGCAGCAGCTTTGGTTGGATAACTGGACCAGATATCAAAACGTCATTCAATGAATACCCGGACGTAGTGGCAGCTGAACCATCAAAAACAACCCTGAGCTTGGTTGTTAAGCTGTCCTCCTTCAAAACGCAGTGATGTGGCAGGAAATACTGTCTGGCAGGTCGTGCACTAGGCGGTACTGGAGACATATCTCCCAAATTTAAATACTCCTTTATGAACGCAGCATACTGATCCTTTAATTGAGGCTAACGGCAAAGCTTCCTTTCGAGGGAGAGAAATCGCCGTACGGCTAGTGAGTACGACTCACATAGCAACTCAGAGCTGACCTTCAACGGCAGCTTCACCGAGTAGGCGCCTGACTCGAGGCGAGCAGAATTCTGCACAATATGCGTCTCGCAATCCAATTCCTCTTTCGTCCACTTCACAATATGCTCGGAGCAGTCTTCGATTTCCCAAAATTTGCGGAGGAGACATTCTAAGCGCTCGTCCAGCTGGCTTGGGCTCTTCACAACGTCCTTGCGGGCTGTGCCTACGAACGACTTTCTCTCCAGATATGAACCACCGCCACACACAACCCATTCAAGCCGGGATTACATTTATATATATATGTTACATTTATATTGATTCAATTTATGCCTGACCCGACATACTCCCCCCAGTTGAGGCCTGTCCTTCAACTTCATCCTTAAGGGGAAATAGGCAAAGCTTGGTCACTGCGCGCTTGGTAGTTCCAGAAGCGGTTCTAACCACCGCCACTCGAGGCACTCCAACCCGACCAGGGACTAGATCCAGAATTCTAGCCAACGGCCACTTCATGGGGGGTAGGTTCTCGTCCTTGACTAGCACAACATCGTTAATCGCCAAGGCAGAGCCGGACGCACGCCTTTTGGAGCGCTGCTGAAGAAGGCTTAAATACTCCTCCTTCCATCGGGCCCAGAAAGACTGCTGCAGGAAAGACACACGCTGCCAGCTGTCCATACGGTTGAAATTCAGCTTTGTGACATCAGTCAGTTTTAGACTGACGGGCCACCAGTTAAAAAATGGGATGGCGTTAGAACACAAGGTCTGCAGTATCCTGTGAAAGAGGCAATAAAGGCCATGAGTTTATGACAGCACCAATGTGACAAAGCAGAGTTCGCAGCTCGTCAAATCCAAAAACTGAGGATCCAACAGCCCGAAAAAAATGATGCTTTGCGATTTTGACAGCCGCTTCCCAGAGTCCACCAAAATGCGGAGATCGAGGAGGAATAAAATGCCTCTCGATGGACTCAATCGCGCAAAACTCCAGAAGCCCTCGTTGATGCTCATCGCTTATGAAGAGTTGGAGCAGCTCCTTTAGCTCGTTTTTAGCTCCAACAAAATTGGTCGCATTGTCAGACCAAATGTGCCGAGGCTTTCGGCGAGTGCATATAAACCGTTTTAAAGCATGTAAAAACGCAGATGTGGATAGATCCTTTACAAGCTCTAACTGCACGGCTTTAGTAGCAAAGCAAATGAAAACACTCACGTAACATTTTACGGGAGCTTTATTGCAAACTTCTGGCTTATAGTAAAATGGGCCGCAAAAATCCACACCAGTCACTCCGAAAACCTGGCAACCGCTGACTCTTTGCTCCGGGAGATCAGCCATAATGTGCTCCAGCAACCGAGGTTTGGTGCGGAAGCATCGGATACACTTGTGCAATGCCTTCGTCACCGTTTTCCTCCCCCCGATCGGCCAGTATTGGGATCGAATAATAGCCAGCAGAGCACGAGGCCCCGTGTGTAGATTACGCTCATGGAAATCAACAATTATAGCCCGAGTAACTGGATGGCTTCTAGGCAATATAATTGGATGGTGACTATCAAAATCCAATGTAGAATTACTTAAACGACCTTCCACACGTAACAGGCCAAACTTGTCTAAAACGGGAGAGGATGTGGAAAGTTTGCTGGCTGACGAAATTTCCTTCCCACTCTGAAGCGCCTTTATGTCATCCCAAAAATACACACGCTGCACCAAACGTAACAGTAGGTGGGTTCCAGCCTTAATGTCGCTAGCAGTGACACCCTTGTGACGGACTCGCTGTGAGAACTTGTGCACATAAGCGAACACGCGCTGCAGTGCTGGAAAAGAGTTGGCGTACTTGGAACCAGCTGTCACGTCAACGTACGGGTATTTGATTAGCAGAACCCTTGCCCTTAGCTCCAGAGTGGGTTTTTCAGATACCACCGCTGCTGGCCACTGGTCTTGAAGTCCATGAAGAAACGCAGGACCATGGGACCACAGGTTGTCAGTAACTAACTCCTTGGGAAGAGCACCACGCGAGAGGATGTCTGCCGGGTTCAAAGACGTAGGAACATAACGCCATTCCATCGTTCTGGTCAATTCCTGGATTGTTGAAACTCGATTGGCGATGAAAACATTAAACCGAGCGGGCTCCTCCCGAATCCAGGACAGCGCCACAGCAGAATCGCACCAGCAGAAATACCTCCCATCGTAGACCTTCAACTGAGCTACTTCCGACATAAGCCGAGCTAGCAACTCTGCTCCAGATAACTCCAGTTTCGGTACCGTAATTGTTTTTAGAGGAGCGACTCGGGACTTTGAGCAGAGTAAATGACTTTCTGACCTTGTACCCTTGGATACAACATAAATGCAAGCCCCATTAGCCTCGATGCTGGCGTCACAAAATCCATGAATCTCCACTTCAGATGTGATGATAGTGACCATCTAGGGAATTCAGCACCCTGCGCCATGGCGAAGCTGGAGCAAATCATGTCCCAATCGGAGTGAAGAGCTTGAGGTAGACTTTCATGCCAGGACAACTTCTCACGGCATAGTTTCTGAAGAAAGATCTTCGCCTTCGTAATGGAACGGATCATAAAGCCGGGCGATTGAGGAGAGGATGATGCGCCTAGTGGGCTTCGAGGGTGACTGAAGCCCTTCAAACGAAAATAGCGAGCGATCAGTAGAAGGACCCCAAGCTAGGCCAAGAGTCTTCGTAAAGTTGCTGCCATCATCAAACCTTAGGAACGACTCTCGATCCTCTTCCGGTACGTCAGAGAGCACTTCAGAAACATTGGAGCACTTTCTCAACCGAAATTGGCCCTTGGCGAGGATCCCCGATGTTTGCTGCATTATGTTGGTAGCCTCCTCTATTGAGTCACCTCCGGAAATTAGATCATCAACATAAAAATCGCGAAAAATCGGCAGAATTTCGGCACCCTTTGGAAACATAGACTGCTCATCCTGTGCCAACTGATGCATTGCTCGAATTGATAAAAATGAGGCCGGCTTTGTCCCATAAGTGACCGTATCCCAGAATCCCGGAATAAGTGACCGGATGGAATTCCGCCAAAGAATGCACTGCAGATAGCTGTCTTCGGGGAAAACTCTAACGCATCGGTTGAGCTGTCCTCCTTCAAAACGCTGTGATATGGCAGGAAATACTGTCTGGGAGGTCGTGCACTAGGCGGTACTGGAGACATATGTCCCAAATTTAAATACTCCTTTATGAACGCAGCATACTGATCCTTTAATTGAGGCTGACGGCAAATCTTCCTTTCGAGTTAGAGAAATCGCCGTACGGCTAGTGAGTACGACTCACCTAGCAACTCAGAGCTGACCTTCAACGGCAGCTTCACCGAGTAGGCGCCTGACTCGAGGCGAGTAGAATTCTGCACGAAATGCGTCTCGCAATCCAATTCCTCTTTCGTCCACTTCACAATGGGCTCGGAGCAGTCTTCGATTTCCCAAAATTTACGGAGCAGACACTCTAAGCGCTCATCCAGCTGGCTTAAGCTCTTCACAACGTCCTTACGGGCTGTGGCTATGAACGACTTTCTCTCCAGTTGTGAACCACCGCCACACACAACCCATCCAAGCCGGGTTTTCTGCAGCACCGGTAGGCCAGCTGAGAGCTAAAACTATCCAAGCTAAAACTAGGCTGAAGGTCCGTGATGTTGGTGGCGATTACAGCGCTGACGAGGGCCGAATATTCAGAGCAACAGGATCGTAGGAGCACATCAACAGAGAATCCGTCTGTCGCGAAGCCAGTGTCGCCAATGCCAGACACTGCCACTGCCAATGCCAAGCTGCAGCTGACTAGCCAGTCGGGACGTAATCACGTGCACCTGCGATCCAGAATCCAAAAAAAACCGGCATGGAACAAAAACCCCAGAACGACTCCGAATGAGAATGTTCGCTGTGGCCAGTAAGGCTATCTAACCGCTGCGACCCTGGGCAACTAGTGCATTAGCAGTGGATGGTGAAGCGCCAATTGGCTCGGCGCATTCGGCTGCGGCTGATGTAGACAGCACAGAAGAAGCCTGGCTGCTAGAAGACTGTAACTCCAAAAAATGCAAAAGACTGTGATGCCTCCTCCCACAACTGCGACAATTATCAGCGAGGCACTCACGCAGGTGATGGCCAGTTTGGAGACATTTCCGGCATAGACCTAGTCGCCTAGCCTCGCCAAGGCGGCTCAGGGGGCAATAACAAAAATCTTGGGCATGCAGAGACTACATGGGACCACCCACCGCATAGTATACAAGCAGAGGCAGGTGAATTAGTAATAATAAAGGATGCTCTACTGTTATTTGCGACTTCACGTCTTCCCACCTGAGTGCCAAGGCCACATCCATAGCCTCCAAACTCCAGCAACGCTGTTCCAAAAACTCTGCCATCGACTCCCAAGTAGGGATGAGATCCGAGTTCGAGGCATTTTGACCTTCCTCCCACTTGGCCTGAGTAGCTGGATCCAACCTTTGAAGAAGTACCTGGACAATGATGCAGCCGGCGATCTGAACTGTCGTCCCCCAATTTTTTAAGGCTCGCATATGGGCATTGAACTTATCGGACAGCCCTCGAAGCGCTGCCACTGAGTCACCTTCCAATAGATTGAGGCCCAAAATCTCGTTCACATGAGACTGAAATATCAACCGACGGTTATTAAATCGATTCTCCAAATGCTGCACTGCGACATCATAATTCTCCTCGGAGATTTCCAAGGAACGGACTGCCTCTAAAGCGGAGTCCCGAAGACAAGATCGCAACCTCTGAAACTTTTCCACCTTACTTATATAAGGATTGCAGCCTACGATCGTCGAAAAGACCGAATGAAACTCACCCCACTCTGAATATACTCCGCTGAAAGTAGGAAGAGGAAGAGGAGGCAGGGCTTAAAAACTCCGACTGAGCGCTGGTTCCACCTGGACACTGGAAACTCCGCTGGCAAGGTTGGAATGGGCAGCAATTCGAGCAGAGCGCAACGACGTCTCGTGCTCGATTTCAGCATGCATCGTAGCTACAAGCTCAGACAGTGTCCATCGCAAGTCGCTGCTTATTTCAGCAATGTCTAACTCTTCAAGCTCCCCGTGGATGGTCTTAAAATCCTCGTACATGGCGACCAACTGGCCGTGACGCACATGGAGCATAGCATCCTCCACCTTTGACATTGGCTGCAGGGCGCCTTGGATCCTCTTCAAATCCTGGAGGATACCCTTTGCCTTGCATTTTAAAATCGCGCTCCGAGATGGAGTGGGTTCTCCTGTTACGGCGCCGCTGGAGTTCATCGCCGCTATAATTGAAATACGCTCAATTTAGGTAAAAACACGCACAAATTAATTTTGTCGCCAAAATTATAGTTCTTGTTTATTTTTTTATATTTAATTATATTTGAGCGCAGCGAACACGATTTATCCCACTGTGCGCTCAGAACCGTACACTGAGTTCTGGAATGTATATATATATGAACGCTTGTGTGAGTCGAATGCACTTGCAAGTGGAAGTATGTATGTATGTTTGTATGTATGTATGTTGGCGGACCGGATAACAATTGTATGTATTGTATTTATTTATATTATTAAATGATTTAGGTATAAATAAAAAATAATTGTTTCACTGATGCACTGTATGCCGTTTATGTTTAAAATGCACATACGTATGTTAATACACCGCAAAACTGAAACGGGTATGCTCGCACTGTTTTATGCTCGCGGAATTGTTTTATTTATTTTAATAATTATAATTTATATTAATTATATCGCGTCGGGGTCACCAATGTTTGGTCATTGAAATTTTTCAATGACTTTTATCCAAAATAATAACAAAGTAATTATTTGTTACACCACGTTATAAAAATGTTTATTTATTCGCATATGAAATGGAGACAGAAAGCTCCGATTTATGATGCGTATGCTCTTAGATAAAGAGTGCAAGTGGGCCCGCCTTTTAGCATAGGGCGGGCGAAAGCTCGTTAACTTAATGACAACAATAAAATAAAGCCGAGCGGCCGAGAAGAGTCGACTTGCGACTAACAAAAGCTATATATATATATAAAAAGCTATATATAAATTTATATATATATGTTACATTTATATTGAATTTATGCAGTGGCTGCTGCCTGACCCGACAGAAAGCTTATTACAAATTTTACAAAAACGTAGTGCGCACAAAAAAAACACGTCCGTCCGCTTTAAGATAAAGAGAGGAAGTGACTATGTCATCGATTTTTGTAAAATTCACATACTCGCATTTAAGGAATTTGAGATTTCGCATTACGTTTGCGTATTTTATTACGCTGTTGCCCAGGTCCAATGCTGCCCCTGCTCGCGTTAGCGAGTCAAAACCAATTATGGCATCGAATGTGTTTAGCGTATTTAACAAAAAAAAAGGGGCGTTTAGCCCTAAAATGAGCATTATACATTTGTGCTTGACGTCACTGGAGCCGTGAATGGAGTTCACAGTGAAGGGGTTTTCGACCGGCATTACGTTTTTTAGCTCCTTTACGGGCCTAATGTAATTCTTTGCCGTCCCCGTGTCAATAAGTATTTTTAATGTTTTGCAACCAACCCGTGGCAGACCGCTGACCATGCACAAATTGCTGAAGTCATACGATCGCAGGCCACCAGTGAGACAAAACCATGGCCCACAACGGCGCAATCTGCTGGCTCAGCTCTCGGTCACCCAAAGACTGATACAATATAAGGACCCCGCATGATTGATTTAGAAAATATACAGAAAAACTAACTTCGAGCGGAGCCAAAGTTGATATACCCTTGCAGTTAAGGTTGTTTCATTTCCGATCGTTCAGTTATATGGCGTCTATAGGATATAGGATATAAGGATGGTAGATCAGATTAGATTGCCCAAAATGGAATCCGTAGAAAGTCCCATCATTCTAACTTAAAAAACACCAAAGTTATGACAATTCCGATCGTTCAGTTATATGGCAGCTATAGGATATAGTCGGCCAATCCTTATTAAATTTATCAAATCGAATTATTTTGCCCAACATAGAATCTGTACCAAGTCCCATCTTTCTTGCTTAAACAAGGAAAGCTAAATTCGGGCGGAGCCTTGCAGTTGAGTTGCAGTCCGATAGGTGGCGACACGCATCTTATATTATTAGATATATAGCGGATCCCATAAAGTCGGCCGCTCCTTATGAAATTTGGCATATCAAATTATTTAGCCCAAAGAGGAATCCATTGAAACTCCCATCTTTCTAACATGAAAAACTACGAAGTTATGGCATTTCCAATTAATCATTTAAATTTGGCAGATCGTGAAGGTTTGCCCAAATTAGAATGCATAGAAAGCCCTATCCTTCTAACTTGATAAACAACGAAGTTATGGCATTTCCGATGAATCAGTTATATGGCAGATATAAGATATAGTCGACCGATCCCGGCCGTTCCGACTTATATACTGCCTGCAAACAAAAGAAGGATGTGTGCAAAGTTTCAACTCGATAGCTTTAAAACTGAGAGACTAGTTTGCGTAGAAACAGAAAGACGGTCAGTCGGACAAACGGACATGCTCATATTGACTCAGGATGCGATCCTGATCAAGATTTTATATACTTTATAGGGTCGGAGATGTCTCAAAATTTTGTTTTGTGTGAGGTTTCAATTTACAACAACAATTAAATTTACATGCTTCGCGGCGCTTACAAATTTCCCTTAATTCAGACACAGTTTTTATTTCAATATTTAGGATCTCGTGCTGAATTTCCGGACGACGATTACTTTTGAGTACTCTGACAAGTTTAATATCCAATCAGCCAACCTTAAAATTTGCCCATCTTTCGATCAAAGTGATGTGTTATCGGATCTTCTTAAGGTAAAGCCTGTGTATTCGCCAGGCCCTGATGGAGTACCAGGCTGTGTTCTGAAAAACTGCGCCGAGGCTCTGTGCAAACCGCTCGTTAAACTTTTTATGGTCAGTGGGAACCGCGCGAAAAAAAAAGTTTACTTGAAATTCAGGGCTGTTCTAATTGATCAAGTAGTCCCGATATGGTGTCATAGAAACTATTAAACGATTCGTTTTGTTTGTTCATTCTAATTATTTCTTCTATGTCATTGTCATCTCTACTGTGTCTAAATTGAAGTCGTAAGGTTGGCCTACATAAGGCCTACATAACAAAAAGTAAAGTATCCGTCTAACGTTTGCATAGTGAGGGCCTCGACCCTATAGATAAAATTGTCAACGGACACACCTTCTCCAGAAAATTTAATTTTCCAGCCGTTGAGAATGTGCACCACTTTATCTGGTCGCGTTAGTAATTCAGATGCAACCGTTTTGAAGCAAGAGTATGTGGAGTCTCGACTCTGTCAAAAACTCTTGGGACCTGTTCTTAAGATAATGCCGCCCTTCTGGTATTTTCCAAAGCCGGGCTTGGAGTGACTGTCACTCGATTCACGCTTTCTGAGATTGCATTCTCTATAAATTCAGACATCTTCTCAGAGAGAGTGACTAACATCCTCCGCTCCATGGCTAATAAAGTGACTGCATTGGCTGTGATAATACTTGAATTAGTATTATTATTGCTAGAACTACGTACTGAAGTAGAAGGTCCCTCATCTAATGGATTATTAACCGGCTGAGTAGCTTTGGATCTACTGAAAGTTTCTCTGTGGCTCTACATGCCGACTCGCACACAGGACACTTCTCACTGTTCTTCCAATGAGCTTCAATGCATTCTCTGTGAAATTCGAATTAGTGTCTGATTAACTAATGTCAGCTTGACATATAGGATAAAAAGAATTTGAGGCACTCCCGACTGTCCTATTCGGCGTCGATCTAACCCCATCATGCTCAATAAGTTAATAAAATTTAACACACAAAATTATAAATATAATGAAGATCAATATAAATCAATAAAAATGATATAAATTGAACCCTTACATTGTTGTTCTCGTGTCCAATTATGTGTACATTTTTCTTTTCTTAAATTTCTCAAAAGGTATATGGAGTTTGGAAGAAAATTGTTCCATATGACTTAAACTTATTCAAAAGATAATCTTTTCTTTCTATATAAGTTTTGAACGGTGTACTCTTACACTAGTATTCCAGCATAAATAAATTTTCCTTCCAGTAACAAGAATTTAATAGATTCAGAAGTTATGAAGTTGGGATACGGCACCTCTCGCCAGTAATGCCAGTAATTTCGCCTTTGTTCATCAATTACCTTCCTTAGAGAACAGTTTGAGTAGCTTAGTGATTAGTTATTGCAATCGCGGACAGAATATCAATCGCAGAGGTTTAAATTTACAACAAAAATTAAATTTACATGCTTCGCGGCGCTTACAAATTTCCCTTAATTCAGACACAGTTTTTATGTCAATATTCAGGATCTCGTGCTGAATTTCCGGACGACGATTAGTTTTGAGTACTCTGACAAGTTTAATATCGTTTACTCTGATAAGTTTAAAGCGAAAAGATCCGACGCTGCAAATTATAGAGGCATCTCGAAATTGTCAGTAATTCCTAAGCTTTTTGAAAAACTTATCACTCCACGTTTTCAACACCTATGTAGTTCTATAATAACTTCGTGCCAGCATGGTTTCATGAAGCGCCGCTCCACCACTACTAATTTATTGAAGCTAACATCTTTTATCACGGATAGCTTCCGGAATGGCTTACAAACAGACGTCATTTACACTGACTTCAGTAAAGCATTTGACTCTGTTAACCATTCGCTTCTTATAAGTAAACTCAGTCTTTTGGGATTCCCAACTGATCTTCTTATCTGGATTTCGAGCTACTTATCAGGGAGAACCCAACGTGTCTTTAAAGATGTTACCTCGCGTTTAGTCCGCGCAACACCTGGGGTGCCCCAAGGAAGCCATCTCGGACCCCTACTTTTTACATTGTTTATTAACGACTTGCCCCTTGCCTTAACTAATTCACTTGTACTTATGTACGCTGATGATGTTAAGCTATGCCTTCAGTATAAATTTACTAGCGCCCAGTCTAGACTTCAATCCGATTTGGATAAATTTCAAAATTGGTGTTTAGCAAATAAACTAAAGCTTAATGGATCGAAATGTAAACTCATGTGTTTTTACCGTTCTAGTCCTCACCACACTATGTACTCTCTCTCTGGGAACGCCATAGAACGATTAACTCAGGTTAACGATCTAGGTGTGCTATTAGATTTGAGACTTAAATATACCGACCATATATCTACCATGGTTTATAAAACTATGGGTGTGCTTGGTTTTATAAAAAGATGGTCAAAAGAATTTAATGACCCGGGAGGTGGGCTATACGTATGCAGTGGGAACCGCGAAAAAAAAGTTTACTTGACATTCAGGGCTGTTCTAATTGATCAAGTAGTCCCGATATGGTGTCATAGAAACTATTAAACGATTCGTTTTGTTTTTTGTTTGTTCATTCTAATTATTTCTTCTATGTCATTATCATCTCTACTGTGTCTAAATTGAAGTCGTAAGGTTGCATAAAAATCCTCCCAACAGATTTCACCGTACGCTTTGTGGTACCGCCAATAAAATTCGATGGCCTTGCCTTCGAATAAAACACTAGCATTCCTTCATAACATAAAGTAAAGTTTCCATCTAACGTTTGCATAGTGAGGGCCTCGACCCTATAGATAAAATTGTCAACGGACACACCTTCTCCAGAAAATTTAATTTTCCAGCCGTTAAGAATGTGCACCACTTTATCTGGTCGCGTTAGTAATTCAGATGCAACCGTTGGGAAGCAGGAGTATGTGGAGTCTCGACTCTGTCAAAAACTCTTGGGACCTTTTCTTAAGACCTGTTCTTGGGACCTGTTCTGCTAGAACTACGTACTGAAGTAGAAGGTCCCTCGTTTAATGGATTATTAACCGGCTGAGTAGCTTTGGATCTACTGAAAGTTTCTCTGTGGCTCTACATGCCGACTCGCACACAGGACACTTCTCACTGTTCTTCCAATGAGCTTCAATGCATTCTCTGTGAAATTCGAATTAGTGTCTGATTAACTAATGTCAGCTTGACATATAGGATAAAAAGAATTTGAGGCACTCCCGACTCTCCTGTTCGGCGTCGATCTAACCCCATCATGCTCAATAAGTTAATAAAATTTAACACACAAAATTATAAATATAATGAAGATCAATATAAATCAATAAAAATGATATAAATTGAACCCTTACATTGTTGTTCTCGTGTCCAATTATGTGTACATTATTCTTTTCTTAAATTTCTTAAAAGGTATATAGAGTTTGGAAGAAAATTGTTCCAAATGACTTAAGGGGGGGTTAAGGTCTGAGCGAGCAAAAAAAGACACATTTTCATGTTTTTTTTTTGAGGATCTGGTAAACATCTATTTATTTAAACTATTTTTAGATTGAAGTACAACATTTGAAGAATGTTTTGTAAAATTTTCAGAAAAAAATAATAAGAACTACGGCAATGGCGACCATTATTAGCAGGCTCCTCGAAAAAAAGTTGCATTGCGGTGCCCCTCATATATCGGTTGTAGATTATCTGAAATCAAAAAATCAAAGTTCTATCGTTAGATAGAGGGTTTTTAGAAGTTCCGATTTTTAAATTTTTGGGAACACTTTGAAGTGAAAAACGTGATTTTTGAGGAAAAAAATCGGCTAATTTGTAATTAAAAAAATAGAAATTTAAACAAATTTGGAAAGACTCTCCAGGGATACCTGGTCAATTATGTTGGCAAGAAGTGGTAAAAATTTCAAAACGATCGATTCAGTAGTTTTGAAGTTATGATGGGCACCGACTTTGAAAAAGTGAGTTTTGGGAAAAACTTTTGAAGTTTTTCTCTCCGTTGGCCTGGCTCGGAGGTGGGGTTGCTAAAATCGCTGTATCTTTGTTAATAATGAACCTATCCATCTAAAATTTGGACACAGTATTCTTGAAAGATTCTTTAATAAAAAAATAAAAAAAATAAAAAAATCGAAAAAAAAAATTTTTTAAACCCTAACCCCCCTTAAACTTATTCAAAAGATAATCTTTTCTTTCTATATAAGTTTTGAACGGTGTACTCTTACACTAGTATTCCAGCATAAATAAATTTTCCTTCCAGTAACAAGAATTTAATAGATTCAGAAGTTATGAAGTTGGGATACGGCACCTCTCGCCAGTAATGCCAGTAATTTCGCCTTTGTTCATCAATTACCTTCCTTAGAGAACAGTTTGAGTAGCTTAGTGATTAGTTATTGCAATCCCGGACAGAATATCAACCGCAGTTTTGATTTTAAATCCTGTTTTCCTGCGACTGAAGCCCCCCTGTCACTTCAGTTTTAGAAATTTCGGCTCTATGGTTTAGCTCTGGTCAGCCTCGAATACTGATATTTTTTCGGCTTGAATTTCAGGAATTCAAACACAATCGAAAATTAGAAATGTGAAATTTAAAGTAGCGAAGAAATGGAAAAGTTTCTGAAAGTATGTCCTTCGCGAGTCTTAATGAACTTGAATTTATTCACTAAGGCCACACCGTTGGGCGCCACCTCTCTTAAATAATAATAATTAATTATCTGAAACGTATTTCAGGACTCTATACTTTCGGGGTACGCTTTAATATCCGGCTCCTTGCTTTATATAGAATCCAAAACTAGCTACTCATTATTATTATTCAGTTTAGAAGTTAGCGTGCTGCGACAAAAATAATTATACGGGAAAGTTTTGATAATTTCCAATGAGCTTTACAATAACCGGAAGAACGAACGGATAAACCCAGTAAAACTATTTGAAAGAGAAATAGGTGAGAAATGAAATAGTTGAAATATTAATAAATGGCGAAACATTGATGGTAGGTCTTGCTTCGAATGAAAAGAACTTTAACAGCCAGACCGGAAACATATGCCAGCTAGCTAAGTACTGCTTTCCAGTGCATAGCTGGTGCGGCTGATATGATGCTGTTTATGAGATGGCATCTCTTTTGTTACCTAATCGGTAATATAGGGCTAAGTATCTTTGGTACCAAAATTAATTAAAACAAGAAAGAAAAGCTAACTTCGGGCGGAGCCGAAGTTGATATACCGTTGCAGTTAAGGTTGTTCCATTTCCGATCGATCAGATATATGGCGTCCATATGATATAGTCGGCCGATGAAATTTAGCAGATCAGATTGTATTGCCAAAAATGGAATCCGTAGAAAGTCTCATCATTCTAGCTTAAAAACACCAAAGTTATGCTAATTCCGATCGTTCAGTTATATGGTAGCTATATGACATAGGCGGCCGATCCTTATCAAATTTGTCGGATTATTTTTCCCAAAATAGAATCTGTACCAAGTCCCATCTTTCTAACTTAAAAAACATCAATGTTATGCCAATTCCGATCGTTCTATGCAATAGGATAAAGTCGGCCGATCCTTATGAAATTTTGTACATAAGATATTACGCTAAAAATAACGAGTGTAGAAAGTCCCAACGTTCTAACTTAAAAAACACCAAAGTTATGGCATTTCCGATCAATCAGTTATATGGCAGCTATAGCATATAGTCGACCGATCCCGGCCGTTCCGACTTATGTACTACCTGCAAGGAAAAGAAGGATGTGGGTAAAGTTTCAACTCGATAGCTTTAAAACTGAGAGACTAGTTTGCGTAGAAACCGACAGACAGACAAACAGACGGACATGCTCATATCGACTCAGGAGGTGATCCTGATCATGAATATATATACTTTATAGGGTCGGAGATGTCTCCTTCACTGCGTTGCACACTTTTGACCAAAATTATAATACCCTCTGCAAGGGTATAACAAGAAAGGAAAGCTAACTTCGGGCGGAGCCGAAGTTGATATACCCTTGCAGTTATGTAGCAGCTTTTATTATTATATATATATCGGATCGTATATAGTTGGCCGATCCGTATGAAAATTTCACCATCAAATAAATTTCTTAATAAAAATGTTTGAAACACCCCCAAGCATCTTTAACAAGAAAGAAAAGCTAACTTCGGGCAGAGCCGAAGTTGAAATACTCTTGCAGTTAAGGTTTCTGCCATTTCCGATCGTTCAGTTATATGGCAGCTATAGGATATAGTCCGCTGATTTTTTTACTTTTATAAATGTAGAAATTTTAAATGTATTGTAGAAATGGCAGCTTAATCTACTCGTCTTTAACAATATAATAATAAAACTACATCTAAGCGATGCTTGGGGCAAGAAGTGATTACATGGGATGGCAAGTGAATGTGTTTGATGGATTTACTATGTCAAGATCCAGCCTGGTAGGTCTTGGGGGATCGGTGCTGATAATAGCAACGGTGCCAAGTCTTTTGGCTAGGCTGTTGGAGTGTTCATTTAGTCGTTGCATATATTTTTGAGAAAGTTTTTGCAGCTTATCTCCAATTTTGGGCACGTGGAGATCACGTTCAATGTCTCTGATTCGGATGAACCACGGCGCTCCAGAGATCCTTCTAAGAGTTTTTGCTTGCAAACCCCTGATTTTATTGAGATTGGTTTTGGTAGCGATACTATAAACCTGGAGCCCGTAGAAAAGACTTGGCGCTAATATTGACTTAAAAATTTTGACCTTACATTCTAGCGCAAGCTTTTTGCGTGGTGCAAGTAGCCAAGCCATCCGAGCCACTTTCTTTTGAAAGAGTTTTGAATACAAGTGATATGTCTGGCAAAAGAAAGTTTTTTATCCAGAGTGACACCGAGGTACTTGTACGCAGGAAAAGCTCTTATTGGACTTCCGTTGAGATTGACTCCAGGTACTTCTACAATTAGTGAATGTAACATTAGCACATTTGTCCGAATTTATTCGTATGTTCCAGTTCATGGCCCATTGATGAAATGCATCCAGATAGTCTTGCAAAACAAATGTGGCAGCCAAGATACTGGTACTTTTGGTTATGACAGCAGTGTCATCAGCATATGTCGCAATTAGAACATCTTGTTTGTTCACTTCAGTGATTGGAGTTTTGGGTCGGCATATTTGACGTATATATGGAGTATAAAGTAGGGCCGAGGATGCTACCTTGGGGAACTCCGGCAGAGATCGATTTGGTGCACGACTTGTATCCTTCAACAGATATGTGGAAAGTGAGATCTTCCAGGAAGCTTTTTACGAGCTGGTACATTTGTGGTGTTAAAAGACTTTTGGCTTTATACAGGAGCCCGGGGTGCCACACTCTGCCTGCTAACCTGTCTTACTGACAGAGGTGTACGATCTTGTACGTAAACTTTCGCCAAAGAAAACCCCCGGTGAAGACTTTTGGACAACAGGATGATTCAACTTTTACCGGATCAAGCCTTGCAATTTCTAGTGATGTTGTTCAACAGCGTACTAACTATTGGATACTTCTCGAAAGTTTGGAAATCGGCGAATATACACATGATCCCAAAACATGGAAAGACGCTAACTGACGTGGACTCATACAGGCCCATTAGTCTACTACCATCTCTGCGAAAAATCATGGAAAGACTGATCCTGAACAGACTACTTTCTGACGAGAATAGTCGGCCGATCCATATGAAATTCGGCAAATCGGATTACAGATTCCCAAGATGGAATCTGTACCAAATCCCATCTTTCTAACTTTAAAAACGCCAAAGTTATGCCAATTCTGAACGTTCTATGAAATTGTACAACTATCATATATATAGTCGGTCATATATAGTCGACCGATCTTTTTGAAATGTTGCACATAAGATTTTGGGCAAATATAAGATGTGTGGTAAGTCCCAACCCTCTAACTTAAAAAACACCACAGTTCCAATCAATCAGTTATATTCAATAGAAAGCGAAGGACGGAAGTAATACAGCTCAATCTGAATAACTGCAGAACGGCGCAGAATCTCCTTCGGCAAACGGAAGGTGAAGTGAATGCTGACGTGGCAATCCTTAGTGAGCTGTATAGCGCGGGCTAGATGAGAAGGATATGACCGACACCTCGGGCAAGGGTGTATCAACGTCGGTTCCTCAAAAAAGTTGTTTTTTGATCTTGTTTGTGCTATGTTAAATCCGGGCTGTATATTGGAATGTGTATTGAAATGAGCTTCCTAGAGAGGGCTTGGGGGGTGAACATTTTTGAATATACGTTGCTTGGGCCTACGTTTCTTCTTGCGTCATTATCCTATAAAGGTTTCGTGTGGTATATACTAGTTTTTTCGTTAGGCTTATTTTTGCAACCTGTTTATTGCAGCAAGAAAGATGTTTTATACGCTTGAAAATTATATTACATAGATGCGTTTTTTTTCACCCATATAAGCGGTGCCATCCGCGTGAATTTATCTGATTTTTAGTGATATAATATGTACTTGACATAAATATATATGTATATATGTATATATGTACATATATGTAAGTATTAATGTAAAAGATTTTTTTTGTTACATGATTTTCTTGATGCCAAATTCCATTTTGGTTTTTCATTAGTTCCTCCATTGTTGTCTGTATCCTTGAATAATGCATATAGATTTTTTAAGCGATTGCCCTCAGATCTTGTTCGAATTTACAAATTATTCTCCAAAGTAGCAACTTTTAATTCTTAGTAGCGTATAAGAAAAAATCTGGCTTCCACTTCGAAGTTGATAGACCCTTGCGTAAGGTAGCAGCTTATCTAATATATAAAATTCTCATGTCACGGTGTTAGTGGTTCTACTCCTCCGAAATGGCTTGAGCAATTTTCGTGAAATTTTGATGGCATCGAGTTTAAACTTTGCACACATCCTTATTTTCTTTGCAGGTAGTATATAAGTCGGAACGGCCGGCATCCGTCGACTATATAGTATAGATGCCATATAACTGATGGATCGGAAATGTAATAACTTTGGTGTTTTTCGAGCTAGAGGATTGGGACTTTGCACACATTTGTCCAAGATATCTTATCTGCAAAATTTCATAAGGATCGGCCGACTATATCCTATAGCTGTCATAGAACGATCGGAATTGGCGGAACTTTGGTGTTTTTAAAGTTAGAAAGATGGGAATTGGAACAGATTCAATTTTGGACAAAATAATCCGATTTGATAAATTTCATAGGGATCGGCCGACAATATCCTATAGCTGCCATATAACTGAACGATCGGAATTAGCATAACTTTGGTGTCTTTTAAGCTAGAATGATGGGACTTTCTACAGATTCTATTTTGGGCAATCTAATTCGACCTCTCAAATTTCATAAGGATCGGCCGACTATATCCTATAGACGACATAGAACTGAACGATCGGAAATGGAACAACCTTAACTGCAAGGGTATATCAACTTCGGATCCGCCCGAAGTTAGCTTTCCTTTCTTGTTTTTATTTTATTTTTTCGACAATATTTTTGGTTTTTTTATTTTTTTATGGTACACCGTATAGAAATATTACATCTACAAAACCGCAATAGCTTTTCTAGGTGGCAATCGAATATAATAATTTAGTACCTAAATTCTTATTCAGAGCTAATCATTTCAATTTCCTTTAATGATGATTTGTTTCAAATTGAAATTTAATCTCCTGCCTTCGCCTTCTCCTTCGTTGGATGTACTCAGTCAAGTGGCAAAAGCATGCTCACCTCATGCTCACATTTTAATTTGGTTAGTCGATAAAATACGTCCTGAAGACATCGATAGTTTAATATCTGCAGAGATTCCAGATCCGTCTGTTGATCAATTATTGTTTGATATTGTCACTACAAACATGATTCATGGTTCGTGCGAGAATTTGAATCATTCATCACTTTGCATGGTTGACGGAAAATGTACAAAACGTTTTCCTAAAGATTTCATTAATGATACGATCACACATATTTTTTTTTTTTATTTAAGCTTGATTTTTTTTATTGGATCTTCTCTTTATGAGTCTAACAATAAGGTTGCAAATCTTAAAATAATACGTTATCTAACAGTTTAATGTAACACGGTCCTAATAATTAGCGCTGGATTAGAAGGTCGTTGCGGTGTAGGCGGGAACTGCTAGAAATTCGCGTGAGGGCTCTCGCGAGATGATTTGGATGTACTGATAGCCTGTTGTAGTACATTGTTGTGATTTGTGCTATCTCTTCTCTGACGAGTGGTATGTCAAGGTCCCTGTGAATATTTTCATTCCCAACGTACCACGGTGCCCTGGTAATGGTTCTGAGAATTTTTGACTGTGTTCTTTGCATTATATCCACACTGCTGTTACTGGCATTCCCCCACAACTGAGAGCCGTACATCCAGATTGGTTTCAGAACTGTGTTGTATAGGAGTACCTTATAATCCAGGATAAGGGGCGAGCGGCTATTGATAAGCCAGATGAGGTTGCTGGCTTTGAGCTTTAAATGAATTCTTTTGGCTTCAATGTGGCTGCGCAAAGTATCATCGGACATGGCATTACATCTTACTGAGAATTTCTTGTTGTAAAGGTATGACTTCAGAAGTTTATGAGTGTTGGTTGGGAGCATTTCTGTTATTTTGTGCATTAAACCTTGTAGCCATACTCTGTCGAAAGCTTGTGATACGTCCAGAAATATCGCAGTGCAGTACTCCCTTTGTTCGAACGCATTTCTGATTTCAGAAGTTATGCGGTTGACTTGCTCGATGGTTCCATGTTTTTCTTGAAAAGCAATTGTGCGGTCTTTGCCAGGTTTTGGTATCATTATGATGATCGACTTTTTCCATCTCTCTGGGAAGTGTCCATGTCTCGTTATTGCATTGAAGAGTTGGCAAATAGCTCGAACTTCGCAGAGAGGAAGTTCGATAATCATTTTTGGTGATATTAGATCGCATCCTGGGGATTTTTTTGGGTTGAGTTGTTCATTTATGATTTTGAGTAACTCGTGTGGTCTGAATAAAATTGGATCATACGTAGATGGGTCGGTATCTGATGTTGATGGCAGTGAGATCCCATTTGATGCTGTGTTGGGCTGAAATACATTTTGAAGATGTTCTGCAAATCTCTCGCACATATTGACACATATTGACGGATATAAAATATACCGTCGCAAAAGTATCGATGACTCGACATTAATATATATTGTCCACCATCAATCAAAAACGCAGAAATCGGCAGTGACAATCGGTGGGTGGTACCATATTCACCTCTACTGAGCAAAACATTCAACGCTCATATTAATGTCGAGTCATGTAGTTCGGTGAAGAGTATCAAATATATTTGCAAGTGTCTAGAATTGATAATACTAATGTTAATGCTCCTCGCCTGAATCCAAATGATGACATTATTAATTATCAAATTCGCCGGTATATCAGTTCCAATGAAGCTGTCTGGCGTATTTTCGGTTTCCCAATGCATGAACGAGATTTCTACAAAATTTTTCTAGAAAAAATATATATGGCAAAACAACGTTTACTAGTATTATTATATAAATATCGGATCGTACATAGTTGGCCGAACCTTATGAGAATTTTACTATCAATTCAATTTTCTTATAAAAATAAAAATGTAGCCAACCCCAAGCGCCTTAAAAAAGACCAAGGTTGTGCCATTTCTGTTCGTTCAGTTACATGGCAGCTATAAAATATAGTAGGCCGATCGTTATGAAATTTGGCAGATTAAGTTTCCCAAAATGGTAAAAAATCCATGGAAAGTCTCATCCACCTATCAGTCATCAATCAGTTATATCCCAGCTGTAGGATATAGTTAACCGATCCCGGCCGTTCTGACTTACATATATACTGCAAACAAAAGAATGATGTGTAAAGGATGTTGCGTAGAAACCGACAGACAGACGGACATGCTTATATCAACTTAGGAGGTGATCCTGATCAAGAATAAATATACTTTATAAGGTCGGACTGAACAACGTAAAAAATTCAATGATATTATGAGCGTAAGAATGAGAGAAAGAATCCCTCTGGAGCTTGCTAAGGCCTGTCGCAAGAAATTTTTGCGTCCATGTCGAAAATTTAAAAAATATCGTATCGATGATTTTAATAAAACAATTTTAGGATAATATTTAAAATAATCACTTCAAAAAATCTATAAATTTTTTTATATATTTTTTTTAATATAAAATTTTTTCCTCCACAATAAAAGACGATAAGATTTATAAAATGTATTATTTTATTTATATTTGGTTTTATTATTTATATTTTATTTTATTGTTTATATTATTATTATACTTATAATACATGATTAATGATTAATTTAAAACTAAAACTAACTAAAAACTAAGCCCAATATTGGGAATCAACAGATTTAAGAAAAACACGTTGTCATTCGGATACGGGTATGCGATACTACACCGAGCTACTGGGAGTTATTAAATGCTTAATTGCCACTTTGAAAAGGCCCGGCTTGGTGGCCTTATGCGATTTCCAGATCTCCAGGGGGTTGCTTTTCCACGCAATTTGGGGCAAGCTAATTTATAGTTTTACCTCTTTGTTCTGCTCAGATGCACTGCTTAACTCCTTTGTTATGGAGTGTTTGTGCGAGCTCATGAAAAATATAAAAAAAAAATATCGCGATTTCGATATTAGGGCAAAACAAGAAAGGAAAGCTAACTTCGGGCGGAGCCGAAGTTGATATACCCTTGCAGTTCAGTCGCAGTCCGCTAGGTGGCGCCACGCATCTTATATTTTTACATATATAGAAGATCGTATATAGTCGGCCGATCCTTATGAAATTTGGCAAATCAGATTATTTTGTCCAAAATAGAATCTGTACCAAATCCCATCTTTCTAACTTAAAAAACACCAAAGTTATGCCAATTCCGATCGTTGTATGACAGCTATAGGATATAGTTGGCCGATCCTTATGAAATTTTGTACATAAGATATGTTGGTCAAATATAACATGTGTGGAAAGTCCCAACCCTCTATCTTAAAAAACAACGAAGTTATGGCATTTCCGATCAATCAGTTATATGGCAGCTATAGGATATAGTCGACCGATCCCGGCCGTTCCGACTTATGTACTACCTGCAAGGAAAAGAAGGATGTGTGCAAAGTTTCAACTCGATAGCTCTAAAACTGAGAGACTAGTTTGCGTAGAAACCGACAGACAGACGGACAGACGGACAGACGGACATGCTTATATCGACTCAGGAGGTGATCCTGATCAAGAATATATATACTTTATAGGGTCGGAGATGTCTCCTTCACTGCGTTGCACACTTTTGACCAAAATTATAATACCCTCTGCAAGGGTATAAAAAATTTCACAATATTAATATATCAAGCGAGCATATTCGATGCAGCAAGATGAGGCGCGACCGCACACAACCCTTTCCTTTTTTTCATCGGAACTGTCACTGTTGGACGGATGCGAAACTGCCAACGCCAATTGGATAAAACTTCAAAAACAATTTGCGTTAAAAGGTCCGGTACGTAAAAGAACCTCCCATCCGAGCTCCCGAAGCTTCTGGCGCGTCACTAAAGATGTGTGTGGCCTGGCGTTGTCCTGGTAGAAGACAATTCGGCCTCTGTTGATCAAAGATCTTCTGCACTCTTCTGCATGAGTGCTGTCTTCAAGCCCTCCAGTTGATGGCAGTACAGGTCCGAATTGCGCCATAGGGGAGCAGCTCATAGTGGTTTATTACCTGCCAATCTCACCAAATACACAGAAGAACCTTCCTGGCCGTCAATCCAGGCTTGGCCACCGTCTGTGCAGCTTCACCGCTTTTCGACCACGACCGTTTGCGCCTTACGTTATCGTAAGTGACCCACTTTTCATCGCCAGTCACCATACTCTTCAAAAACGGGTAGATTTTTTTTTGCGTCAATTAGTGTTGCACCCATACATAGAGCTTCTTAGTGACTCCAAGCTTCTTGAAATGGTTTATAACGGTTTGATGACTCGTGCCCAGCTCTTGACCAATTCAGCGATTTTGTCGCAATTTTCGACGACGGACCTTCCGGAGCGTGGCGCGTCTTCGAGAACGAAAACGTTGAAATCATCGATGTGCGGTGGAAATGGAAACTGTATTGGTCCATAAACTGCACCAATTTTATTGGCGGCTTGAGACTCATTTTTGCCTTTATCGTAGTAGTACTAAAAAATATGCCGTATTTTCTCTTTATTTTGCTCCATGATTGCGACGCTATAACTCACGAACGACTTAAAAGAAAAGACAATCAATAAAACACGTGTTAGCGCGATGAGCTTTCCCAAAATGGTATAGTATGACCTGATGCGACGAATAAAACAAGAACTACGCGCTTTCAGCGCCAACTAGTAAAAATACCGTAAGACTTTTTTGACAACCTAATACAAAATACCAAGCTATCGGTAATCCGCAACAGTCTATTTCGAATTTTTTTGTCTTTCTAATACTTATTTTCCCAAAATACCAATTTGGTTTAAGGGGGCAGGATGGTTTCAGGGGCTGAAAAAAAGCACATTTTTGCGATTTTTTTTCTCATTTCTGAGTGAACGAAATGATCCAATTTTTTTACACGATAAATGGCTATATTTGTAGAGTATTTAAGAATATTTTTTATTAAGAAATAATTATTATTTATTCCGTGACGGCAGTCGGCCGGAGTCGCTTCAAAAAATTGGTCTCTTGCGGTGCGTAAAGTCTGGCCTTACAGTGTTATCTAAAATCAAAAAATTGAATTGATTTACTTAAAATATTTGTTTCTTGTGCGGATGAACGAAACCATTTTGAAAAATATGCAATTTTGAATTTTTGGCGCGGTTTCAAAGTCAAAAGTGCCATTTTTACATACAAATCCGCCCATTTTTGCCCCTAAAAAAAGTAAAAAAAATTTAAAAAAAAAAAAAGGGCTCGTTCATCCGCAAGTATTTATTGTATTAAAGATGTGTACAAAATTTTATTAAGATCCGAGCATTACTTTTTGAGTTACGTTACGCACCGACTTGAAAAAGTTGTTTTGAGCAAAACGCGTCTAAAGTTTTAAAAGCAATGGAAAGTATATGGAGAGAAAAAAACTAGAAAATCGGTATCTCAGCAAGTTTTAGTCCGATCGACATGAAACTTTCACAGGATATTCCTAAGATAATGTTCTATTATATAAAAAATTTCTGAAAAAAAATTTTTTTTGAAGTCTCAAACCATCCTGCCCCCTTAACGTTTCTTCGGCGCTTACATTTTTAATTACTTTTTTTCAACGAGTTTTTATTTTATCTACATTTTTGTAACGAAAAGAACATCGCATAAAAATCGCTTACAAAAGTGCATCAAGCTTGGATGCTTGGATCGATATATGAAGACATCGATTATTCTGGTGTTTTCCACTCAAAATATCGAAGAAACATCGATTTGTTTAATTGAAATAATATTTTTATGTTAATTGAAATGCACACTTATGTTTGTATTAAAATCAAATAAGAAAGGCAAAATATTTATTCACTAATTAAAGAGAGAGAGCATTTTTTTTCTCTCATCAAACTGTCTTTACATTGTTATACCCTTGCAGAGGGTATAATAATTTTGGTCAAAAGTGTGCAACGCATTGAAGGAGACATCTCCGACTCTATAAAGTATATATATTCTTGATCAGGATCACCTCCTGAGTCGATATAAACATGTCCGTCTGTCTGTCGGTTTCTACGCAAACTAGTCTCTCAGTTTTATAGCTGCCCTATAACTGATTGATTGACGGAAATGCCATAACTTTGGTGTTTTTTAAGTTAGAGGATTGGGATTTTCCGCACATGTTATATTTGGCCAAAATATCTTATGATCCTTATGAAATTTGGAATATCGGATATAGCTGCCATATAACTGATCGATCGGAAATGGCATAACCTTGCTATTTTTAAAGATGTTGTGGTTGTTTTAAACATTTTTATAAGAAAATTGATTTGATGGTAAACTTCTCATAAGGATCGGCCAACTATATACGATCCGATATATATATGATTATATAAGCTGCTACATAACTGCAAGGGTATATTAACTTCGGCTCCGCCCGAAGTTAGCTTTCCTTTCTTGTTCTGTTTAAGAACAGACACAAAGAGACGTTTTTTCGTTCTCAATTGCCCTGACAAAAATGTGAAAATTTTCACCTCGCTTGACTTTTTTGATAATTTTTTCGTGGGACTTTGAACATAGAAAAAATTCATTCATACCAACATTTCCAATTTTCAACATTATATTATACAGTGAGTCACAGCTTATTTCGTGCAGGGGAATAAAAAATGTTTAAGTCGCAAAAATTTAAACGCAATATTTTCGTTAGGGATATTAACATATTTAATAACTAAAAAATAAGTTCATAGAAATAAAAACAAAAAAGTTACATACCAAAAACCAAATTAACAGTCATTTTCGAGGCCGCAGCTTATTCGCAGCTATTTCGTGCAGCATATTTATATACCAAAAATATTAAATTTTAAGCCAAACTCCCAATTTTTTTTTGGCTTTTTGGTATTATACAACTTTAACTATTTATATAATCTACATCTCGGGTCTGATCACTCTAAATGCAAAAGATTAAGGGGAAAAACTGAAATGGCACCAGGTACAACAATAGAGCAGCGAGAACTCGTCCTGCATCACTTCAAAAGTGGCAAAAGTGGCGGCCATTGATGAGATCGTAAGTCCTTAAGTCCTAGTACTGTACAGTATATCATCCAGCGATTTGTTGGGGAGAAAAGGATAGAGGACAAGGGCCGAAATGCGCCAAACAAAATTCAAGAAATGAGGAAAAAGTTCAGTGCTGATACGGTGCGCCTCGTGTTACTCGATCACAACTTTAATGGTCGTGTAGCACGGAAGAAGCCCTTAATTAGTAAGAAGAATATAGCGGCTCGGTTAAAATGTTCGAAGGAGCATCTCCTTCATCCCATTTCCTTTTGGGATGACGTTATATTCGCGGACGAATCCAAATTTAATCTGTTTGGATCGGATGGGAGACAATTCGTTTGGCGGCGACCGAAAACGGAGCTCGACAATAAGCACCTAAAAGCTACCAGGAAGCATGGCGGAGGTTATGTTATGGTTTGGGCCTGTATGGCAGCCTTAGGAGTCTGAAACTTAGTTTTCATCAACGGCATTATGGATGCCAAAATGTATTTAAGCATCTTGAAGGAAATTCTGCTTCAAAGTGCTGATAATTTGGGCATACGGGACAGATTTAGATAGTACCAGGACAGTGATCCGAAGCATTCAGCCAGCATTGTGAAGACTTGGCTCGTCTGGGATTGTTCCCTAGTGGTTATAACACCAGCCCAATCCCCAGACTTAAACGTTATAGAAAATTTGTGGGAAATATTGGACCAGGATATCCGTAAAAGGAAGATTTCCAATAAAAATGACTTAAAAACGGCGCTGTTGGAAGAATGGGGAAAATGTCTCGTGCAAATGACAAAAAAATTGTTTTTTTTCATTGCGAACCCGACTGACTGCTGTCCAGAACCAGAAGGGAGGACATACTAAATATTAAGTTGTAAAATAAGAAATTTATGTTAAGCCTAATTAAGTGCACGAAATAAGCTGCGGCCTCGAAAATGACTGTTAATTTGGTTTTTGGTATGTAACTTTTTTGTTTTTATTTCTATGAACTTATTTTTTAATTATTAAATGTGTTAATATCCCTAACGAAAATATTGCGTTTAAATTTTTGAAATATCCCTATTCGTTTAGCGGCAATAGCGACTTAAACATTTTTTATTCCCCTGCACGAAATAATCTGCGACCCACTGTATGTCGGCGCATTGAGACTGCGTGGCTGCGCAGTGTGTGTGTGTGTGTGTGTGTGCGAATACACATTTTGGGTATTTCACCAGAGTGATAGTATTGCATCAGCCTCTTGCGCTGTGAGTGTGTGGTTGCCAGGCAACCGTTGGCAGGCGACCGTTGCTGGGATTTTGTCGCTTTACAAAGTACCGCTTTACAAAGTAGCGAGGCGACAGCGTTGTGTCGCTGTCGCCGATCGAGGTTTTGTAGTATGCACAGAAGGTAGACAGTTGGGCGCAGTGTGCAGGGCTGAAACTCGCTGCGCCACAATGGAGAACAGCAACAATAACAACAACATCAACGGTCAGGATTTGACATCAGAAGTGGGATCTGGCCACCAGCCTTCAGCACTAGATGGACCATGGCGTGCCCTGATGGAGTTACAAAATAAAAATTTAATTGAACTAGTGAAAGCCATAAAAACAACTGTACCTGATGCAGGGCAGAACAAAACTGTGCAACTACCCAAATTCAACCCAGACAAACCAGGCGCCAACGCATCATCGTGGTGCACAACGGTGGAAGTGATTTTACAAGAAAACACATTGAGAAGCAGTGCATTGGTTATGGCCTTGAGTTCGGCTTTAGAAGGAAGTGCTTCGCAATGGCTTTCGCAAGTGTGCTATGCTGAAATTACTTGGCCTGAGTTTAAAGAATTGTTTATACAACGCTTCGACACTATAGAAACACCAGCCGCTATGTTTCTTAATATGCTATCAAATCGACCGACTGATGGCGAGAGTCTGGCTGTTCATGCAAGTCGCATGGTTACCGAACTAACAACGAAATGGCGCCAAATGGATAACGAAGAGATTGCTGTGTCTGTGACCCTTGCGCTGCTGGCAAGCTTCGATCACCGATTGCAGCGTTTAAGTTTCACATCAAATGTTCGAACCAGAGTCGATCTACAGTCCGAATTAAAAGCATTCACTTTTATTAAGAGGAAAAGCGGCGGTATGGAGCATCAGGCTGAAACTTATTCTAAACGGCAAAAACAATCACCGATGGAGTGCCATTTCTGCGGAAAAGTGGGCCATAAAATGGCTGAATGCAGATTCAGGAAACAACAGAATCAATTCGCGACTGATAAAACCCAACATGGCAGGCATGATGTTCATCACCGTGGAAAATCAAATTTAACTTGCTACAAGTGCGGAGAATTGGGTCACATATCCACCCAATGTACAAAGAAGGAAGTTGATAGGAACAAGGCTTTCAATCGGGAGAAGCGAGTGAAACAGTGCAGTGTTGCAGTACCAAAGGGATGTCTGAACCATAGAGGCCAAATTTTTGAAATCACCTTCAATTCGGGATCGGAATGCTCGTTGATAAAAGAAAAGCTAAGTACCAAATTTTCTGGTAAAAGATTCAATAATATTGTTATGTTAAAATGTATCGGCAGCAATGGAATATGTAGTACTGTACAAATATTAAGCAATGTAAAAATTGACGATTATTGTATTGAAATTTTGTTTCACGTTATAGGCGATGATGATATGCAGAACGACATTGTAATTGGCCGTGAGGGTCTTGATATTATCATTTCATCAAACCAATTTAGGATCTCAAAGACCAAAGTAGTTAATTTGTGTACCGGCAATGAGCCAGCCGATATTGATACTGAGCTTGAGGGACAAGATAAAATAAAACTACATTCACTGTTGGCAAAGTACTCAAATTCATTTATAACTGGGATCCCAAGTACTAAAGTCAGAATTGGCGAAATGAAAATTAGGTTGATCCAACAAAAACCGTACAGAGAAGGCCATATCGTTTAAGTCCATGCGAGCGAGATTTGGTTAGGGACAAAATTAATGAACTGCTAAAATGCAATATAATTAGGCCAAGCTGCTCACCTTATGCAAGCCCTAAATTGTTAGATAAAATAAAACTATATTGTTAGTGAAAACAAGAAAGGAAAGCTAACTTCGGGCGGAGCCGAAGTTGATATACCCTTGCAGTTCAGTCGCAGTCCGCTAGGTGGCGCCACCATCTTATTTTATTAGATATATAGCGGATCGTTTATAGTCGGCCGATCCTTATGAAAGATTGGTGGCAGATCAGATTGGTTTCCCCAAAATAGAATCTGTACCAAATCCCATCTTTTTAACTTAAAAATCACCAAAGTTATGCCAATTTCGATCGTTCTATGACAGCTATAGGATATAGTTGGCCGATCCTTACGAAATTTTGTACAGAAGATACTTTAAATATAACATGTGTGGAAAGTCCCAACCCTCTAACTTAAAAAACACCAAAGTTATGGCATTTCCGATCAATCAGTTATATGGCAGCTATAGGATATAGTCGACCGATCCCGGCCGTTCGGACTTATATACTGCCTGCAAAGGAAAGAAGGATGTGTGCAAAGTTTCAACTCAATAGCTCAAAAACTGAGAGACTAGTTTGCGTAGAAACAGACAGACGGACAGACGGACATGCTCATATCGACTCAGGAGGTGATCCTGATCAAGAATATATATACTTTATAGGGTCGGAGATGTCTCCTTCACTGCGTTGCACACTTTTGACCAAAATTATAATACCCTCTGCAAGGGCATAAAAATGGTACGGACAGACTTTGTGTTGACTTTAGAGAGCTGAAATACAGTCGCTGATAAATACCCTTTACCACTTATACAAGATCAAATCAATAGGCTTGGGGGAGTTAATTACTTTACATGTCTAGACATGGCCAGCGGATATTACCAAATTCCTTTGCATTCCGATTCTATCGAGTACACGGCGTTTGTGACTCCGGATGGTCAATACGAGTTCCTGTCCATGCCATTTGGGCCCAAAATCGCACCTTCTGTTTTTCTACCAGGGATCTACCAAATTCCTTTGTCATCGTCTATATGGATGATATCATGATAGCCGCCTCAACAAAATGCGAGGCGCTAGAAAGATTACAGATCGTTCTAGATGTTTTGACAAAGGCTGGGTTTTCATTCAATCTTACAAAATGCTCATTCATGAAAACATCGGTTCAATATTTGGGTTACAATATAAGTGCGGGTGAGATTCGTCCAAACCCACAGAAAGTTGTAGCGTTGACTGCTCTTCCGCCTCCACAGTCAGTCAATTCACTTACACAATTCATTGGGCTAGCATAACTGCAGATAAAAACAAATTTATTTGGAAAACAGAGCATGAACAGATACGGAAAAAGGTCATTGCAACTCTTACCGACAAACCAGTCCTTGTTATTTTTGACCCTTATTATCCAATCGAATTGCACACAGACGCCAGTTGCAGTGGCTACGGTGCAATTTTATTACACAAAATTAATAACAAACCCCAGGTAATAGAATAGTATAGCAAAACTACTTCACCGGCAGAATCAAGATATCACTCGTTCGAGTTGGAAACCTTAGATGTCGTGAACGCCATTAAGCAATTTCGACATTATTTGCTGGGCAGGAACTTTGTAGTTTATACTGACTGCAACTCGCTTAAGGCGGCGAGAAATAAACGAGATTTAACCCCCAAAGCACAGCGTTGGTGGGGTTATTTGCAGCAATTCACATTCGATATTCAGTATAAAGAAGGGAAAAGGATGGCACACGTTGACTTTTTATCGAGAAATCCCCTTTCAAAAAAGTCTACTACAACCTCAAAAATAGTCGAAGAGAAAAGAGTAAATTTAGCTGAAATTTCAAGCAACTGGCTTATTGCTGAACAACGTCGAGATGTGGACATAGTCGAAATTGTTAAACATTTTAAAAACTCTTCTCTGCCTGATGATATTGCGAAAACCTATTAATTAAGGGCAGAAGTTCTTCATCGAAAGATACAAAGAAATGGGAGAACACGTTGCTTACCAGTGGTGCCACGAGCTTTCAGATGGTCTGTCATAAATCAAGTGCATGAGTCCATAATGCATTTAGGTTTCGAAAAGACATTAGATAAAACTTACGATTTCTACTGGTTTGACAATATGTCAAAATACGTAAAAAAATTTGTCGACAACTGCATAACTTGCAAAATGTCAAAATCCACTTCATGAAAAATAGAGGCGGAACTACCAATACCAAAAGTCACTATTCCTTGGCACACTATCCACATCGATATCACAGGAAAATTATGTGGCAAGAGTGATCAGAAGGAGTATGTTATTGTTCAGATAGACGCGTTTACCAAATATGTCTATCTTAGTCATAGTCTTAAATTAGACAGTGAGAGTTGTATAAGGGCCGTTCAATCTGCCGTTTCATTGTTTGGAGTACCAACCCGAATAATAGCTGACCGGGGAAGGTGTTTTACAGGAGCAAAGTTCAGTCAATTTTGTTCAGATCAAAAAATAAAATTGCATTTGATAGCCACTGGTGCAAGTCGAGCTAATGGGTCAAGTGGAGCGAACTATGAGCACGTTGAAGAATATGTTAACGGCGGTTGAAACGGGAACACAGTCTTGGCAGGATGTGTTTTGAGAGGTAAAGTTGGCAATCAATTGTACAACCAATCGCACTACGAAAGCAAGTCCTTTAGAAATGTTATTGGGAAAGGTAGCACGCCCATTGGGATTACTTCCACCTAGTGATATAGAAAATGTTATTGATTTGCCAAACGTAAGAGCGCAAGCTGCAAAGAATGTATTAGCCAGTGCAGCTTATGATAAAGAACGATTTGATAGAAATAAGGCAAAAATAAAAAGGCACAAAATTGGAGATTTCGTATTACTTAAGAGCGAAGAAAGACACCAGACCAAGCTAAGTCAAAAATTTAGGGGGCCTTTTGAAATAGTAAAAGTTCTAGAAGGTGACAGGTACATTTTAAAGTCTTTAACTAGTAAAAGAAATTATAAATATGCACATGAGGATTTAAGAAAATTACCAGAGGGGCAAGTGCCCGAAGAGCTAAATGTGTACGATGATTATAATAATTTAGATGGAAGAAACGTAACCGCTACAGAAGAGAGTGAAAATGAAAATATTGAGAGTATTGAAGAAAAGAGTGAAGATGAAAATACTGAGAGTATTGAAGAAGAAAATGAAGTACACCAATAAGGGTGACAAAGTTGTACTGCTGGCCAATGAAAATGGCAGAGTACTGAGTCCATAAAATATAATGCAAGCACAAGTGCAAAACATATTGTTTGTTTTGATCATGGCGTGTGGGGTATTTGATTATGCGACTATAAGAGTGAATAATGAAGAAGAATGGATTATATAAAAGAAGAAGTAAAACAAAGAAATGAAAAGAAAGAAAGAACAAGAAAGGAAAGCTAACTTCGGGCGGAGCCGAAGTTTATATACCCTTGCAGTTGAGTCGCAGTTCGCTAGGTGGCTCCACGAATCTTATATAATTAGATATATAGCGGATCGTATATAGTTGGCCGATCCTTATGAAATTTGGCAAATCGAATTATTTTGCCAAAAGAGGAATCCTTTAAAAATCCCATCCTCCTAACTTGAAAAACAACGAACTTATAGCATTTCCGATCAATCAGTTATACGGCAGCTATAGGATATAGTCGGCCGATCCTTATGAAATTCGACAAATCAGATTGTTTTTCCCAATATAGAATCTGTACCAAATCCCATCTTTCTAACTTAAAAAACAACAAAGTTATGCCAATTTCGATCGTTCTATGACAGCTATAGGATATAGTCGGCCGATCCTTATGAAATTTTGTACAGAAGATACTTTAAATATAACATGTGTGGAAAGTCCCAACCCTCTAACTTAAAAAACACCAAAGTTATGGCATTTCCGATCAATCAGTTATATGGCAGCTATAGGATATAGTCGACCGATCCCGGCCGTTCCGACTTATATACTGCCTGCAACAGAAAGAAGGGTGGGTGCAAAGTTTCAACTCGATAGCTTTAAAACTGAGAGACTAGTTTGCGTAGAAACAGACAGACGGACATACGGACCGACGGACAGACGGACAGACGGACATGCTCATATCGACTCAGGAGGTGACCATGATCAAGAATATATATACTTTATAGGGTCGGAGATGTCTCCTTCACTGCGTTGCACACTTTTGACCAAAATTATAATACCCTCTGCAAGGGTATAAAAATTGAATTGAATTGACGAAAAAAAATTATAGTAAAAAAATTATATAGGAACTGAATACTGTTTTGTGAAACTGCCAATACGATAATTTGTTATGAGTTAAGATAAGAAAATTGGATGAAACTATTTAATGTTCAGTCTAATAAAGTAAGAAAATTCGAATGCTGCTATTTTCTACACGAGGTCGTGTTAGGGTCAGGATGGCCGTGTCGGCGCATTGAGACTGCGTGGCTGCGGATATATGTGTGTGTGTGTGTGTGCGAATACACATTTCGGGTATTTCACCAGAGTGATAGTATTGCATCAGCCTCTTGCGCTGTGAGTGTGTGGTTGCCAGGCAACCGTTGGCAGACGACCGTTGCTGGGATTTTGTCGCTTTACAAAGTACCGCTTTACAAAGTAGCGAGGCGACAGCGTTGTGTCGCTGTCGCCGATCGAGGTTTGGTAGTATGCACAGTAGGTAGACAGTTGGACGCCGGCAGTTGCGTACCAGAACTGGAACAGTGTGCAGGGCTGAAACTCGCTGCGCCACAATGGAGAACAGCAACAATAACAACAACAACAACGGTCAGGATTTGACATATACATATATAAATACTATCTTTATATAGTATTTATCAATAACAATACTATCTTACAGTTATATGAATTCTAATGATAAAAATAATTTGAATACAAAATTATAACAAAAACTAAAAATTTAACTAAAATAATTTTAAATTTTATTGTAAATATCGAAAATAATGGAGTAAAAACGCAAGTTTCACACTAAATAAAAAAAGGATTAATAATAATCATAATAAAAATAAATAAATTTTTAATAATGAATTGTGGAAATAAAAAAATTATAATATAAAATGTAATACCAAAGGGGACAATTAGTGAAACGGTTCTCAGCGCGTGAGCGTTTATTTTCATAGCACGGCAAGTGAGCAACTGTTTTCCAGAACAAATATAAGTATTTATCTTAATAACTTATCTTATATAACATTTACATATATATAATATTGTAGTTACTACTAATACCAACTAACTTTAGTTTTTATATTTAATATTTAATTTCAATTTAATTCTCAATTAAAAGAAAATAAGTAAGTATTTTTGATAATTCAATAAGCAAAAAGGCATAAGGGGGAAAAAAGAAAAAATTAAGGCAAAAGCTTTTATTTTATACAAATTTCCTTGTCGCGGCTTGGTCGCTTGTTCGACAGGTGGACAGCTTGCGGTTACTGCATATTTTTTGACGCGCGATGCGGTCGCGATTCCCGGCCACGCCAATGAAAATTGAAATAAAGCTTTTTCTATGCTTGGAGGCAGCGGCGACCGCCAACGGTGCAGGCAGGCGACACTCCCGCGAGCCCCATTTCCGACTGGGTGGGATTTCAATCCTTCCACCGTTTCCCCGCATCTTTACGCAGCCATTAAAAATAAAAGGTTCGTGATGAACCGCTACCGAAAATGCCATATCGAAAAAACATTTTCGAAATAGGGCAGGTATTACCATAAATCCCACAATAGTTAACAAAAAAGCATAGTACTTGCCATAGTTTTATGTATGTAAATATATTCACGGAAATGGAATAGAGAATCGGTATAATATAAGTTAATCACCATAGGTTTGAAGAACAGGTTGGCATTATTATAGACCAATGTATTATAGACCAAAAGTGAAAAATACGGTATTAAAAACCACAAAAATAAAATAATAAAATTAGTTGTACTACTGTGATGATCCATTTATATTGCTTCGAGCTGAATTGCTGATATTTGTTGTACTACTTTGTGCAGAGTCATATGTTAGCAAAGTTGTCGAAATGGAGGGTCCTGATGACTTTTTATTTTTAGTACTTGTGTTGCTGTTTATATTGCTGATTGATTCAAAATTTGCACTGCTATTGCTGCTAAGCGCCATTTTCTGCATCTGTCGGATTACAGTTGCCGCATAATAAGCTTGCTAAAAATAACAAAAAATATATATTTTTTTCTTTTTTGCTTTAAAACGACGTACCTTCCAACGAGATTTAGCAAAGTTCTTTTTTAATTGCTCGGAAACAGTTCCATGAATATTTTTGCTACTAGCTTCATTTCCAGAAATCCTGTGTATAATAAAACGAATACAAAACAGTAAAATATGGTGTCTTCAAATGTATGTATTAATCTTCAATAGGAAGGCAGATCGGATTGTTTGCCCAAAATATAATTTTAATAAAGTCTCAATCTTCTAACCTAAAAATCACCACATTTATGCAATTTCCAATCAATCAGTTATAGGGCAGCCTAATTTTCATTCAATCATTTTGGGCAATCTAATCCGATCTACTAAATTTCATTTCATATACTGCGTGCAACGAAAATAAAGATGAGTGCAAAGTTTGAAGACTATAGCTTTTATACTAAGAGACTAGTTTGCGTATTTTGCTTACTCACAAGTTGATATACACTGCAGTTAAGTAGCAACATATATTATTAGAAATATATCGAACCGTATATAGTTGTTCGATCCTTATGAGAATTTCACTATCAAATCAATTTTCTAATAAAAATTTTGGAAACAGCCCTAAGCGTCTTTAAAAAAAACCAAGGTTGTGTTCCAATCGTCCAATATGGCAGCTTTAGAAAAAAAAATCGGCCGATCCTTCCGCCTAATTTGCGTAGAAACAGACGGTCGGACGGGCAGACTGATAGACGGACATGCTTATATCGACTCAGAAGGTGATTGGGATCAAGAATATATATACTTTACAGGGTTTCACACTTTTGACAAATACCCGATGCAAGGGTATACAAATAAATAAGGCAATTGGTTTTAATTATGGCTTGCCATAATTTTGTTAATTATAAAAATTTGAAATATTAGGAAAGGCATATGGAAATTGAAAAATAAATAAATTTTAATAGTTTGATTTAATTTAGTAGATATTTTAATTTAGTTAATATAGATTTTAGGATTTAATAGTTGATTAGAAGTATATGCAAAATTGCATTGCAATTGATTCCAAGATAAGTAGTATCCAGCTTCTAAATGAGTTTCCAAAGTCTAAAAAATCTGCTGTTAGCGATGTGCTTGTGGCGAATAATATTGCGCCTGCTCATTCAACAATTATAATAATAATTGTAAAGCCGCATAATAATGTAAATCAGAGGCTTATCATCCGCCCCTGGAGGTTTTAATCAAAACCAATATAAAAACTATTCAAGTTCTTTTCTTCCGTAAGGCTGACTTTATGAAACTAACCAAGTTAATTTTGTAATTTGTAAGGTTCCGCGTAGTGTTATATTTGCAGAATGTTATAAGAGTTCTATTCGCCGCTGCCGGATTCAGGTTGTATTCTTAAGAGTTACTTGAGACACTTTGCAAACCTTTCCTTAAACTCTTTAATCTATAAATTCTAGTACATTCGATGTACTCGTAGTGAAAGTTCTCGTTGGATTTTCTCTATTTATAATTATGTACATGAAACCCGAAACCGGCATTCCCATAATCCGCAAGGAAGCAGAAGAGTGGGACGCCCCAAGCTAACCTAACCTGGCGCCGATCAATAACTCTCTGACAATAACATCACCTGGGACTTGGCAAAAAGAAACAGCGCAGAATAGGGTCCGGTGGAATGCACTTGTGGATGCCCTAAGCTCCCAAGCGGAGCAATAGGAGACAAAAAAAGTTTAAAAAAGTTTAGAGAAGAGTGTTGCACTGATAAGGCGTTTAATATAAGGGATTTAAGATTATTAGTGGAGCAAGGTGACAAGATGTGGTATAGACCATTGAAGTCCGAACATAATACCCTGCACGGATCATGTTGGGCATATGTCGAACTACAATGGTTGAGGAGTAGAGGACAAAAGTTTCTAGTCCTCCTACTAGGAACGTTACAATTTATGCGTGTTAGTAAAGTAAAGGCGTTCCCATAGAGAAAGTACATAGCCTGGCGAGGACTTGATCGATAAAATGACATGAGTTTACATTTCGATCCATTAAGCTTTAGGTTATTTGCTAAACACCAATTTTGAAATTTATCCAAATCGTTTTGAAGTCTAGACTGGGCGCTAGTGAACGTCATCAGCGTACATAAGTACAAGTGAATTAGTTAAGGCAAGGGGCAAGTCATTAAAAAACAGTGTAAAAAGTAAGGGTCCAAGATGGCTTCCCTCGGGCACCTCAGATGGCGCGGACAAAACGCGATGTAACATCTTTAAAGAAAACACGTTGGGTTTTCCCAGATAAGTAGCTCGAAATCCAGATCACAAGATCAGTTGGGAATTCCAAAAGACTGAGTTTACTTATAAGAAACGGAAGGTTAACAGCGTCAAATGCTTTACTGAAGTCAGTGTAAATGACGTCTGTTTGTAAGCCATTCCGGAACCCATCCGTGATAAAAAGATTTTAGCTCCAATAAGTTGGTAGTGGTGGACCGGCGCTTCATGAAGCCATGCTGGCACGGAGTTATTATTGACCTAAAAAAACCGGCGCTTCATGAAGCCATGCTGGCACGGAGTTATTATTGAACTAAAAAGGTGTTGCAAATGTGGAGTGATAAGTTTTTCAAAAAGCTTAGGAATTGCTGACAATTTAGAGATGCCTCTATAATTTGCAGCGTCGGACTTGTTTCCATTTTTATTCAGCGATGAAAGATTCCTTCCACATAAGGGGAAAGATCGAAGTTTCCAGCGATAGATTAAAGAGTTTAACAAGCGGTTTGCACAGTGCCTCGGCGCAGTACTTCAGAACACAGCCTGGTACTCCATCAGGGCCTGGCGAATACACGGGCTTGATCTTAAGAAGATCCGATAACACACCACTTTGATCGAAAGATGGGCAAAATATAAGGTTGGATGATTGGATATTATAAGTGTAAGGCTGAGCTGAACTGCTGCTAGGTGCTGCTGATCAGTGTTCACATGAAGACACCGTGCCAGCATGTCTTCATGAAGCGCTGTTCCAACACTACCAACTTATTGGAGTTTACATCTTTTTTCACGAATGGCTTTCGGAATGGCTAATGACCGACGTCATTACACTGTCTTTAGTAAAGCATTTGACTCTGTTGACCATTCGCTTCTTATAAGTATACTCAGTCTTTTGGGATTCCCAACTTATCTTCTTATCTGGATTTCGAGCTACTTATCTGGAAGAACCCAAATTATCTTCTTTAAGGGGGAATGCGAAATTGGAGCGCCGAAAAATAGACATTTTTCCCGAATTTTTTTCTTGTAATCTATTGAATTTTTTGAAATATCGCTTTATTATGTGAAAGTACATCATTTTAACTTAAATTTAAAAAAAGAAAAAGGAGAAAATATTGAGCAGTTTCAAAGATATGCCCCGTCGAAGTGAGGTCCGTCTGAAAAACACGGGTCGCTGTGACCAAGACTGTGGAAATCTGGATCGTTTTAAATCAAAAAATGAAACGGATTTACATTTATTGAAAGTATATCTAGTACTTAATCGATGAATATTAAAAAAAAAATATTCGACAAAATGGCAACCTATCAAAGTTGAACAATCGTTTTTCGTAAAAAAAAAGAGGTAGTTTTTCAGCTGTACAAAAAAAAAGTTTTGCATAAAAAAATCAATTCTTCGATTAAGTACGAGATTATTATGTATTAAAAAAGCATGCTAAATTTCAAGACAATCGGGTCACTAGTTTTCGAGTAAGAGTGGTCACCGACTTCAAAAACGTATTTTTGAGAAAAACGTGTTTAAAGTTTCAACTCACTATTACATAAGCCGGACGCCCCTGCCTTTAAACATGTGTATCTCAATGAATTTTCACCGGATCATTTTAAAATTGTGAACACATTTCTAAATATATACACTTTAAGAAAATGCAAAAAAAAAATTTTTTGAAAGTTACAAGTGCGCATGCCCCCTTAAAGATGTTACCTCGCGTTTAGTCCGCGCCACATCTGGTGTACCTCAAGGAAGCCATCTTGGACCCTTACTATGATAATCAGAATAAAATTATTTCCAGTTTTTCCTTAAATTCAAAATTAAACATGGCATAATCTACTGATTTCAATAGGAAAATAAAAATCTCCCATAGGAAAATGTAACTGCTAGTAAGTTTTTTTTTATTTTAGCTGCTATACATATGTCGGCGCCCACTAAGAATGTGTGAAAGTTGGGAAGAGTGTATGGGTATGCTAATGTCATCCTTATAGAAATATTGCACAGTCATTAATTGCACTATAATTGGTTCTGTGTGTGTGTGTTGTCGCTTTAAGAAAGGTCGTTTTAATGTCGTTAAGAAATGTCGGTAGGGCGACAGTGTAGTGTCGCTGTCGCCGAGTGTGGTTCGGTGGTATGGAGGGAAAGAAGAAGGGACGACGCAGTCAGAGAGACTTTCAATTTGGTCGTCGTGTGTGCAAAACCGAAACTCGCTGTGCTAATACGATGTCGAAAAATAACGGTGCTGTAAAATCAGAAGTGGGATCTGGCTGGCTACCGAATAATTCAGAAGAACCATGGCGAATTTTGATGAAATTGCAAACTAAAAACTTAATCGAGCTTATTAAAGCTGTACAATCGGCGACACCTGAAGCAACAAATAAAAAAACAATTGTGCTACCAAAATTCAACGTAGAGGAAATTGCAGTTTCTGTGACACTTGCGAAGATGGCTCATGTTGACAACAGATTGCAGCGTTTAACCTTTACTTCAAATATGCGCACCCGGAGTGAATTGCAAACCGAGCTTAAAGCATTCACGTTCAGCAAGAGAAAGAAAAATCTAAAAGAGGAAATATCGTCACCTGACATAAAGCGTTCTAAACTTTCAACAATAAAGTGTCATTTCTGTGGAAAATTAGGCCACAAGATGATGGAATGTCGAGATAAACAGCAGCAAAATCATCCGTCGTCTTATGCTACAAACAGTTTGAAGTGAAGTTTTCGATTGCAGTCGTCGCATGCAGACGTGTTTTTTATTGTGCTCCGGGAAAAAATATTCAATAAAATCATAAAAGTGCAGTGACTGCTCTAAGAAATCTACAATAACGCGAAAAGACGCTTTTGCGATGAAATCGCTAATGTTTATATTGATTAATTAATTAATTAATTAATATAAAACACAACACTTAAAACTCAAACTAAATCAACCTCGACTGCAATGAGTTCAAACGACGTTCGCACACAACGTCAACGTGAGCTAGACGAGAGACGGCTCTCAGTACAAAGAAACAACGCGTACTTCTCTTTTAAAGCAACCGAAAACCATGCAAGCTCCGATCAAGCTC
Organism: Drosophila ananassae; assembly: GCF_017639315.1. Classification (NCBI taxonomy): domain Eukaryota; kingdom Metazoa; phylum Arthropoda; class Insecta; order Diptera; family Drosophilidae; genus Drosophila; species Drosophila ananassae. The sequence continues at coordinate 6,876,254 of NW_025319037.1, read as the reverse complement.
GGTCAATTACCCCCAACTTGACCGAATTCTTAAACGTAGAGAGCGAGAGAGCGCGTTCCTGCTCCCCCTCGATACCATCGATGTCTCTGCAGCCAAAGAGTGCAGTAACTAGCACCTCAATTTCTTTGACAACGTCAACAGTAACAACAACAACAACCGCAACTGTATCGACAGCGCGTTTAACGACGTCATCAGCTAGCAGCGCAAATAGTAATACGTCCGCGCTGCCCGAAAACCAAAACAAAAACAAAAACAATGACTATATTAAGCCGGCTGTGCAGACTGGCATGGATCGCTACATCCAAATCAAAAGGAAGCTGAGCCCCCTGAATTCCAAACGCAAAATAACCCGTGGCAATGCTAGCCTAGTAGCAAAAGAAACGCCCATTAACTCAAACCGATTTAAAATCTTGGCAGACGCCGATGAGGTTGAGGCGGTCGAATCCACTGAAGTTGGGAAAAGGAAGCCAAAACCTCCGCCTATCTACATACGCGAAAAAAGTTCCAATGTTCTTGTCAACAAAATTATTGAGCTTATTGGTAAGGATAACTTCCACATAATACCCCTTGTAAAGGGCAACATTCAAGAAACAAAAGTTCAAATGAAGTCTGAAGATAACTATAGAGTATTATCAAAATATCTTACCGAGAATAAAAAGAACTTTTACACGTACCAGCTAAAAAGCAGCAAGGGCCTGCAAGTCGTACTTAAGGGCATAGAGCCCGAAGTAACGCCTGCAGAGATAAAAAAGGCGCTACAGGAGAAGGGTTTTAGCGCCAAGACAGTCTTTAATATCCTTAACAGGGATAGAAAGCCGCAGCCACTCTTTAAGGTTGAGCTTGAACCAGAAACCAAGCTTCTGAAGAAATACGAAGTGCACCCAATATACAATCTTCAGTACCTGCTGCACCGCAGAATTACAGTTGAGGAACCGCACAAACGCAATGGCCCGGTACAATGTGCGAACTGCCAGGAATATGGCCATACAAGGTCATACTGTAAACTGCGCCCGGTGTGTGTAGTTTGCGGAGAGCTTCATGACTCCGCACACTGCCCAGCGAGCAAAGATGACAGCAACTCGAAAAAGTGCGGCAACTGCGGTGGCAATCACACTGCTAATTATAGAGGATGCCCAGTCTATAAGGAGCTGAAAAGTCGCATCCACCAGAAAGGAATAGCTGCCCGCACCCAAAATGGACAGTTCACGGCGTCCAGATCAAACCCTGAAGTCTTCTTCTCGACTGCAGCCAGATCCTCACTAGGACCCATTAACGTTGACAAAAATGTGACATACGCAAGCGCCTTAAAATCAGGACCGGCGACACCTGCCTCAAGAAGCTCATTTCTGCAATCAGCATATCAAGAACCGAACACGGCTCAGCAACATCAACCAACAGAGCAGTCAAAAAGCAACTTTGAAGCTATGATATGCAGCCTACAACAAAGCCTGACGGAATTTATGTCGTTTATGCGCACAACTATGCAAGATTTAATGCGAAACCAAAATCTATTGATTCAAATGCTGGTTTCACAACAATCCAAATAATGGCTTTCCTACGGATATCTACGTTGAACGCTAACGGCGTTTCACAACATAAACTTGAGTTAGCTCAATTCCTACTCGACAATCACATCGATGTAATGCTGCTTTCGGAAACACACCTCACAAACAAATACAATTTTCAACTACGAGGATATTCATTCTACGGAACAAATCATCCAGATGGTAAAGCACATGGTGGGACTGGAATTCTAATCAGAAGCCGCATAAAGCACCATTATCAAAACAAATTTGCTAAAAACTACCTACAGGCCACATCTATAAATATACAACTAAATACTGGCAACCAACTTACACTAGCCGCCGTATACTGCCCCCCTCGCTTCAATATAGCTGAAGATGAGTTTATGCAGTTTTTCAACACACTTGGAGACCACTTCATAGCAGCAGGAGACTACAATGCCAAGCACACACACTGGGGATCCCGTCTCGTGACTCCAAAAGGGAAGCAGCTCTATAATGCAATTATCAAAGCCAAGAACAAGCTCGAATATGTTTCTTCTGGCACACCAACATACTGGCCGGCAGACCCAAGGAAACTACCAGATTTAATAGACTTTGCGATTACCAAAAACATCCCTAAAAATCTGATAAGCGCCAATTGCCTATCGGATCTTTCATCTGATCACTCGCCTGTCCTGTTTATTCTACTGCGACATCCAGGAACATTGGAACAACCATTAAAATTGACCTCACAGAAAACCAATTGGGTTAAGTACAGAAAATATATCAGCTCACACATTGAGCTAAGTCCTTATCTCCACGATGAAGCCAACGTAGACAGCTTTGTTAATTCACTTGAGTCTGTACTCGTCTCTGCAGCTCGAGCCTCAACATCGCAAACTATAAATACACAAAGCAATAAAAAGACAAATCTACAAATCGAACAGCTCGTCCTCGAAAAGCGGCGTTCACGTCGCGAGTGGCAATTCCACAGATCGCCATCTACTAAGCAAAGCTTTAGACATGCCTCACGTCAACTTACTAAAGCCCTACAGCAAGAAGAAGCTTATGTCCACCGCCGCTATATAGAGCAATTGTCAACTTCTAGTACAAAACACTCACTATGGAGAGCTCACCCAACTCTAAGCTCACCGAAAGAAACAGTGATGCCTATTAGAAATCCCACAGGCGGCTGGGCGCGCAGCGATGCAGACAGAGCCAGCACGTTTGCCAATCACCTCAAAAATATCTTCCAACCAAATCCGGCCACTAGTGCCTTTACTCTGCCGACTTTACCATATGAGCCTCAGCTTCAACATGAACCAATCGAGTTTCGCCCAAACGAAATCGCTAATATCATCAAAAACCAACTAAATCCGAAAAAATCACCAGGCTGCGACCTCATAACTCCCAAAATGATCATTGAGCTTCCATATTGCGCCGTCTGCACTATCACCCAGCTCTTCAATGCCATCGCAAAACTTGGCCACTTTCCAGCGAGATGGAAAAAGTCAATTATAATAATGATAGCAAAGCCGGGAAAAGACCACACAATTCCCACGTCGTATAGACCTATAAGCCTACTTTCATGCTTATCTAAACTCTTTGAGAAATGCATTCTGACTCGAATAAACACATACCTAAGGATCCAGGAAGGAATCCCGTCACATCAGTTTGGGTTTCGTGAAAAGCACGGTACAATTGAGCAGGTCAACCGGATAACAGCAGAAATTCGGAATGCATTCGAAAAACGCGAGTACTGTACCGCAATATTTCTAGATGTCTCTCAAGCATTTGATAGAGTCTGGCTAGAAGGTCTAATGTACAAAATCAAGACAATGCTCCCTTGTAATACCCACAAGCTTTTAGAGTCTTACCTCTACGACAGAAAATTTGCTGTGAGGTGCAACACTGATATATCTGACGAATTCACTGTTGGAGCTGGAGTTCCTCTAGGAAGCGTACTCGGACCAACATTATATGTTCTCTACACAGCAGACATCCCGACAAGCACACGATTAACAACATCTACGTTTGCTGATGATACAGCTATTCTTAGCCGCTCAAAATGCCCGATGCAAGCAACTGCGCAGCTAGCTCTTCATCTGGTGGATGTTGAAAAATGGCTATCAGACTGGCGAATTAAAGTAAACGAACAAAAATGCAAGCACGTTACGTTCACCTTGAATAGGCAAAACTGCCCGCCCCTTACGCTAAACAACACCCTACTCCCGCAAGCAAACGAGGTAACATATCTAGGAGTACACCTCGATAGAAGACTCACATGGCGTCGGCACATAGAAGCTAAAAGAACCCACCTAAAGCTAAAAGCCAGCAGCCTTCATTGGCTTATCAACGCTCGGTCTCCCCTTTGCCTTGAATATAAAGTCCTGCTGTATAACTCGGTACTTAAACCTATATGGATGTACGGCTCCCAGTTATGGGGGAATGCCAGCAATAGCAATATTGACATAGTCCAGCGAGCTCAGTCGAAGATCTTGAGAACAATCACCGGGGCACCTTGGTACGTTCGCAACGAAAACATACATCGCGACTTAAACATTCTTCCAGTCAAAGATGTGATCGCAGAACAGAAGGAAAAGTACTTTAGCAAGCTATTGTCGCACCCTAACCACCTGGCGAGAGGTCTAACAAGGTTGAGTAACCAATCACGACTTCGTCGGAATGACCTACCCACCCAGCGACCGTCTTGAGGAACGTGCAACCAGAATGCAGTCTTAGTCTACTGTTAGATAAATGTTAATGTTAAGATTTGAAAACTTATTGTTAGTCTCAAAATTAAGAGAAGATCCAATAAATAAAAGCAAAGTTTAATAAAAAAAAAAAAAATGCTACAAACAGTAATGGCAGGAGTGTATATGGTCATCATCAAAAAGCGAATGTAACCAGCTTTAAGTGTAGAGAGCTTGGTCATATTTCAATGCATTGCAGTAAGCATAAAGTGGACAAGGTCAAGAATACACACCAGACGAAAAGAGTGGAGCTCTGCGAAGTTGTTGAGCCCAAAGGAGAGATGGTTCATCGAGGAGAGACTTTTATAACAACGTTCGACTCGCGGAATGTTCATTAATAAAACAAAAGATAAGTGACAAATTAGCTGGTAAAAGAATTAACAATGTAGTGATGTTAAAGGGTATTGGTAGTGGCGGCATATGTAGCACATTGCAAATACAGTATCACCAGGAAAATTCGAAATTGTTAGTCAAAAACTGTAAACTATAGTTCAAATGAGGAAAAATTTTAAATTAAATACTGATCTTGAGGGGGAAGATAAAGATAAATTACAAGATTTATTCGGGTGAAACGAAAATTAAATTAGTAGACCCAAGAAAAAGGAAAGGTTGCAAATTACTCTTGATTGTCTCACGAATGCTGAATTCTCATTCAATATAAAAAAATGTTCTTTCCTTAAGTCAACGGTTCAATATTTAGAATATGAAGTGAGTGCAGGTGAAATCCGTCCGAATTCGCTTAAAGTTACAGCGTTAACTACCTTGCCACCTCCTCAGTTCGTTTCTGCTTTACGCTCCGAACCATCCTATTGAGTTGCATACCGATGCAAGTTCTAAGGGATACGGTGCCATCTTGTTACACAAAATCAACAACAAGTCTCATGTCGTTGAATATTTTACTAAGGCTGTACGCGGTATCATTCCTATGAAATAGAAACTCTTACTGTTGTTTTGTCTATAAAACATTTTCGCCATTATTTATGGGAAATTTGTATGTAGAAATTTAGTTACTGATTGTAACTCACTTAAAGCATCAAGAACTAAACTGGATCTATGTCCCAGAGTGAAAAGATGGTGGGCGTATTTACAGTCCTTTACTTTTGACATACAGTATAAAGAACGTAAACGAATGTCTGCCTTCAGCAGAGTTGACTTGCAAAATCCCAGAAAAACGAGTTAATCTGGCAGAAATATCAGACAATTGGCTTTTGGCCGAACAGCGTAAAGATTCTGAAATTGTTAATATTGTGGATAAATTGAAAGAAAATTCTCTTTCTGAGGACATTGCTAAAACTTACAAGTTGAGAGCAGGAATATTATATCGAAAAATTCAGCGAAATGTTAGAACTCGATCTTTATCAATTGTTCCTCGATCGTTTAGATGGTCCGTAATAAATCAGATCCATGAGTCCATCATGCATTTGGGATGGGAGAAGACCTTAGATCAGGCCTATGACTATTACTGGTTCGATAACATGTTCAAGTACATTCGGAAGTTCGTTGATAACTGTATTACGTGTAAAATGTCAAAGTCTTTGAGTGGAAAGTCTGATCAAAAGGAGTATATCGTTGTCCAGGTGGATGCCTTTAGTAAATTTGTTTATTTAACCCACACGCTTAAAATTGATGCTGAAAATTGCATAAATGCTGTCACGTCGGCTATTTCTCTGTTTGGAGTACCAAACCGCATGATAGCGGATCAGGGCAGATGTTTCGCCAGCACAAGATTTAGTGAGTTTTGTTCACAACAAAAAATTAAATTGCATTTGATTGAGACAGGTGCAAGTAGAGCAAATGGTCAAGTTGAACGCATAATGAGCACTGTTGAGCGATCAGCGTTTTGATAGCGACCGAATTAAAGACGAGATTCAATTGTTTATATTCAATTTATTGAACTAATTCCGCACAGTAAAACAAATAGCGGCCCGTCAATAACAACTCCCAAAATACAACAAGAAGAAGAACCGCTTTGGCGCAGAAGCTCTTCCAAAGCTCCCAAAAGCGAATGCGCTACAAAATGACAACAAAGTGCATGCGAATCTGGGAGACAAAAGAGAAGATTAAATGCCGCTGCAGATAAACAAATTACCAATATTCTAATTAGCCTATCCGGTGGCTGCTTAGCCCAACAAGCACCTTGAAGAACTTATTAACTGCCGTTGAAACTAGCAATCGATCTTGGCAAGATGCCTTAGGAGAAGTTCAATTAGCTTTGAACTGTACGGTTAGTCGTGTGGCAAAGGCAAGCCCTTTAGAATTGTTTACAGCTAAAGTTGCCCGCCCATTGGGATTGATTCCACCCTGCGATATGGTAGAAGAGGTCGACTTGGCTGAGGTTAAAGCACGAGCAGGTCAAAATATTTTAGCTGCACCAGCATATAACAAGGAGCAATTTGATAAAAACAAGGCTAAAGTTGTAGGATGCAAGGTTGGAGATTTCGTTTTGTTAAAAAATGAAGAGAGGCATCAAACAAAGTTAAGTCCAAAGTTTAGGCGGCCTTCTCAAATAACTGAATTGTTAGAGGGGGATAGATATATGCTCAGGTCTTTGACGAATAATAGAAAATATAAATATGCTCATGATGACATAAGAAAAACGCCAGATGGACAAATACCAGTTGAATTTGAAAGTTGTAATAAGGATTTAAGTAATGAAAAAATTGTAACAGAAACTGTTGAAAGAGACAGTAATTAAACTATGTAAAGAGAAACTGTTGAAAGAGACAGTAATGAAAAGGAAACTGTTGAAAGAGACATTAATGAAAAGGGAACTGTTGAATGAGACAGTAATAAAAAGGACACTGTTGAAAGAGACAGTAACAAAAAAGAGAAACTTTTGAAAGAAACAGTAATGTGAAGGACACTGTTGAAAGAGACAGTATTGAAATCATGTAAAGAGAAACTGTTGCAAGAGACAGTACAGGTGCCTTAAGGGCTAATAATGAAATGGGTAATATTAATGTAAGCACAAGTGCAAAACAATTGTTTTGATCATGGCGTGTGGCGCATTAGATATTATAATGTAAAAGCTGAATGGTTAATGATAATGTAATAATGAGCTATGTCAAAGAAAAGAATTTGTATTAGTTAAGAAAGAAAACACAGAAATATAAAGATGTTATTTGTAATGAGAATTATAACGTTTGATGAGAAATGAGAAGTTATATTTGAACAAACTGTTAAGTTGATTAAAGGGTAACAAAACATTTTTGGAAAAATTGCACGAGGTCGTGTAATGGTCAGGATGGCCGTGTCGGCGCACACTAAGAATGTGTGGAAGTTGGTATGAGTGTATGGGTATGCTAATGTCATCCTTATAGAAATATTGCACAGTCATTAATTGCACTGTGATTGGTTCTGTGTGTGTGTGTGTTGTCGCTTTAAGAAATGTCGTTTTAGCAGGGCGACAGTGTCGCTGTCGCCGAGTGTGGTTCGGTGGTAAGAAAGGAAAGAAGAAGGGACGACGGAGGCAGGGACACCTGCATTTTGGTCGTCGTGTGTGCAAAACCTAATACGATGCTAATACGATGTCGGAAAATAACGGTGCTGCAACACATACATCCATTTCAAAAATGCAATACAATATCCAATCTAATAACCCAGCACTAGTATACGGCGCCAGAAGCAGAAATCAGCATTATCAGCAGAAGAATGACCGACTGACCAAAAACCAAGTAAAACCCAAGCGTGTGCTAGCAATGCATAAACGAGCAATCTGAGTCAGCAGACTCAGAGGTGGGTGACCCTGGCATCAACAATAGTGTTGACCTTCCTTAGATTTAAGTATGTATAATTTAGCCTCTTATATAAGAATGGTTCTTCTGAAATATAGACAGTTCCGAAATCAGAGTCAATCGTCTCGTTACTCAGTGTCTGAACCACGGCACTTAAAATCAACCTACTTCGAGTGATCCTGTGTTAAACGGTTCACAAGTAGGACTCTCCGAAAGCTATCCACTTCGCGTGGCTCCAGTGTAAACGGACCACCAGTAGAACTTTCATCATCGAATCTACTTCGAGTGGCTCCTGTGTAAACGGACCACAAGTAGAATCCGCGGCATACCAGTCTACTTCAAGAGTTGCTCCCGTGAAACGGACCACAAGTAGACCCCACATTACCTAACTACTTCGAGTGTTGCTCCCGTGAAGCGGACCACGAGGAGATCCCGCGCCATACCAGCCTATTTCGAATGTTGCTCCCGTGAAACGGACCACCGCACTATGGTCCCAAATCCCGATTTGGTGGCATAAAATCGAATATTGCATCTATCGAGCTGAAACTTGGCACACTTCATTAATAGACCACTCTAAATATTTAAGCAAACTTTCAAGTAAGTTTGACCACGCTTACTCCAACAGCCCATATACACATCATGACGTATATGTGATGTTTTCTTAAAATTTGTTTTCTTAAACATATTTTTATTATTTTCTTTTATTTTATACTTTTTTTTATATTTATAATAATGTTTTATTGCTTTTTGTTTATTTTATTCTATAGTTATCTGTTGTTAGAAGTCAAAACTAAAAATATAAGTGTAAGCATATAGATATGTATTCAGTAGTTTTCTACGGCTAATTCAAACGAAAATGGATTTATTTCATTTGATTCAGAATCATCTGAGTCATCTGAGTCATCTAATAGATCATTTAAACTTTCGTTATTAACAAATGACTTTGTATTGCTTTGAACAATATGATGGGGTGCTTCTAAGAGTTCGATTACATCTTGGGGAAGCGGTTGTTTCTTATGACGTGCTGTCCTTTTCTTAATACCCATACTTGAAATAAGTGGATCTGATGAGTCCATAGATCTGTGGAAAACATCCATCAAATTATTAATTCGGGAATTTCTTCGAGCATGCATTTGCCTATCACGTTTGTACAATTTATTTCGTGCTTCTGAAGCATTTTCCCCAAGACAGCCAACCGGGACTACTGATGCAGCTATTATTTGCGATCCATGTATTAAAATCTTGTGTAGAGTTGGTGACATCGGATACCACGGGTAATGTAATGTGTATAGTCGAATAGTCTTATCGGAGAATTTTTGAAATTTTTGAGGATCGATTGCAAATTCACAGTTAATAGCTACTAGAATAGTATGCAGACTATTAATTAGCTCCAAGTCAAGTTCTAAAATGGATGCAAATAATTTTGTATTAGAAAAAGCCTTTCTAGCTGTATTGCCATCGTTCGTGTTTCCGCTGCCATTCTGTTTCGGCTTATCTACATGCAATCCCATTTCTTGCCGCATTCGCTTTTGTATATGTTCTTTTTTAGAAATCATATCGCGTTTGTCACTTTCGAGTCGTGCTTGCCACTTTTTAAACTTCAATCTATAAGATATTTTTAGGAGTAATTCAAAAACACGTATCCACGCGTGTAGTGGACTTATTCCATACTGAAGGTGTCCAGGTTTCGGCTTAAAAGAATTCTGGTCAATAGTATCCATAAATTGTTTTGGGCCTGCTCCACAAATTGAACATAATTGGCAGGAATTCGTGCCCGTTAAAACGTTTAAAACTTTTCCGTCTATAAGTGTCATATGCATATCAAATGCGATAGTGATTTTCCTTTCCTCTAAAATGGTTAATACGAAGGGAATCAAATGTTCTATTTGCCTGTCCAAATCGTTTTTCTCTGCAAGAATGTGATCTTTTGTTTCTTTTGCGAATTCCATTTTTAGAGGGCGACAAAATCTTACAGATTGCGAAGTTCTGTTATTCCAAAATATGGATCCTGCATCATCTATAAGCTTCAGAGGTATAATGGTAGTAACAAATAACGACTGATCTGAGGTGTCTTTTTCGTTACATTCAAATCTTTGTTTGTACATACTATGTCCAGATGATCCATCAAATCCGTAACTTACAATTAATTTAAGGCTTGACACAGTTTCCAAATTTGCAAATAGTTCCTCCTGCATCAATACAATTCGGCTCGCAGTATGATTTAATAAATCCTGTAAAGCAACCTTTGCAAATGTTTCTGTCGCTGTTATCCCCACAGGCCTCAACTGTAATTTAGCTTCCAGAACTTTTTTGTAGTTGGGGTATATGTCGCAATTATGCAGTTTGCTTATTTGACGAATTTCTTTGTACAATTGTTTGCTTAATGAATTGTCTATGAAAAATTCCAAAGCCTCATTTATTGTAAGAGGTATTGGTTCTGCTGTATGAAGCTTTCTTTTAGCTTCAGTTGCCTGTGCTTCAGACCTATTACAATTTGCAAGTAAAAATGCAACACTATGTTCACTTGATTTCCTTGCTGATATTGAAGCTGCGTGTATCAAAAGTTGCGTATCATTTTCATTCTTAAGCGCTACTTCACCAGCAAGTTTTCTTTTAAGGCGCGATCCTCCTTCATCATAAGTCAGTTTTGGTCTTCCCTTCTTTAAATTTTCCATCTCCGAGTGATTTTCCAAATGTATTTTAAGAGACTTTAATAGCCACTGTGAATGCTTTTCTCTGAATGTTCGCATATTCCGACTGCACTTTTGCAGGTTTGACGTAACAAAAATTTCAAAACTTCTTATTTTTTTATTTATTTCACTCCTTTTGTCGTCGCTTAGTGTACATTGATCTATTTGACCAAATACAAATTCAGTCAGCGCGGAATAGTGGCGCCCGCTGTCCATCCACACGTCCAGCAACGTGGCGTGACAAAATTCAAGCACATCTAAATAATTATAGCATCGGAAAAGCCGCAAAAAGCCGCAAACGAAACTATTATTAAAATTTAATATAAAGTGTCTACTATTGTTTAACATACATTAAACAACGCACAAATACGCACAACACCTTTTTTCCTCTACAGAAGACGAACACTTTTGTCAGCTTTTTGATTTCCTTGGACAACACAAAACAGTACAATTATATAACGTTAAACAAATTACCACACAAATTGTGTTTATTATTCGTAATTTACATACCTCCAACTTCAATATCCAGTTTAAATAATAGAAAAATATTGTTTGGTTTAGATTTGCCAAGCTCTCAAAGTTATTAAATATTTCCCGCCAATTTTGTCACAAAAATCAGCTGCTCAATCACCTGACTTTAAACATCTGTAAAAATTGCAAGGTTGCATTTTTGACAAAAATATTTATTGATACTTTCTATCTAGGGTATCTTGTTTAAATATATAAAAAAAAAATTCAGATTTTCTTCCATGAAATTTGGGACTTTATGCCACCAAATCGGGATTTGGGACCACAGTGCACCGGTAGACCCCACGGTACCTAACCTACTTTGAGTGTTGTTCCCGTGAAACGGACCGCCAGTAGGACCGGCCGATAAGGAATCAACCGAACCACCATACCACCGGTACTTGAGGAAAACCAGCCCAGGACTTCAAGCACCCCTCATCAACTCCAGCCTGATCACAGCAAGCTCCGGGACCTACCTCTACTCCCGCGAGTTTAAGTTTGACGTTTAAGTTTGACGAGTTTGATATTTAGTAAAAAGAAAGCAATTACTCGGCCTACATAATTCGAAATATGGTATATTTCATCAATTTCTTCTCAGCTTCGGAAGCTGTGGGTGATGGAACCCATGTTTGTTCTGGACTTTGTTTCAGCGGACCCTAAGGGATATGGAGCAGGTGAAATTATGCGTGGACATTTATGTGGCAGCTATAGGATATAGTCGGCCGATCCTTATGATATAGTCGATCGATCCTGGCCGTTCCGATTTATATACTTCCTGCAATCAAAAGAGGGATGTGCAAAGTTTCAACTCGATAGCTTTAAAGCTGAGAGACTAGTTTGCGTAGAAACAGACAGACAGACAAACAGACGGACATGCTCATATCGACTCAGGAGGTGACCATGATCAAGAATATATATACTTTAAAGGGTCGGAGATGTCTCCTTCACTGCGTTGCACACTTTTGACCAAAATTATAATACCCTCTGCAAGGGTATAAAAACTTGATTTTCGCCCTCAGAGGATTTACTTGGGATGCAAGTATTCACCATTCCTCCTACTAGTATAGTAGTCTTTTATTAAATCTTTCACTAACCAAACATAGAACGATGCTGGGTATCGTGTTTCTACATAACCTTATCAATGGTAATGTAGACAGCCAGCATCTAGTAAGAGGCTAACAATTTAACAATAGTAGAAAGTTTCAACCCGATAGCTCTAAAACTGAGAGACTAGTTTGCGTAGAAACAGGCAGACCCTAATACCCTCTGTAAGGATATAATCAAATGAAGCTTCAAGTTTTAAATAATAGAAAAGGAGAGGGAGTGAACTTTAAAAAATATATCTCTCACGGATGAGGTTCTGCTGCAATTGGCCAATATCGCTATTCTTCACGACAGAGTTGAATCCCTAGAACTTATCGACAAAAACGGGGACTTCTGCACGGGAACAGGAGTATACTGCCCAAAGAGGGCTTTTTAGATTCATAAAATTTCCCCTGCTAAAGATCCATGGATTTTACCACTCTCGCGATAAGACGTCTTGTACCGCCATCTTCGTTGTTGACCGGATGATGATCCCGTGTTTAATTGTAATGGTTGCTAAACGAATCCTTTCGGCCTTCAATCTTGCTAATCGTACGCTAGGTAGGGCGGCCAGTAACTCCAAATTCGCTACCGAATACAAATGCCTATATCTATATATGCTCGGCATCGTGAAGTATATATGAATAATGACGTAGAACTTGGACCGTCGATGCTTGAGGCAGTTAGGGCAGCGCCATTCCTGATTGCCATATTTATTGTAGGAGAACCTTTAAGGCGATGTAACACAACAGGAAACCCACGGAATCGAATATGGAAATTCGGGTTGTAACACTTTGCGGTGCCGTTTTTTCGGTAACAATGTTTCGCTTCATCCTTGCAAAACTAAAAATATATTTGAATGTATGTATACCAAGAAGTTTTTCAGTATTGCCTAAGTTTTTTGACTATTGACTAATGAATGTTTCGCTTCCCATATGTTCCATTACTTTCTATGAGTCCTTGGACACGTGTATTTCTCGCACCTTAATAGCCATCTCGATAGCTTCTTTCACATCGACTAGACAGTCAATAAAGTTGTTCACGTAGTGCGCTTTAGTTATTGCTTCATATGGAGATCGTGTTTTGTATTCCTCAGCGAAGACCTTGTCCTCTGCGTGTCCTCGTCGAACCATCTACTGCAGAATTCCTAGCAGTGTCGTTGAGACTCGTGTTCCATTATACTGACCTGTTTGGTCCATTTTATACACTTTGTTTCCGGAATACACTTTAGACGCTTGAAGAATTCTTCGTCAAATTGGGCGACTAAAGATCACCCTCATTCACTCAAACCTCACTATATTTATTTATTTGTTTACTAATGTAAATGTTAAGAGTAAGGCTAAATTTTTCGATTTAATTAAGGCTAAATTACATTTAATTACATCTAGGGATAATTCAGGGGGGAATAAATGCCATAATAGGTTATAATTTTTACAGATAACACGAAAATGATCATGAATCGCAAAATTTTATCTACAAATTGGTAACCAAAGGGGTCGGAAGGACCTGGTTCACCTGTTTGGAACAGAAAATAGTATCTTTTCCAGTAAAAATTTCGAGTCAACTTGACCAAGAATGATTCTATGAAGGAGCATGACTCCAGCACAAGTGCGACGTACCTGCAATAGTAGTAGTTCTAATAATTTTAGCCGACAACGAAGTGGTGGAAGGAGACTATCCTGAGTCCTTGTTTAAATATTTTAATAGAAATAAAAGAAACTGCTTTTGCACTGATTCAATACTCTTTTGATGAACCATGTACTGAGAAGTCCAAACGCATGAACAGTATTCAAGGATCGGTCGAACCAAAGAGCCATACAGTGTTTTAGTGGTGAAGGGATCATCACACTCTTTTGACCAACGCTTGATAAAAGCAAGTACTCCTCTGGCTTTATTAATTGTTACCGAAATATGTTCATTAAACGACAGCTTGTGGTCGAAAAGAACTCCAAGATCGTTCATTAAGGAAACTTGATCTAAAACGTAATTCTCAAGTGATTACGAGTTTACATGAGGCATTCTACATGAGCATTCATGAGGCATTTTGTACTGAAATTTTTGAAAATGTCCTCTCGGGCCGGAATTCGATTTTAGGCATGAATCAGTCCATAATCAGCCCTGATTCCGAATCCGGATTCAGGAGTGAAAATTGTTTTGAAATCAACCCTGATTCAGACCTGAATTTCAGAGCTGAATCAGCTCCGATTCCGCGCTGAAAAACGTGGCTAAATCAGGTCGCAGTTAAGACCCTAAATCAAGGAAAAATAATTTTCCCTTATATCTCCTAATTTGACAATCATTATTTTTAATGTATTCCTTAAAAATTGCTGTTAGTTTATATTGTAAAATAAATGAATATGTTAAGTAACATTACATTATTAATACTGCGAACTATATTTAATAATTACTCACCCTGGGATTTGAACCTTAGTGCTTTTATATACTACACCCACATGCAAGCTTCTAAGCTATCAAGGAATCGCGCGTAGTGTGTGACAGACCTCTACAAATTTGCATGTTTAAAACAATCTCAATTATTAAGAATCCCCATTTAAAAAAAATATTTAATATAACAGTTTATTTTGAGACTGCGATAATAAAAAAAAAAACTAAAGTAAACAACAAATCAACTCATAATAAAGATTTTTCTGCTGGGAATCAAACCCACGACCTTACGATTAACAGGCATTACGGCCTGAAAAGGCGGTGACATGAATTTCAATACTGCTGGGTTAGTTCACTAGGTACGTCGTTAACAAAAAGGATAAATCAAAGAGGTCCTAAGTGACTGCCTTGCGGAACACCAGATGTAACGATTATAACTTGTGATGTGATGCATACGGTTCAATAGATATGAAGTCATCTACAGTATGATATAGACGATGATTTACAAAATCAAAAGCTTTGCTAAAATAAATGTAAACAACATCGGTATGCATTCGTTCGTTTTGCATTCGATAACTCTTGTGGAAGATCGAAGAGAATTCAAGCAGATTGGTTGTAGTAGAACGATGCTTGACAAAACCATGCTGTGTGGAGAATATTAGGCTTTTGCAATGATCTTGCAGTTGCGATGTTAACAGTTTCTCCAACAGCTTGGGCTAAACGCAGAAAGTCTTCCGCGGTAGTTTTCTATAAGTATTTTAGAACCTTTCATATGAAGTGGAATAATAAAAAATTCACTCCATCTCGTGGGAAGGCATGAAAGATCCAAAGATAAATTGAATACGGTAGTGAGAGGATAGCATAGGATATCGGAGCAGTACCTGAAAATACAGATCGGGATATTGTTAGGACCAGCAAAAATTTAGATATCCATGGTTGAAAGAGCATTGATACCTCAAGATGATGAAACTTTAAGATGATGAAAACAAAGTTTCACCTCAAGATGATGAAACAAATTAATATTGTTTAAGTTCAGAATTTTATAAGGGTATGTAGAATTTAAATCATATGAATCGGAAGAATAGGTTGATTGAAAAAACGAAGCAATGAGATTAGCAATATTAATTAATTAATATTGTTTATGTTCCGAATTTTATAAGGGTATGTAGAATTTAGATCACATAAATCGGAAAAATAGGTTGGTTGAAAAAATGAAGCAATGAGATAAGCAATACCTTGTTCTGAAGAATCGGAAATATTTTTAGAAGTTAGGGAAGGAGAAAAAAGACTGGATTTACGTTTCGTATTGACAAACGAATAGAAGGAGCTCGGATCATTTCGAAAGTTTGCCTTACAATTCGAGATGTATAAAGTTGATTATTAAGAATAATAAACTGGTTGCGAATGTAAAGAAAGTTTGTCTGATGAAACAAAGATCCAGACTTAAGAAACATTTTGTAAGCGCTAGATTTAATGTTAGGCGGTTTCGTTGATGAAGAAGAAGAAACTTGAGGAACAAATTTGTTTAACGAGTTGTGGATTACATCATAAAAGATAAAAGATGCGAACCGCTCGTTAAACTCTAAAACCTATCGCTGGAAACTTCAATCTTTCCTTATGTGGAAGGAATCTTTCATTATTCCGCTGCATAAAAAAGGGGAAAAAAATGACGCTGCAAATTATAGAGGCATCTCTAAATTGTCAGCATTTGCAACACCTATGTAGTTCAATAATAACTCCGTGCCAGCTAACATCTTTTATGACGGATGGGTTCTGGAAAGGCTTACAAACAGACGTCATTTACACTGACTTCAGTAAAGCATTTGATGATTCTGATTATTTGATTATATTCTGATATATATTCAATTCAATGATATATTCTGATGATACTGATTATTTGATCCCAACTGATATTCTGATCAGGATTTCGAGCTACTTATCAGGGAGAACCCAACGTGTCTTTAAAGATGTTACCTCGCGTTCAGTCCGCGCAACACCTGGGGTGCCCCAAGGAAGCCATCTCGGACCCCTACTTTTTACATTGTTTATTAACGACTTGCCCCTTGCCTTAACTAATTCACTTGTACTTATGTACGCTGATGATGTTAAGCTATGCCTTCAGTATAAATTCACTAGCGCCCAGTCTAGACTTCAATCTGATTGGGATAATCTCCAAAAATGGTGTTTAGCAAATAACCTAAAGCTTAATGGTCGGAATTTAAACTCATGTCTTTTTACCAATCTAGTCCTCACCAGGCTAGTCGGAACGGCACGGATCGGTCGACTGTATCCTATAACCTATATCCATTGTTTTTCAAGTTAGGAGGATGGGACATTCTATGCATTCTAATTTGGGCAAACTTATACGATCGGCCGACTATATACGATCCGCTATATATCTAATAATATAAGATGCGTGTCGCCACCTAGCGGACTGCGACTCAACTGCAAGGGTATATCACCTTCGGCTCCGCCCGAAGTTAGTTTTCCTTTCTTGTTTTTTTGATATTTTTTCCATGGTCCCTTTGATTTCAATTTTAAAAGTGAAACAAATTAATTTGATGTTGATAAACAGAAAACGAAAAATGGATGTAAAATCAAATTACACAAAATTAACAGGCGGCACTGCAAAGTGTTTGCATTGCAAAAGAGTGATAAAGACGAGCCGAAACGCTTAGAATTTGTTGTCGCACTTGCGGAACAAGCATGCCGACATTTTTGGAAAATGCGCCCAAAAGAATGTATGTATGTATGTATGTTGGCATATGTATGAGTATGTGCGTCTGTGTGTATATGCATACATAATTGAAAAATATCAATGAAAATCGGAGTTCTTTTATTGTGGAGAAAAAAATTTTATAGTAAAAAAAAATATCAAATATATCAATATTTTGAGGTGATATTTTTAAATATTCGTACCAAATTTTTTTTATAAAAGAAATATCGATACGATATTTTTTTAAACTTTCGACATCCCTAGTTTTAGAGGTGACTCCTCACATCATCCACAGTGGCATCCAGCATAAGGCGGGATACAAATATGACTTTACGGTTTGCAACAGCTCTAAGCGTATGCCCAGAAGATCTTATTTCAGGCGCCACACTAGGCCTAGGAGACGGTACAACAGGAACTTCCAGGTTTTCCAACGATGGAGGATCCAAAACGATATGTGAACCAAGACTTCTTGACGATTCCATTGGCTGATTTTGGGAACGGATGTAATAGCCGTTAAAAATGTATACGAATGTATCGCATGAGAAGCAGGGGTACCCAATAAATTGACCGCCAGCAGATTGTTGTTTCGAATTTATCTCCTTGGAGATTCACTTAATTAAGTTATTAAGTCCAAATCCTAAAAGACCAAGAAATTTTGTCTCAAGTGTAAGAAATTGCACATTAAGTGCAGAAAATTGCTTACGGACATCTAGAAAACCACATCTCGTCTGCTTCATGAAGGTCCTCGTCTCAGTATCAGGAAATACAAGATCATGTCAGGCCAATATTCTTTGTGATAAAATCACTTATCCATCCATTGTACCCACCACCAGCATGTTCAATATGTGAGCAGTTATTGCAAAGCCAGCAGGACAGGTAAGAGTCACCAGTAGTGGATCCTCCAAACTCGCATTTTTTAGCAGTGCAAATGAGACTCATTATTGACGGAGATTTGTCCACTGTAGTGAGAGCGAGAAGAGTTCAGTTACAACTTTTAGGGGAGGTAAATTTGCAACCTAATTAAGTCCCCTAAGGGCGAAAATCAGGAAGTTATTTTGCACAGATTCCATGTGATCTCGGTATACTCGGTATTAAGGACTCCAGACACACGACCGGACGTAAGAATCGGACGGACCAATGATGATTTTTATATACGGGTCATTAAATTCTTTTGACTATCTTTTAATAAAACCAAGGACACCCATAGCTTTATTAACCATGGTAGATACAAATATAGTCGGTAAATTTAAGTTTCAAATCTAGTAGAACTTCCAGATCGTTAACCTGAGTTAATCGTGCTAATGCGTTCCGATAGTGCATTTATACTGAAGACAAAGCTTAACATCATCAGCGTACATAAGTACAAGTAATTTAGTTAAGAAACAGTGTAAAAAGTAAGGGTTCAAAATGGCTTCCTTGGGGCACCCCAGATGTGGCGCAGACTAAACGCGAGGTAACATCTTTTAAGAAGACACGTTGGGTTTTTCCAGATAAGTTGCTCGAAATCCAGATAAGAAGATCAGTTGCGAATCCCAAAAGACTGAGTTTACTTATAAGAAGCGAATGGTTTACTGAAGTCAGTGTAAAAGACGTCTGTTTTTAAGCCATTCTGGAAGCCATCCGTGAAAAAAGATGTAAGCTCCAATAAGTTAATAGTGTTGGAGCGGCGCTTTATAAAGCCATGCTGGCACGGTGATAAATTTGCACAGGTGTTACAAATTTGGGGTGATTTATTTTTCTAAAAGCTTTGAAATTGTTGAGAATTTAGAGATACCTCGATAATTGGCAGCGTCTGATTTTTTCCCAAAGACTGCGCTGGACTGTTGCTAGGTGAATATGTTGTTTGAAAAAACTGTGCAAAGAAATTGGACATTGCCTGATCAGTGTTCGCATATCAGTTCCCAAAAGTAAGCAGAGGAGGCAAAGATACATATTTACGCTTAATGTTTACAACGTTAAAAAACCGCTTCAGGTTAATTGAATCAGTAATTGAAAGTCCTACAACATTCTGCGTTATTCAGAAAGTGAAATTGGACGCTCGGTTCAATCGGTCGGGAGTACTAAGTATCTTGAAAAACTAACTGTACAACCATATGATTTATGTTTATATAAAAGACTATTCATGACATTCTTAAAATTTAATACGTGATTTTTTAACCAAGGCGGATTAGTTGAAGCGGACGCATATTTCCAAGGCATGAAAGCGTCGAAAAATTATTATATTACACGCAGGTGTAATAAAATTTTTGTAAATGTCTGGCATAGATCCAATCAGACCAATCAAATTCCAAAATTAAATTATTTCATTTGATAAAATCAGCCTTACGGAAGAAACGAACTTTATGAGATTAGGTATAAACTTAAGGTCAATTAAGCTCTTGTTTTCGATTGAAATCTAAAGAGTGGGATGATATGGATCCCCAGGGTTAGAAATGGGCAATGTTCTGGAAAGAGTAATTCCATCAGGATCGGAAACGAAACATAAGTCCAGGAGCCGACCTAAACTATTTCTATCGTGGTAAATTTTCCGGAGTGACATGTCAAACATTCCCGCAGGGAAGTCGTGGAACGAGTTAAGCCGTAAAGGCAGTGAATTATCAACATTAGACCACATAAGTTCTGGGATATTAAAGTCACCCAGAGCTATCAGCTTGTATCAAAGATGAACGATATAGGCAATCTGATTAGAGCAATCGAAAAAACTCGTCCGGATACGGCAAAGTCAAATTAACGACGAAATACTATGCTATTATATACGTGTTTGATGATCGTTATCTCAATGATCTCAATGATCACAGCGTTATTAATTGAGAGCTATTAATTTTAAAGAATGTTGCAGCAACAGCTAAGACAATTCTAAGAGCACCACACATTTCATATATATTGAGTTTACAAGCAAGCTTACACTGCCCCATAAACATGAGTTATTACAAAAACAAATTAGTATAGGGCTAAGCTTGCCTGTGACACTTCTAAAATTGATATCTTACATCAAAGCCAAAACAAAAGCCGACATAAAGGTGGCGAAATGTATTAAATTTAAATACACTTATTTTAGGCAGATATATGTGCCCGTGCATGTACACATCTGTTCAATTCGATTTTTTCGGCCAAGAATATCAGCCAAATTCGATAAAGAAAAAAAATTTTCAAGCTAAGCCCACTGATTAGCCTTCTACCTCATTATCCACAGCCACTTCCAAAAATGTATTCTGATAATTCTTTTTTTGCATCCCTCATATTTACAGAATTTACAGAAACTTAGTTAAAGCCGACTGCGTCCTGATTAAAACCACCACTGACAGCCATCCCCACCTAACGAAAAAGAAGCTGAGGTGGCCCATTTCTTGTCTACGGGAATCAGCTTTGGAGACCGTAAGAGCGCTGGAGATTGCAGACGCTAATTATGATGGACATTTACGAATTCGCTTTAATAATCGACGCCTAATTTTCCAGGCTCACATCAATGAGATCTTCTGATCTGATCCGTGCACGGTGATATGGCTCGCGACTTGCCAGCTTGTCCAAGATCCATTGCTTTGCCAATTGCGGAACGGTACCACGAAGTGCGGCGGCTGACTAGCTGTTTTGTTTGCCTAGAGGATAGACATTTTGAACTCGGATGCTCAGCTTCCCGCTGCCCAACGTGCAGTCACTTCCTTTGGCACCACCGCACATCATTTCCTTTGGCACCACCGGACTCTCTGGTCCCATCAATGCAGTTTCCGTTACGAACCCACCATCCCGTTTAATCAACACTGACGTCATCCTGGATGGCAATGCTGAACTGCAGTTCCTGCCAACCGCCAATGTACGCGTTTGTGGTCGATTTGAAGCCTTCCTGTCTTGCCGAGTGTTATTGGATTCCGGTACACAAGTGCACCTCATCTCGTAGCGGCTGGCGAGACAACTTCGGCTTGGCCGCTCTAAATGTTCTGCAACTGGGGCCAGTCTCGGCAGCGTTGAGTTTGAAAGGAATGAAACCTCTGTTAATGTGTGGGTGAAGTACCACCGTAGCACGTATTCTGAGAAAATTCAGGATGTTGTAGCTTTCCGTAATGTGGGAAGCTGTCAGCCCAGCCTTAACATAGAAGGGCGCACTTGTAACTTTTAAAAAATCGAATTTTTTTTTTTTGCATTTTCTTAAAGTGTATATATTTAGAAATGTGTTGACAAAATTTTGAAATGATCCGGTGAAAATTCATTGAGATACACATGTTTAAAGGTAGGGGCGTCCGGTTTATGTAATAGTGAGTTAAAACTTTAAACACGTTTTTCTCAAAACTACGTTTTTGAAGTCGGTGACCACTCTTACTCGAAAACTAGTGACCCGATTGTCTTGAAATTTAGCATGCTTTTTTAATACATAATAATCTAGTACTTAATCGAAGAATTGATTTTTTTATGCAAAACTTTTTTTTTGTACAGCTGAAAAACTACCGCTTTTTTTTAACGAAAAACGATTGTTTAACTTCGATAGGTTGCCATTTTGTCGAATATTTTTTTTTTAATATCCATCGATTAAGTAGTAGATAAACTTTCAATAAATGTAAATCTGTTTCATTTTTTGATTTCAAAGGATCCAGATTTCCACAGTCTTGGTCACCGCGACCCGTCTTTTTCGGACGGACCTCACTTCGACGGGGCATAACTTTGAAACCCCTAAATATTTTCTAATTTTTTTTTCAAATTTAAGTTAAAATTATGTACTTTCACATAATAAAACGATATTTCAAAAAAATTCAATAGTTTACGAGAAAAAAATTCGGGAAAAATGCCTAATCTTTGGCCCTCCAACTGAGCATGCCCCCTTAAAGGAAAACAATTAGTGATTTAATTTTTAATAGATACTAGTAATGTATTTCTTTTAAAATAACAATTTTTATAAATATATTTTGTATTTTTTTTTAATTTAAACAAAAATAAACTAAATTCCATAGGTGGCATATGTATTTTGACATAGATTTGTTTCACAATTAAATATAATATATTGGTATGTAAATTCTATTTAAACAAAAAATTAATAAAAAACAAGAAAGGAAAGCTAACTTCGGGCGGAGCCGAAGTTTATATACCCTTGCAGTTCAGTCGCAGTCCGCTAGGTGGCGCCACGCAGCTTATATTATTAGATATGTAGCGGATCGTATATAGTCGGCCGATCCTTATGAAATTTGGCATATTGAATTATTTTTCCCAAAATAGAATCTGTACCAAATCCCATCATTCTAACTTAAAAAACACCAAAGTTATGCCAATTTCGATCGTTCTATGACAGCTATAGGATATAGTCGGCCGATCCTTTTTTGGCCGATGAAATTTTGTACACAAGATATTTTGGTCAAATATAACATGTGTGGAAAGTCCCAATCCTCTAACTTAAAAAACACCAAAGTTATGGCATTTCCGATCAATCAGTTATATGGCAGCTATAGGATATAGTCGACTGATCCCGGCCGTTCCGACTTATATACTGCCCGCAATAGAAAGAAGGGTGTGTGCAAAGTTTCAACTCGATAGCTTTAAAACTGAGAGACTAGTTTGCGTAGAAACGGACAGACGGACCGACGGACAGACGGACATGCTCATATCGACTCAGGAGGTGATCCTGATCAAGAATATATATACTTTATAGGGTCTATATATATTATAGTATAGAGATGTCTCCTTCACTGCGTTGCACACTTTTGACCAAAATTATAATACCCTCTGCAAGGGTATAAATATATCCTCCTTTTGTGTCTGTGACCTTTTGTGTACTCATTTTGTCTACTTATATACCCATGCAATTAACTATAGGTCGACTACATCCTATAGCTACCATATAACTGATTGATCGGAAATTCCATAACTTTGGTGTTTTTTAAGTTTGAGGGTTGGGACTTTCCATGTACTTTATGTACAAAATTTCATAAGGATCGGCCGAATATATCCTATAGCTGCCATAGAACGATCGGAATTGGCATAACTTTGTTGTTTTTTAAATTAGAAAGATGGGACTGGGTACTGATACTATTTTGGACAAAATAATCAGATTTGCCGAATTTCATAAGGATCGGCCGACTATATCTTACAACTGCCATATAAGTGAACAATCGGAATTCGTATAACATTGGTATCTTTTAAGCTAGAATGATTGGACTTTCTACGGATTCCAAATTTCATAAGGATCGGCCGACTATATCCTATAGCCGCCATTGACCGATCGGAAATGGCACATCCTTAACTGCAAGGGTATATAAAATTCGGCTCCGCCCAAAGTTAGCTTTCCTTTCTTGTTTATTTATAAGTTTTTATAAATATATTCTCGATATATAGAAACAATAAAGCTAACAAGTCGCTTTAACACGGCCTTAACACCTTTAGGTTAATTTGCTTTCCACTGTGGGCTTCGGCACTATCCAAGGTTAGTTTTTCTTTCATGTTTGTGTTAACATTTAATGGCTTACGTACAGAGAGAAATGAAACAACCTAACAAACAATATCTGAACTGCTTAATAACGAAAAAACTAAACCAAAAAATTTTTATTGCCATATGAATTTACAAACATTATTAATTTTAAAAATTTAAGTTTCTTACCAAGGGTGTCCCAAAGCTTGTTTGCAAGTATATCGGCTATCTACTGCAACACACATTAAATTCTTTATAAAATTTTTGGCTGATTCACTTATTTCGTCCCAATATGGTGAATCGAATTC